>NC_135162.1:138143-738143 GCF_050948215.1 Halictus rubicundus
CAGAATGCACGTAACGCGGCGCGGAAGATCGCAAGAATACTGCGAACGAGTAGGTCGCGATCGCGAGAGACTCAGAGCGAGAGATATTGAAATCTAACTGAGCGAGACGAGCGCGAACAGAAAAGCAAACGTGCGAGAGAAATATAACTGTGCGAGTGTTCAGACAACGACGAGCGTTAAGAGCGTTCAGAGAGCGAGAAGGCACGCGCAGGTGCCTTAAATAACAAAGACCGACGAATGTGGAGCACCGTGATTGGAACTCCCGAATCGGATGATCCTTGTTTGTCTCGATTTGAAGGATTCAAGCGGTGAAATTCGGCCAATGAGAGATGAAACTGTTGCTACGCGGTGTCGAGCAACGGCGACACGAGCTCTTGCCTCTCAATATTTTTAAAACATTAAAAAAAATATTGTTAAAATCACATGAATAAACCATATAAGAAATTGAAAAAATAAAGATGACGTATGGAAAAAAAACTTTCACACCGACGGGATTCCAACACCAGCGTATCCGCTCCGTAGTCCGACGCCCTAACCGCTGTGCCAACCGGCGATGTTGTAAACGTTGTTACGTATGGAGACGTTCTCCACGTTTATTTCGATTAGAATTTCTAATCTCTTTTCTGAGAACGAAAAGCGTCCCAACAGGCCCCTTTTATTAACGAAAGATACTGTATGCCTTCTTTATACCAAAATCTCTAAACACTCCCTTCTGGCATCCGTTAATCAATATTCTGATAGGAAATAGCCCGGATAACCTTCATTAACCCCTTTCAACGAAA
Organism: Halictus rubicundus; assembly: GCF_050948215.1. Lineage (NCBI taxonomy): Eukaryota > Metazoa > Arthropoda > Insecta > Hymenoptera > Halictidae > Halictus > Halictus rubicundus. Next base: position 138,926 of record NC_135162.1, read on the forward strand.
ATCTAACTGAGCCCTGCTTTTCATTAGAAGTGACAAAAAATGTGACTGTGACCCTACGCGATATCAAATCTTAAACAGAGTACCCCTTTCATTTTCAAGGTATATAAACCCATTCGTTTTCATCCTCTTCGGTTAGTCGAGAAGCGGTTCAGTCAAGATTCAGACGCGGTTCAGTACTCGTGCAGTCACGTCGCGTCAAGTCTAGTGAGATCGGGTTAAAGTCCCTTTCGAATCAATTCATAACCTTATAGATTCCGTTAGTTCGGTATATACTCTATTTGGCATTCAACAATCGCCATCTAACCCCGCATTGCCAGTGCGTCAACACCGTGCAACATAGGTAAACAATTCCTCTAATTGTACATTTATTATATTCATTCGCGACACAAACAACAACACTTGTAGTAATTTCAATTAGAATAAATTGTCTTGTTTGTTAACTCGCGTACCCTTAATTATTGCCTAAAATCCTAATATAATAATTGAACGTTCCCACACGATACAATCTAACCGCTCGGATTGTATCAATTAAATTATATAGAAGTTACGAGGCTTACTAATACTTAAATTCGATTCAACGAAGATTTCTCCAACCTAGTGGCTCCTCGATTTCGCATTGAGTGCGTCCACGAAATTATACCATCCTAGGCGGATCCCCGATTTCGCATTGGGTTCTTCCGCATCCTAGCAGCTCCCTGATTTCGCATCAGGTGCGTCCGCGCTCTTATACAACCTCCTTTCGTATCGGGTTCGCCGCGTGTTCCCTAGTGACTCCTCGATTTCGCATCGGGTGCGTGCACGAAGTTTCATCCTCCTAGTAGCTCCTCGATTTCGCATCGGGTGCGTCTGCGTTTGACACCAACCTCCCAGAGGTTCCCTGATTTCGCATCAGGTGCGTCCTCGACGTCAACTATCCTAGCGGCTCCTCGATTTCGCATCGGGTGCGTCCGCGTACCTAACTAACAATTGAAACCATATTCCTGGGGTAAAAATCCCCTCGCCGGCCTCTCGCGCTGCTCATAGCCCTGGCTCGTAACAACGTTACGAACATTCTGGTATATACCGAACAAAATACAATCCATTTTTTCTCTTAAAACATTTTTTTAGATCAAACACTTACTTGTTTCAATGTAATAATGTTTAAAATGACTTAATATATACCTGCGATAAAACCAACAAGTGAACCTTCCCCCTAATAGCAGAAACGGCGAAAAAATTCGGTTTTTCTTGTTTTGACAAAAAGTGCCCACAACAAAAAATCTAAAAAAAATTGAGGACACTGCTTGTTATGGTACTTTATCGGGGCACTAAACAGCAAAATAGCATGTTTTCATATTTTTGAGAAATGTACATTTTTCCGATTTTTTTGAGGTTTTTCATTTTCTGCGACTACAGTTTGCAAGAAAAAAATCTGAAAAAATTCTCAAAAATCTGTCTTAGGATCGAAAATATGCCACATTTTTTTCAGAATTTTAGGAAGCATCAGAGTGTGGAAAATGCGTGGAAAAGCGCGAAATCTAATTTACCCTGTAACTACCCTCACTTTTTCTGGGTCAGCTTTCGAATGGTTCATTAATCATTGAAAAACCTCTAAGGGCAGTTTTGACCATCTTAATCGGCTAGGCCCTTTGCACTTTTCCCAAAACTGCTGCCGAATGTTCTCCCACCTCTCCACGCTGGGCGTGAAAATCGTCTCCGGCAGCAGTGTTTTTGTTATAATTCGGCACGTCTCCGTGACAATGCCATGAACTGTAGAATGGCCCATACGGAAACTGTACGCGATAGTTTTGTACGAATCTCCGTAGACAAGTACCTGAAACAGTGATAAAAGTTTATCTATTTATTGCCTGTATAAATATCATATTAGCAAACACAATAAAAAAGTGTTTATAAAATGCAATGGATTGCAAAACCACTTACCTTAGGCAAACAGCCAATCGTTCCCTCGGTGTGATTGGTTTTTTCAACCGCGTTTCTTGCCGGACCAGCTGGTGCTCTATTTTTGCGAGCAACGCCTCAAAACAATTTCGACTCATTCGAAAATACCCGTAGAATTTCTGCTCGGTGTCCGTGAACATCTGAGTTATTAAAACAAACTCTCCCTCGGTGCTCCGATTACGCCACAATGGGTGCACGCTGTAACGGCGCCTCCTTCTGGGTGCAACAGCTTGTTGCCGCTGGTGCTCCTGCTTTTCCTGCAATTCTCAATAGAATTGCTGCGATGGTTATTACCACCGATGTCTCGTCGGAATGCTCCATCTTCTTGAAATAACGCGGTAACTCAGATCAGGATGTAAGGTGATGGGCCAAAAAAATGGTGCTGAAATCTTGTCCTGCAGCCCGTTATATACATTTTCGGTGACTCCTTCCCTACAACGACATGGATGGGGGTGGAATTTTCTCAGCAAGAAAATTTTTAAGGGTGTATGGAGACTTTTCTGACCGACTGCAGATTGCGGACAGCAATAAAACATTTGGCCGTCAGATTTGCCGTTTTGCCCGCGAAGGACGCCGTGCGCTTTACAGCTAAAGCATTTTCCGCGCGCCACCCACGGTCAAGGTCCATGACAGCAAAAAGAAAAACAGTAAAATTGACTTACGTACGAAATGACAAGCGCGCGACCAAGGCCAGGTATAGAAATCAGGTATAGACGATGGACGTCATAAATCAAAAATCCTTCGGAATGTACCTACCACTTTCGTAATTTTTAAGCCAGCTAAAAGCAGCACATGCTGAACCTTTTACACCGTTAGCGTACTCAGATTTATAACCGTAGGTGCTTGCGAACCAAATGTTGTACGTATACTTCCATTTTTCCAATTTTCCACTATTCCCACCACCTTTCGAACACACCTTGCAACCAATGAATTCTAATCATTTTAAACTTGTTCTCCGGAGTTTTGGCTTATAATCACTTATAAGATATAAGATATAATTTAACAATGCTAAAATTGATTTGTGAAGCTGATTTTCATCGTTCCATCGTTAACCATAGTTTGAACCATTACTTCTTAACATTACAACTCAGATGAACAATTTTCCTTCCATCCTGGAAAGGCACCACAGTTATTTAAGATGGAAGTGGGATAAAATAATTTGTCTTTATGAAATCCTGTTTTATTAACCCTTAAATGCATGAGTGGGGTCCGCAAAGGACCCCAGTATTGGATTTTTTGTGTTGACATTTTTAGCCGCGCCATTTGTGAACTGAGAGTTCAGCTATTTGCTTCTGTCAATATTTAGGTTATGTTTAATGTGTTTACAGAAATAAATTGTTGCTGCAATCAAAGTTAGCAAGGAGTGAGGTAAGTGGGGTCCTCAATGGACCCCACCTATGCATTCATGTTCATAATATTGTAGGGATACGCACGTGTGCGATCGGCAAAGCGCGGCGGCAACGTGCGACATTGTAGTTGCCGGCCAAAACAACCGACGATCTCGGCGGAACGCGGCGGCCGCCAAAGACGCCCTTTGGTGATCTGCCGACTTCGCCATATAATGTATGTGCGATCGAGTATAAAAGGACTGCATCGACCGAGAAGAGTCAGTCAAAATCTCGCCGTCGACATAAATAAAGTATATTGAACCAGATACGTTTAACAGTTACTCGCCCCTACAATATTTAGTATTGTAGCGGCTAGCTGGGAGCCGGAAGACAAATCTTCAGCGCACCAGCACCAAGAAAGATTTATGGTTTGCACAGCATAAGACGCTGTTTGTGAGAAAACGTCTTTAACGTTTTTGGCCACTTAGCGGACAGATGGGTCCTTGTAGTTACTAGCGACGAACTCAATAGCGCAAGTGGACGCCATAAATTTTGGGTAGTCGAAGGGTCTCCAGCCTAGAGTGTCCCAGCGACGCGTGCCTGGTTTCTATCACCCGGGAAAGCTGTGACAGCAGCTCGCACAGTCATTTCAACGAATAAATGATTTCATTAGTTTTTCTTACAAAAATCTATTTTTTGCAAAATCCTGAGGTCGTAGACAAATTTAGAGACCATATTTGAAATCAGCGTGGAAAAATCTATGGGAAATGATGTTAAAAAAAAATTTTTTCCGCACGTGGTATTGGAAAAATCACAATTTTCTTGAAATTATAAAAGTTTAACGAATTTTCTCAAGGTTAAAACACGTTCGTACCATAATCTCCCTATTTTTCCCATATTCTACAAAGTTTCAGGTTTAATTTAAAAAAAATTTCATCGCTCTACCTTATTTCTATCGAAAGTTCTTTGATTTTAAATCTGATTTCGCCCAAATTGTCCACTGTGCGTCGTCCCCCGGTAGACGACGGCGGTACGGATCGCCGCTCAGCGGCGAGCGACGGTGCTGCGGAACGGTCCCCTACGGTCTGCGGGCGCGGGGCAAGCGAAGCTCGTCGTGCGACGGTACGCGAGAGAGTCCGACGCGGTGGCTCGTTCTCGCGAGCGAGGTGAGGCTTGCTGTCTCGAACCCGGTGAGCGTTGGCCTTCCCTAGTCGTGGACAGGTTCGACGGGAACCTCCGCGGCTCAGCGATGGTATAGTGAATTGGCGACGTTCCCTGCGTCTTGCCTAGTCTTGGGGGAGGGGATCGCCGGCGTAATTAATTGGCACGCGTATGTGCGCTCGCACGGGAATCGAGAATTGCGAAGTCGCGGACTCGGCCGAGTCGACGAATCGCGTCATTACGTTCGCGACGGCTGATCCGCCAAATCGGCGCGATGTTCAAATCTGAACACACCGGCACCTCCGTTGAATGAATTCATTCAACGAACCGTACCGGTGGGAATCGGTGCGTCGCACACGCGGTGGCGGTGTTTGTGCCTTTCGGCACGGTGTTACGCATTTCGCGTACGCAGTGCGTTACAAAGTGTCAAATTAGTGCGACGTGACAACCAGAGTTGATGGTTGGGAAGACGACATCGCGATGGAACGGACGGTAAGCGCGACTTAACCTAATTATTCTAACTTAATCTAATTATTTACATTATGTACACGTTGTATATAGACTAGATACGACTATTTACAAAATTTTCCTTCCAAGTGTCGCATGGCGTCGAGAGGTTATGTTCGGTCATAACACTGACGACGGCGTAGTTGGTTTGGACGCAGTGGTATCGAGAGTGGACGAACTGCGGTGTTCATCGTGCTCGTTGATGGCAACTAGCAGAAAACAAATGTTGGCGAGAGGACGTTTGTACTCGGATCTGCTGGTCCTTATAGTGACGACTCGGGTGAGCCCGTCCTCTCCAGGGTGGCAGGCCGTGATCCGTCCAAGTTCCCACGTGCTGGGCAGCAGTGCTGTGTTCCGGAGAAGCACCATTTTCCCCACCTTTGCGAGACCTTGGACCGTTCTCCACTTCGGACGTTGTTGCAGCGTATGGAGGTAATCGTTTGACCACGATTTCCAAACGTTCTCGGTAATGCGTTGTACCAGTTGCCACCGCGAGAGTCGGTTTTCGGCGAGGTGTACCACGCTCGGTTGAGGCTCAGCAACGATCGCAGTGCCGATTATGAAATGCCCCGGTGTCAGGACTTGGTAGTTGTCGAGGTTGTCGGATACGGCAGATATTGGTCGCGAGTTAAGGCAGGCTTCGACTTGGCAGAGGAGCGTCGTCTTTTCCTCGGCAGTGAGTGTGTGGGACCCGATGCAGCGTTTAACATGATACTTCACGCTCTTTACGGCGGCTTCCCACAGCCCACCGAAATGAGGTGCAGCGGGAGGCAAAAAATGCCACTGCACTCCCCTCACGGCGGTATGGTTCGCGAAATCTATGTTTTGCGATGCTAATCGAATGGCGGTAGAGAGCTCGCAGTTCGCTCCTTGGAACGTGGTGCCATTATCGGAATAAATGGCTCTAGGCCTTCCTCTACGCGAAATAAAGCGGTGATACGCGGCGACGAACGACTAGCCGAATAGTCGTTTACCAATTCAATGTGAACTGACTTAACTGCCATGCATACAAAGACAGCTATGTATGCTTTATGCGTTTTGTAGCCTCGACCGGGCGTGGTGCGAATTAATAGTCTCTTTAATAGGCTCTGCATAGTCGACTCCGGTATTGATGAAAGCCCTCGTTTCAGGTGTGACTCTCGCTGCCGGAAGGTCTCCCATGAGTTCGGTAGGTACTGCGGCCTTTTCACGTGTGCAGGCAACGCACTGATACAATACTGCACGGACAGTGGCTCTCGCTCTCACGATCCAGTACTCTCTCCGCAGCACTGAGAGCGTGAGCTGTGGTCCCCCGTGGAGTGTTTGGCGGTGAGTATCGCGAATGATTAAACTTAAAAGGCGATGAGAGCGGAGAATAATCGGAATTTTTCTCCAGACGGGAGCGAGGAGTGCCTTAATCTCCCTCTTGCTCTTATGAGCCCGTCGCCGTCGATAAATGGCATCAATGAGCCGATTGCGTTGGTCTTCGACAATGGGCGGTTGTTGGACAGCTGGGGTTTTTCGGACGGGAAGGTCTCGGCCTGCATGGTCTTTAACCAGAAGATTTTGGCTTTTGAGATTTCTTCTGGGAGCAGGACAAGCGGAGATTGGGACTTGGGAGTTCTGGACGTCGAGTGCTCGCGGTCGCGTTTTCGAGCTGCGGCGATGAATCGGAGCACGTACGCTGTTACGCGAAGGAGCTTCGGCCACGACGAGTAGCGTTCGGCCAGCTTCCAGGACTCGGTGGTTGCGGTAACGCATGACGTGACGGTAGATCGTTCTTCGCGACACGTATCGGGTGGTAACGAAGGCATCGTCTTTGGCCACTTTTCTTCCGACCCGCGTAGCCACTGTGGACCGGTCCACCACAAAGGGTGGTTCTCTAATTCCGATGGGAGCAGGCCACGGGACGCGCAGTCGGCAGGATTCTCCTCGGTGGAGACGTGACGCCATGAAGCATCGGGCAAGGCTTCGTGAATTTTAGTCACTCGGTTCGCGATGAATGTTTTAAGCTGGTTTGGCGGTTTACTGAGCCACCACAGAGTGATGCTTGAATCGCTCCAGCAGAAGAAGAAGTTATCCTTTATGCTACGTTGATACACAACCGCGGCGTAGGCTTTGGTCGTGGCATCGGCGAACCCGTGCAACTCTCGACTGACGATAGCACCGGAAGCTATTTGACGCGGGATTGACAGCTCGTTCACGCGAGGAAGTTGGTTGCAATATAATTTACATTGCTCTAAGATTTCGCGCCGGGCGTCGTAATCCCACTCGCAGTGCGCTTGCCAAAGCTGCTGCATGATAACTTTGGCGGTGACAACGACGGGGGCGATCCATCCAAACGGGTCATAGAGCTTCGCGATAGCAGATAGGATTGATCGTTTTGTTCGCGTAGGATCCGGGATCGTGACAGATTTTATTTGAAACCTGTCCTGGACCGGGTTCCACGCGATCCCAAGGACGGAGAGAGTATCGCCGTTAGCAAAATCCTTTCCGCCAGCTAAGCCATGATCGGACGGATCTATATCTGATAGGAGCGCGGGGGCGTTACTGGCCCATTTCCTCAAGCGGAATCCGCCTTTTTCGAGAAGTCGGATTAATTGGTCGCGATACGAGCGGAGCTGAGTTGGGTCATCAGCTCCGAAGAGGCAATCGTCCACGTATGTCTGCTCGTGGATGATCGGTGTCGCGAGAGGAAAATTATGCCCTTCGTCGCGAGCGAGCTGTTGCAAAACCCGAATAGCTTGATACGGGGCGGACGTAGTACCGTATGTCACGGTGAGTAATTGATACTCGGAGATCGGTTCGTCCGGTTATTCTCGCCATAGAATGCGTTGGAAATCAACGTCGGCGTCATGCATCAGGATCTGGCGGTACATCTTAGCGACATCGGCGGTGTATACGAATTCGTATTGCCTCCATTGCATTAGAATAGCCGTCAGGTCCTGCTGCAGTTTCTGTCCGCTCAACAGTAAGTCATTTAATGACTGACCGTTGGTGGTTTTCCGCGATGCGTTAAAAACAACGCGCGTGCGAGTGGTCTCGCTGTGGTCGCGATGTACCGCGTGGTGAGGAATGTAATATCCGGGAGCCGCGATGGCACTAGAGTCGACGCGCCTCATGTGCCCGAGCGATTCGTACTCTTGCATGAACTCTCTGTACTCGTCAGCTAGGGACTTATCGCGACGAAAACGATTTTATAATTGGAGGAGATGCCTCGTCGCGGCGGAATGCGAATCTCCTAACACCGGTTGAGTCGTTTTGAATGGCAAGCGAACGATATACCGTCCGGTGGTTGACCGTGAGTGCGTTGTCTGGAAGTGGTGTTCGCATAACTCAGCGTCGGGGGACAACGCGGGTTTATCGGTTATCGTGTAACGGTACACGCCTCGTGCGGGAAGCGCTGCGAGGCGTGCGAGCCCTCCCCGGATTGGCTCAGCGGCCAGGGTTCTTTGGGGAGGGAGGATAAGGTCTTTAAATGAGAAACGCTAATTTATAGTGAAAGAAACGAAAGGATATTTTATTTATGTATTAGTGAAAGAAACGAAAAGATATTTTAGTTATGTATTCCGGTCGCCTGGATTCCCGGACGGTCCGGCGACGGGCTTGCGATGGCAACCTGCCTCTCCACCGGCCTGGTTATATGAGAACAACAAAAAAAAACACAGAATTGTGAGCGTGAACGCCCGGTATGGATAACTAACTGAATGTGATTACAACGATGGGAACTTAGCCTAATTAATACGCGGGGCATCGGTATCCTCGGACGCGGATCGAACGAACGCAGTAAACTTAGCCTAATTTATTCGCGGGGCGCTGGTACGGTTTCCGGTCTCGGTACGGTTCGCGGTGGTCCGGAGTGTCACGGCGAGGAACCGGAGTTTTCCTCGATACGGTACGCGGCGCGGTACGCGTGAAACGCGGGGCGAGCCGTGCTCGCTGGTGTGGTGTTCGGTTCGGGCGCTCCCGGCGCGGTCCCGAACTCTCCCGACTCTCGAGGTGTTGTCACGGCCGCGGCCCAGCGAGCTGTAGTGAAATGACGTGGTTTCCTCCGTCGGCTGGGCACGCGGGGCGCGGAGAGGACGGGTACGGAATCCGCGGAACGCCCCGCCCGCCGTCCCCGCACAACCGCGGCTCGAGCACGTAGGCACAGACGTAGACCTAATGCCTACGGCTCGAAACCGGCGAGGTCGCTCGTCTCCGGTAGTATACCGAGAGGCGAGCTCCACACGCTGCTGCGGTCGATTGGAGACTGAACGTCCGGAGCGCGACGCAGGATCCCGGAGGGGAGTGCGGGACGCGGGAACGGGTCCGAGTGGTGGGGATGACGGTCAGGAGTGTCCAAGCTACGGTGCTCTGAAAAGAGCAGGCCGTCGATCGACTGCCTCCCAGAATCCGGTCGCGGTCTCGGTTTCAACGTATGGGACGTAAACCCACTTACGCTTCGGCCGATCCCAACGCTTCGGCGTGTTCGCCCGATAGTATACCGAGGCTAGCACGATTCAGCGCGGCTGCGAGAGGATCTGGGCTCGGGTGTTCGCCCGAGAGCTGCTCCAGACCAACTCCGGTCTCGGATGGTTCCGTCGCGATCTTTATAGCCCGAACGTGGACCTCGTGTGCTCGTTCGCGAATCTTCGGCACACGCCGATTGGTCCGCGCCCGGGCTGGATTCGCGGATTGGCGCGCGGCTGGCCCGCACCAGTGATTGGTGCGGGCTAAGGTACAAATCGACTCGCAACGAGACACTTGCGTCTCGTTGCAATCGCTTCAACCTCCCAAAATTTCCGAATGCTCTCATCCAGCCGCTCGAAAACCGCGCCGTGATGCACGTCGATTCGCGTCGGAATTGAGGAAGGGGTGATGGGACCGAACAGGATCCAACCCAATGTCGTCGACTGCGCAATGGGTTCGTCATCGCCACGTCTGCACAACTCACCGGTGAGCAGCTGGCCGTAGAGGTCAGCTCCGATAAGTAATTCAATGGGGTACGAACTCATGGGATCGTCGTCGGCGAATTTCAACCCTGCAAGGTAACCCAAATTAGTGATGCTTACGTTGGACTGCGGCGTATACCTAGTTATATTTTGCAGTATAATTGCCGTAGTCAAATATGCAGGCTCAACTTGATCGGTGGACGAGAGACGCACGATCGCTGAGTGCGTTGAAATCGACGCTGAAGATCCGATCCCGGTAACGCAGACGGACTGCTGATCGCGCTTCAGTCGGAGGCGGCGTGAGAGGTCAGCGGTGATCAGTGTCGCGACAAAGCCCTGATCCAGCAACGCACGCGCTTTTACGGGGTAACCGCTGTTCGAGTACACATGTACTCGCGCTGTCGAAAGTAAAACAGTACGGTTAGTACATGTTTTCGTGACAATATCAGAACTTAACTCGCTCGTGTTTTCGTTAGAGGTCGCCGAGTCATTCTGACCGCTTTTGTTTTGCTTCAGCGATTTGGTTGGGAAGTGCAGGAGCGTGTGGTGGGGCTGGTGACACTCCTTACATTGGTGGACGCTCCGGCACTGGGCGCCGTCGTGTTTCACGGAGAAGCAATTCAGGCATCGACGTTGCGATTTTATGAAATTATTTCTTTCGGCTGGCGTTTTCGCGGGGAATTGATCGCATTTGTAAATTAAATGCCCGCCCTTGCACACTGGACAAGTGATTGCAACAGCGGTGGCGGCGTGAGCGGAAAGGACCTTCGATTTGGTGGGTTTGATGTTTAGATCGATCGGTCTTTCTGGTCGAAGTGGAATAATAAATTCAAGCGCACTAATTTGCGACTCGAGAAACTCGTCGAAAATTTTATACGCGGGAAAGTCTGTTGTGGTTCCCAAAGTTAATTCCCACGCTTTTCGAGAGGATCGATCCAAGCGCTGGACCCCGAGAAACACCAAAATGTCGCTCCAAGAATCAACCGGGCGGTTTAAATTCTTAAGCGCTTGGATGGCTCCGTTCAAGCGATCGCGAAGGTTTCGTAATTCCGTCGGCGACTCGGTTGGAACGGTCGGCAAAGAGAACAGAGCGTGGAGGTGTGTCGTTATAAGTCGACGATGGTTCGCGTATCGCGATGTGATAATTTTCCACGCTATATCGAAATTCGCGGCTGTGATGGGAAGATGCATTATCGCGGCTTTCGCTTCGCCCTTGAGCGCGGAACACAGATACTGCATCTTCTCTACGCTAGAAAGATTGGTGTTGGTCTTTACCATGGACGCTAATTGGTCGTGGAAGCTCTCCCAGAGGTCGAGGGCGCCGTCGAACGTTGGTAGCTGCAGGCTTGGAAGATGGCTGCCGGAACGCGGGATGTCGAAGCGGTCGTCTTTCCTTCGTCTGCAGGGTTTGGCTTCGTTGGGGCCAGACCAGTGAGCCACTCCGCCATGAAGTCCATGGTCTCGTTGAAGTTTGTCTCGCTGGCGGCGAACTGGTCGTCCGAAAAGTAAGGGATGGCGGCCTTCTCCTTGTCGCTCACGAAGTCGTGCAGCTGGGCGTCCAATCTCGTGCATTCAGCGAAGATTTCCTTCATTGTTTGCATGCGGCTTTTCGTGACCGCGGCGGTCATCTTTTCTTTACCCAATTTTTTAAAATTGGGTAGAGTGCGCTCGATTGACCGCATTGCGCACGTCTGCTTCGTCAGCGTGGATGTTAACGCACTCATGTTCACTTGTGGCCTTTCGGTTCACTTCAACTGAATTTTCCGCGACGAAATCTGGCTCGAAGGACCAAAAATGTTCGTGGCTGGATCTATCCCAGAATGGGGGATTTCTGCTCGCGGTTGGTCGAACCGAAAGAAAAACTAGCCTTTTGATAAGTGAACACGTGGTGTGGTCGTGTCTTTATTATAAGTCACGCGGTCGCGCACTTCCTGTGAACGAAAGTAACTCTACGATTGACAATAAAGTCGGTTGAAATAGCTGGTGGGTTTAATGAAACCTTCGAAATACAAAAATCGGTCCGCGTGCGTGGCGCAAGGCAAAACTAAGTACAATTGGTCGCACGTGGCTTCTCTAGAACGACAGAGACGGAAATGAGAGCGAGACGAACGTGTAACGGGCCGACGTTCGTCTTGCCTAGTCTTGGGGGAGGGGATCGCCGGCGTAATTAATTGGCACGCGTGTGTGCGCTCGGACGGGAATCGCGAATTGCGAAGTCGCGGACTCGGTCGAGTCGACGAATCGCGTCATTACGTTCGCGACGGCTGATCCGCCAAACCGGCGCGATGTTAAAATCTGAACACAGGTAATTTTCCTCAGCCTTCTCGAAGTGGTTGTCCGTGAAGTAGGGATGGCTCGTTGTGGCTTTCGGGTCAGCAGCAGCGGTGAGTCTAGCGTCGAGGTCTTGCTCTTGGTTGAAGGCTCCGTTCTGGACGGCCATCCGGTTCTGCGTGGTTGCTGAAGTTATCTTGGCCTGACCCAGCTTCTTGAAATTCGGTAGAGCCCTCTCGATGGATCGGAGAGTTTGGTTCTGCTTGTGAAGCAGCTCGTCGAACTGGTTCCATGGCGTCGGCAAGGGAGTCTTCGTCTCAATGGCGGCGTTTCCGGCACGTGGTTCCTCGATTCCAATCCGGCTCGGAGGACCAAAATGTTTGGTAATGGGTGGCTGGGACAGCCTTATCGAAAGGCTTGGAAGATCGAGGCGGAGGGTCGGAAACGGGTAGGGCGAAAACTCCGTGCGCGCCGGATTATGCGGGCGGAAAATAGGATCGAGCACGTGGTCGGTCGATAGGAGAAGAATGTACCCCACTTTGTAGAACAACACTTGTACTTTGTAATAAAGCTCGGTATACAATTGAATAAACTATGCGTGTTCAATACAATTTCTGTAAATTGCACCGTAAGCGCGGTACAGTTCAGAATCACGGTTCGACGAGAGACGTTCTGGATTCACGCGGTGTCACGCAGACGGTTCGCGGAAAAAGAGGCTCGATTCCGGGAATCGCTCGCGGATGTTCGCGGCTCACGAGTGCGGCAATTGGTTAACGTGCCGTGCGCCGATTCGCGGAGAGGGACGTGCTCGGGAACTAATTAGCGCCGCGCTTGAGCGCGCGCGGGTTTAAAGAATCGTTACCGATCCCCGAACAAATAGGAACGTTGTTTCAATGGGCAACCGAAATCTATTTACGAATTGCTTACTGAATGTATCGGGTGTCCTCGCGTGTTTCTAAATTATACTCCGACAGCACGAATTTGGCGCAGTTCTACCGCGAACGACGGAAACGCGGAGCGTCGTTTTATACGCGAACGGCGGAATTACGGAGCGTCGTTCTATACGTGAACGGCGGAAATACGGAGCGTCGTTCTATACGCGAACGGCGGAAATACGGAGCGTCGTTCTATATGCGAACGGCGGAGACGCGGAGCGTCGTTCTATACGCGAGCGGCGAAATGCGGAGCGAGTTGGTCTTGTCGTTCGAATAGAAAATCGGGATCGGTTTCTCGGCTGCGGATGGACGGCAGGAACCGCCGCGGCTCAGCTACCTTTAGTGAATCGTGTTTCCTGCGTACTGCTGAGCTCGCGGGGTCGCGATTCGTTGCGTCGCTGGACCGGCGGGACGCCTCGCTTGCCGCCCCCGCCCAGACCGCGGTGTGGGTTCGTATGTACAGGACGTATACCCTAGTACGTATTTCCCCGCCACCGGCCCCGTTACCCGCTTGCGGGAGTATCCCACAGAACGAGCTCCGGACGCGGCTGCGACTGAGCGACGACTAAGCGTACGAGACGTGAAGCACGGTCGCGGTTTGGAGAGCGGATCGCAGGAATCTGGAAACGGATCTCGAGGAGGGGGGAGAAAGAGCCGGAGTGTCGTTGCGTCGTTGAGCTCGGGAGCACAGCCGACGAGCGACTGCCACCTCAAGGCTTGCTCGCGGTCTTGGCTTTCCTCGCACTGGACGTATCCCCTAGTGCTTGTACGACCAACACCGGCGTGCTCACGCACACACACGGTAGTATACCGTAGAATGCGCGTTTACACGCGGCGGCGAGAAGTCCGGAGCTCGGAGATGTTGCTCCGAGAGCTGCTCCAAGCCAACTCCGGTACTGGCTCGTTTCGGCCGGACCCTTATAGACGAGCGCGGATCACAACGAGAGCCTCGCTTCGCGAAATGCTCTCTTGGCGACGGCGCTCGCGGATTGGTTCGCACTTCGGTCTCGTTGCGGATTGGCGCGCGGTAAGGTCTCATCGCGGATTGGCTCGCGCCTGGTTCGGAATCGCGAGCTCGCGACGGAACGCGAAAGTCGTTTCGTCGCAAATTAAGAAATAACAAAATAAATTAGGAACTAACGAAATAAATACTAGATTACCAGAATGAATAAATAGGCAACGAAAATGGTGAAATAGCGTCATAAATTAGAAAATGGTTTTCTAGACTCTATTTTAAATTATCTTGAGAATTCCATGCTTTTACTAGTCATACTATGGATTTATTAATTTCTGGAATTTTTACTTGATTCCATGGAGATACACATTATTTGTTGCGAATTATTAAATTGCCTAGTAATTGAATACTGGAGGTGGCTGGAGTGGTTCCAGTCCACTCCGTGCTATGCCGATCGGGAGCGGAAAACACAACGTGGTTGGAAAAACGTGAGGTCGGAGGAACAGCCGTACACCGAAACGGATCACGTCCTCGTTTTGATAATTAAGTCAGAATGATAGTTTAATTCTCCCTTACGGGACGTCCTTACACAATACACAATTCACGACTTTCTCCGGCGGCGTTATACTTGCCGAAAAACGGGCAGGAGGCAAAAGACGGCGCGTGCACGTGGCGAAAAACGGAGAAGAACAACCGGAAATCTTCCTCGACGCGAGAAGATAGAGAGTGGGCAGGGCGGATGACGGCTCGCGACACCACACGTGAGCACGTTAATCCTGCTAATTAGCGACAGGTAAACTGTATCGCGTCGCACTCATAGATAGCGCGACAGGTACCAACTAGGCGTCTCAATTAAATAGCGCATGTAGTGTTTGGGGGAACCGTCATCCGTCTCCTTGCCGGAATTCGTGCAGAATTCCGAACATTATTGAATGATCATTATACACACTTTTTCATCAATAACATCTCAACAGTATGTAGAATCACCATTGCTGAAACATCATTTGAAACATTGCATCGATAAATAAATCATCATTGTAAATAACATTTCTGTTTCGGCGTCGACCGACGGTCGGAGCAGCCTGATGCCGGGACCACTCAGAGTTGAGCGCGCAAAGGAATCCACAGGATGGGTCAATGAGAGGTTGAGACAGAGAGAGAGAGAGAGAGAGCTGGTATTAAACTGCACTTTATTTGCCGAATACCGATCACAGGCAGCACGAACGGCTGGTCACTCGCGAGCGATTGAGAGAACGAGAACGTCGCGAGCGCTAGAGAACGGGAACGTCGCGAGGTGCGCACGATTGAGAGAGAGAAAGCGCGAACGAGAATCGCGAGCCGGCGGATGAACGGATATCTTGCGCGTGCAGATTTCTGCCGTCGGATCGCGAAGCAGAAATCTTGAGCGGTACGAAACGCGTGCCGCCGCGATACGGAAATCTTCAACGCGGGCGACGGAGATCTTCAACGCGCGGCAGAATGCACGTAACGCGGCGCGGAAGATTGCAGAAATACTGCGAACGAGCAGTTCGAGATCGCGAGAGTCTCCGAGCGAAAGATTTTGAAATCTGAACTGAGCGAGACTAGCACGAGCAGCAAACGAGCGCGAGAAATATGACTGTGAAGACGAGCGTTAAGAGCGTTAAGCAGCGTGATGCGAGTGACGAACATTAAGAGGGCGAGAAGGCACGCGCAGGTGCCTTAAATAACAAGGACCATCGAATGTGGAGCACCGTGATTGGTGATCCCGAATCGGATGATCCTTGTTTGTCTCGATTTGAAGGATTCAAGCGTTGAAATTCGGCCAATGGGAGACGAAACTGTTGCTACGCGGTGTCGAGCAACGGCGACACGCGTTCTTGCCGCGTGTTGACATACGAGACAAAAACCGTATGAAACAGCGGACGCCAGCTAAGACAATAGCCGCCGAATTCCAACGCTTGAATCCTGAACAATTTCATATATAGCATATCATCATAAATAGTATTTCACAAATAAAATATACCACATAATAAATCGTTTGACAAATTTTTGTGTCGTTGGCTCGTCTTTGTAGCGTTATTCTATTAGTTCACGAAATGGGTATCTGTCTTCGCGACGCAACGGTACCGATGGCGTTCCGACTTTATTCCCGGCAACGGAAAAGAATTTTATCTGTGAGTGTCCCGCACTCTCCGCGTATCTCTTTTTGATGGAAAAGCCCTTGGACAGTTTACTTTCCCGGCGAGATATCCAAATGTTCGGGCGCCAATTTGTCACGTTGCCCGAATTTTCATTCTCGTCTGACGGGAGAAAACCTGGGCAACACCGGGTTTTTACAGGCCGTGAGGCCGGGCCATGCTCGGCCGCGCGATACGTGGTCCACCCGGGACAAACGGCAGCTCGCAGACTCGACTTTCCCGACGGATGTTACGAGGTTCGGGACTCAGAACGGGCGCCGGACACTTGGAAGTGTCACACGAACAATTTTGCCAAATTCGAAAAGCGCGAATCGCGAGTTCGAGCCTGCGAGAGCCGCGCGATACCTTGGATAGCGGCAGTCCGGGTCAGGGTTCTACGCGGAGGGAATACGGGATGTTCCTCGTGGCGGGAAGGTTTCTCACAAGAAAGTGTAAACGGGTATGGGCTTCTAATTAACATTTATTCAATCCGGCTGTTACAGAGGGCTGCTAGGAACGCCCGGCAGCGATGGAAAAGAAGCCCGCGCGGTTTTACAAAATACACGACAGGTGAACGGTCGCTCGCGCTTATTACACCCGAATCTACTTTTCTCCGCGTCGAACTCGATTGCGGACGCGATGTATGGCGCACAGTGGGCAATTTGTACAAAATCGGATTCAAAATCAAGGAACTTTCGATAGGAATGAGGTAGAGCGATGAAATTTTTTTTAAATGAAAGCTGCAACTTTGTAGAATATGGGAAAAATAGAGAGATTGTGGTATGAACGTTTGGTAACCTCGAGAAAATTCGTTAAACGCGCACAAATTCAAGAAAATTTTAGTTTTTCCAATACCACGCGCGGAAAAAATTTTTTTTTAACATGCTATACATCATTTTCCATAGATTTTTTCACGCTGATTTCAAATCTGGTCTCAAAATTTGTCTACGACCTCAGGATTTTGCAAAAAATAGATTTTTGTGACAAAAACTAATGAAGTCATTTTTTCGTTGAAATGATCGGATGGTAATAATCTCTCTATTTTTCCCATATTCTACAAAATTGCAGCTTTCATTTTAAAAAAATTTCATCGCTCTACCTCATTCCTATCGAAAGTTCCTTGATTTTGAATCCGATTTTGTCCAAATTGCCCACTGTGCGGCGTCTATTATCGACAATTAACCGGTCGAGAAGCGACCGGGTTCAGATGGACTACGCGGCAACCAATTCTATACGACTGTGGCCGTCGGAAGCAGTCGGAAACGGCGATACGAACACCGTAGGACATCTCGAGATTGGCCAAATACACTAAAAATCGGGAACGGTACGGATCCCCCGCGAATCCGCGACTCCGCGTTACGAACCCGGCGACGTACAACCGCCTCGTGGCGGTCACGCGACCCCCCGCTGTCCGGCCGGATTCGCGTTCTCTCAACCCGTTCGTTTCCCCGACCGACGACCTAGAACCCTACACGATCTTCTTCTAGTCGCGATTTTCGGCGTTACAAGGTTACGTCTGTACGCGACTCGATGTACGGCCGACATACAAAAACGCTAGCCGAGCCAATGCGACAGAATCGTTATTAATTGAAGCCTAATCGGCACTTACCACTCGGTCTTACGGCTACCCGAGGTTCTCTCGATACGGCAGCTAACCCTCGATCTACTAAAGGTCGGCTCAAACAAGACCGGGAAGAGACCGTGCATGTTTGGCCGCTGGATTCGAAACCAGGGTGGAGGGTTTGAGTCGACGGAGCTTCAGTGTTCTCGACTATATTTCTGCTCGCCCCGGTTAAAAAAAAATGTTTTTAGGGCCTTCACGGTTCCTTAGGTAATCTATCGGTATCTCCCCTTTACGATACCATGGAAATAGGAAACCTTCCTGCCTCTTGGTGAAACAGCATCATACATCCTTGTATTATATGTAAATTATACATACATATATTGTAAAAACGAGAATAGTTGTTATTTTTTTTTAAGGAAATATCCACATTAGGAAGGGAAGGACATTCCATGTGAATTCGATCATTTTTTGGGGACTATGTTTCGAATTTTGATGACATTGAAGTATGTTGTGGTCCAAGAGAAAATGGGAGGCGGGGGTTGAGCCTGGTTATCACAATAGACTGCTGTTTGTTACGTCCCGCGGGTTACTCGCGTAAAAGCGGAGCGATTCGCGATTCTACCGCGGAATAGAGGATTGAAATGATTCAACCTTTTGGCTCAGGCGACTCGTACGTTCGACGTCTAGCCGGGTCCACGGTTCTACGTGCATATGTTGAATGTCTCACTCACCGACAGTCCTGAACAGATTGCGTGATACAGAGACAGTTTCGGATACGCGTCCTTCCTCGGGTCGTCCTCGCTGAGGCGGTCGGTACCCTTTCTTTTTTCCGTGGGGAAAATGCTTTTCGCATACTCCGGCTCCCTGGGGAGGGAACCTTTTTTTTCTTTTTTAACGGAATTTCTCTCTATTTGAATATTCAGGTAAGTACAATTCGTGTAAAATCTAATATAAAACGCCGCAGTGATCCTAATACTAAATGGTTCGGTAAAACTTCTAATTCTATTTTGGCCTCATTTAATCGCAGTTATATTATTCTAACCGTTTTATTCTATTTTACTCCTAATACCTAGAATAGTATAGTTTATCTAATCTTTTTAATTGATTGTTTATTTATTTTCTATTAATACTCGTCTAATCTAATATTAAGATTGTTCGCCTTATCGTTATACGCTTAATTCTAGTCCATTAAATTTAAATTAAACTAATATTACGGTATACCCGAGATTTTAACTCTGTTTTTTACACTAATTTTCTAAAGTAAAGATCCTAATTCTATTTTGTCCTATTTTATTCGCTGTTTAGCCCAGTTTCATCGCTGTTTAGCCTAGTTTAATCGCTGTTATTCTACTTTTTTACTAAAAATCGCCCTTTTCGGGGGTCGGCCCAAGAGGGAAGTGGGGGTTTTTGTATAATTGACCCCCAATTTTTATTGCAGATCTGGATAGCCCTTGGGCTACCCAGCGATCGGCCCTTCTTGAGTTTTTTCGAAACTCGTCTCCTTCTCGTAGTGGGTGCCGATATCTCGAAGGGGGGGGGGGGTAGGGGAAAGTTTTTTTACCTGGGGGAACTATGTTCCCCCCTCCCAGGTACTTTCTTACAATCCCGGCCCACACCCACCCACGCGCTCAGAACAAATTTTGGTGGTCGCTACTTTGTGGTCACCCGTTATACTAAAGTACTACAAGTTGTCCGATCTCAACGTGCTACGGCTCGTTGGAAAGCCCGAGCCGAGCCCTTTGCTTTTCCCCGGACACTTTCCCAATTTACGCCTAAATTCGAAAACTACTTCCCATATCTCGGAAAGGGGTGGGGATTTTTGAAAATCTTTTCCAGGGGGGAGAATACTTCTCCTCCTTTGCCCCTTCATTCTCGCCACCCTCGGAAATAGGTCTCTGTAAATTTTCGTCCCGATTAGAGTTAATTGACAATCTATCTGCCCTACCTTGTTAATATTTATTTATTAACCTCGAGAAACGACAGACACCTCGCGTTGTGGTCTCCTTTCTCTGTCTAACTCCCTCGTTGGTTTTTTTCCTTTTCGAGTATCCTCCCGTTCGGCACTTTTCATTAAAATTGTTCAACTTTTTCACTAATTTCAGTTATTAATGTTCATAACTTTCTTTCTAACTGTTCTAATTTTCACTCTGTCTTTTCTTTTTCAGGTACACCTTTCCGGATAAAACTGTCGGGAACTGCGCGACGCGGTTTTTTCCGGATAATGCGGCCTTTTAACTCCTTTATTCACCCGAGTTCACCCGGCTGAACTAGATTTTCCACGTGAGTATTCCCGAAAAATAAATCAAAATTTATTTAATTTTTGTTTCAGGAACTACTGCGCCCGGATTTTCGAGAATTTCTCCCTTCCCGAGAGGTTTTTAGCCCTGCACTCCGCGTTTTTATTCGCGTACTGGCTATTCACTCGGATCTACTTGAATCTTGCTCACTTTACTTTCAAAATTGAAAAAGCTAGCTTAAAATTCGTAACTCTGCGATTTTCTCCCGATGCGTGTTCGGTGAAATTTCGATTCGCTCTGGTTCGAAATTTTATCCTTGGGGCTCGGGAGGCCTAGGTGACTTACCCCCTCTACTTAGTACTCCAACCGTTTTTCGGTCGTGACTTGTTATGTTGAGCCGCGACAAAGGAGTTGAACTCTAGTAACCCCGATATTCCGAAATTTAAGCGTTCTTGTTATGCCTAACTGTATTCGCGCGAGGTCGATCGTGTCTTGTCTTTTTTTACTTTTACCCTTGTACTTTCGTTGTCATAGGGGAGCGTGTCCCATTTCTTACAGTCTATTGTAACCTAAATAAATAACTTAATAAATTAAATAAATTATCAACTGTCTGATTTAAAAAATTTGTCTAGTTTAGGTTCATTGCCTTACCCACTCGTTTCCTGGAGTCGACGAATTGAACCTGTACCTTTATGAGGAATTAGGTCGCGTTCACACCGTTTCATACTTTATAAAGCCCCTGTAAATTCCAAACTGTTGCGACAAGGATTGTCAGGAGGATAGCCGGAATTATCTTGACGAAGATATACAGTGACTCGACGAACACCAAAGAAAACGACACTTATGGTTTGGACGCACAACCGAAAAGAATTGACTTTTTTTAACAAAAAAGTATTGAAAATCACGGCACACTCCGGAAACGATAATATATATATATATATTAATAACGTCGAATCCAGAGGGGCGCGGAAGACACACCGTGATTGGCACGGATAGGCGACTGTAAGCGATAAGCGCGTGTGGTTCGTACAATGTCTCGTGATACAAGTGACGAAAAGTGTGGTCTCGCGATGACAATAGACGAAATCGATCCAGTTTAGCGGTCGACTCGCACTTTTCGTCGCTGTGTTGTGTAGCGCTCCCGCGAGGTCGTATCGCGTAACGATATTCACAACATCATAATTCGCGGGAATCGTTGAATCCTAAACACAAACTATTTGTGCTATCAAAAATCTAACTTCGTACAAGTGCATTAAAAGATGCTGGGCTTTTAATTATTTATTCATTTTTTAACTCCCCCCACCCTAAAAAATATCTTCTAATCTAGCCATTTTTGAGAATTCAAACCTGTCCCAATACATTCGTCGAGCGGCAGGTTTCCGAACCGAACCTCCTATCCCTTTTAATTTGTAACGGTACGCGTCTCGTACGGGAAGCGTAGCGAGACGGGTAAGCCCTCCCCGGATTGGCTCAGCGGCCAGGGTTCTTTGGGGAGGGAGGAGAACAGGTGATTAAGTGAAATACCTGGTTGCGGTGAAAAACAAAAGAATATTTATTCAACTTGAGTAACTAGGTTCCTCCCGGATTGCCGGTGGGTCCGGTCCGGGTCGGTCCGACACTCGGGCCCGCCTCTCGGCCGGCCTGGTACACGAAAGAAAAGAAAAGAAACTATAGGTGGACGCTCGGTGCTTAATTCAAAACAACTTACTGGTCTAAGCTTAATTACTATGACATCATTTATTGTTCCCCTAGGGGTTACAATCCGTTCCACATCTCTCTTCTTAACCTAACTCTTAACCTAAAACTTAAACTATGCTTAACCTAAGTTAACCTAACTTATCTTAACTTAACTTAACTTACTAAACTTAACATACTTAACTTAACTTAACTTAACTCTAATCCATAAGAGAGAGAGAGAGAGAGAGAGAGAGAGAGAGAGAGAGAGAGAGAGAGAGAGAGAGAGAGAGAGAGTTCTTACTCTTGCTTACGCTACATTCCCATTTTACCCCTCACACACACACTCATACCATTGTTACGTGCTATGGCCTCCTTTTGGGAGAGCCTGTAACCAGGACCGAGAATAGAAGAGCGGCAATCCTATTCTATTAGGCGGATGATTCGCAATTTCGTTGTGGAGAGGGGAAAAACCGTGACAACGGGTGAAGGTCGATAAATAAGGTTTTTAGATATCTGGTAAATAGATAATTTATTCAAAAAAAAAAGGTAAATGTATGTACATGGATGTTGGGCTGATAACACGAACACAGGGTGTTTTAAGCTGTTTTACTAATTTATAACTTATCACTAGAGAGGGTAATATATAACGCGTAATTAAGTTCTACTACTAAAGGGTGGAGAATATCCTAGGCTCCGACGTGCTAGAGACACGCACCGACTTTGCTTAGGATATGCGGGGGGGGGGCAGCGTCTTAGTTCTGGACGTGCAAGAGACACGCACCGTCTTTCACTATCGGCTGGGGATTTTACTAAAAGCTTATGCTTGTGGAGTATTTTTCCAAAGATTCGGTATTTTGTCGGGGTAATTATGCGGGTGGTTGAACATTTTTAGCAGTGAGAGGGTGGTTGAGGTCGGTGGCCATCTGGTGGCGGTGGTGGAACTAACTGTGCTGCAGAGCGGTTTCTAGACACCGTTACGTTCCGTGCACAACTGCGTGGGAACGTGACACCATCTCAACTCCCCCCCCCCCCCCCCTCCTCTACCACTCACCCATCCTTTCCCCTATCCCCTGGACCTCCTCTTCCGGCTGCACTCATTCTTTCCATTCCTAAGCATTCATACCTTGCCCCCCCCCCCCGCGCCTCTTCCCTCCGTACCTTCCCTCCACTCCTCTAACCTCCTCATCCATTCCTCTCCCTCTCCTTCATCTCCTAGCACCTCCCCTACCCTACCCTGCCACCCCCTTCCCTCATCCCCTCCCCAGCACAGCTCCCACACATGCTCCCACGTTTCCATCCCCCACCCACAGACCCTACACCTTCTCTCTTCTTCTTCCATCCAATACCTTCCACCCCTCATCTCATTACCCAACCTAAATCTAGCTACTCTTTGCCATCTATTCTCTCCCCACCCTTTCCTCATATATCCTGGTATCCCCTCTCCCTTGACCCTCCCATACCACACATTGTATCTCGCACTCCTTATCTTTTCCCATCTCTCCTCCTGCTGCTTCCTCCTTTCCCTCTTTACTAACTCTCCACTAACTACCTCTGTCTTCTCCTCCATCATCACCTCTGTCTCCTCTGCTGACCAACCTCTCTCTCCCCAGAAACGTCTTCTCTCATTCTCCCACCCATCTACCTCCCCTCCCCAAGCTTAATTACTAAACGAATTCTTAATCTACTCGTTACCCCTGATAACGAAGGAACCCTTAACCTACTCGTTAACCCCAAAGAACGGATGTTTCCTAAATCTAGACGCGATTATTAACGCGGGAGCGGCGGAGCTCCGTATCGGTGGACGAGGTCGAACCTCGCGGCGGTTCCCGGAATTTCTCGGCGGAGCGCCGTCCGCCGGTGGACGGCGGCAGGAAACGGAGCGGTATTCGGTGCGGTACGCGGTGTTCGGTAGCGCGCGGAGCGCGGGGCGAGCCGGGCTCGCCGGGTGTCGGCGCGAGAGAGAGACTCGGCGCGGCGGTCGGGTGTTTCCGTCGCGGGCCCGAATCCTCGCGATTCCTTCTGGCGCGGTCGCCTCGGCGAGGTGATCGGGAATCGCCGCGGCCCAGCACGTGGTTGTGAATTGGCGACGTTCCTTACGTCGGCTGGGCTCGCGGGGCGCGGAGAGGATTCGCGGGATTCGCGGAACGCTCCGTTTGTCGTCCCCGGATGGCCGCGGCCCGAGTTCGTATGCACAGACGTACACCTAGTGCCTACGGCTCGATGTCGGCGTGGTCGCTCGTCCTCGGTGGTACACCGCGGGGCGAGCTCCACACGCTGCTGCGGTCGATTGGTGACTATACTCCTGGAGCGCGAAGCGAAATCTCCGGTCAGGAACGCGGGATTCAGGAACGGGCCCGAGGAGTGAGGATGACGGCCGGAGTGTCGAAGCTACGGTGCTCTGAAAAGAGCAGGCCGTCGATCGACTGCCTCCCAGAATCCGGTCGCGGTCTCGGTTTCAACGTATGGGACGTAAACCCACGTACGCTTCGGCCGATCCCGGCGCTTCTTCGCGTTCGCCCGGTGGTACACCGAGGCTCGCACGACTCTGCGCGGCTGCGAGAGGACCTGGGCTCGGGTGTTCGCCCGAGAGCTGCTCCAGGCCAACTCCGCTTTCGTGTGGTTCCGTCGCGATCTTTATAGCCCGAGCGCGGACCTCGTGTGCTCGTTCGCGAATCTTCGGCACACGATTGGTCCGCGCCCGGGCCGGTTTCGCGGATTGGCGCGCGGCTGGTCCTAGTCGTTGATTGGCGCGGGCCTGGTCGAAAACTCGATAGCAACGAGACGTACGTGTCTTGTTGCAAATTTATTGAAATATTATTCGCCTCGTGTATTTGGCGTCGTCCGCCATCTTGTCGCTCGCCACGTGCAACACGCCGCTGGAGAAGCGGCCCCTGATCTCCCTAGACCTTGTCAACAGGTTACCTGCATTATCGCAAGTGACATTTATCCGCTCTGTATTCTACTTTATCGGCCGCGCCTGTGCAGCCGCAACCCGCTATGCAATAGCAGTAGGGAACTGCACGCTGCCGATATTCGCCCCTTACTAACTGCAGCCGACGCTGCACGCAATACTCCGCTATCCCTCGCCGCAGTTAGGAACCTGTATTCTGCCGGTAACCGCGCCCTTGTAGCTGCAGCCGGTGTAGCATGCAATACGCCGCTGGTCCTCTCGTTTTACGGTGGAATTCGTTCTGCGCTCCAGCCCCTCACTGGGGTGGTTTCCGGGGGGAGGAACGGCATTGGATGCTGGGGTGCATTCCGGGAGGTCCCGGATCTCTCTCTGGATTGTTGAGGTTGTCGTCCTGTTCGCCACCTTAGCCTGGACCCGCGAAGTACGCGTTTACTCAGGCATCCGGTGACTTTGGGCTTTCCTCCACCATTCCTCAGGATGTCCAGGCTCCTCGTCGTTCTCTGGCCCGTGCCCCCCCCCCCCCCCCGGGCCTCGCCCGGAGAAAGCTGGAACACAAAACATATATTTACATTTTTAGCGCTTTTACAATTCTTTTCGTAGTTGTGCGGTATTTATGCACTTTTAACAAATTCAACATAACTTTTTACAAATCTCTCATTCTGTCTGCATCCGCTGACTCGAGGTCGTCCTCTGTGCCCCTCATGATCAGGTTGTCATTGGCTTCTCGTTCTCTTCTTCTTTCTTCCTTCTCCTTTTTAGTTAGGATGTTTTTACAGAAGACCGCGAAGGTCCTCCAGACGTTCTCCTTCTCCAGCATCCCGTCCATTATCTTCTCCACGGTGAGAGTTTCCGCCCTGGTTTTCAGTACCTCCAGTAGTGGTTTCCTCTCAACGCTCCATTGTTGGCATACGACCAAGGTATGTTCTGGCGTGTCTGCGATTCCTTGGTGGTACCAGCAATCTTCGGACTCGGCTTTACCAATCCTCTTCCTGAAAACATTGAACACCCCATGCCCCGAGAGGGCTTGGGTTATATAGAAATTTAAATCTCCATGCTTTCTGTTTACCCAATTTTCTATATTTGGTATCAGTCTGTGGGTCCATCTTCCTACGGTGGCCGTGTCCCATAGTTCCTGCCATCTTTGGAGTGTTCTCTCTTTAGCTTGCCTTCTGATTAATTTCTTAAGACGGCTTCTTATTAGTTCCTCTGTTTCAGCTATACTTTCTCCTGTTTCCTGGGTAGTGAAAGTACTCCTCCTGCATTGTCTCCTTGGTATTGGATGATCTCCGTCTTTTCCTTTTCCTCCTCGAAGATCTCTCTCCTTTCCCTAACTTTGAGATCCCACGGGGTGACTCCAGCGAGGACGACGAGCGTTTCCAAGGGGACGGATCTATAGGCTGAAACCACTCTAGTTAGACCTTTTTTTGCGTCCTTTTTAGTATCTTTTTGTTTGCTATTATAGGGGAAGGAGGGGATTCAATAGTCACGATTATCTCCAACTCCTACTAACTATATTTATTCGTTTTTAATATAAATTCAGGCGCGTGTGCGGATGCCGTGTTGATGGGTCGCCGGTTCGCTGGTAACTAATTACCACGATTCGTTTCTTTTATGCAATTAAAACAATTCACCTGGCAACGATAAAACACACGAGTCTTCTCGGTGTACTTTTGTCACCGAGCTGTTACAATCTTCGCCACGACGCGCGAGCACACACATACACACATACATACTGAATGCAAACGCGCCCGCAGTCATTCCAAACAATCTTATTACCATTACTTTCCTACAGTTCGGCCATCCTGACCTGTTAGCCGTCCCGGCTAACCCGAATACAATATTTCGCTTCCTTAGTTGCTACTTACTATGTACATATTTTTGATAAATACATTATAATATGAAATATAATATAAAATATACATTCTTATCGCTATCAACATACCAAATTCTTAACGATCATATCGCTTTATAACGTCGCATGTTGTCTGGGGACAAAACTCCATGGTACGGCATTTGCGTTACCTGGAATCCATCAATGTCGCTGATTACATAACGATCATGATCTAAAACCTTTTTAACTACATAAGGTCCCTTGAATTTGGGTATCAATTTTTTATTAACCCCTGCTGATGTGTCAGTGTTTTTAATCATGACATAGTTCCCGACATTATAAACCAATGCATCCTTATGCTTATCATTGTAATTCTTTTCGTTAGCCGCCTGTATTTTATTAATATTTTCTGCCGCTTTTTCCCGAATTATTTCTAAATTTCTGTCGTCGCACGAACGTGACTCTAACAATAAACGTAGGGAATCATTCCGTTTCTGTAATTGTTCGACTCCAAAAAGCAAACGACTAGGGGTTTCTTTTGTCGATCGGCTGGTTGTATTATTTAAAGTAAATTCTACCTGCTCTAAAACTCTGTCCCATTTACTCGGTTCTTCACACGGTTTGGCCATCATTGGTGTTATAACACGATTAAATCGTTCAATTTGACCGTTGGCTCTAGGGGTGCCAACTGCAATTAAAATGTGTTGGACATTTTCATTATCCAGAAATTCTTTAAAATTATTCGATGTGAAAGCAGTACCGCGGTCTGTTATTATCCGTTTTGGCCTGCTATATACCCTAAAATATTCTTTTAAAAACTTTATCACTTCCTGGGAACTCGTTGATTTACAAGGGTATAGTCTGATGAATTTTGTAAAACCGTCTACCACACACCACACACCACACCACCACACACATCGCTAATAAATGTCTGTATCCCTTTCCTGTTTTTTCGAGCGGACCAAGGTGGTCTTAGTGCAAAGTATGAAACGGTACTTTTCCGTTCTCGATGCTATGCAGGTATCCGTCTTGTTTATCACTAATTGTAAGCGGTGAAAATTCGATGCATCGTAAACAATTGGAAATATATTCTTTTACCTTTTGCTGCAAATTTGGGAACCAATATAATTCCACAATATTTTGAATAACCTTATCCTTGCCTTCGTGTCCCAAATCGTCATGACATCTACGAATTACATTATCTTCCATCGAACGCGGCACATAAAATAACAATTTTTTAGTTTTATCTTTCCGGTATACTAGTCCATCGCGTAATTCGAAGTATTTTGATTCTACTTGCTCTAATTCGTTTCGGATTTTCCTAATTTCTGGGTCTTTATCCTGGCATATGGACAATGTCTGCTCAAAAGTATTACCCTCAACTACTAAAACGCCATGACAACGACTGAGAGCATAAACGTGATTTATTCTGTTTCCCGGTCTATGATGAAGTTCATAATCAAAATCTTGTAAATAAAGCGCCCAACGGGAAATTCGCGGATTTATGTTTTGCTTGCTTACCGTCAAACGAAAACTATCGCAATCCGTCAGTATTTTAAAACGAATACCCGCAAGATAAATTCTGAACCGTTTAATTGCGTTTACTACTGCAAGACATTCCAGCTCAAAACTATGATACCTAGCTTCTAGCCGTGTTGTTCGTTGGCTATAATATGCCATTGGTTTTAAACGTCCATCTGCTTGCTTCTGTAACAATATTGCGCCAAATCCGGACGCGCTCGCATCGCAATGAAGTTCGGTTTCGGCCGTGTGAGAATAAATCGAAAGAATCGGTTTTTCTGCCCCTTCCGGTCTTTCTGACCCTTTAACGTTTCAAAAGCGCTATTTTCTTTTTCGCCAAATATAAATCTAGCATCCTTCCTGACCAGGTCGTACAATGGCTTAGCAATGATGGAGAACCCAGGTATAAATCGGATTACGCGGAATCGGATAATTAAGAACGGCCTTGATATTATCGTCACTCGGTCGAATTCCTTCGATACTAACGCGGTATCCTAAATAATCAACTTCGGTTTGTGCAAAGGCACACTTATTCAATTTAAATGGTAACCGACATCGTCCGGCAATACGGAAAACTTCTCGCAGAATCTCTAAATGTTCCTCGAGAGTTTCCGTCGCAATTAGAAAATCATCGAAATACACTAAAACTTTATGGGCTCTAATCAAGTCGCAAAATAATTTTTTAACAAATCGTGCGAATACCTTCGGGGCGTTAATCAGTCCAAAAGGGCAAAACAAAAATTCATATTGCCCGAGAGGGGTGACAAATGATGTAAATTTAATCGCCTGATCCGCCATCCGGACATTATAGTACCCGTCCTTCAAATCTAATGTCGTGTAATATCGTTTATTCTTTAATTGATCTAAGTTGTCCTCAATTAACTGACTCGGAAAGTTGTCTTTAATTGTAATTTTGTTTAATTCCCGATAGTCTACGCACAACCTGGTTTCCCCGTTTTTCTTCCGTACTAAAACAATCGGGCTGCTGTACGGTGATTCGCTCGGGCGAATGATTTTTCTGTCTAAGAGATCATCTAAAAGACCTTGTAATTTTCCTCTATCGGCATATGAAAGTCGTCGCGGTCTAAAACAAATTGGTTGGTCATGTTTCAAAACTATGTTCATTTCAAAATCGACCTTATCAGTACTCGATTGCTTCAGTTGTAAATAATCCGATTGGAACGACTCTTTGATTTGTTCCACCACCACCGAGTCCAATTCTGGGTTAATTAGAAGTTTCTCCGGTGTCGCAACCGGTTCGCTTATACAATCAATGTTCAAAATTTGCTCGATCGCCGAATCTACATCGTTCGCGGACTTGTTATCTCTTCGAGATACTACGAACCCGTTATCAAATGACAGTCTGATTATGGAATTTGAAGAAAAGTCTCGTCCTAATACCGCCATAAACGCGAGAGGCCTTCAGTTGCGCACAATACGATTGCGCACGTACACATTGCGCACATATCTTTTGGACACAGTATGATTGGACACAAGAAGAATTGGTCACGTTTCAATTGCGCACACGAAAAATCGGACACATCTCAATTGCGCACAAATAGAATTGGAAACATATTTATTGCGCACAGATAAAACTGGACACAAGCGAATCGCGAACAAATAGAAATGCGCACACTAATTTTAGACAGTGATGGAAATGCGGCCAAGTCGTGATTAATTTCGGGTTATGTGCGCTTGATGTTAAGTGTCAAATCCATGTTTAGGATTTCCTGTGATGAATCTGTAAAATTAACCGAAACTAATTAATATTTGAAGTGTTAAAATGAATGGTTTTTAGAGTCTGTAGTAAATGTTAGGATATAATGATTTTACTCGAAATATGATATCGATGAAGTCTATATTAAAATATAAAGTTTATGAAAGAAGAGTACAATAATTAAATGTGAATATAATATATCCCACGGAATGCATGAATTATTCAATTTTTGAAATTAATCTGATTGTGAATTAAAATAGTGACAACGAAGAGCGAAGAACTGCAAAATTATACAAATGTGTAGAATTGCTTTCAAGGCTCCTGAATAATTCTGTGTAAAAAAGATAATTTAGATAAGTATATTCTGCCTATAAAACATAATCATTTTTGTAAGGAATGAATACGATACTTTGTGATTTTTCAAATTTATCTTTTACATATGGTGTACGAAGCAGAACTATTAGCGGAATTATTTTCATTTCAACTTGGACAGATCATGATTATTGCGGGAAAATGTTTTAACGGTGAGTAACATGTAACTTGTGATCTTGAAAAGTATTATATTCTCAAATAAAAAGCATTAATAACTTAATTATATGTTACGTACATGATCGTGCTTTTTACAATTTGTTTTAAAACTGTTAATCACCGTGTAATGTCACGGCAGCTTTTAGAATGATAAATGTAAACGGAGATTGAATTTCCCCAATCAGATGTACGTGCTTTTTTATAGACACATAATCACTTTTCTTATTCATTTTAACTATATAATATACAGTGAAAAGTGAACCTTGCGTTTGAGCTTTAATTCATGTATTTTAAATTGCCATGGCTGCTACGGAATTTGTCCGCTTCAATGTATGAAATAAGTAAAGGAAAAATTAAGTAAGCAGTGCTGCGTAGAATTCAAATATACTTCAAATATTATATATACTTTTATTTTGCCTCCCCTAAGGGTTACAATTCCTTTTCCCTTACACCACCTCCTTCTATCGCCGTCCTTCCATCTTCGCTTACCCTAACTTATACCTTATCTATCTTAGTCTAACTTAACCTAACTTATACTTATACTTAGCTTAAACTAGACTTATATACTATATAGCGAGAAAAGAGAGTTTATTTACAATAGACCTTATATTTATGACTTAACCTAGCTTATACATAACTTATCTATGCTTATGAACTATGTGGAGCTATGTAGAGAGACAGAGAGAGAATTGTATATACAAAAGACCTTATATTGCTAATCTTATATTTACCCCCCTACCCTTTGGACCTCCCCTTCCGTTCGCTCATCTCCCACTCCTCTCTTTTCCTTTCTCCCCTCTCTCCACTCTTCCACTCTTCTCATCCATTCCTCACCTCCTCCCTCATCTTCCAACACATCCCACATTCTCTCCTGCCACCCTTTTTCCTCATCCAATCTCATGCATACTTCCCACCCATGCTCCCACGTCTCATTCTCCCATCCGCACACTCTGCACGCTTTCTGCTCCTCATTCATCCAATACCACTCTCCTCTCATCTCGCATCCTAACCTAAATCTCGCCACTCTTTTCCATCTACTTTCCCCCGATCCTTTCTTAAGGTACCCCGGCAGTCCCTCCCCTTTCACCATCCCATACCACTTGTTTGACTTTGACTCCTCTATCTTACTCCTTCTTTCCTTTGTTTGTCTTTCCTTTTCCTTTTTAATTATTTCCTCGCTCATTTTCTCCCTTCTTTCCTCAATCATTTCATTTATTATCTCACCCGACCATCCCCTCTCCTTAAAGAACTCCCACCTCTCCTTTTCCCACCCATCTCTTACCCCTCCCACCCTATCCCTTCTTCTTATTTCTTCCCAACATAATCGTGCCAGCTTTCCCCCTTTCCCTTCCGCTAATTTTTTCTCGTATCCCCATGCCCTCAGTCCTGCCTTTCCCCTTAATAATTCCCTTTGCATTTCCTCCCTCACCATGTATCCTGGCGTTGTCCTTTCCACTCCCAGGACCCACCTTAAATATCTCTCCTGCAGCCTTTCCATGCCTTCCCTCTCTTTCCATCCCCAGATTTCCACCCCATAACTTATTACCGACCATACCAATTTGTCAAAAAGCCATACTCTCCTACCCCAATCTTTGCCAAACCTCCTTTTTCCTATCCCCCACACCTTCCCCATTATTGCTGCTCCTTTCCTCACTCTTTCCTCCACTTGCGCTTCCTGCCCACCATTCCTCGCTATCACGTATCCCAGGTACTTGTACTCCCTTACTTCCTCAATTTCCCTGTCCTTCCACCTCCACTTCATCTTTTGCCATCTCCCCCCGCCCTTCCTACATCTCATTATTTTATATCCTGCCCACCATTCCTCGCTATCACGTATTCCAGGTACTTGTACTCCCTTACTTCCTCAATTTCCTTGTCCTTCCACCTCCACTTCATCTTTTGCCATCTCCCCCCGCCCTTCCTACATCTCATTATTTTAGATTTCTCCGCGTTTAACTGCAGCTTTTTCTCATCCAGGTACCTCTCCATCTTCCCCATCATCCCTCTCATCCCCTCCTCATCCTCCGCCAGCATCGCTATGTCATCAGCGTATGCTAGCGTATAAATTTTCTTCCCTCCTACTTTTACCCCCCCCCCCATCCACCCCTCTCCAACTCTTCATCTACATCTGCCATTGGTAATGTAAATAGTAGTGGGCTTAGTGGGCACCCTTGCCTCACTCCCCTTACCGTCCAGAAGCATTTACTTTCTTCCTCCCCCACTCTGACTTTACTTTTCGTCTCCTTCATCAGGTCCTCGCACCTCTCCACTAGCCCCTCCCTTTCCCCCCTCCTCCTCATTGCCCTCATTAGCACTTCCCTGTCTACCGAGTCAAAGGCCGCTTTTAAATCTATGAACATAATAATCAACTTTTTTGTTTTCTTTCTAACCTGTCTATTTATCAAATAATTTAACACATACACATTGTTTATACACCCCATCCCCTTCCTAAAACCTGCCTGATTGTCCGGTAGTAACCCTTTTCTCTCTATCTCCTCTCTCATCCTCTCCGCCAATACCGCCGCGTGTATTTTATACGCTATCTGTGTGAGCGTTATACCTCTATAGTTCTCCACCTTACTATTGTCTCCCTTTTTGGCTATTGGCACCACTATCCCTTCCTTCCAGTCTTCCGGCCATCCCTCCCCCCTCCAAACCTTGTCACAGACTCTCCATAACCATTCTTCCATCTCATTCCCTCCATATTTCCATACTTCATTCGGTATACCGTCCCCCCCGGCAGCTTTCCCTTCCTTCAAACCCCTAATCACCCTGCTGACCTCCGACTTATCTAGCTTCCTCTCCCCTTCCCTCTCACTTCTACCCACCCCTTCCTTTCCTTCCCACCTATCTACTCCTCCTAATACTTTTTTAAAATATTCGTCCCACTGTTTCATCTTTATCCTTTCGTCTATCCTCGCTCCCCCCTTCCTTTCCATATTCACCACTTTCCATATCTGACTCTCATTTTTTAGTCCTTCCACCATCCTTTCCCATTTCTCTCTCTCTACCTTCTTCTTCTCTTCGCATAACTCCTTATATCTTCTCTTCTCTTCCTTAAATTTCTTACCCTCCCCTCCCTTCTTCCTCCATCCCCTTAGTTTCTCTCTCACTTTCCTTTTCCCTTCCCTACACTCCTCGTCCCACCATCCGCCCCTCCTTTTTCTCTCTTTCTTCCCCATCGTCTCCAACGCCTCTCCTATTCTTTTCTTCAATCTTTTCCACTCTTCCTCCACTCCTTCCTCTCCTCCCGTAAAGGCCCCAAATCTTTCTTTGAAACCCTTTATTTCTTCCTCTGACCAGCGACCCCCCTTATTCCCCCTTCCTTTCCCTTTTTCCTCCTTTTTAAAATCCCCTCTCTTCACTCCTTCTATCCAAACCGTCACTGGCATGTGATCTGAATCAATCTGTTCCCCTATTTCCACCCTTTCCACCTCTTCCCTTGTTTGCTCATTCCCTATAATATAGTCTATTACTGAGTTCCCCTTCCCCCCTACATATGTCCACTCTCCCGCCTCGTCTCCTTTAGTGCTACCGTTTAGTATCCCCCATCCTCTCTCTCCTAGATATCTGATCAGTCTCCTCCCTTCTACGTTTATTTTCTCATCCTTCGACTTTCTACTCCCTTCCCCTCTCTCCCCTTCTTCCTCCTCTCCCACTTCCCCCCTTCTCTTCCCGTCCTAGCATTGAAGTCCCCACCTATAATTACTCTTTCCCGGATCCCTCTTTCTTCTGTCCATTGCCCCATTTTTTCCAACTTTCTTTCCAGATCTCCGTTTACGTAAACCCCTACCACCCTCCACCATTTCTCGCCTATCTTCACCCTTACCGTCATCATACCTTCTTCATCTCCTCCCTCCTCCCTTTCCCTCTCGATCTCTTTCCTTACTCCTATTAGCATACCTCCCATTGCCCTTCCCCTTTTTTCTACTCTTCTTGCCCACTGTGTTTCCCATATGTACCCCTTTGGTAGCCTTCTCCTTACCCCGCTCCACCCCCTTTCCTCGATCCACGTTTCCATTAATACTATTATGTCCCACCCCTCTAACCCTTTCCAGAATTCCGTGTCCTTATTCCTTAATCCTGCCACATTCCAGAAAGTTATTTTGTACCTTGCTTTATCTATTCTCCTAATTCTTCTCTTATTTTCCTCTATCATTTCCCTCCCTATCCCTCCTTCTCCCCCTTTATTCCTCTCTTCCTCTTCCTCTTCGCTTCTTTCTATCTCCTCTACCCTTCCTTCTATTCTTTCTAACCATTTTTCTATCCTTTCCCATCTTTTTTCCTCCTCCTTTCTCTCTTCCTTCCTTTCTTCCCTCCATCTCTCCCTTTCATTCCTCCACTCCTCCATCCACCTTTCCCCTTCCTCCCTCAACCTTTCCTTCATACTCTCGACTTCCCCTATTAGCCCTCTTATTACTTCCTCTATCTTCCTAACTTCTGTCCCCTCCTCCTCCTTTCCCTTCTCTGGCGATCTTTTTGTTTTGTCACTTCTTTTAAACATTCCTCTTTCGTCCCTCCCCTCTCCTAACAATTCCTCTCTGCTCCTCTTTTTCCCCACACTTTCCACATTCCCCAAATTATCTAGACTAAACCACCGTTCTAACCTCTCATCCTTCATCATCCTTCCTACTCTTCCTTTTCCCGCCCCCTCCTCTATTTTCCCCACCCCCTTTTCTTCTCCCCCTCTCTCACTCATTTCTTCTGCCCTTTCCTACTTTGTAATTGTCACTCTTTTCAAATTTCCCGCCTCCTTAAGTTATTCTTCTCCCGCTAGATCGCGCCACCTTCCACTCCTTCCAGATGTAATCCTGCGCACTCCCCTCTACCGTCACCCGGACCTAACCTCTCTCTCACTCACTTTATCTTTCCACCAATGCTCTCTATCTCACTTCCCCGCCCTTATCCCTTTCTCCAACACCTGACCCTAACCTCAAGACACCCTTCTCCACACACTTTCTCCCCACACACCTCTTTCTCTCAACACTTTCACCCTAAGTTTCCGTACACTCTCTTTCGCACCTCAATTACTCATGCGACCGGAAACGGAAGTCTTCTATACTTGAAATATTATAATATGTAAATAGTTTAAGACTCTATAACAATAAAAAGTGGGAACTTAGTAAACTCGACTCTAAACAGTTCTGTATTTATTTCATTTTATGTTTTGTAAAGGCTTTTTTATTGATAAGTACTTGTTTAGAAAGTATACAATAATTTTCTAGTCACAGAGGCTACATTTTTTACCATTTATTAGATAAACTCAAAGTGTCTTATGATATACACTAATTTTACTGTGCACTAGTTTCTATTATGTGACATACGTAGTATGTCACAATAAAAAAATGGTTCAGGTAAATGTTATTCAGTTTGATGAGAGTTATCACAATAATGTAAATTGATACCGCTTTCCATTTAAAAAACTTTAGGAGTCAAAATAATTTGTTGTGTATTAAGAGATTAGCCTCTGTGGAATAATTAATTTAATAGACAGATGCAACGAATACCACCATTAGATTCTCAGTAAACAACTTGTAACTCTTTATTTGGCAAACTCTGCATATTTAATTAATATTGGGTTATTCGGAAAGTAATTTCGTTTTTCGGGTAAATATTTGAGAAAACCCTATTTCGCAAACAAATAGTTATTGAGATACAAGCTGAAAAAGTTTTGCAGAATTTGACTTTGTGGTGTTATACGTATAGACAAAAATAATCAAGATAAAATGTTCCACATTCTTTTTCAGCGTATATCTCAATAACTACTTGTTTGCGACATATAATTCCTTTCAAACTTTTTCTCTTCTCGATGAGTAGGATATGTTGATGTAAACAAATTTTTAACAACAACGTTCTTTGTTATAACTAATTTTACGGCAAGTTTCTATATCATCGATAATATCATAAAGAAAAGAATAAACGAAACCAAACCAAAACCGAGTATATCTTCATTTTTATGTTCTTCACAAGCATTTGTTTAGTCAGCGACCATCATTTGTTATTTTACATGGACGCAATTTTACGCACGCAACGCGTAGCTAACAAATATCACAATATACTGTTTGAATCAATTATTCAAGGTAATTATCGTATTTCTATATTCATTCCTATAAAATGTGTAATCTTAACTTTACCATGTCGTTAATGTTTTACCACTTTTTTTTACATTTGTTTAATTGTGGCTGTTCAAAATTCATTGTATAGACGATAATATTTTGTTTTCTGAAACTACGTATATTGTTAATAGATGGAAAAAATCGCAGGGAAAGCGAAAGGGACTTTTATTTATGTACACAACGATTATTCTTACAATAAAGATAGTCGCAGTGAAAACATTTATCGGTGCAACACTCGACGAACTACACGATGTTGTGGGGCTGCAATGACTCTTAGCGATGGTTCTGTTTCGTTAATAAAATCCCATAATCACCCTGGTCAAGAATATCTTGCTACACGGTATTTGATGATACAAGAAATGACGAAGCTGAGTCGGGAGACATTGATCCCATTTAAACAAATATTTGATGATGTTTGTAGAAAGTATGTTTATGCTTACTGTTCTTATGTGTTTCTTTTATTAACTTTTTTTGGAGAAATATTGATCTACCTATCGATATGTGACACTCTCACCGATTTCAAAGATTTTTGAATATGTTGCAGAAATGATTAGGGATAGCAGGTGTACACAGGAAAGAACAACCATACGGAGTTAGTTTGTGTTAGATTTTTAGAACGTGGGGGGGGGGGGGTATTTAAAACACATTAAAAAATCACAAAAATTAATTGTTGACAGTGTCACATATCGATAAATTCATTGAAATATTATACAAATGTTTATTTAAAGACATCCAGATGCTGCAGCTTATTGTTCATTTACAAAATTAAGTCCAACGTTGCACAGACAGAGAGCTAATTTCAAACCCGCAATTCCACAATCCTTAGAAATTTTGTATGGCCAGATGAAAATTTATCAACCATTGGAAAATCTAAATGTATGTCTTGTGAAGTCATTAAAAGACGAAACCGCTGTAATAATTACAACTGATGGGTTGCTGCAAGGATTGAAGAAATCAAAAGAAATATTCGTTGATGGAACATTTGCAGTAAGTAGCATAAAACTCTTAGAAATTTTATAATGTTTTTCTTTAATGATTTAATTATCTTAAAATCTACATAACTACAATACTTATACTATGTTATATAAATTACAGAAGCTATTTAACTTAGATGTTTATATCAAGTATATCAAACTTTTCAAAGTAAACTTTTAATGTGTATATACTTAATAGATAATAATAATAATAGTAAATAATAGTAGTCGTCTGTAATTTTAGGTTTTACCCAAGGAACCTCACATGGGGCAGCTCTACACCATCCATATACGCTGCATGGATAATGTAAAACATAATTTATATTAGATTTACTTCTTAAATTGTATCCAATGCTCCTTCACGAACATAAAGAATTGCTTTTTTTCAGGGTATTGCAACTATACTTGTTCTATGTGAAAGACGGACGGCTACACTATATCCTGCTATATGGAAAAAGATATTTAATTTAATACCTGAATTGGCAAATAATATAAGATTCATAATGAGTGATTATGAAGCAGCCGCTGTTACAACTCTACATGAGTTATTTCCTAATGCACATATACATGGTTGCTGGTTTCATTATTGTCAAGTTTGTGATACTGTTTGAAGTTATATGTTATCATACATATTACAATTTTGTCTATTATAGAAATCTACATTTTTTGTCATACATATATTGCAGGCTGTTCTTCGAAAGTGGCGCAAGCTTGGTTTGACTAATGTACCTAATACGGTTGTGCGTATGGCAATGTCTCCGGCTTTAGTACCTGAAACAAAGTTTCAACAAGCCATATTAATTATACAAGAAGAGGCAGACAATATAGCAAGTAATTTTCCCAATGTTCTTTTATTTATGACTTACATGCGAACTAATTGGTTAAAAAAGGCATCGCAAGTAAGCGTGTACAATACCGAGCGTCGAGCTCTGAAAGTCGAAGAGCCAGCGACTGAAAAAACGGTATACATACAATGTAAGCAGATGGAGAATCACGCACGATTGAAAGTTTAAACTTTTAGATTTTTCAATATACCTTCATAAAATTATTACGAGTGAATTGAGGTACTTTTCCTGATGAAAATGAGTTCAAACTCGAGTGTAATCGAACAATTTTTATTGATACGTAATGTTACGATAAAAATTATAAGCTTATTGAAGATAGTCCAAATGATGTCATGTTTAGACTCATTTTCATCGCTATGATAATTCTAGACTTATGATTCAATGAGAAAAGGGTAACACGTTTTCTTATATGTCTCTATAATCAACAATTTTTAATATATCAAAAAGTCACCATATTTAAATTTGAACAAAATCCGAAATTTAACTCCAAAATGTGTCCGTTTTCGCGTGGTATGACCCATCTGTGAAAGTCAATTAGAATCTCGTTGTAAATATTGAAGATCTCTTAGTAAATAATTATCGCATCCGCTGTCTAGTGATAGCCGTACCGTACACCCAAAAAGGCCAATCGCCAAAAATTGTGTTAAAAACTCAAATATTGAGTTTTTCTAATATTACAAGTGGCGTATTTAAGTTTGTAAATTTAGCCTTTTTGCCCAGCAATTGTGTATGTCCACGTACGTTCAGATTATCTGTAAAAAACAATTTAGTAAGAAATGAGTTCTTCTCTAGCAATACTAAATTTAGTCCATATAAATTTTACTTTTGTCCTCCAATTCTTCGTTGCTTCTTTTCTTCGTACATTTTTTATATGCGCCTGGAATTATTTATATAATTATTAAGATTGTAGTGTTACGTATGGAGACGTGTCTCCACGTTCATTTCGATTAGAAGTTCTAATCTCTTTTCTGAGAACGAAAAGCGTCCCAACAGGCCCCTTGTCTAATGATTGTACTCCGGCTGGACGCAGCTGGCACGAAGCATGATTCAGTAACAGCACCGTACGATTTCCTAATATGGAAATCTTCAAAACATCCCCTTCTGGAATGTTTTGTCAAGATAGTCTTTGATAGGAAACATCCTGGCTAACCCTTCGTTTTACCCCTATAAACGAAGATCCAGCTGCAAACCTTAAACTCACTAGAAACGACAAATACGAGTATGCGACCGTAAAATAAAACAGATACATTCCCCTCTCATTTTTAGGGTATATAAAGTAGTACGGATACTACTTTATAAACCCTCTTGAAGTTTGTCGCGGGACGGGTAGGTAGGTTAGATTACAGAGGAGACGAGAAACACGTGCACGAGGATAAGAGAGAGATTGAGACTGAAAAGTATTAAATACTATTAGTAAGAAATATAGGGAAGAATAGGCCGTAAATGCCGTTTCTCTATTTATAGGTAATGGATCTGTAAATATTATAAATATTGTTTAATTATTGTTTAATAAATATCATCTCTATTTATAGTGAAACCCAATTTGGTTTATTCACCCACAAAACGCCACATAAAAGAAAGAGACATTATAAAACGGCATTTTGCTTACTAGAACAATGGATAAACTACGTTTTGAAATTGAGATAAAAGCAGGTCAAGATCCAAAATCAAACATCTATGCCATAACCTCAATTGAAACGCCACATGGAGAGGTTTATGGCATCCCAGAGGAGCAACAATATGCGGCATATCATGCAGAACTGATAAAAACAGAAGCGTTTCAGAGAGCAAGAGCCACTATCAAATTGAGACACCAATCGAGGAAAATTTGGATAAAATTAAATAAAGAATTAAAGGAATTCTACACGGATAAAGAGGAAAACATAATATTAGGAGATTATTATTTAGAAGAAATTACAAATAAGTCACAACCTATAAGTAATTTAACGGAGGATACATTAGCGAGGATCTTGAAAGCTGTCTCCATAAAAAACGACGAACATAAATCACAAAGTGGGCAAAGTAACTTAAAGAAGGTAACAGAAAAATTTACCATTGAAAAGTTTACAGGCAAAAATGCTAATGGGATTCAATGGCTAGATACATTTGAAAAAGAATGCAATCGTTTAGGCATACAAAAAGATGAAGAAAAGATTGAAATTTTTAGGCTAGTTTTAGAAGGCTCTTGTCTAGATTGGTATAGTTCTATGCTTATAAAACATTCACTAGCATCGGAATGGGAAACCTGGAGAAATAATTTCTGCGAAACCTATGCAGACAAAGGTTGGTCTCCAGTTAAGTATGCAATTCTATATAAATATATAAACGGCTCATTATTAGATTATGCTCTAAAGAAAGAAAAGATTCTATTAGAGATGAATAAATCAATTGATAAAAGTACCCTGATCGACCTTATAGCAGTAGGATTACCAGACTTTATAATAGACAAAATTGACAGAAAGAAATTAAAAGAGACTGAAGATCTTTTCAATGCATTGCGAAGCCTAGAACATATGACAAAAAAGAAAAATACAGAATATAAAACTGCCAATAAATACGCCAAAGAAGATCCAGAGAAAAGACAACAAAAAAGAGCATGTAGGATTTGTGAAAAAAAAGGGAAAATGAATCGCTTTCACCCGGAATCCTCATGTTGGTTCAAAGGAAATGAAAATAACGGTAAAGAGAAAAACCAAATTAAGTTTGTAAATAACACAGAAATAGAAGCTGAACTATCTGACACGGAACAAAAAAACTTGTAGTTCCGCCATTAATCAAGGTCAAAGTGCGATTACAAGATAACGTAGAAATTCTGGGAATATATGACTCAGGTTCAAACGTTTCTTTAATAAGTTCAAAATTATTAAAACTGAAAAAAGGAAAAATAGATAGCGTGCAAGGAGCGAATCTAATGACGATTAATGGTGTGAAAAGAACTAATGGGATGGTGTCAATAAAAATAAAAATCTTTGATATAGAAAAAAGTGTAGATATATTTGTAATTGATGAAGATAAATTTCAATATGACTTTTTAGTTGGACTAGATATAATAAAGAAATTCCAATTAATACAGGATGAAAATTTGGAAATCAAACAAAAAATATATAAGGATATCACAAAAGAGAACTTAGGAAGAAATAAAGATAACAAAACTACAGATAAGTATTTCATAAATTTTAACGAACATATAAATACATCAAATTTTAGAATTGCTATAGATCATCTAGACTATAAAAGAAAAACAGAAATAAACAAATTAATAGAAAAGTATAGTGCAATATTTGCCAAAGATAAATACGATGTAGGGAGGGTGAAAAATTATGAGGCTAGAATTGATCTATTAATGGACAAATTCTGTAGCAAAAGACCATACAAATGCAGCATTGAAGACAAAAAGGAGATAGAAGCACAGGTTGCAAAATTATTAGAAAATAATCTGATAGAAGAATCATACAGCCCCTTCGCGGCTCCAGTAACTCTAGCGTACAAGAGAGAAGAAAATAGAAAAACAAGATTGTGTTGCGATTTTAGAGACTTAAATAAGATAGTTGTACCACAATCACAACCCTTTCCGCTAATAGAAGATTTAATGGTAAAAGCTAGAAATTGCAAATTTTTCTCAACATTTGACATTAATTCAGCGTTCTGGTCGATTCCTTTACGAATAAAAGATAGAAAAAAAACAGCCTTTGTCACGCAGGAAGGACATTTTCAATGGACGTGTCTACCATTTGGGCTAAAAACATCGCCAGCAATATTCCAAAGAATATTAAGCAACATAATCAGGAAACACAAACTTACAAATTTCACAGTAAATTACATAGATGACATACTAGTATTTTCTAAGAATTTTACAGACCACATACACCACTTAACAAAATTACTAGAAGCAATAAGAGAAGAAGGATTTAGACTAAAATTCACTAAATGCAAATTTGCAGAGAATTCAGTAAAATATCTGGGACATATAATTGGTAATAATTCAATAAGACCAATGAACGATAACTTGATTGCAATTAAAGACTTTCCGACTCCAAGAACACAAAAAAACGTCAGACAATTCTTAGGAAAAGTGAATTTCTATAATAAATATATACCAAACATAGCCAGAATATTGGATCCACTACACAACCTATTGAGAAAAGGACAGAAATTTATTTGGACCGAAGAATGTGAAAAAGCATTTGAAAATATGAAAAAATTATTATGCTCTCAACCTGTATTAGAAATATACGACCCAGATCTACCGATTTATATTTACACGGATGCGAGTTTACTAGGCATAGGAGCAGTAATGAAACAAAGACAACCAAATAATGAAGAGAAACCAGTAGCATACTTTTCAAGAAAATTGAATAATAGTCAAAAAAAGAAGAAAGCAATATACCTAGAATGTCTTGCAATAAAAGAGGCGATACATTATTGGCAATACTTGTTAATGGGAAAATCGTTCATAGTTTATTCAGATCATAAACCCCTAGAAAACCTAAATATAAAGTCGAGAACAGATGAAGAGTTAGGAGATCTAACATATTATCTATCGCAATATGATTTCATAGTTAAATATGCCCCAGGAAAATGCAATTTAGAAGCCGATTGTCTTAGTAGAAACCCAGTATTAGAAGCTAAAGAAAACAAAACATTAAAAACTATAAACTTAATCAAGCTAAAAGATATAATTATAGACCAGGAAAAAAACAAAGAACTG
Organism: Halictus rubicundus; assembly: GCF_050948215.1. Classification (NCBI taxonomy): domain Eukaryota; kingdom Metazoa; phylum Arthropoda; class Insecta; order Hymenoptera; family Halictidae; genus Halictus; species Halictus rubicundus. The sequence goes on from NC_135162.1 coordinate 181,722, forward strand.
CAAAATAAAACAAATAAGATGATAGAAAAAAATAATGTATACTATAAAAAAGTAAACAGAAAAGAAAAAATAGTCTTATCAGAAAATTTTAGTAAAGAATTTATTAAAAAAGTACACGAAGAATACTGCCACATAGGAATAAAACAAATGGAAAATAAAATTACACCATATTATACAGCAAAAAAATTAACAGAAAATATAAAACACATTTGTAAAAATTGTGTAATATGTATAAAAAACAAATCGAGAGGACAAAGGAAAAATGGATTAATGTCACATTTAGGACCTGCAAAAGAGCCATTCGAGATTATGTCAATTGACACAATCGGAGGATTCGGCGGATCCAGATCAACCAAAAAATATCTACACCTTTTGGTGGACCATTTTACGAGATATGGATATATTCTAACATCCAAGACACAGAACGCAAACGATTTTATAAAACTAATCAAGATGGTCACAGATAATAACGAAATTGGTATAATCTTGTCGGATCAATATCCAGGAATAAATTCAAAAGAATTTAAAACATTCTTAAAAGAGAAAAATATTCCAATAATATTCACGGCAGTTAACTCACCATTTTCTAATGGCCTCAATGAAAGACTAAACCAAACTTTAGTCAACAAAATAAGATGCAAAATTAACGAACAAACAAGAAACCGGGCATGGACAACAATAGCACAAGAATGCACAAGGAAATACAATGAAACGGAACATACAATAACAGGTTTTGCACCGATATATTTAATGCAAGGAAAAAACACAACAATTGTACCCGAAGAACTCCATCAAGAAATAAAAAACAACTTATACCAAGACAGAAAGCTTGCTTTAGACAGAACCATTAAATCGCATAATTACAACAAAACATTATTCGAAAAAAATAGAAAAAAAATGGAATTCAACGTTGGAGATCGAGTATACGTAGAAAATGGACATAGATTAAACAGAAAGAAATTAGATGAACTAAAAATCGGACCTTTTGAAATAAAAGAAAAATTATCCAACTCCATTTACAGAATTAATACAGGGCACAAGAAAGAAGAATCAAACATTTTTCACATTACGAAGCTCATTCCAATACCAGAAAGCATCAACGACGATGATGAAGAAAATCATGAGGAATACTAGCAGACTTGTTGAAGGATTTTGTAGCCAAAGAAAAACTCTTTCCGCGGTGGGGAGATATAAAGTAGTACGGATACTACTTTATAAACCCTCTTGAAGTTTGTCGCGGGACGGGTAGGTAGGTTAGATTACAGAGGAGACGAGAAACACGTGCACGAGGATAAGAGAGAGATTGAGACTGAAAAGTATTAAATACTATTAGTAAGAAATATAGGGAAGAATAGGCCGTAAATGCCGTTTCTCTATTTATAGGTAATGGATCTGTAAATATTATAAATATTGTTTAATTATTGTTTAATAAATATCATCTCTATTTATAGTGAAACCCAATTTGGTTTATTCACCCACAAAACGCCACATAAAAGAAAGAGACATTATAGGTATATAAACCCATGCATTTTCATCCTCTTTGGTTAGTCGAGAAGCGGTGCAGTCAAGATTCAGACGCGGTTCAGTACTCGTGCAGTCACGTCGCGTCAAGTCTAGTGAGATCGGGTTAAAGTCCCTTTCGAATCAATTCGTAACCTTATAGATTCCGTCAGTTCGGTATATATTCTATTTGGCATTTAACAATCGCTATCTAACCCCGCATTGCCAGTGCGTCAACACCGTGCATCATTAGGTAACAATTTCTCTAATTGTACACTTACTACATCCACTCGCGACACAAACAATCACACTTGTAACTATTCCAAATCAGAATATATTTGTCTTGTTTGTTAACTCGCGTAATCTACAACCTTTAATTATTGCCTGATATCCTAATCTAATAATTGAACGTTCCCACATGATACAATCTTACCGCTCGGATTGTATCCATTAAATTATATATAAGTTACGAGGCTTACTAATCTTAGATTCAATTCAACGAAGATTTCTCCAACCTAGTGGCTCCCCGGTTTCGCATTGGGTGCGTCCACCAAAATTATACCATCCTAGCGGAACCCTGATTTCGCATTGGGTTCTTCCGTATCCTAGCAGCTCCCTGGTCTCGCATCAGGTCCGTCTGTGAGTTATCCACCTTCCTTTAAATCGGGTTCGCCGCGTGTCTCTCCTAGTGACTCCCCGATTCCGCATTGGGTGCGTTCACGAAGTTTCATCCTCCTAGTAGCTCCTCGGTTTCGCATCGGGTGCGTCTGCGTTTGACTCCAACCTCCCAGAGGTTCCCTGATTTCGCATCAGGTGCGTCCTCGACGTCAACTATCCTAGCGGCTCCCCGATCTCGCATTGGGTGCGTCCGCGTACCTAACTAACAAATTGAAACCATATTCCTGGGGTAACAACCCCTCGCCGGCCTCTCGCGTTGCTCGCAGCCCTGGCTCGTAACAGTAGATTTACCGGTTGTTATTATAGTTTGGTTAAATGTTGTCTCTCTACTGTACCCAGACAGCACTGAGACGTCTTAAATATGTCTCTAATCAAGTAAAGTCGTTTTTCCAGGATTGCAATACAAAAAGTTTGTTTTCAGTAGACAATTTGCATTATTCAGAAGCATACAACTGCGCATATAGCTATTTTCATAGGTACATGCTTGCCGAATAATGCAAATTACGCCTCATAAACGTAAAAATAGGACTATCGAGGGCGATCGCGGCCTTGATTAATCTTTTATCTAGCACTTTTCACTGCTGAAAAATCCCATCTTTGTATTATCGAGAAATGAGAACGCGCATCCTGCACCCTTGCAATTCTGGAAACGAGTCTACCGCCTTAAGTATTAACTTACTTTGATTTTGATCAGTAATTTCATTTTCTATAACAGAAATCGGTTCTGGAGTAGTGCAAACATGATCCGCTATAAATAAGGAAAATATTTTATATATTTTATTAAAGTGATTATTAATTTAATATTAATGCATTATTAATTAGATGATGTCTACGTATAAGTAAAATGTTGAAAATTTTGCAACCTCAGTAAATCAATAAAAGAGATTAAAACATCAACATCAGAGATTTAAACATCTCTTAATGAGATTAAATGATTTTTTTATGAGAATCCTCATTACACATCGTTTTAACCAGTCCCGCGTGCTTAAATTATTAACACATTCGAGACAGGTAACGTAGTCCTACGACATTTCAAATTCTGTAGCTAAATACCGATAGCGTAGTCGTAGACCTACGTTCTTAACCTTACGGTATTCAGCTATAGGCGGTACACAGCTAAAAGTCTCACTCGATAACCGCCAGTCGTGAATGTGTTAACAGTTCAAAGTAAAGGTGGATGGAAGCTTATTTTGACTGAGGTCATTGCGGTTCTGGGAAAAACTAATGTGCGATGAAAACAATGCGCGATTAGAACAATCCCTATTTTTGTCTACACCAATTTTCATACTTTACCTTCACAATCTCCATACATTAATATCTTATGACCCTTATGAAACGATAATAAAAACTCTTTCAAAGTTAATCTAAAAAACAATAAGTAAATATCTTTTATGTGTAATTATATTTTTTAATCTATGTATTTTATAGAGCATTATAAAGAAAACAATCAGACGTAGTTTAAGGAACCTAAGCATAACATTTAGGACAAAATCAAACCTTCCACTAGCAAGATGTTTTTGTAGTGTTCCAATCTTATTATCTCTTATTACACTTTTCTTGTTGCTTTTACGACGTACACATTGTCCTTCATGGAGTCTTCTTATTTTAATTTCTTCATCTATTATTAGTTGCTTTAGAGTTTCTGTAAAGTTTACAGTTAATTTAGCTTGGATGAGAAATCGTTTTATAAAATTTTGTTTTATACACAAATAAAAATGCATAAACGAAATAAAATTAATGAAAGAATTACCCAAAAATATCCATATGTTTTTTTTCCTCTTCCTAGCTTCAATGAAACAACATTATTGTAAGACTCGGTGGTATTGTTTGTTCTCATAGGACAATCATATACTGAAACTTTTTCTGCTTTTGGCCACCACGTGGATCGTATGTATTCGATAAAAATTTTAATTGCAGCATGCTCAGCGGTTAAAAAAGCTGCTTCTCTTTCAATTTCAGTGAAACCTTTTTCAAAGAGGTCTGCAGGAGCTAAAGCTAAAGTCATTGCCATTGACAATACTTTAGTTGGTGCATCTGTGAGACCTAAATGGCGCCATTTTCGTAATAAAGCCTATAAAACGTACAATTAGTTTAAAATTATATCTTTTTATGGACAGAAACTTTATTCCCTATAAAATTATATAAACCTGATTATAGTGGAACCAGCAGCCTTTTACACTGCTCGATGGAAACTGCTGCTCCAATGCAATCATTGCTGCAGTTTCATAGTCAGTCATCGTAAACTTCAAATTCTTATGAAGCATTGGAGCTAATTCTTTTATCTTCCTCCATATTGCTATATACATAGCTTTTGTTAATGTTTCGCACAATATAAATATTGTACCCACTCCCTTCGAAAGCAAAACTTTAATAAGTATAATACAAGCTCTAAAATTTGGTATTACTATCAATACGATGTGCATTTTTACCCTGATCATAGGGCAGTTAACATGTATTAAAGGGAACGAATAAAAATTGTATTCACTTTTATGCTTGTAGTAAAATAACAAAATAAATAATGTTACAATGGGATATTTAAAACAAACGTAAAAATTTCGAATGACAAAAGATAGAATTTATTTATTACGATACAGATTTATTCGTTACTAATAAATAATTTTTCTTCAAATAATATCGTTACTCGTGATTCAGGAATAAATTCTTTCGTTACCCTTTATAGTCAAAATACAATTTTCCTAATATTGCCTATACACATTATACAATTATAGTATAAAAACTAAAATAACATACTTTAATAATGCATATTATACTTACAGTATCCATGTATACAATGTGAATAATATAAAGTTGTGCAATTGGTGGTTTAGAAGGTAAAATCTTGAATGGAAATAAAATACAAATTGTGTAGAATTGAATAGAAATAAAATATAATATACAGGGTGGCCCACATAACTCTGAACAGCTCAATATCTCGAAAACTATGCCATCGATTTTAAAGTTCTTAGTCTTAAATTGCATGGAACTTGAAGGGCCTTTCTGACTACATAAACGTGAAGTGGCCTCCCTTCCCCTTTAACGGGGGAGGGGAGGTACCTTTGTAATTTTAAATGGAACCCCCTATAAAATGTTACATATTTAGATTCTACCGGAAAAAACAAGTCAATTTTGTCTGAAACATTTTTTTGTCAGATACTTCCATGATGATATATAACAGTTTGAAGTTTCGAGTTGTAGGTACTTGAAGCGCTCGGAAATAGCGTTATGGAATTATACGCGCTTCATAATTTAGAAACATTTCATAATTTAGAAAAGCGGCTTAGTAAAGCTGTCACTAATGAAAATAATAGTGCCAGTATTCATGCTGCAATTACATTAAATCCTCATATTAGTCAACGTACACTTGCACAAACATCACATATTAGTCATTCATCAATTCAACGAATTTTGAAACGGCAAAAGTATCATCCATATCACATGGTTTTATCACAACAGCTTTCGATAGCAGATTACGATCACCGCGTAAGATTTTGTGAGTGGCTGCAGGGTGTTGAGGAAAATGACTTTTTGTGCAAAATACTTTTTTCCGATGAGGCCACTTTTATGAATTCAGGGCATGTAAATAGACATAATCTGCATTATTGGGCCGTGGAAAACCCAAATTGGATGCGATGTGTTCCCTTTCAACGTCGATGGTCTTTAAATGTTTGGTGTGGCCTAATAGGAGATTTTGTGATTGGACCTTATTTTTTTCAAGAAACTGTAACATCTGCAAGTTATTGTGATTTCTTAAAAAATCATTTGCCTGCGCTTTGGGAAGATGTGCCACTGCACGTTAGAAGAGAAATGTGGTTCCAACAAGACGGCGCTCCTCCACATTTTGCAATCATCACCAGGCAATTTTTGAATGAAAAATTTGGGAACAAATGGATAGGTCGTGGGGGACCTCGTCAATGGCCTCCTCGATCCCCGATCTAACACAATTAGATTTTTTCTTATGGGGATATGTAAAGGACAAAGTTATGTTTGAATCACCGACGACAAAAGAGGATATGAAACAAAGAATACGTGACGCTTCAGTGACTCCCGAAATGTTAAAAAATGTTAGAACAACTTTGATGTTTCGAGTAAATAAATGTTTACAAGCCCGTGGTGGACATTTTGAACATTTAATTTAAAGTACATTTTATTTCTTCACGAATAAGCAAAGAACTCAAGCGCGTATAATTCCATAACGCTATTTCCGAGCGCTTCAAGTACCTACAACTCGAAACTTCAAACTGTTATATCTCATCATGGAAGTATCTGACAAAAAATGTTTCAGACAAAATTGACTTGTTTTTTCCGGTAGAATCTAAATATGTAACATTTTATAGGGGGTTCCATTTAAAATTACAAAGGTACCTCCCCTCCCCCGTTAAAGGGGAAGGGAGGCCACTTCACGTTTATGTAGTCAGAAAGGCCCTTCAAGTTCCATGCAATTTAAGACTAAGAACTTTAAAATCGATGGCATAGTTTTCGAGATATTGAGCTGTTCAGAGTTATGTGGGCCACCCTGTATATAAGAGATATAATATATGTACGTAAAAGAATACACACACACATCACATGTATCACATTATGTCCCCCTTCATATCAAACACCTTTCGGAAGAACATTTTTTTTAACATTTTATGTTCCTTCTGAGAAATTAAAAACAGTCCACTTATTATATAATCCGTTCATACATAATGTATACATTCAGTATTATGTCTGTACTACATATTACAATGAATACCAGGTATTTCGTTTATCTTATCCATTTTAATGTCTTCATTACTTTTACAGATTAAAAAATGTACAAAAAAATAGTTGTTTTCATTTTCATGTTTTTCTGTCAAGAAAATTTTTTTCATGTTTCAAAGTTCATCGACAATTTTTTTATAACAGCGACACATTTTTACTATTGTAGCTAATAAAAATGGATTTTAAACACGTATGTTGATCTTGAAATGACCAAACAATTCATAATAATTTGAAGGAAACTAATAAATTTAATATTTTCTTGTCTTACCAATGTCTTTGTTATTTTACAAGAAACGGTCCTTGCCTGTCCAAGTGGCGACAGTTCACGGTAATGAAATACCGTGCTGGAAGTGAGGACACTACATCTATAGTCAGCAGTCGCTCGAAAAATTCTTGACTTAGAACATAATTAATAAAGTAAACCTCTATAGAAATATTTTCTTCGTCTTGAGAGTGATAGAGGTCATATGAAGTATTTCTTGATAGCCTCCTTTAAATTATCATGAATTTTCAAACTTTTGCAAATTTTGCAAATTTTTTTCCAAGCTACTTCAGTCTAATAAACTTTTTGAATTTGCAAAAACAACAACGATATTAAAGTGGACAAAATCATAGAAATACCTTATATATTAATAATAATATGTATACACAATTTACACGCTGATATAATGTTGTGTGTATTGTCTTATGTGTCTATGCACACATAAATTGTACAAGGTGTAACAGAATATGTGCAATTCACTTCAGAAGCTGATTGTACATCTTAAACAATGAAAAAATTCATATAAACATATGCTTGATCTATCTTTGTTTAAGAGATGTAACGAATTTTGTAAAAAGAGCAAACTCTGTCCGTACACTGCAGTAAACCGATATATCTCATAAGTATATAATAAATTTTATGATTTCGGCGCAAGGTTCGATCATTTATAGAAAAACAGCAAATGTGTAATTAATTAAACATGTTTCTCGATGCTTCGATCCTTATGTGGATCATTCTCAAAGAGACATTTTTTGCGTCACAAAATTAAAACAGAAAATTCGTTTTATCTCACAACTAAAGACAGAAAGAACATTCATTTATATGAATATTTTTCACTGTTTTTAGGTATAGTATAATCACAGTTCCTGAGTTCATTCTCATATGTTCTGTTACACCCTATATATTTTACTTTACTTTATAACTTGCATACTACTTACGGAAAAAGTACCATCAGCATAGATACAGTGGGAGGTATCAAGAACCTTCAAAAGTGTGCCGGTAGTGAATAAAATTGCTGCTTTACTCTCTTCATCCTTTATTACTATTTTAGTAATGTTATCCATGAAAGAATGAATCTCAATGCAGTCACTTATCGCGATTAAATTAGTTGCAACTTGTGGGTAGCTTTTTTGTCTTTCTCGGAAAAGTACAGCTTTTATACTGTTATACGATAATGTGCTTGCAGCAATAGGATACCTAGACAAAAAAATTTTTTTAGTTTGTTAATATATTTTTAATCTATTTCATATTGTTCAAAGTTTCTTTCAAAAATATGGGACAATAATTACTCTCTACAGATGTCATCGAATATCTTTTTTAATGGGATTAATGTCTCCCGACATAGTTGAAGCATATCACTCTTCATTTTCTCCCGCTGGATTGTATGAAACAATTTAGAATGGTTGTGGGGTTTTAATAAAGTAACACAACCATCGCTAAGAGTCATTGCAGCCCCACAACATCGTGTAGTTCGTCGAGTGTTGCACCGATAAATGTTTTCACTGCGATTATCTTTATTGTAAGAATAATCGTTGTGTACATAAATAAAAGTCCCTTTCGCTTTCCCTGCGATTTTTTCCATCTGTTTGGGAATGGGTGGCTGGGACAGCCTTATCGGAAGGCTTGGAAATTCGAGGCGGATGGTCGGAAACGGATAAGGCGAAAACTCCGAGCGCCGGGACTATGCGAACAAGGAAAATCGGATCGAGCACGTGGTCGGTCGATAAGAAAAGAATGCACTATACGTTGTCACACTTGTAATTGGAAATAAAGGTTCACACTTGATCGTTAAACCCTGCGTACACGATATATGTTGTGTGAGTTATCCGGTACGCGCGGTACTTTCCGAAATCACGGCTTAAAAGGAACGGTTTTGTATCACGTGCGATCGCTAAGACGGTTCGCCGAAAAAGAAGACCGATTCCGGGAATCGCTCGCGGATGTCGTCACTCGCGAGTGCGACGATTGGCTGGTGTGCCGTGGGCTTATTCGCAGAGACGGACGTGCTCGGGAGCTAATTAGCGCTACGCCTGAGCGCGCGCGGTTTTGAATCGTACAAAGTCGCGGGATCGGCCCGCTGCCCGTGTTGCTCGGAGCAACTCGTCACCGATTCCCGAACACCATCTATTAACAATATACGTAGTTTCAGAAAACAAAATATTATCGTCTATACAATAAATTTTTGAACAGCCACAATTAAACAAATGTAAAAAAAAGTGGTAAAACATTAACGACATGGTAAAGTTAAGATTACACATTTTATAGGAATGAATATAGAAATACGATAATTACCTTGAATAATTGATTCAAACAGTATATTGTGATATTTGTTAGCTACGCGTTGCGTGCGTAAAATTGCGTCCATGTAAAATAACAAATGATGGTCGCTGACTAAACAAATGCTTGTGAAGAACATAAAAATGAAGATATACTCGGTTTTGGTTTGGTTTCGTTTATTCTTTTCTTTATGATATTATCGATGATATAGAAACTTGCCGTAAAATTAGTTATAATAAAGAACGTTGTTGTTAAAAATTTGTTTACATCAACATATCCTACTCATCGAGAAGAGAAAAAGTTTGAAAGGAATTATATGTCGCAAACAAGTAGTTATTGAGATATACGCTGAAAAAGAATGTGGAACATTTTATCTTGATTATTTTTGTCTATACGTTGTCACGGGGCCCAGGTTTTCCGACCTGTCCGACGGAAGAAAACCGGGGTCACGACGGGCTAGGCACGCTCGGCCGCGAGGAACGCGTTTCGCCCGGTGACAAACGGTATCTCGGATGTTCGACTTTTTCCCCGACGGAAGACTTTACCGGGTTCGGGACTCGAAACGGGCGCCAGACACTCGCAAGTGTCGCACGAACATTTTCGAAGATAACGCGAGACGCCAATTATTCCGCCGAACCTCCGAGAACCGCGCGAGGGCCTGAATAGCGACAGTCCGGGCCAGGGTACTACGCGGAAGGAATGCGGGACGTTTCCCGCGGCGGAAAGGTTTCTCACGAAAGAAAGATAGACGAGAATGGGCTTCGACTTTACATTTATTAATCTTGCTGATTACAGAAGGCTGCCGGGGCGACCCGGCAGCGATGGAAACGAAGCCCGCGCGGTATAGTACAATGGTTCGACAGTTTATTTCTCCCGATTCTACTCTCCTACGCGTCGAATCCGATCGTGGGCGCGATGTACGGCAGCTACGAGTGGCAATTAGCCGGTCGAGAAGCGACCGGATTCCGATAGAATACGCGGCAGCAAAGTTCTAAAGACTGTGACCGTCGGAAACAGCCGGAAACGGCGGTACGGCCTACGTCGCGTCGTCCCACCGTGGGACACCCCCAGATTCGCAAATATCGCCAAAGGTCGGTATCGGAACGAATCCCTCGCCCGATGACCGACTGACGGTCTCACCCCCTTCGCGAATTCCCTCGAACCGCGATTCCCGGCGGGCGAGATTCCGTCCTTATTTCGACGGGAAGTCCGGCCGATTCGCAAAACGCTTACCGAGCCAACGCGAAAATAATAAAGGCACGAAAAGCCTAGTCGGCACTTACCACTCGGCAGCGTGGTTGTTAGGTTGTGTCGTTCGCTCGGTGTTCTGTAGCGGTATCACGTTCTTCCGGCAGCAATAGATTGTACAAAACTTACTTTCTTAGGCAATTGTTAAATGTCTAAACCCGACTAGATCTGGCGGCACAGTGACCCATTTCGCGAAGCCTCGCAAACGCGGAAGCAAGGCGTCCCCCACTTTCCTCATTTTTCCCGCTCCCGCGCGACGCTCGGACCTATTACTCGCTCGCACGCGGCAGGGCCGCACCTAGCGGTCCGGGGACTCCGGCAACAAACTTATTGGTTAACGCTCTTCCGATGACACGCGTCGATTGGCTAACTCCCGCGGAGGAAGACCTCGGGCCTATCCCTTCACGGATCCTCTTCAATTTTTCCGGGCGAGGCGACGACGAGGTCGAGACGAAGGCCTTCTCTGATCCGTAATTCCTCGGCGGCGCCTCCGGGTTGGCAAACCCGGGCTCGGTGTCGTCCTCGATGTACCCTTGCGGGCGTTCTTTGTAGCCGGCCCCTCAGCGTTCCTTTCCGGATTTTCCGCGCTCCTGGGAGAAGTGAAAAGTATCCGGGCCCCCCAGGGACCCGGCCACGGTCCTGCAACTTCTCGTCGCGCCAAGTGGCGCGGCGTTTAAACCGCGTCAATTTCTCGATCTGGGATCTCGGGTGCTCCCAGGGAGATCGATCACGGCAGCCGTTGTTGCCGCGGTGCTGCCAAAGGGCGGCCCGGTCTTTCGACCTTGATCGGCGGGACGTGGACAATTATGCCACGTCACAACGTATAACACCACAAAGTCAAATTCTGCAAAACTTTTTCAGCTTGTATCTCAATAACTATTTGTTTGCGAAATAGGGTTTTCTCAAATATTTACCCGAAAAACGAAATTACTTTCCAAATAACCCAATATTAATTAAATATGCAGAGTTTGCCAAATAAAGAGTTACAAGTTGTTTACTGAGAATCTAATGGTGGTATTCGTTGCATCTGTCTATTAAATTAATTATTCCACAGAGGCTAATCTCTTAATACACAACAAATTATTTTGACTCCTAAAGTTTTTTAAATGGAAAGCGGTATCAATTTACATTATTGTGATAACTCTCATCAAACTGAATAACATTTACCTGAACCATTTTTTTATTGTGACATACTACGTATGTCACATAATAGAAACTAGTGCACAGTAAAATTAGTGTATATTGTTACGATGGAAGCTGTCGATTGCGGCGATCGAGAGAAGTTGGCCGTCGTATCGATATTGTGGTATCCGGCCAACGGGGTTGTTGTCGCAGAAAATCCTGAACATGTTGGGAATTGTGATGTTGTCCAACATAGGATTGATACAGGAGATTGTGCACCAATCAAACAGGCACCGCGACGTCTCCCTTTTCACCGACGAGACGAAGTTAAAGAATTACTCGCGAAGATGGAAAGGCAGGGAGTAATTGAGGAGTCGAAAAGTCCATGGTCCTCTCCTATCGTTCTCGTGAAGAAAAAGGATGGCAGCACGAGATTTTGTGTGGACTATCGGCGGTTAAATGATGTCACGAAAAAAGATTCTTATCCGTTGCCGAGAATTGAAGAAACGCTAGATGCTCTAGCTGAATCGTCTTGGTTTTCAACCATAGATCTGCAAAGTGGATATTGGCAGATTATGGTTGACGAAAGGGACCGTGAAAAGACAGCATTCTGCGTGGGAGAAGGGCTTTGGCAATTCAGAGTGATGCCTTTCGGACTTTGTAATGCCCCTGCCACGTTTGAACGTCTTATGGACACGGTATTGAAAGGCCTTTGTGGGAAAATCTGCCTAGTATATCTAGACGACATAATTGTTTATGGAAGAAGTTTCGAAGGAAACATGGACAATTTGAGGACTGTCTTCGTACGCCTGCGCCAAGCCAAATTATTAGCGAATCCAAAAAAATGCAATTTCTTCTGCAAAGAGGTGCGATACCTTGGACATATCGTTTCCGAACGCGGGATTAAAACGGTTCCCGAAAAGATAATGGCAATCCAGAAATGGCCAATTCCGAGAAGTAAAACGGAATTAAGGAGTTTTCTCGGACTTTGCACTTATTATAGAAAATTCGTCAAAGATTTTTCTTCCATCGCTAGGCCACTACATCGCCTGACGGAAGATAAAATTACGTTTGTATGGTCGGAACAATGTCAAAAGGTATTCGAGTGGCTGAAGCAGCGTCTTTCCGAATCTCCGATATTAGCTTATCCTTTATTAGACGCAGATTTCATTTTGGATACAGATGCGTCGAATTTTGCCATTGGAGCAGTCCTCTCGCAAGTTCAAGGTGAAGAGGAGAAAGTTATTGCATACTTTTCAAAAATGCTGGGAAAAGCAGAAAGGAATTATTGCATTACAAGACGGGAACTTTTGGCGATAATTAAGTCCATAGAACATTTTCACCCCTATCTTTATGGTCGAAAATTTCTGGTAAGGACTGATCATGCTGCTTTAAGGTGGCTATTGTCGTTCAAGAATCCGGAAGGACAAACGGCTCGCTGGATAGAAAGGCTGCAACAGTATGATTTTGAAATTAGACATCGAGAAGGGAAGTTGCATGTCAATGCAGACAGTCTGTCAAGAAGACCATGCGAAATTTCGCAATGTAAATATTGCCATCGCCTTGAGGAGAAGGAGTCACGTGAAGAAATGTGCGAAAAGGAAGAGCACGTGTTCAGGACGATCTGTGGAAACGCCAATTCGGAGGAATGGAGGAAAGCGCAAGAGACCGATGGAGAAATAAACTTCATTTTGCGGAGGATAATCGAACGAAATAAGCCAAACTGGCAGGAAGTTTCCACATTTTCCCCCGTAACAAAATTTTACTGGAAAATTTGGGACTCTCTTGAAGCGAGAAAGGGTTTGCTTTTCCGGAGGTGGGAATCTACGGTCGGGAAGGAAGCAGTTCCGTTACTAATCGTCTCCTAAGGCAAAACCGAAGGTTGTTCACGTGAACCGGCTTGCACCTTACAGTGGTTTAGGATAGGAATCCGAATTCCTAGACACTTTTCGCCCACGAAGAGGACGCTGCATCGAAAGAAGGCGAGGGTGCGACTCCGTTCCGGCACCTCGATCACTTTCCATTTGTGGAAGAGACAGTCCTAGGAATTCGGGGGAGGAAGTGGTATCCTCGCGAGGATACGTCCTCAGGAGGGTACCCCCTCTCCCGACTGGTCCACAAAGAGTGGTGCACCAATCACCATATTATCGCGGATAGATTTCGCGATGATTGGAGGTGCATCCTGGAGAGGACTCGGTGGTCGCCCGGGGGGAAGGCAGCACCCGGGAAAACGTCAAGAAAGAAGCACTCAAGCCACAAGAGTCAAGGGGAAGGGCGAGAAGTCGACGGAATAACTACACTGAAGCATTAAGGGAAATACCTCGTGCCAGCGTCCTGCTCAGGGTTTTTAGGTGGTTTTCCCCTGAGACAGAGGACAAATGTCGGGACGTTTACTGTCTGATTAAGGCCACCGGGTTAAAGCAAATTTCTTTTCTTTCACCGACTTTTCAGACAGAGGTTAACATGTCAAGGAGCCGTCTTTCGATTACGAGGCATGAAGTTTGAGACGTTACCACAGACGAATTTAGCCGCGGTCGGGACGCCCGTTTTTCGAGAGGGGGAGCAGTGTTACGATGGAAGCTGTCGATTGCGGCGATCGAGAGAAGTTGGCCGTCGTATCGATATTGTGGTATCCGGCCAACGGGGTTGTTGTTAAGAAGAAGACAGACGACAGAACCTCTCGAGTCGACGAAGCGAGAGCACGCACCTGTATCGCATCTTTTAACATTGTCCGTTGACAGCAAATAAATAGTTATTTAGTTGTTGGTAGTGTTCGGTGTTGTTGTTTGGTTGAGGGATGTGTTCGCCGGCGAGGCGGGGCCGAAGCCTCCGCAACAATATCATAAGACACTTTGAGTTTATCTAATAAATGGTAAAAAATGTAACCTCTGTGACTAGAAAATTATTGTATACTTTCTAAACAAGTACTTATCAATAAAAAAGCCTTTACAAAACATAAAATGAAATAAATACAGAACTGTTTAGAGTCGAGTTTACTAAGTTCCCACTTTTTATTGTTATAGAGTCTTAAACTATTTACATATTATAATATTTGAAGTATATTTGAATTCTACGCAGCACTGCTTACTTAATTTTTCCTTTACTTATTTCATACATTGAAGCGGACAAATTCCGTAGCAGCCATGGCAATTTAAAATACATGAATTAAAGCTCAAACGCAAGGTTCACTTTTCACTGTATATTATATAGTTAAAATGAATAAGAAAAGTGATTATGTGTCTATAAAAAAGCACGTACATCTGATTGGGGAAATTCAATCTCCGTTTACATTTATCATTCTAAAAGCTGCCGTGACATTACACGGTGATTAACAGTTTTAAAACAAATTGTAAAAAGCACGATCATGTACGTAACATATAATTAAGTTATTAATGCTTTTTATTTGAGAATATAATACTTTTCAAGATCACAAGTTACATGTTACTCACCGTTAAAACATTTTCCCGCAATAATCATGATCTGTCCAAGTTGAAATGAAAATAATTCCGCTAATAGTTCTGCTTCGTACACCACATGTAAAAGATAAATTTGAAAAATCACAAAGTATCGTATTCATTCCTTACAAAAATGATTATGTTTTATAGGCAGAATATACTTATCTAAATTATCTTTTTTACACAGAATTATTCAGGAGCCTTGAAAGCAATTCTACACATTTGTATAATTTTGCAGTTCTTCGCTCTTCGTTGTCACTATTTTAATTCACAATCAGATTAATTTCAAAAATTGAATAATTCATGCATTCCGTGGGATATATTATATTCACATTTAATTATTGTACTCTTCTTTCATAAACTTTATATTTTAATATAGACTTCATCGATATCATATTTCGAGTAAAATCATTATATCCTAACATTTACTACAGACTCTAAAAACCATTCATTTTAACACTTCAAATATTAATTAGTTTCGGTTAATTTTACAGATTCATCACAGGAAATCCTAAACATGGATTTGACACTTAACATCAAGCGCACATAACCCGAAATTAATCACGACTTGGCCGCATTTCCATCACTGTCTAAAATTAGTGTGCGCATTTCTATTTGTTCGCGATTCGCTTGTGTCCAGTTTTATCTGTGCGCAATAAATATGTTTCCAATTCTATTTGTGCGCAATTGAGATGTGTCCGATTTTTCGTGTGCGCAATTGAAACGTGACCAATTCTTCTTGTGTCCAATCATACTGTGTCCAAAAGATATGTGCGCAATCGTATTGTGCGCAACTAGCGCCTCCCGCCGTCCCCAGCCTGAGGATTCCTGATCTAGTTACCCTCCATCTGATCCCCTGTTTTGTCATGGCCCTTGGTATTTCGTCAGCGGTCTTTAATACTGAAAACAGGTATTTATGATCAGACGCGGATTCTGTATTAAGAATTTTGCTTGAAATTTCATAATCTTTTTCCTGCAGATCTTTCGTTGTTGCCAGGAAATCCAAGTTTGAGGTGGATTTTCCTCTTTCGAAGGTGTGGCCTCCCTCAGGGGTACAGGGGAAGATATTCGCTCCTAGCAATTCTTCCAGCAGAATGGAACCCTTTAGATTTTGCTCCTTTGACCCCCAGGCTGGGGATTTGGCATTAAAATCTCCTCCTATTATTATACTATTTCCTCTCAGAATTTCCTGTTTTAAGAACTGCATTAGTTTTTTGACCTTATATGCGTATAAGTCAGTCGAGATGTTGGGTGACAAGTACGTACTTACTATTGTCAGTTTTTCTAATCTTACCGCAGAGTAATCGTTCTCGATACTGTCCCCGTCTTCAAGCCTCTTAACGCCGTTCTTATTTGTGACCCATACCGCCGCGGTTCCTCCGGTAGAGTATATCCAGTTTCCCGGGTTAAATAGGGGCTCTGAAATAAGAACAATGTCCGCGTCCAGCTCTGCTGCCATCTGCGTTAGTAGGCAGTGGGCCAGCCTGCAGTGGTTCACATTTATTTGAAGTATTTTTAAAGTGAATGTTACGTAATACTTCTAGCGGTGCGCTGCATATATTTTTTATATTGGGGGCAGTTCGCAGCCCCTGCCACATGCTCCGCTTTTGAGGCGTGAATTCCTTCCCTTGTGCAGAGGACGCAGCATCTAACTGCCTCACACCCGTTTATTTGGTGGCCTAGCCCCCCGCACTTCCTACAAATTTCCTGCCCCTTGAGGTCAAGCGAACAATTATATGACATATGGCCAAATGCATGGCATTTGAAACATCTCAGTATGTTAAGCGTCCTCTTGACCCTACAGTTCGTGAAACCTATTTTTAATTTATTTTCTTGCCCCAATTTTTCGACTTCTTTGGCCGGTAGTGCAATAATGGCCATTTTTGTTCCGCCGTATCCAAATCTTATCGTTTTCACTTCAATTTCATTTTCTTGTAATTGAAGCAGTCTTGCTAGCTCCTCTTGCAGTTCTCCCCTCTCAATGGTCGGATTGAGATCTTTAATTTCATAAATCACCTTGGGGGCCATTCTCCTGATTTTACATTCCTCCCCCAATGTGTCTTTCGCGAACTTTTCAAGCTCCCCTCCGTTTGTTCCTTTCTCCATTTCTATAACGAGATCCCCACCTCTGGACTTCCTCACTGTGTGGATCCCGTCCATTTTCTCACCGGCGTTCGTTTTTAGCTGTTTGAACAGATCAGCAAATGTTCTGTTTTCCGTAGTTTTAATTATTATAGCTTCCGATTTCGGTGGAGGGGGGAGCCTGTTCTTTCTTTCCTTTTCTTTTTCCTGTTCCAATTTTCTTCTTTTCTCGGCCTCAGCCATCTCTTCCTTCTTTTTCTTGTTTAATGCTTTCTTTTCTTCGGCTTTCTTCTTATCTTCCACTATTTTCCAGCCCTTTTCTTGGTTCTCTGTATTTCCCAATTCGTCTTCTCCTGTGTTGTAGCCATCCTTGGGTCCTTTTACCGTGGATTCCACTGTTCCGCTATCTTCACTTTGGATCGTAATTATTCCTCTAGTCATTTGCTTTTTCTTTCCTTTTGCTTTACTTGATTCTTTTCGTTCTGTTCTCTTCTCTTCGCCTCTCACGGATGGTGAACATTGCGTCCCCATATCTCTATGAAGGATGCTGTTTTTCAATTTTTTGTTTTCGATTATAAGTTCAATATTCTTCAAGCGAGTAATGGCCGAGTCCAGCTGTCTATCTGCTTGGGCTGCATGTAATTTTGTCATGCTTTTAACCTCCATGAGCGGGTCCGAACAGTAAACTTTCACCTCTCTCGTGGAGAGTTTGGTTTTCCTAAGGAGTTTCCATAATTCGCTTATTAGTCTGAGGACATCCTCCTCCTCTTCTTTGTCGTTTTCGTCATCTAGATTAATTCTGTAATTAGTTTGGTTGCATACGTCATCTAATTTACTTTTTTTCGAGTTCAAATAGTTTAGCGACGCAGCGTCCGAGACTACAGAATCTGTGTCGCTATCCTCGTAATTTTGTCTTGTTCTTTTACTTCTATCCTTTTCTTTAGTATTTTTATTTTTCCCGCTAGTTGTATTGACTGGTTTCCCGGGCTGTAATGGTGTTAGAAATTCTTCCTCTTCCATCTTCGTCCCTTCTTATGTATCGGTCGTGTTGCAGTGCTCTGTCTTTCGTGTTATATTTGATGTGTCTGTATGTGTGGTGGATTGTGTATGTGTTTGTAAGTGTCGGTGGTGGCAGTTAGTTTGCCCCCGCTGTGTTTTTGTGTCTGTGCATCTCTCTCTATTTCTTTCTTCTCTTACGTGCTCGGGGTCGCTCGTTCCGTTACGTAACGCTACCCCCCCCGGTCTCCCCGTATCCCTCCTAGCTTTGTCTACGAGACGTCTCGCCTCTCCCTGGGGAGGGAACCTACCTGGGGAGAAAAGGCTACCCACTAAAAAACCCACGCCCACCTAAGCTAAAGGCGAGGTGCCTGGATCACGCGAGTACTCAACAGGACACCTCCCAGCTAACATACTATCCGAGGGAGGGGGTTAGCGTCCCCCATAGCCCACACTAGAAGTCCCCGGCGGAGGGACCCGCCCGCTGTCCCCTTCCCTGGTGCCTTCGGATTGGGCTTCCCGAACCCCAGCTTGGTCCACCCACAGCTCCCGGAGTCTTCGTACCCCGCTCGGAGCCGGTGTCCCAGAGGAACCAGCCCCGTCCGAGGCAAGAAGACGCCGCCACCGGAAGGAAGATCCCGCTCCCCTGTTGGGGAGGGACGGACCGACCCCCCCCCCCCATACCGGGAAACTAACCCGTGGGTGTGGTCCTATCACGGTGCCCTCGGGTACCCCCGCGCTCGCTCGGAGGCCTCCTTCTGGAACATCACGTCATCGCAGAAGGAGGCCACCACCATCCACGACCTCTCGCTGCCGACCATGTGGTCGACCACGGTCGCCAGCGAGAGGTCTCACCCTTCCACCGCGGCTCTAAGGACACGACGCGGCTCGGCCCAAGCTGGGCACTCCTCCAGAGTATGCCGCGCCGTGTCGACATCTTCACCGCAGTAGTGGCACTGCGCTTCATGGCCATCAGCTCCCCCCTGATGGCCACCAGCGTCTCACGGGTCTCCCTCAGCACCCTTTCGAGGGACGCACACCTCTCCCGTAGCGCGGCATTAGCGGGGTCGGAGGAGACGGAGCCGGCAGCGGAGTGTCCCCCCCTTTTTTTCTGAGGAGGTAATAACGTTACGGCTACCCAGCCCCCTCCAGGGGGGTGGACCGGGTTATGTGGGATTCCTCGCCAGGTGAGTGCAATGCCGAGTATACCCACTAACTCCTCCCCGTCCGTCCCTAGGCTCCTGGGTGCAACCGTGTTCCGCGCGCATATCAGTCCAGTGTGCCCCCGCCTTAACATACCGCCCTGGGTGGGGGGTGAGCGGCCCCCTCCCGTACCTGCTCTATCCGAAGGCACCACGCAACGGACGACGCGGTGCCCCTGTTAGGCCGCCCGATGGGCATCCGGTCCCCCGCCCGAGATGCCTGACAGCCTTCGGGGACGCCGTTGGTGATCGAGTGTAAGTGAATATCCGATCGCAACGGGCGTACCCTGCGCCCCCCCCCCCCTTCGGCCGGGATCGTGATTACGCTCTCGATCCCGCAGCGGGGTGTCCCCTCTGGATGCCCCTAAACTCCAGCTCTCGCACAGACTCCACGATGATGCGGGAGGAGTCCTTGAAGGCCTTTTGATAGGTACCCTTCAGGCTCCCGCATCTGCCCGCCATATCCCCGATGTCGAGACCAGCTCCGTTATGAGAGACGTGATCTCGCCGGGGAGAAGGGCACGGATTTCTAGCCGGGGCTGATGCACGGGTCGCGGCCGTTTATCCACCGACGGGGTCAGTGAGGTCCTCCCCGGAGTCGGGGTCCGTGGTCGTTTCGCGCCCCCGCCGCTGGAGGAGAGGGGAGCTAACTTGGTCGACTTCACCGAGGCTCTGTCCCCCTCCAGGTCGGGCTTATCACCTCCCGGCGTTCCCTTCCTAGGCCGGAGCTTAGGTCGGTCAACTACGGCCGGGGGTGGTCTCATCTTCGATGGTGCTGGCACCACCAATCTCTCCACGACCAGTTCCGGGCGCGGTAACCCCTCCACAACTTCTTCAAGATTTGTCCGAGGCACGTCCTTTGAAAAATCCATAGTTATCATTAGCGGGCCTGGTTACTACGCCCCCATTTCTGGGGGCGCCTCACTCGATACCCTAAATACAGCACGCGGAAAGGGGGTGTCCACCGGGGCAGAGCCCCTTGCCCCGATAAGCCTAGGTACAACGGGAGGTCGGCAGGTGTCCCGAGGTTGTACAACGCTTAAGAGCTGGTGCATCCACCGCCCACCCCCGGCGCTTACTCCGTGAGTTTCCCATCGCCACGTTACGATAGCTTGGGATAGAGACATTTTTATAGAGGTTTACCCTCCTCGCAGGCCGGCTGATTAAGGCAAGCCCCCAGTGCCGGTAAAACATGACCACCGGTTTACGCTATGGGGCCCTGCGGCGACCTCCCCGGTCGTTTGCAGGACACATTGAAAGCCCGCGGTTTTCACCTCTCCGTGTGAGCCTTACCGGCATGGGAGGCCCTGCCAGGATGCGAAGATCCCGCCGGCATCGCCTCACACATTATTGGGACTACTTCTCGCGGAATGCCCCTCGCTCCGTTAGCAACACACAACCATGTGTGTTCCCAGGGTCCACCACGAGGAAGTGGAGCGAGAGGACTTTAGACCTGTGACATCCCTCAAATACAGAGAACGGCTCGACAATGGAACAGATGGTCCCACTGTAGAGGCCACAGGTCCTCGGACCCCAGGCGGTCGGTATCCTTGAATCGGTGTAACTTGATGGGAATCTTGATCTGTGCAGGCTCCGCCCAGGTGATCCGCCCGAGCTGCGGTCGGATGGCCGGAACTGGGGTCGCAACTAGAACTGGACCGGGATGCTGCGGCGGCGTGACTGCTACGATGCGTATCTTGCCCGTGAAGATTCAAGATTGGATGATGTGCGGATGTATCGCGACACCGAGATATGTCGAATGTATCGGGATATCGGACTCTAGAGCGCGGAATAACTTACGTAACTGATATTCACGTCCGGCACGACGAGGCATGTGGTACTTAAGGATTATATGAATTGTGAAACCAACGTCACTACCTGCATCATTATTTCCCGTTGAAATCAGTTCACACAGATCCAGCGAAACAGATTGTGCTAGTAAGAAATGTACCGAACGACTGGTGGGCTCAGCGTCCAAGTGGAAATACGGATGAGTATATATGTCGAATGTAGAAATAAAAGAGGTACCACGATGCACGATTCGGGAGGGATTGTTTTTATGTCATTTTTTTAGAGATATCAAGGTCACCTTGACTTTTTAAAATGAAACCAGCCTTTTTTAAACGCCTACAATGATAGTCCCTTTCATTAAGAATGCAGTGACTATATTATTCCAAGGTCATTCAAGGTCAATGACAGAAAAAACGTATGAAACTAAAATATGGAAGCAGAATATCTGTATTTTATAAATTTATAATTGGGCCATGATTAGTGATTGTTGCTTCGTCCGTAAACAAGACATTAGAAAAAAATGAATGATTGTCGTGAGTTCGTGCCGAGGATAAGGAAAGGATACACGTTGATTTTAAAGAACAACGAATATATTTCAATTAACCTTTATCCCGCACTTGTCGCCGGCCGAATTAACATTGGGCGACTTGTTTTTGTGTGGATCCGCGGTTGTAACAATTCTAAAGGGTTCGGAATTTAATATGCGTTAACCGATAGTTAGTTGTATTAGACGACAGTAGCCGATAGCTAGTTCGAAACGTCCGGAGGACGGTTTTTTCCTTTCTGCCTCACTGCTTCGGAGTAAGTTCGCAAGTCACCTCGCGGAATGCCTCGATAAGGCCCGTTTGGGGGAAAACATCCCTTTCCGAAAAATGCCGAAGACGGTCGAAAATCCGCGAGTGACGTTACCCCGAAGCAGCGCGACAACGCGGGCCCGCATGGCCCGCCGCGGATTTATGGCCCTTGGCCTGGTTACGGTCCCGATGGCCAAGGGGATGGTCGATTTCTCGGAACACGGGTCCGAGGGTACCTCGAGTAGGTAATAACGGGAAGTACGCGACGTGCCGAAAACACCGCAAGTGTTTTGCACGTGCGGCACAAGGGATGCGGACCCTTGGTCGCTGGCCGCTGATGGTAACCATCAGGCCTGCGAAGGTCCGAATCCGGGACCCTCTGAAGCGCATGGAAATTCTAAAGGGCGGGCCCACGGATTGACGTCATGGCCACCTTTCCAATACTGTCAGCTCGAATCCTCGAATGCCGTATACGACACTCGAGGATTAGCATTCTTCTAAAGTATCGAAGGACAGTATGAAATCGGAAAAGGGCCTCCAACGACATCTGGAGACAATGTGAAAATGCAATAAACATAAAACTACGATATTCTATGGGGGCCGCGGCATGTATCCTTTCGGAACCGTACAATGATTTTGAAGCATTCCCCATTGACAAAAGTTAATTCTATTTTGAAAATCATTTCCGCGCAATTCTTGATGGAGCGATATGTGGAACGGATGAAATTTATGTCGGGCCAGAATTCGTATTACGCTACTTTGACTTATGCCTGCTTCCCGGGAAATTTTTCTCGTACTCACGTGAGGATTGACAGCTATAGCTGCTAAAATATTAATTTCATTGTCTTCATTAGTCGTGGGATTCTTCTGTTTGTGCTGTCTTGCATGTACACTTCCAGTACTTCGAAACAACCTGGACGTATTAATGAAAGTCTGTCTATAAGGAGTGTTTCTTCATAAAGTAATCGGGCATGCACTGCATTTTGTCTACATTCACAGTAAATCGTGATCATATCACACTTTTCAATCATTGAATAAGACATAGCGAAATCGCGTTTGGTAACATACTGATAGTAAATAAGAATGCTGAATAACAATGACATTGAAGGACCTTAGTATGTTTACTTTAACTACGACCATACTATGTTTACTATTTACTACAAGTCTCAACCGTGATAAACGTATTCTGCTTTCATATTCTATATCTTATACGTTTTCTTTGTCTGTGACCTTGAATGACCTTGGAATAATTATTGTCACTGAATTCCTAATGAAAGGGACTATCATTGTAGGTGTTTAAAAAAGGGTGGTTTCATTTAAAAAAGTCAAGCTGACCTTGATATCTCTAAAAAAATGACATAAAAACAAAATTTTTTTGGCATCGTGTCAGCCCCATTGTACCATTCAACTTTGTCCTTACCATATTTTACGTATCTTTAGAAACAACAAAGATATTTGAGGTGCAAACGTTAGGTGACTCACCCTGTATAAATACAATTTTAACTTCGTGTACCCGAAGATTGCAAACTTTCGGGACCCCGACTCGACCCGACCCGACTGCCATTTCGGGTGCCACTGGCGGTGAGCCATCTCGTTATCAAAGATCTTATCGCTTACAGTCGAGCGATGTATAAGAGCGAGACGCGTGTTTGTACACTGAAGCGGATAGCGAAGTATAAGGTATCGAAAGAGTTAAGAACGAGTGATGTAGCGTAGCGGCTGAACAATACGGGGAACTTATGCTATGATTGTTGGGTATATATATATCAGCAATCATTTGCTTCGAACACATATAATTCAATTTTACAGTGGAAGAACTTATTGCTTTCCGTACGAAGTAGTTTTTAATGTCAATATGTTTGGTCCTGTTATAGGGCATTTGTTCTGTCGCCCAAATTAACGCTGATTGATTGTCGTTAAACAATTTTATACATAAGTTTTGATCAGTTATCTCATGTACAAGGTTCCTTAAAAACTTCGCTTCTCGACATGCTTCTGAAACAGCTACGTACTCAGCTTCGCTACTAGAAATAGCTACGTTTGATTGTTTTTTGCTTAACCACGAAATCGCACCATTTCCTAACATAAATACAAAGCCCGTATAGGATTTTCTATCTATCGCATCGCCTGCAAAATCTGCATCAACGTAACCTATGATTTCTAAGTCTGTTTTTTGATAATGAAGTCTGTAGTCAATAGTGCATTTCAAATATCGCAACACTCTCTTGGCTGCAGTCCAGTGCTCCTCCCCGTGAGCATTATTAAATCTACTAAGGTAACTAATAGTGTGAGCTATGTCTGGCCTGGTACAATTTGCCAAAAAATTGAGACATCAAATGAGCTCCTGATACGGGTCTGCACTGACTGCTATTTCATTTTCTAATTTCTTTCCTGCAGCATAAGGAGTGTCTGCGGGTATACAATCGTTTAGTTTAAATTTATACAATAGTTCCTCAATGTACAATTTTTGATCTAAATAAGCATTGTTTTGTCATAAGTTAATCTCATTCCTAATATGGATTTTGTTTTTCCTAGATCTTTAATGTCGAACTCTGAACTTAATTGTCTTTTTAGTAAATTACTTTCTTTAGAGCTTTTACTAAACAAAAACATGTCATCAACGGAAATCGCTACAATAATTTTTGAATCTGCCGTTCCCTTATGATAAACGCACATTTCACTCACACAACGCTTAAATCCTAATTTGGTGAAGACGGAATGAACTTTGTTGTACCAGACCCTTGAGGCCTGTTTGAGTCCATATACTGCCTGCTTCAATCGACAGACCTGGTTCTCATTTCTGACGTAGCCTTCTGGTTGATTCATATAAATATCTTCTTTTAGTTCCCCGTTGAGAAAAGCAGTATTTACATCTAAATGGTCAATCTGCATTCCCGTTTGTACTGCCAGAAATATTAGTAATCTTATAGTAAAGTACCTGACAACAGGGGAGAAAGTTTGATTAAAATCTGAACCATACTTTTGTGAACAACCCTTAGCAACTAATCTTGCTTTGAATTCGGACGGTTTGCGATCCGCGTTCTTTTTTACCTTGAAGATCCATTTATTTTTTATTGACTTTTTACCTTCGGGAAGTGTCGTCAATTACCAAAACTGATTTTTTAACAGTGAATGATACTCTCTATCCATCGCTGATTTCCATTGTTTTTTATTTTCTGAAGTTAGTGCTTTTTCTATGGTTTCAGGATTCTCGTTTGGCACCAGAAACGCTTGGTGTCTTATCGTACCTGGGAATTCTCTATTCTTCCGTTCTCTTTGTGGATATCTTCTATTTTCTGGCGAAATCTGAATGAGTGTTTCGTCCATTGAGTTATATTCTAAAGAGGTGTCCGTTGATGAAGACTTGAAGCTGGATTCTTCACTTTCAGCTCCCTCTAATTCAACGTTTTCATCTTCTTCACTATGCTGTGGGGTACTGACATGTTGGTCTGGAAGTATGTGTTGCGTAAAATCTAGTGAGTTCGTTTCCGAATTAGAGTCTATTCAAACTTTCCGGAGGCGACGTTAGTATGAATACTAAGGCGTTTTCCTAATTCATATTTGCCGGGACCCTCGCTGGCAACCTGAGAAGGCGCTCGAGATGCTCGCAACAAAAGCTAAGAGCCGCACACAGCGGGGGTTCGCTACCTAACACCAAACAGTTTACTCCCCTCTACACCCCGGGGATGCCTATGCATCCGCCGAGAGCTGGGCATCCGGCGTCGGCCCACCGATCTCGCCCGATGCTCCCCGGCCGCCAGGCACGCCTGGTGCCACGACAGCATCTGCACAGAATCCATTTTCGAAGTAGAGAAAAGAATATTCTCCATCTGAGTTGTAATGTTAATAAGTAATGGTTCAAACTATAAGGAACAATAAAATTCAGCTTCACAAATAAATTTTAGCATTGTTAAATTATATGTTTAGCTCTGTCCTTCTTCATTAAAATTCTGTGAATTGTGATGCTTATTTCTTCATATTGTGTTAAATCTCTACGCGTTGGAGTATAATATTTTTCTTATCTACAATTGTACCTTGATGACCAGAATAATGAAATTTTAATGTCACAATTGCTTTCGTGATTACGGATGAGCACGTATACAGTTTAATAAAACAGGATTTCATAAAGACAAATTATTTTATCCTACTTCCATCTTAAATAACTGTGGTGCCATTCCAGGATGGAAGGAAAATTGTTCATCTGAGTTGTAATGTTAAGAAGTAATAGTTCAAACTGTAATCTAATATAACGATGGAACGATGAAAATCAGCTTCACAAATCAATTTTAGCATTGTTAAATTATATCTTATATGTTATAAGTGATTATAAGCCAAAACTCCGGAGAACAAGTTAAAAATAATTAGAATTCATTGGTTGGAAGGTGTATTCGAAAGGTGGTGGGAATAGTGGAAAATTGGAAAAGTGGAAGTATACGTACAACATTTGGTTCGCAAGCATCTACGGTTATAAATCTGAGTACGCTAACGGTGTACAAGGTTCAGCATATGCTGCTTTTAGCTGCCTTAAAAATTACGAAAGTGGTAGGTACATACATTCGGAAGAATTTTTGATTTATGACGTCCATGGTCGGTACGTCGTCGATGGGAATTGTTATACCTGGCCTTGGTCGCACGCTTGTCGCGTCGTACGTAAGGTCTTACGACGCAATAAAAACAAAAAAAAAACCATTTTAATTTCGCCATTTTTTCAGTGCCACCATTTTTGGGGGTCTATCGTTAGGTCCGCCAATGCCCATATCAGCCGCGCTCGTAGTCCTAGTGTTTTGGCTTCGACGTCACACGCTACATAGTATGTGTGACCGCTGTAGCCAATATTTCGACTGTAGCCGAAAGTACGTGTGGAACGAGGCCTGTCCGTTGCACTCTGTCCAACGAGACCGAGGCAGTGAAGCACCCAGCGTGCGTCCGTTGCTAATTGTCTTGTAAAGGTAACCTCAACTCTGTCGCACTCGAGCGCTTATGTTTACGTCTACTGTCTCGTCTCATTGGACAAGATATAGATACGCCATCGCATTCCTGCCAGGGAACCTTGCATCTAATCATTTTTAGGTCATTATGGACAAGAATTTAGAAGTTTCCATATACATTTTTTAGTGTCGTAAGACAAAGCGATGCAATTTATGTGGAATTAATTCTTCTTATTCTACAAATTATCATGTAATTGAGTCATTCCACGCGATATCGAACACTTTTGGGAGTATTGTTTCGGATTTCTTCCACTTCCACTTGGACCACAAGTGAATACTTCCTTAAAAAAAAACAACTATTCTCGTTTTCACAATATACACTAACGAAATATACACTAATATGTGTACTAATGAATAATAACTAATAAATATATGAAATATACAATAATCAAATCCGGATTCCCGGTTGGTCCGGCTTGTTGGTCTGCGTCCCGGGCGATCTACGGTACAAACGGAGAGTGGACAACCGGTTACATTTGGCGACTAAACGAAACGAAACTTAACCTATGCTTACTTCTACGGCTACGTAACTTAACCTAAACGGGGAGGAGCGACGATGCTCCGAGTCGCGGAGCGAGACGGGGGCGGGACCCCGACGGAACGCCGTCCACCGGTTCACGACGGAGTAAAGAAAACGGAGCGGTACGCGATTCGGTCGCGGACAGCGTTACTCGGGAACGCCTTAGAACTACGGTTCGCGGAGCGTGGGGCGAGCGGGGCTCGTCCTGTGACGGCGCGAGAGAGAGCGTGGCGCGGTGGTCGGTTCTCTCCGTCGCGAACCCGACTGCGTACGATTCCTCCTAACGCGGCCTATCGGTGAGGTGTTCGGTAACCGCCGCGGCTCAGCTGATGGTAGTGAATTGCGACGCGTTCCTTCGTCGGCTGAGCTCGCGGGGCGCGGATGGGTTCGTCCCCGGATCGGCGGGAAGCCCCGTTCGCCGTCACCGATCAACCGCGGCACGCGTTCGTACGTACAGACGTAAACCTAATACGTACGGCTCGGTGCCGGCGTGGTTACTCGTCCTCGGTAGTATACCGCGGGGCGAGCTCCACACGCTGCTGCGGCCGGTCGACGACTAAGCGCACGAGGCGCGAAACACGATCGCGGATCGGAGAACAGGAATGCTGGATTCGGGAGCGGGTCCGAGGAGTGGGGAGGACGGGCCGGAGTGTCGAAACGACGGTGTGCTGAAAAGTACAGCCGCCGATCGACCGCCTCCCAGAGCTTGCTCGCGGTTTCGGTTTCTGCGTACGGGACGTATACCCGCATACGTTTCGACCGATCCCGGCGCTTCTTCGTGTTCGCCCGGTGGTATACCGAAACTCGCACGTTTCTGCGCGGCTGCGAGAAGACCTGGGCTCGGGTGTTACCCCGAGAGCTGCTCCAAGCCAATTTCGCTCTCGGAGGATTTCGTCGCGATCTTTATAGCCCGAGCGCAGACCTCGTGTGCTCGTTCGCGAATCTTCGGCGTTCACCGATTGGGCCACGCTCGGGCCGGCTTCGCGTATTGGCGCACGGCTGGTCCTCGACGCCGATTGGCGCGGGCCTGGTCGAAAAGTACATGTTCGCAACGAGACTCCCCATGTGTCTCGTTGCACCCTTATCCTCTGATCGCTCTTGTATTAATTCGCCTCCAGCATCATTTTCAACGAAAATCACGTCTCCCCCTTTGAGTATCCTTTTCGGATTCTTTGGATTAATAAGTTTGTATCCCTTTGAATTCGAACAGTATCCAACGAAGATGCATTCTTGAGCTTTTGCAGCAAATTTTTTTCGTTTTTCTTTGGGTATATGAAGATAAGCTTTGCACCCAAAGACTCGTAAATGAAACAAATTTACCTTCCTTCCGGTCCAAACTTCATATGGAGCCTTGTTTCTCACGGCTTTCGAAGGAGAACGATTTTTTAAATAGATCGCAGTTTGTACCGCCTCTCCCCAAAATTTCGAATCCAACGAACTGTCATTTAGCATGTAGCGAGCCTTCTCCACGATTGTTCTATTGGCTCTTTCTCCGACGCTCATATATTCATTAACAAATTCTTTTCTATTGTCAGTTCTAATTGTTTTTATTCTTTTTCCTTTCTCATTTTCAACCCAAGCTGCAAATTCTTTGAAGGCCATTAAAACGTCATTTTTATGTTTAAGAAGATAGCCGAACGTCATGGCAGAAAAATCGTCAACTATAACGAATATGTATTGAGCCCCTGACCAGCTGGGAATATTAATTGGTCCACACAGGTCAGCACGTAATAATTCCAAAGTGTCATGTGCTCTCTGTCTAGTTTCATGACTGAAAGGTTTTCTGGTTTGCTTACCGTTTGTGCAAGCAATGCAGGGTGTCCTGTCTGTTAATGAATAGTTAACTCCGGTAGCTAACCTTTTGCGTAATAATGCCATGGACCTATCGTTTAAATGTCCCAATCTTCTGTGCCAAAGGTCTTGGCTATCCGAACTATTTTTCGCAGAATGCGCTGAATTTGAATGTGTGTCTAACTTGTATAAACCATTCACGTTAGAACCAGTGACTATCAGACTTCCAAAGACTTTAAAATTATTTTTGGAGTATATTTTGCATTTGGCATTATCAAATAGTATTGTTTGAAACCTTTCGGATTTTGCCAGAATTGGAAAAATCTCCGATTGATTTAAGAATGCTGGTAGGAATCGACGAAACAAGGGGATCGAAATCGATGCTCGATTGTTGTCGGTATTCACACGTGAACTAGACTGAGCTCGAAGCGCGCGACACCTCTCGCTCGCCCCTTGCCCCCCGCGGTGTGCGAGCTACTCGGTCCACCCGCGGCACTCGCGGGTTCTTAACCCGAGCCGCTAGCGTAGATTCTGTCCGCGGAATTATAACCGCGAGTGGTACCGAAGTATCCGCGCGACCCGCAAACCCCGAACACGCCGCTGCGTGCTGGAATACCTGGAGCGCCGACCCGAACGCCGAGCGATCGAGACCGGAATTGCGACCGCCGACCCCCGAAACGCGAAGCCGGGACAGTGACGAACATTTAGAAGACTCGTGTCGTTAAACACCCGTGCTCGACCGTCCGCGTCCCGCCGTAACCCTCGCGTTATCCCGCCGCGAACCCTGGCACGGCGAGCCAAATCCGGCCGCGAGGGACCGGTTGTATCGAGATCCGCCGGGAAGCAGACTCGTTACACACTTACAGATAACACATTGGAATTTAAACTTGGTACATATAAAACGTTTAAAATATTTCTGTGTTCTGACTGACCTTGTAGTTTTATGGCAACGTGTCCGTTTCCCGTTGTGTCAAGTGTCGAGCCATTTGTCACTGTAATCGTTTGATTCTGAATTGTTTTAAAGTCTTGAATCCATTCTCGATTATGGGTCATATGAATTGTTGCTCCTGAGTCAATGTACCAGTTTTCTTGATTCATACTTGACGAAGATACGCTTAGTAGACTCCAATTTCTGTTGCTGTAACTTTTTGAATTTTTGAACATATGTGCGGAAGTGTCTGGTCTTACCTTTCTACACTGAGCTGATGTGTGCCCTGGGTTATTACAAGTAAAGCATCTTATATGCTTTTTGTAAGAGTTTGTAACGGGAGCGTTTCCTACGCGAGCCTCTAACCGCGAAAGGAAGGTTCGTTCTGTCCTCTCCTGGATTTGCTCAGCGGCCAGGGTCGACGGAGAGGACAGCAGGTAAAATAAACGGAGGCTGTTTACGAAAAGATAAGCTTTATTGCCGGCGGCGGTTCGCCCCGGATTGAGACGATGAGTCCCGGCTGGCGAATTCCTGCGAGAGACTTAACTGTCCGTTATCAACTATTCGACTCGGGAACGATACACTTTCCTTCGTCTCGTTTTAGTAATTGTTTGGTTAATGAATCAATATTTAGTTATTAACTACGGCCGTTGATTGCCGCCTGTAGGATTTTATATGCCCGTGTCGTGCGGTTTGCACGACACTTCCTGAGTTTGAGGTTAGCACGAGGCGAAGGAACGCAGTCGGTTTGACTGTGTCGTCCCTGAGTCGGTTTGACTCGCTCGCTGCGTACCGGACCGCCCGAAATTCGCAAGACCCTAACTAGATCGCGCCCAGACGTAGAGTGTCCTAGTTTCGTCGCGCATCGACCTCCTTCGATCCGTATCGCGTGGGGATCGATGCGCGCGCATACTAATTAGTGGGGGAACCTGCGATCCTTCATTAAGACGAGGATAGCAGGACGGCCGGACGTCGTGGTGGGGGCCCGCGTCGATCATACGACACGCTGCCCAATCGATTTGTAATCGATACGGTTACAATGTAATCTCTGAAAAACTAAAACTAGTCTATGTAACTGTTCTGCATCACTTGTCCCCGTAATTTTTAAATTAGGCAACTGTTAAGCGACTAGTTCGTACTAAGGCCAACGACACAGTGACCTCCTTCGCGATGGCTCGCTAACGCGGAAACGAGGCGTCCCCCACTTTCTTGACTTTTCCTGCTCCCACGCGACACTCGGACCTATCGCTAACGCTCGCGCGGCAGGGCTGCTCCCGGCGGTCCGGGCCCTACGGCATTCGAATTATTTGCTACATCTTTGGCGATGATCCCCGATGATTGGTTGTGTCGGATTCTGGCTGCTTTCCGGGGCGAGGTAGCGACGAGGCGGAGATGATCTTCGTTTCCTATCCGAACTGCCTCGACAGCGCCTCCAGGTTGGCGAATCCGGGCTCGATTTCTGCTTCGTTGTCGTTCTGTGGGATGTCTTCCGAACCCGTCCCCTAAGCGCCTCTCGTCGAGGTTTCCCGCGTTCTTGGGAGGAGGAAAAAGGGTCCGGGTCCCCCTGGGACCTGTCTATGGTCCTACAAATTCGCGTCGCACCAAGTGGCGCTGCGTTCAAAACGCGTTATTCTCTACCCATGGGGTTTTCGACTGTCCCAGGGAGAGCGACCGCGACAGCCGTTATCGCGTTGGCGCTGCCAAAGGGGGCCCGGCCTCTCTATATCGGCTCGGAGGGACGTAGAAAAATCTGCCACGTTACAGTATACATACGGTGCTCTTCTCCCTGTTTCCATTTTTTCGCCCGTGTGTCTGTCTGTAATATGTTGATGGCAGCAACATTTGACGATCCTTGGTCACATACAGTGGCAACAACTTCTAATCCAGTTTTCTTCACTGCTTTCACGATGTCCTTGCTGCACTGTATTAATTGTGGCGTTTTCGTTTGGCCGTCGCAATAATTATAGGAAATGGGCATTTTCCACCCACTGTACAGTTCTCTTAACATGAAGACAAGGGCCTGATCGGCAAATATTGAAGTTCATCTTCTGCCCCAGTCTTCGAAGCCTACTATTTTTCCCTTACTAACGTCGTAGTCAACGTGAGGTTTTAATGACATTTCGTCCCATATTAACACGCACAACTTCTTTTCAGCGCTCATGGTATCCTCTTGACTGCGTAGATGTGTCATCACAACTTGTGATACTCCAGTCTCGACTGGAATTTTCCTTAACATTTTCTTTAGTGTATTTGCACTTGGCAAATTACACAGTTTCCTCAGAAGCTTGTACGATTTCGTCGACTGCTTGAGAAGTGCTAAGGCCAATACCGTCTCATCTGTTGTGTAGCGTCTTCCCTGAAAACATATTTTATAATGTTACAAACAAATTACAATAAAATAATACAATGAAAATACAGCATATATTACACAGCAGCAATAAATAGTTAGAGATCAAATACAATCCTATAGCCATGATCAAACACAAAACCAGTTATAGTTAAAAACCGTAAAAAAACGTGTCACCCTTTCCTCGTTAAATTATAAGACTAGAACCAACAAATCGATGTAGAACCGAGTAAGTAGGAACTATGTTTTAGATATACGGGCGTTTCCAAAATGAAACGTTACCGATACTCTAAGGTAAATGTAAAAAGCGGGGTATCGACGAAACGATTAAGTAAATCTACGCATAGGTGAGAACTCCGAAATCGAATGTCGTTTGTGCGTGTCAATAGACGAACTGAACTATCAGCTGGGCGCGTCGATCCGCCGCGTCCGCTCCCCCCGCCGCGCCCGCGAGGCCCGAGCTGCTCGATCCACCCGTGGAGCTCGCGGGGGGCGGTGGAACGGTACGGGGCCGACGGCGCGCCGGGCTGATCGACAGATCGGAGTCATATTTATTACAAGTTAAAATATGTACAGAGTTAAAACTTGAAGAGGTATTTACAATAAAGATTTATAATAAAGTAAAATCTCGAACAAACTATGAAAAATAAGTAGAATATGTTGTGGAGTGAGCAAAAATGTTGTGATGTAATTTGAAAGAAACTTTCACTGCATGCTCCGCTTCACTCGCTGAATTAACGACGAGAGAATATTTATTTTTACTAGGGTGGATGATGAATGAGTTTCACTAGGAGAACTAGTATCTTAACTTTATTATAAAAATACGAATTAATAGTTGTTAGGTTTACACAGCGACGAGTGAATGTGTTTAAAGAGTGTGTTTCCTGA
This sequence comes from Halictus rubicundus, assembly GCF_050948215.1. Lineage (NCBI taxonomy): Eukaryota > Metazoa > Arthropoda > Insecta > Hymenoptera > Halictidae > Halictus > Halictus rubicundus. The sequence goes on from NC_135162.1 coordinate 215,334, forward strand.
TTGATTGACTGATCGGTTCTGAAGTCGTGGGATGATTTCTGACGACTTGGAAGTTGTTGCTTGGGAGTTGTTTTTTGGGGGATGGTTTTGTAACGCTTGCTCGGATTGGTCATTTTGGTTTTCGAAGGAGTTTGCTGGTCTATGGATCGTGATTGGTGAATGGAAACTGTAGGCGGCCGGTTTTAACGTTTTTTGGTTGGATGTTTGACTTCGTGGCAACGGTTCAAGTCCGCGTGGAGTGCCTTACGCAGGTAACGCGACAGAATGGTCCGTCCCGGTAATAAATGTGACCCTCTGCAGGGTTCGCTAGTAATTTCCGTCCTTTAGATATTTAGCGGATTCTAACGGTGATTTTTAAGCTGCTAATATTAGTTTTCGTCACGTCTGAGTAATAAAGTAATTTAGTCGACCGGCATTTGGGAAGTTTCGAATTTTACATTTTTTGGTGTACCTTATAGGGGTCTGTGTTTATGGTGGGTTGTTACGCCGTAACAGTACAGAAGAAATTTAGTAGTAGTTATATGAAGAAACTATAAGCCAGCTTCAGTCTTTCAAGCACAATCAAGCATGTTACGGATTGGGACGGAGAATAAACTCTTCTTTTACGGACGAGTACTTTAATCATCGTCTAGCGGTTCGTCACTGACGAACTTTACAGAATTTATATACAATGTTAAAGCCAACTGGTAGGTTGGACTTTGGTTGACAATAAATGTATGAAACCGAAAAAACTGTATAATTATTCTCAGCTGAGTTGCTGGGAATCCAGATAACCGAATCGCTGTAGCTCAAGACCGGTCCCACGACGCGCGACGTCTTAGCTAACTGATTAACGATTGTAGAGAAGAACGATCGCGACTGTTAACTTGGGGATGAACTAATGATCGTCGGCGAGTCGCGAGCGGTTTTCTATCACCGCCGGAACGATGACTGGCAGAATTTGAACCCCGGGCCAATAGAATTCTATTAGCCGCGTCGATAATCGATCCGGCGATGACAGCCTATGATACGACTCGCCGTCGATCGACCGTCGATCTAGCAGCGACACGAGCACCCGCCAATAGTAGGGCGGCGCGGTGGATCTCGCGTTCGAGATCTGACGCCACGCGCAGCCAATCCCAAACAAAGCATGTAGGGTGACTGGGTTCATCGTCACTGGAGCGCATCTTCAGGCACATTGTGCAACTTCATGCATGTAAAAAAATATCCCAATTATAAATATTACCTTTCTTGCGGCGTGCATCACATCATGTTGACCCATGTGAACAAGTATTTATTACTTTATTTAATGTAATGTGTCTGGTACGATTTGTTGTGGCAAGTATTATATTATTATATAATATATAATATATTATATATTATATATTATTATATTATTTATTAACATGTATATTATTAATAGACTGCAGATTTTATGCATTTATGACAGAAATGAATAGGTGTAATTTAGAACAGTAATAACAGTAGAAAAATTTAAGGGTACTGTTATATTATTTTCAATCTATTAAACATAATCAAAAACAAATTAAATTTTTATTTCAACCCAATTTGTTGCAATTCAGATAGAAAGTTTTTATTTTGCATAAAGATCCACAGTCTAGTTATTAACTACATCTACAATTCTATTTACCTGTGGCATGGATTTGGATGTCCGTAATTGCATTTCGATGAACATCCTCTGCGTGGTGGATAGATTTTCAAATCTATTTATCAGATTAGATTCTGACAACGCAGATGCTCGTTCCAGTCGTGCCCTTAAATCGTCCCACTTCTTGTGCGCATAACGATTGCGTTTCATTAATCTTTTAGCGACTTTGTATAATCTTGCTGCATTAGGAGTCAATTGTCATCTTTTCATGTTGCTCTGCTTTCGTGGAGTTGAACACGATTCTATCTGTCCTGATACTGTTGAATGACTTGGACCAGCTACTTCGTTTTCGTTAACATCCCACGCTGTCTCTTCACAAATTGTTTCGCAGCGTTGATGTGTAGCAGAGGCTGGATATTCTTCTGCTTCTATACTTCCAGATGCATATTCTTCGTTGTCACTCTGTACTTGCAAATGCAAAGTTGGAACAGCATCATGTCTCAATCTTCTTCGTTGAGTAGAATGCAGAAATGAATCTTCTTCGAAGTGTTTATAACATACCCTGTATTTCCGCCTTCCATTGCATGCCAGTTTAAGGGGGCCGACAGGCATTTGGCCTTGACTGTCACGCTATGTTACACTATGCCTTTTTTACACTAGACATTTTACGTCTTAAATAAGTAAGTAATTAATTAAAAATGCATACCACCGTGTTTGTACATGTCTTTGCTACGTCTGTATAGAGCCTTTTTTCGATATGAACACTAAATCTCTCAAAAATAAGAGAATCTCTCAGCGGTAGCCATCTTGTGACGTCATACTTGCTTCAGAATTCGAACTTTCTGCCGAATATTACAAATTACTCCACGATGAGGTAGAAATTCGCAATTTGGGCTCTATACAGACGTAGATTGGACTTTTAGGAAACACAATTGACCACTTCTAAACTGCTCATTGCAATATTGAAGCGACAGTTTGTCTAGATTTTGACCCTTGCAACTTCATATACGTATATTGCAGAGAGATTCTCTAAATTTCGAGAGATTTAGTGTTCGTATCGAAAAAAGGCACTATACAGACGTAGCAAAGACATTTACAAACACGGTGGTATGCATTTTTAATTGATTACTTACTTATTTAAGACGTAAAATGTCTAGGAAAAAGGCACAGAGTAACATAGCGCGACAGTCAAGGCCAAATGCCTGCCGGCCCCCTTAAGTATCACAGGACACTGAATTTTTTTGGACCAAGACTCTGATTGTTTCACGTCTTTAGGGAAGTAATATGCCGGCATAGTAACACCTGACGAACACCGTGGAACTGCACAAGCTTTTACCATTGTTTTAATGTTCAAATTTTCACAATAATTGTTCACTTAATGTGTCTTATGCACTTATGTCTTCGTTCACTTTTTACACTTACTCCTGCACTCATCTGCACCTCACTATCCTAAAACAAACTTAAACAAATTTTATAATTAATGTACAAAGTAAAATTCGAAAAATAAGCTCAAAAATAAGTTCACTGAGTGTCGCTCAATTTTGAAAAATTTTTTCTAAAATTGATTTGACACTGAGCAAAGTATTTTTTCAATATTTTTTCAATATTTCCTGAGCTTATTAATCGAATCTATATAATAAAAATCAAATGCTGTTCGTTGATCACGACATCACGTGAGAACGGCTGGACCGATTTGGTTATTTTTTTTTTTAAATTTTCGTTGTAGTCCGAATCAGTTTTTTACGCAAAGAAAGTTTGGAAAAGTTGGACGGAAATTGGAAAAATCGTGAAAAAATGAGACTACCCACACCACGACCGCCGCCAGAGGGCCACGACGGCGTCACCTACCGCGGCCACCGCCAGATGGCCAACGCGACGTAGCGAGTTTCTCGCAATTAAAGTGTTGCGCGGGCGGTATTAATATGCGTAGCGGAAGCGGATTTTGACTTTATGTTAGCGATTGCTAAACATATCCATGCTGTTGCCCTATGTTGTGCTGTTGTACTCTGTTGGTTTCCGACCAAATATTAATTTTATTTTTATTTTTATTTTTACAGCATTTCATTTTTATTATATAAAGATTGACCGTGTACATATTGTGTCGCAATCGACCAAATTTGTTTTGAATTAACAAAATTTTATAATCGCATTGCAATGTCGCCAATAAGACGGAGCAATTTAGGTCGCAGAACTCGCAATGCTACACAGCAAGCGAATATTAGATCTAATCGAACTGTAGATCAACGCGACGAGCGACGTGAAATTGAACGGAATAAGATTATCCCAAACACGTTCAGCACGACGTACACCAGAAGAACGAGAAAATGGAAACGAAGATGATATGCATCGAATGAGACATCATCGATCAGTAGAAACCAATCGCGCGACAATGAATTCGAATAATCGTGCAAGAAGACAAAAAAATGTTGCGTTGAATACTCATCGAGCTGCATTCCGTTATGACATGACAATTGATTACAGTGCAGAAAAATCCGTTGCTATTGGAACCATGAGCGTTGTGTGCCCACATTGTAAGGCATTGAGATAAAAAAATGAAACACCTGAATTGTGTTGCGCAAGTGGCAAAGTCAAATTGGCGCCATTGGTCCCGCCACCAGAGCCATTGCGCTCATTACTTTGTGGAACAGGAACAGATTCCACACATTTCCTGACACAAATCCAGAAATACAATAGCTGCTGCTTCCAAATGACTTCATTTGGCGCAACAAATGTGGTTCGGGACAATTTCATGCCCACTTTCAAGATTCAAGGTCAAATATATCATCGAGGCAGGTTCGCTACTGCCATCGCTGGATGCAGACTATAAATTTCTGCAGATTTATTTCATGGGAAATTCACCACAAGAAGTAGATGAGCGTTGTGCACACAACAGTTCGGTGAAAAGACCAATTGTGGAACAACTGCAAACCTTTTTTCATCAACACAATGAATTGATTGCATTGTTTAAAACCGCACTGGACCGCATGCCATCTGATAATCACAAAATTGTAATCAGAGCCGATAAGACGCCTGCGGGAGAACACGCAAGACGTTTTAATGCGCCAACAATTGATGATCGTTGATGATTGTTGTCGTCATTGATGAATATTTCGAATCCCGTGATATCGTTCTACATCGGCGGAACGATCAGCTGCAGCGTGTGTACGAAACGCACCGATCATATGATGCGTTGCAATATCCCATCATATTTTGGCAAGGTGAAGACGGTTATCATTTCTCGATCAAGATGATAAATCCGCTTACAGGCGCTGAAACGAACAAAAAAGTCAGTTCAATGTACTATTATTCATATCGACTGATGGTTCGTGAAAATGAGGCCGTCGTGGACTTTACTTGCGAGAAACTCGCTACGTCGCGTTGTCCATCTGGCGGTGACCGCGGTAGGTGACGCCGTCGTGGCCCTCTCGCGGCGGTCGCGGTGTGGGTAGTCTCATTTTTTCCCGAATTTCAATTTTTCCGGGCAACTTTTCCAATTTGTTTCGTCAAATGCTCATCAAATACGAACATTGTTTTCGATTATATCGCAACATGCTTCCCATCAAAACCGATTGATTTGTGGACCAAATACAAAGATAACAATCCAGATTTGCAACTAAGCGAGGAAATTCACAACGAGGCATTGATATTAATTGCTAAAGTCCAGTCGTTCAAAAGTTGTGATGTCATTGGTGCGCGCATTGTGCGCCGGCCGCAAGGGCAACCCGCCCGGAGGGCCTGGCTGCGAGGGCGTGCCGAAGGCTAGTCTTCTATAATATAAAGAAGTTATATATATGTAAGGAAAGCATCCTTAGTTATATTGAATTTAGCGCGTAAATAGGTCGATAAGTCAGATCTCCAACTGTATCGAGACAACTTAATGAATAGACATGCGGCGGGAGAACGACAAGGTGAGCCACGAAGTGCAATGAGGAAAACCAAATAAGAATTATAGAATCACAGATAAGAAAATTAATCAAGAAACAACGGTGTGAATAATAGCATTGAATGTTGTTCCTTCGTTATTACAGAGAAACGATTCTGCTTATTATCCACCAATAACCTGCACATTAAAGAAATCATTATATATATATATATATATATATATATATATATATATATATATATATATATATATATATATATAAAGGAGGCTCTGAAGATCAGGTGTTGAAGATTGTTGAAGTTCAGCAATGGTCCGCAGTGATCCACAGGCAACAACAATCAAACAATTGACAACAGTTCACAACTCAAATCGAGACCAAGGCACACGATCTATCATACAGCAATGATTTTGGCGGTAATAGTAGCGTCCAATAGCAGCAAAGATTGGAACATCAGTCTTGTCCAATCATGTTTAATCACATGATATGCCGTGAACGTTGCAACGAGACGTCTTCGTCGTCTCGTTGCGAGTCCGCAATCACGGACCAGGCCCGCGCCAATCAGCGCCGGGAACCAGCCGCGCGCCAATCCGCGAATTCGGCCCGAGCTCGGACCCATTGGCAAATGCCGAAGATTCGCGAACGAGCACACGAGGTCCGTTTATAGCTCGGGCTATAAAGATCGCGACGAAATCCACCGAGAGCGGACTTGGCCTGGAGCAGCTCTCGGGTTAACACCGGAGCTCAGGACTTCTCGCAGCCGCGTGGATACGTGCGGGCTACGGTTTCCTACCGTGCAAGCACGAGGAAGCGCCGGGATCGGCCGTACGAGTACGCGGGTTTACGTCCCGTACGAGGAAAGCCGAAACCGCGAGCAAGCCCCGAGGTGGCAGTCGCCCGACGGCAGTACTTTTCAGTATACCGTCGCTGCGACACTCCGGCTCGTTCTCCCCACCCCTCGTCACCCGCTCCCGAATACAGCTGTTCCTATCTTCCGATCCGCGATCGTGTTTCGCGCCTCGTGCGCTTAGTCGTCGACCGGCCGCAGCAGCGTGCAGAGCTCATCCTGCGGTTTACTACCGAGGACGAGTAACCACGCCGGCATCGGGCCGTACGTATTGGGTTTACGTCCGTACGTACGAACTCGTGCCGCGGTTGATCGGGGACGGCAAGCGAGGCGTTCCACCGATCCGGGGACGAAACGCTCCGCACCCCGCGAGCTCAGCTGACGAAAGGACACGTCACCAATTCAAGAACACCTGCTCAGCCGCGGAGGTTCCCGAACACCATCACCGAGAATCTGGAGTAGGGAGGACCATCCGTCGTCGGGTTCGAGACCGCGAGAACCGACCGTCGCGCCGCGCTCTCTCTCTCTCTCACCGTTACGAGACGAGCCCCGCGCCCCGCGGACCGTAGCCACGAGGCATTTCGGAGCTCCGTCGCTCCCCACCGAACCGCGCACTGTTTTTTACTCCGTCGTCCATCGGTGGACGACGCTCCGCCGGGATTTTTCCAGTTACCGTTGCGAGGACCTGTCTCGTCCGCCGATTCGGAGCTCCGTTGCTCCGCGTGTTTAGATTGAGTTTCTCCGTAGTTATTTAATTTAAGTTCTCGTTAGTCGCTTAGGTTAATTTTCGTACTGTACATATCATTCTTTGAGTTATTCTTGTTGGGTTATTCACCGGGTATCCACGCTCATTTATGTTGCTATAGGCCAGCCGAGAGGCGGACCGACGCACCGGGCCGACCGCATCCGGACCCACGGGGAATCCGGAACCTTCTTAAGAAAATAAACTCATTTCTATTGTTTCACTCAAACACGCGTGTTTCATTAACCACCTTATCCCCTCCCCAAAGAACCCTGCCCGCTGAGCCAATCCGGGGAGGGCTTGCACGCCTCGCCGCGCATCACGCGACGAGACGTGAACCGTCACAACGTGATGCCATCTGAGTTAATTCCCTCGCAAGTGAACTAAGCGGTCCAAGGTTATACATAAGAGTGTTCTCCCCCTGGTCGGACTGCTCTGCTCAGTCAACGTACATCGCGACATTGTACACAAACTTAGCCATGATGTTTCAATGTTTTCGTTTACGGTGGCTGAGCAGTACAGTTCGCTGCAACTTTTTCTTTTTTAGCATTACAGTTAGATAAACTCTCGACATTTTGCAAAAAAATTTGTCTGGAACGCACTGCGAACATAACAAACAGCTTAGAAATGTATGCAAATTTGACTATTTTTTCAAAGTAACAAAAACAGTTCCCTGTAATTAAATATTATAATATTTTCCAAATACCACGACATGTACTCCTTTACTTACCACAAGACAATCAAGCCATATTTTAATTTGGTTGGTAAATATTGTCGCGTACTTATAAAAATATACATGTTAGAACATGTAGTTTTAATTGTATAACTAAACTCAATAGCAATGACCAATTTTGAACTGCAATGACACCGAATTTAGGCTTTCAACATCATTACTTTTTACCGATTCTACAAGATCATATTCTACAACTTACATACGAGTCATCATGAATTCTCGAATATTCATACTTCGAATTTCTGCAAGGTTTTTGAGGCTCCGATTCCACAATGCAGCAGCGGCATGCATGGGGAAAAATTGTTCAAAATCTTCAGCCCGACAACATATTGAAAGAGCTTCGAAGTCGATGTCGTGTGAATTCTTATGCATAATTGCCGATAGATATGTATTCATAGAATTATTCAATAACATAATTTCCCTTCTGTTCTATTACTTCCTGTTTATTTCTAAATATCTTTCCTATTTTTCAATTTTAATTTGAAAACCCTACGAACTTTCTTTGTAATGTAGATGGAACAAAATAATATCAGATTGGTGGAGGCGGTGCCAGCACCGGCGGCTGCGACGGCGACGGCGGCGGCCGTCGCCGGTCTATCTATACATAGATGTATTGGAAATGTAGTGAGTAGACGTTATATTTCGTCATTCGTAAACATTTATTATTTATTTCTAAAACTTTTCATTTCATTTAAGGGACGTCGTCGGCGGGCTTGTCGACAGGTCCGTCGACAGGCTTGTCGACCCCCCTCCCCCCATCCAGCCCCGTCAATCAGATGACGGAAGAAATGCTTGTAAGTTACAAAAACATAAAAAAATGTTATATACATGTGTAACGGTTGCGTCTTGCTTGCGTGAGGAGCGAGCGAGGCGCGCGTGCCCTCCCCTGGATTCGCTCAGCGACCAGGATCCTTTGGGGGGCGGGGGAGGGGGAAGATGTGTTCCGGTAAATAACTGACACTCGGGCAATGTAAAAATAACGAAACGGTGTTTATTTGCAACCGGTGCCCCGGATTGCTGTGGGTCCGGCGCCGGCGGGCGATGTATTCGGCTCCTGGCCGACCTGTACAGACAACGAGGGTGGACGACCCGATAACTTAAGAACTAATAACTTAATGAATTCTAAGACGACTGAACCCCTTAGCTTACAATGATGCCTTAGAGGCGTCGTAAGTCTATCGGGCCAAACATGTGTGGCGGCCCGCGCAAAGAGCACGCCGACCACCTACAAATATACATTGTAAATGCGGCGGCCACCGTCCTCGGAAAGCCGCAAAGAAACACGTGAAGATCGGCTCCGGGGGCGCTCGCCATCTGTTAGACAATTGAATGACGCGAGGGAGAGGTGGTCAGTCAAAGGTATGCGATCGACACTCGCTCGCGAACGTCGGTACAGGACGGTCGACGTTCCACCGACTAATAAAGAAGTACGCCATCGAACACCAGTCTCAGTCATTACACCCGACACCCACACATGAATAAGACGCCTCAGAGGCGTCGTAAGTCTATCGGGCCAAACATGAATATTGTTTGGGAATGGGTGGCTGGGACAGCCTTGTCGGAAGACTTGGAAAGTCGAGGCGGAAGTTCGGAAACGGGTTTGGGCGAAAACTCCGTGCGCGACGATACGATACGTGCGGAAAGGTAGGAGGGAGCACGTGGTCGGTTAGTTTGTACGAGAATTCATGTAGCACTTTGTTGAATCACTCTTGTATTTGGTAACTACAATGTACACCGTAGAAAATAAAGGACACGTATGATTCACTTGGCTGAGCCTTTGATTTACGCGCAATGCGGTACAGAAAAACTGGTAAAAACGACGGAATCGGTTCTCAAGAAGCGTGGTTGTGCGCCGACGGTTCGCGGAAAAAGAAGAGCGATTCCGGGAATCGCTCGCGGATGTCGTCACTCGCGAGTGCGACGATTGGCTAGTGTGCCGTGGGCTGATTTGCGGAGAGGGACGTGTTCGGGAACTAATTACCGCTGCGCATGAGCGGGCGCAGATTGAATATCGGCGCCGATTCCCAAACAAATATTACTAAATTTTTGTATTAAAATAAAAATGTTATTATTAATGTATTATTCAATTTGCAAGAATAAATCTTTTGTTACGAACTCTTCGGATCTTTCACGGTGCTGAAAGATTTCCGTCAGTTCGCAGAAACGAGGTGGCAGGAAAAAGTCCGACGAAACGAGGATCGCAAGGAATACAGAGAGAAACACGCTTGAGACCTGTCGATTGTCGTTAATACAGAAGACTGCGTCGATCGGCCGTTAGATCGATCGCTCCTGACGCCCGTCCCCCGCGCGGCCCGCGAGGGCCGCCGAGCTGCTCCATCCACCCGGGACTCGCGGGGCGCGGGAGGGGACGCAGGAACGACGTCGCGCACGCGCCGTTGATCCAGTCATCTGAGTCATGTATTTACAGCTTTGTACAGGGTTGTTCGTTACCGAACATGTTTAAAAATACAGAACTATATATAAAGGTTAGATATGAGTTCGGAGTTTGCGAACCCCGTCCGCCTCCTCTCGATTTCTCGATAAATCTCTAACATCTTTTTTTGTTGTTTAATAATCAACTAATCATAGGAAGTTTGCAATTTGTACAGTTTCGAACGCTCAGTCCAGCTGTGTATGTCCCTGCGCGCGACCGACCTTGGTGTCGCTTTTAGCCCGCACAGTTGGAAATTAAATCCTAAGGCAAGGGGTTGAAGCTAACGCTCTTATATCTCCGCGGACCGAACCGGATTCGCGACGATGGTTTATCCTCGGTGCGCTTAGTGCGCGCCGGTACAACGCGGTACTTTCCCGGAGCGTCGTTCTCCCGCGAACGACGTCGTTGCGGAGCACCGCTCTGTCGCGAGCGGCGGAACACGGAACGGTCTCTACGGACGGCGGGGCGCGGATCGAGCGAAGCTCGCTGAACGGCGGAGCGCGAAAGCTACGGAGGCGCGACGCGTCGGTTATTGTGGAGCGATACGGGTGGCCCGGGCGAGGTGAACTCGTTGCACGTTACTCGTATAGGATCGGTTCTCGGACGGCTTGATGGGATTGCCGGGACCGCCGCGGCTCAGCGATGGTAATAGTGAACTGGACGTCCTGCGTCGGTTGAGCTCGCGGGGCGCGGTTCGGTTCGTCACCGGATCGGCGGGACGTCTCGCTTGCCGCCCTCGGCCAACCGCGGTGCGAGTTCGCACGTAACGGACGTAGACCCAGATACGTGCGGCTCGATCCCGGCGCCGTCGCTCACTCTCGGGAGTAACCCGTAGGGCGAGCTCCGAGCGCTGCTGCGGCCAACCGATGACTAAGCGCACGAGACGTGCAGCATGGTCGCGGATCGGAGAACGAAATCGCAGGATTCGAGAACGGTTCTCGAGGTGGGGGGAGAAAGAGCCGGAGTGTCGCGGCGACGGTATGCTGATAAGCACTGCCGACGGGCGACTGCCACCTGTGGTCTTGCTTGCGATCTTGACTTCCTTAGCACGGGACGTAAACCCGCGTGTTCGTACGGTCAATCCCGGCGTTTCCACGCACACACTCGGTAGTAAACCGCAGCACGTACATTTCCATGCTGCTGCGAGAAGTCCGGATCTCGGAGATGGTACCCCGAGAGCAGCTCCAGGCCAACTCCGGTTCTGGCGAGTTTTGGCGCGATCTTTATAGCCAGAGCGCGGACCTCACGAGACGTTCGCGAATCTTCGCCGTTCGCCGATTGGTCCGTGTTCGTGCCGAATTCGCGGATTGGTTTGCGGCTGGTTCCCGGCGGTGATTGGCGCGGGCCTGGTCCGCGATCGCGGACTCGCGATGAGACGTCATACGCGTCTCGTCGCAATCTAAACGCTTACAATTACAATTAATTACACTTTTTTTTCTTACATATTTACATATATACAATGTGGCGCGAGTGGTAGGGTCTACGCCGCCCGCCGTCTAACGCTCGGGTATCCCCTCGACCCCGCTAGCCAGTCAAAAAGGGGGTGGAGGGGCGTAGCCGCCCGCCGTGATCGCCGCGATGGGACGCGATGCATCTCGGTCGCTACGGTGCCGCTGTCGCAGATTGGCTGCAGGTCGGCTGCAGGTCAGCATCGCGGTCGTGTACGTGGATTTGTCGACCTCGCGCTCGGAGTAACGGCCAGCCGCCCGCCGCACAGTGGTGCCATGGCGGCAAAAAATCCATTTTATAAATTTTCGATTTTTATAAAAAAAAATTGTTTTTGTAGAGCCTAATAGTGCGTGCATGATGTGCCAAAGTCAGATTACTGAGAAAAAAATTTTTTACGGAGATATACGCATGGTAAATAACCATTTCTTCGCTCCTGGTAATTTAGCAGTTTTCAGTGCGATAGGTATGTAATTACTCCGCCTATGATTGAATACTTAGGGGTCTACAAATTATATGGGTTATTGCAAATAGCTTCAACCATTAACTGGCAAAAAAATTTTCCAAAAAAGTTGTTTAAGATTAAGTAATATGGACTAACCTGAAGCCCCTTTGCGTTAGGCTTATTTTTTATTTATGGAGTGTTCGGCGAATTGCCGATTGCCGGCACCGACCAGCGGTGGACGCGGAATGAGAGCACCGGAAAGAAGGAGGAAAAGAACGGACTTCGCAAGAAACGAAAAGTGCACGGGACCAACGGTAATTTATTTAAACGACACAACTCTAAGTACACTGACGCTCGGACGAACACGGAGGACCACGACGATTACGGAAATCTTGCACGCGGCGCGTCGGATGATCTTGACCGCGGAAGAGTGGAAATCTTGCACGCGAGACGAGACGATTCGCGACGCGGACGAAAGGAGATTATTGAAAGTGTATAAAGATGTATAAATTGTATTAAAACCTTGACCAATAAGCGCAAGTCGGAAGTGGACTTTCGAATGTTCGTGAGAGAACGAAACTCGCGATTGAATTCGTGCGAAGCGCCCGTGAAAACGTAATTGAATCAGCGAGTACAGAGCGTGGACTATACGCGTGTCCGCAGAGAGCGTATGGTAGAATGTCGATCATACGAGAAATCGTCGTCTCCGTCGGAGCGATCGGTGGAGCTTGAAGAAACGGAAAGTTTGAATTTTGGGGAAACAGCAGGAGAGAGACGAAAGAAGGACGGAACAGGAGCGAGACAAAGGAAGGACGAAGCAGAAGCGATTGCATCGACGAAGGCAACATGCTCGAGAGAAGAACAATGAACGGGCTATTTATAGTTTGGTTTCAAAGAGAAATTAGACCGTTACTGTTACTGTTCGAATCTCGGACATGGAGGAATATAAAAAATCCTTTTAATAGCTTCGATCTGGAACTAATCTGGAACTAATTTTTAAGGGATACATATCAGATAATAAAAAAAAAATGTGACATTCATACATATAAAAAAATATTTCAAAGTAATCAAAGTTAACAAAGTTTTCGTTCACTGGATCACTGTCGCAAAAATGCAACAGGTATTTTTTGGTAGTGCTCCAATAAACGCTATAAAAATAATTTATGTGAGATAAAAAAATTGTTATTAAATATTTTTTTATACATTAAAAATTAATAAATCATATGCACTTCACATTTTTCTTTATTATTTAGAAATATTCCTAAAAAATGTCACCTGGAACATCAAATAATGGTGACTTTCGCGCGATTCATTCTTGGAAATTCCGAAAGTTGATATTTAATCTTAAATTGCGGCGAAAGCATCTCGAAGTATCTCATGAAATTTTGCACAAAGCTAGATCAATATTATAACTTGTCAAAACGATTAGTTCCAGACCAAAATCTATTAAAGGATTTGTTGTATGCTTCCATAAATAAAAAATGGGCAGAAAACAGAGATTTTCGATTAGACCATATTACTTAATGTTAACAACTTTTTACAAAAATTTTTTTGCCAAATAATCGTTGTACCTGTGGCAATCTCTCCACACATTTTCAAACAAATTCGTTGGATAGTTTCGTTTTTACAGATTTTTGTCGCTTTTTAGCCATTTGGCACCACTGTGCGCCGTGCCACGGTGGCTTGGAAGCTCGCCTCGCACCTCGTCTCGTCGGGGGAGAGGGTGAATAGGGGGATCGCTTCCTCGACTTCGCTAAGGCCCGCGGTTGCTGCTTCCAGTCATCGGTGCAGCAGTGCAGCGATGCCGTGTTGGCGCGAGGGGAATCGGTTCGCGGGGGCGTGGGCCCAGAGATTACCCACCCGAGAGCGGTCTCCTGGGCTATTGGGGTTCCCGTCTCTCCGCGGCGCAGGCCAGGGCGAATGAGGGCACCGTATTGGTCCGCACCGATGAGGAGGTCAACGGGAAGGAATCGGCGAGCGTTAGGCCACGTAGGTGCGGAAACGCTCCGATGTCCGTCTCGAGGTAGGGGGCGTAGGACGTGATCCGCGGTAGGACGAGCGCACCCATCGGGTAGGTGAGCGGCGCCTGGCCGGCTCCTCGGACTCGGAGGCTCACGCGCGCGTCCACTCGGCCCACTGGAGCGTCTCCGGCGCCCCCGACGGTCACCGACGCCGGTTGCTTCGGCAGACGCAGGGCCTGTACGAGGGCCTCGGAGACGAACGTCGCTTCCGACCCTTGGTCGAGGAGAGCCCGTACCCCGCGCGTCCCCCCATCCCGCGTTTCAACCCTCACAATCGCTGTGGCGAGCAGTACGGCGTGGGAGACGCTTCCCGGAGCGCGCGCTGTACAGCTAAGGAGCGCGGCGGAAGCGTCCTCGCGGGCGCCCTCTTCTCTGGCGCGGTTCGTCCCCGTCTCGTTCATCGCGGGGGTGGCCGAGGCCTCGTTCAGGGACGAGTGATGCGGCCTGCCGCATTGTGCGCAACGGGACGCGGAGGGGCAGCTGCTCGCAGGGTGATCAGAGTGGAGGCAGTTGTAGCAACACCCGCGGTTTCGCACGAAATCCCGTTTCTGCGCGGAGGACATATCCTGGAAGACCGGGCAGCGGAACAGCAAGTGGTTCCTGCTGCACTTAGGGCACCGGGACTCCGCTGACCACGCAGCCGCGACCGCGTGGGACCGGCCGGGGGGGGGGGCTTCGCTCGCGTACGCGTGGTTCGCTTCACCGGCGAACGCGTGGCTCTCTTCCCCGGCGAACGCGTGGCTCGCCTCTCCGTCGTATCGCACCTCGTCGGCAAGGTAGATAGCCTCGAGCGCACGGATGCGCGCCTCGAGGAATTCCTCCAGCTCGTGGTAGGTCGGGGGGTCGCGCGACGCTCCGAGGGAGAGCTCCTATTCCTGGCGCGATTTCCGATCTAAGTTTCGGACCGCGAACTGCACGAGAAGATCGTCCCAGTGCTCGATAGGGCAACCAAGATTGCCGAGCTGGGCGCTGGCCCGCGTTGCGGAAGCGGGCGAGGCCTTCTCCGCTTTCGTCGACCAGCGGCGCGAAATGTAGGAGATCCCCCACGAGTGAACCGACAACCATGCGTTTGTTCTCGAAGCGCGATTGGACAGCTCGCCACGCCGGGGCGAAATTCGCGGCGATCACCTTGACGTGCGCGATCACGGACGCGGCCTTCCCTTCCAACGCGGCCTTCAGGTGGTACAACCGCTGCACGTCGTCAAGGGCGGGGTTCTTCACGACCAGGGACGCGAAGAGGCTGCTAAAGGTCGGCCACGCGGAGTAACGGCCGTCGAATTTCGGAATTTCGATTCGCGGGAGTTTCGTCCCCTTCGGCGAGCTCGCGGCGGTTTCGCAGGCGAGGGACGTGGGTGACGTCGTCTCCGCCGGGACCTTTACCGATTCTACGAACTCACAGAAGAAATCGCTCGCCTTCTCAAACGCCTCCTCTGCCTGGTCGAAGTGTCCCTCCCGGAAGTAGGGCCTGGTCTCCCGGTCCGCCGCTGTGGCATTGAGCTCCAGGCGAAGGTGGACTCGTTGGCAGCGCACCCACTCAGCTCGCAGGCGCTCCTCCGCTATTGCCTTCGAGAAGTTGTCCGTGCCTACTTCTTGTAATTGGGGAGGATCCTCGTGATCCCCCGGACAACGATCTCCTGCTCCTTGAGTAGCTCCTCCATCTCGGCGTGGACGACTGGTTCGGCACTGGGTAGCAGGTGTTGTTAGCCGTCGGCGGCTGGCTTGGATGCAGACCCAAGGGATAGAGCTGACAACCCACGTAGCTGCAGTCGTCGATCTCCTGGCGATCGATGCGGGGAAACAGGGTCTCCTTTTCTCTCACACGTCACCGAATCCGGTTCGAAGGACCAAATGTTCCGTCGTTCGGGACGGGATTTGCCGGTGTAACGGTCGGACGTGCACGAAAGAAAAACTGGCGATTCCACGACACACAACGAACAATCTATTTACAGTTTCGCGTGGGCGCGAAGTTACCGGTGCACTGGGCGTGCGGTCGGTCGCAGCGTGGATCGCGACAAGGGGTCGTGATGCTGGACCGATTTATGATCGCCGTGATAGTCGCGTAACTGCTGCAATACGCGCTTCCTACTTAGAGAGTGTTACAGCTCAAATTCGATGTGCGCGTCGGTGCGCGGGGTGTATATCACCAGGGCCTTCCAGGCGCGGGGAAGGGTGTCGCGGGGTAGCGTTGCCGAACGGTTCGGCGGCAACCGTCTTTTCGCGGCGCGACCTCGGTTCGAATTCGCCCGGTGCGGGCGACCGTTGGCGGGCGCGCTCGCTTGTTTGGACCGTGGCGGTCCTTACGGTCGCTCGGTCGTCGCTCCCGTTTTTTTATCAGGCTCGGCTGACGGTTGAGCCCGAACAACATTCGTATACAGTTTCGCGTCTTTTATCGTTCGCATAGCAAACGACACACCTTCTTCTTGGTTTTTTTCCTACCGATTTATAAACCGACGGAAAATGTCGTTCTGTTAATCTCAATGGATGATTCTTCCCCGTTCGATGTTGATTACTTATACTTTGATGGCACTTTCCCAGTATTTCCCTAATTAATTGCAATTGAAATCTTGCCATAGATATCGGTCGTTTCATCTTATGTTTGTACAGACCATAAGCGTTCCAGACGCAAATGTCCACCAAATGAAAGAAAAATTTCCGGTACTATTTCAAAGATTTACGTGTCGAGTTCACAGTGCTTATGACCACACCAGCTTTATCCACTACACCCATTGAATTGTTGTAGTCTAACACGCATACAGGTTTCTGGATAACTCTTTCTCCTCCGTGCTTGATTACCGTTTTAAATTCTGCTGTATGCATTGTAGAAAGCATATACACTTCTTTCTTATCCATCCATTTTAAGACTAATAAGTTATCGGATGATTTAAATGCAGCCTCTCCCTTTTTTAATCGTTTGTCAATTTTGGGCATTCCTTTTCCCCTTTTTATTACGGTCCCGCACGCGTTTGTGCCATTATTATGTAAAAACTTCAATAAAGCAGGACTCGCATACCAGTTATCTACATATGGCCTAGATGCGGCTTCATAAGGGTTTCCACTATTGCTCCAGATTTTCCAATATCTAGATTTTCAGTATCCACCATGGTAGATGATCCGGCATAAATTATTAAATCTTGCACGAACCCCGTCTCACAGTCGCTCAAACTAAACGATTTGTTACCAAATCTGTTTCTCTTTGATGGTATGTATTACTTAAAAGAAAGCCGCCCTTTATACAAAAGTAGACTTTCGCCAATGCATAGCCGTTGGTAAGGCTGAAATGATTCGTTAAATGCGTTTCGTAATATTTCAACGACGTTTCGTGTTTTGTACAAATGATCATTAGTACGACCAACATCATCGGTGAAATGTAGCATTTGTAGTGTTACGAGCCAGGGCTGCCAGCAACGCGAGCGGCCGGCGAGGGGGTTATTACCCCTGGAATATGGTTTCAATTTGTTAGTTAGTTACGCGGACGCACCCAATGCGAAATCGGGGAGCCGCTAGGATAGTTGACGTCAAGGACGCACCTGATGCGAAACCAGGGACCCTCTGGGAGGTTGGAGTCAAACGCAGACGCACCCGATGCGAAACCGAGGAGCTACTCGATGCGAAACCGAGGAGGATGAAACTTCGTGAACGTACCCAATGCGAAATCGGGGAGTCATTAGGAGAGACGCGGCGAACCCGATACGAAAGGAGGTGGATAACTCACAGACGCACCTGATGCGAAACCAGGGAACTGCTAGGATACGGAAGAACCGAATACAAAATCAGGGATCCGCTAGGATGGTATAGTTTTCGTGGACGCACCCAATGCGGAACCGGGGAGAAACTAGGTTAGAGAAATCTTCGTTGATTTGAATTTAAGATTAGTAAGCCTCGTAACTTATATATAATTATAATTGTATCGTGTGGGAACGTTCAACTATTACACAATTACGAACTAACGGAATCTATAAGGTAAGAAATTGATTCGAAAGGGACTTTAACCCGATCTCACTAGAACTGACTCTGATGCGTGTAACGCGACGTGACTGCACGATTACTACAACGCTACTGAACCACTTCTGAATCTCGACTGAACCAAAGAGGATGAAAATTAACAGGTTTATATACCTTGAAAATGAAAGGGGTACTCTGTTTAAGATTTAATGTCACGTAGGGTTACAGTCACGTTTTTTGTCAGTTCTAATGAAAACCAGGCCTCAGTTAGATTTTCGTTAAAAGTGGTTAATGAAGGTTATCCGGGCTATTTCCTATCGGAATGTTAATTAAGGGATGCCAGAAGGGAGTGTCTAAAGATTTTCATATAAAGAAGGCATACAGTGTCTTCCATTAATAAAAGGGCCTGTTGGGACGCTTTTCGTTCTCAGAAAAGAGATTAGAACTTCTAATTGAAATGAACGTGGAGAACGTTTCCATACGTAGCAGTAGTAATTTGAAATAACGGTCTCTCGTCATTAATTCTCCAAAAATATCGCTTCGCAGAAGTTTATCTTCACTCCAGTACTCTGCTAATGATAACTTCTTGTTGCGTGTCATCAATAATGACACAGCAAAAAAACAATCTAATTCGGCTAGCCCTGTTCCATCTGACATATTTACGTTATTATTATTGTGAGATGGATGGATGGATGTGTGTGTGTGGATGGATGAAGGGCGAGCGGCGGAGACGCGAGAGCCGCCGAATGTTTAAAGGTAGCAGGCGTTGCCCCGCAACCTTCGCGACGCGAGTCACCTGAGCGAGCGTCAAAACAGCGCAAGGGGTGCGATGTTTTGACGATCGCTCGAAAAAACGCTAGGACGTTGCCGCGGGCAGTAAACAAATAAGACGAACGCTATAAAAAGCAGGTCAGACGGACATCGGCGTCAGAGTAACGATAGAAATAGAGGGTGAAAGTCGTATAGTCGAGTTTTGTCGAAAATAATCATAGTCGAGTCAGTAAAGTTTAGAATTAGAGTCATGATTGTGATTGCCTAGGTGTGTTTTGGTGTAAAAAGTCGTGTGTAAAAATAAAATAAACAAATAGAAGTGTCAGCGGGTTGTGAATTATACTTTATATTGCCTTAATATCTGCGTAACCAGTCAGCCGGCTTTATTCCTACATTATTCTTTCGAGACCAATATCAATTAGTTTCCCTTGCAATCAACTCTACGAGCTCATCAGAAACGAAAAATTGAAAAAAGTCTAAGATTTTTGCTGATCTATTAATATTTCTTTTAATTCCTGAATCCGCTACCTCAAACTTATACATTTTGGGGACGAATGTTTTTGACGTCCATACTTCAGAGTTATTGTCATGGGTTACAATCTGTTCAGCTTCTGATTCAGAAGTACTACATATAGCTCTTCTATTTCTGTGTCGTATTACATTAATTTGATATTCATTATCTGAATCACTGTCTGAATCTGTTAAGCCATTAGAGGACAAAATTCTTTTCGAGCTTCTCTGTGACATTCTAATAAGGGAGATACAAAAAGATTTTATAAAACAACCTAAACAAAGCCCCAAGTAAAATTTTCAAATAAATGTTGCAAACCTTGAAAACTTAACAGCTGCTATTCAATTTCTTCTAATGATTTAAGGAAGATATCTTGTTACGTTGTACTTTTGTATAATACAAACAGTTCACTCTCTAATAGAATACAGAAGAAACTTGTTTCGACGTACAGAATATATATATTTCGCGTTCAAAATATACCTTAAAAGAGCAATATTGGCGTATCATATTCATACAAACACCGTCGATGCTCGTATGGAAAGCGTTCGAGCTGGTTCGAGCGGTTTCTTTTCTTCTTTTTCTTAATTTAAACTGTGGAATTTTCAATTGTAAATAATTGTATTAAACGATCATTTGAATATTGACTTTGTGACGGTTCACGTCTCGTCGAGTGATGCGCAGCGAGGCGTGCGAGCCCTTCCCGGATTGGCTCAGCAGCCAGGGTTCTTTGGGGAGGGGATAAGGTGGTTAATGAAACACGCGAGATTGAGTAGAACAACAGAAACGAATTTATTTTATCATGAGAGATATAAAAATAAGAAATATTATAAAAAAACAAAAAACTCGACTGCGAAAAGAATTAAAAAGATAAGAAACAAAAAACTAATTTATTAAGTAAAATATTGATAATAAATAAAATAAAATATAAATAGAAAGTATAGATAATTAATAATTCTTTTCGCAGTCAGATTTTTTGTTTTATTAGTAATATTTTTTATTTTTATCTCTTTAGCGTATGTCGCGTTCAGGTTTTTTGTTTGTTTTGTTTGAAACGTGCGTAAATCGCCTCATCTGGATAAGCTCTAAAGGTTCGACAAGGATAGCGAAGAGCCATCCCGAGAGTGAACAAGATAGACGTACTACGACGAGTGACCGCGATCGAGCTCCAGCACTTGAAAGCAGAGTTGGGAAAAATATTCATCTAAATAAAAATTTCGAATAACGAATAAAAGATAAAAAAATTTTATTCGTTATTCGAAGGTTCGAATTAAAAAAGTATCTTTACTCGTCGAGAATCGAACAAATAATTTTATTCGACGAGAATTTATCCGACGAATAAAGATAATTTTTTTTATTCGAAGCGGATTTATTCGAACTTGGAATAATTTTTTCATCTTTTATCTGTATCTTTTATTCGAAGGCTTCCAATAAATCTTCGAATAACTTTTGCCAGCTCGACTAAACGGCGACGAGGTTCGACGAGCTCCGAACTTCAAAGACCCAACGACTGACAAACGGCATACAATGTAAGCAGATAAAGAATCGCGCACGAATGAAAGTTTAAACTTTTAGATTTTTCAATATACCTTCATGAAATTGCGACGTGTGAATTGATGGGATTTTCCTGATGAAAATGAGTTCAAATTCGAGTGTAATAGAACAATTTTCATTGATACGTAATGTTGCGATAAAAATTACAATCACATTGAAGATAGTCCAAATGATGTCGTGTTTGGACTCATTTTCATCGGAATAAGCTCTTTTCTTTTCTGATAAAAATGACACCGAACATGATATAATTAGCATCACATTTAATTGACGATTACAAATTCTATCAGTACAAGATTGCTGCACACAAGCTCTCGTACAATCGACCGAAGCAAAGATGTTTTGTGTGAGTTCTGATCCAAGGTCGCAGGACGGTGCCTTCGTCATCGGCGGGGCAGTAGCGAGGGAGGACTAATTTATGGCACACCCAAGTGTCACTTTTTCTTCCCACGGGGGTCTACAACAACAAAAAGTCAAGTCAAAACATATTAAAATCTAAAAATATTGAAAATTATCAGCATCATGTTTTATTTTTTTTTTTTTTAGTGTTTTGAGTGCAGGGAGGTAAAATATTTTTGTTTGGAACTATAGCGAGAGGAGAGAGCTATAGGTTGCGATAGAGACAGGTGTAGAAAGTAGAAGTGGACTGTATGAAATAATAGAACAATATATTAACAGAGAGTGGAGAGTGTACAAGAAAGCGGTGAACAGAGAAAGGTACAAGACAGTGGCGAATAGACGGAGATGATAATGTAACGCACAAATCGTGAAGCGCACGATTTGGGAGAGAAGAGAGTCGTGAAGCGCACGAGAAAACGATAATGAAGCTACCATGATCGAGCGATCGAATATGCCAAAAGACGTCGTTTAGCGGTTATCGCGGGTTATTTATACTCTGCGTGGCCACCGGCGGCGGAAGGAATACGGAGTGGGGTTTTTGAAAATGACAAAGGATTCGGCAGTGCCGAACGTTAGCTAGCGCACGAGGGCAATGCCCTAACGGCCGCTACTGTACAGAAAACAAGGACGGTGGGTGACGGATTTGATATTTTGGAATATGGGAACGGTGGCTCACGCGACAAGTAAACGTTTAGACGTAAACACAGAGTTTACGTCTGAGTGCGTTCACCCGGTCTCGGCGCCGAGCTCGATCAGCTGGCTATTGTCAACGCCGAGACACGGTCGCACCGAGGCCGCTCGTCTGCGGATTAGGTCGAAAAAACTATATGGCCTATATGACAAGAGAAATGATGTTGGCGTTACCGAGATTCTCGGTAACGCCTGCAGCGATTTCGAACATTCCGCCCGCCTTCGACAATCGTCGAACGAAATGAACGCGCGCGGGCGAGCGGGATGCTAATGAACGTTAGTGAATGAATGAATGAATGAATGAAAGAACGACGCGATGAAATGCAGAGCGGTGAGCTTACATACTACGTTGCGGTGGGGTACACGTTGTCGGAAAGATATTGTTCGCGGGGAGCCCGTCGTTTACGCGTCTTCCGCGCGGTGCAGGGGAACGAGCTTCGTCACCGGCCGTTGGTATTTTGAATACCATAGAAACAGCTGGTCGCTGTTTTGATGGTGGCGACGCGGACGTGTCGGTCGGCTCCTGGGTGGACCTCGTCGATGCGCCCCAGCGGCCATCTGGAGGGCGGGGGGGGGGGGTGTCAGCTCCGATTTTATGAGGACTAAGTCCCCGACTTTGAGAGAGGTTTCCGCGGTTGTCCACTTCGGCCTGGTCTGCAGTTGGTGCAGGTATTCCGCTGCCCATCGGCGCCAGAAGTGTTCCAGGCGTTGCTGGAGCAGCTGCCAACGGGTTAGCCGCGACCTTGTCACCTCCAGTAGCGTCGGTTCTGGTACGGCCGTCAGCGGGCCACCGACGAGGAAGTGTCCTGGCGTCAGCGGGGTGAGGTCCTCCGGGTCATCCGTGAGAGCTTGCAGCGGCCGGGAGTTGAGGCAGGCGTCCACCTGGCAGAGGAGGGTAGAGAATTCCTCGTAAGTGAGGGGGTCGTCGGCGACGACTCTGCGGAGGTGATGCTTCACGGACCGGACTGCTGCTTCCCAGAGTCCGCCAAAGTGTGGGGCGCCCGGGGGGATGAATTTCCACGTCACGCCGTCCTTCGCGAGCTGTCGGCCGATGCTTGCAGCTTCTCGCGTCGAGGCCTTGAAGAGGTGCCGCAATTCCCGGTCCGCGCCCACGAAGTTGGTTCCGCAGTCGCTGGTCAGGCTGCTGCAGATTCCGTGGCGGCCCGTGAAGCGGCGAAAGGCCGCCAGGAAGGCGGGGGTGGAATAATCCGACACAGCTTCGATGTGGACGGCCCTCGTGCTGAAACAAATGAACACGGCCACGTAGCCTTTGGTGGCCTTGTGGCCGCGTCCGGGGGTCGTCTTCAACTGGAAGGGCCCTGCGTAGTCCAGCCCGACGTGCTGGAAGGGCCGAGAGGGGGTGACCCGCTGCGTTGGTAGGCTGCCCATCACCTGCGTCGCTGGCGCCGCCCGCCATCGGGTGCACCGGAGGCATTGTGAGGTGCACCGCTTCACCTGTCGCCGGCCTTGTGGGATCCAGTACTTTTGGCGGAGGGCTGCGAGGGTCAGTTGAACTCCGTCGTGCAGCGTCCGGAGGTGCGCGCTCTCGATGACCAGCTGGGTCAAATGGCATCCTGCGGGCAGGATGATAGGGTGCTGCTCGTTGTACGGCAGAAGGGCGTTGTGGAGTCGCCCTCCCACGCGCAGGATGCCGTGTACGTCGAGGAACGGTGTCAGCTTGCTGAGCCCGCTGCCTCCCGGGACTGGCTTCTGTTGCTCGACGGCGGTGATGTCGGTGGCGAAGTGGAGGCGCTGCACCAGCCGTATCCATGTCTCCTCGGCTCGGCGGAGCTCGTCGGGTCGCAGGTGCGGCGGAGATGCAGTTGCGTCGCGCCGGGAAGGGCTGGTCCACCGTAGGCACCAGCTGGTGGCCCGGAGCAGCCGGTCCAAGGTCGAGAACCGAAGGAGAAGCTCTGGGTCCTCCTGGCGGCTCGTCTGGAGGCACGTGGCTGGCGTTCTCTCCTCCTCGGTGGTACAGTGCGGCGGAGGCGCGGAGTTCCAGCCCGCCTCTGGGCTGGTGAGCCAGCTTGGTCCGTGCCACCAGAGCGGGTGGCTTGCCAGCTGAGCTGCTGCGATGCCTCGTGAGGCGGAGTCCGCAGGGTTGTCCTTGGTCCCCACGTGGTGGAGATGACCGTCGGGCAGTGCGGTCTGGACCTCCGATACGCGGTTCGCGACGTAGGTGTGCCAGCGGGTTGGTTCTCCCTGTAGCCAGGCCAGCGCGACGGTGGAGTCGGTCCAGAGATGGACGGCGTCAATGGGCACCTTGATCTCCTCCCGGATGTGCACCAGGAGGCGCACTCCAAGTGCGGCGGCGCACAGCTCCAGTCGTGGCAGCGAGACCGTTTTCAGTGGGGTGACCTTGGTCTTGGCGGCGACAAGGTGTGCTTGTGCGACTCCGTGGGAGTCTTGGATGCGGATGTAGACGGCGGCGGCGTATGCCTTCTCGGACGCGTCCACGAATGCGTGCAGCTGTCGGGTAGCGGCGGTGTGGTCCACTCCGAGCCACCGAGGGATCCGGATGCACGCCAGTGCGCCCATGTCCTCTATCAGGGTGTTCCAGGCTGCCGCCGTGTCGGATGGGTGGCGCTCGTCCCACTCGAGGTTGGCCTTCCAGAGGTCCTAGATGAATATTTTTCCCCGGACGACGAAGGGGGCGAGCCAGCCGAGCGGGTCGAACAGCTTAGCGATCTGTGAGAGCACGCGTCGCTTGGTGGGCGGCTCCGAGGTCGTCTCTGAGGGAGCGTGCAGCGAGAATGCCAAGGTATCGGTGGCGGGGTGCCACGTCAGTCCCAGTGCACTGCATCCAGTCTCAGGGTGCCACGGGATCGTGGACGACTCGGCCAAGAAGTCGGCGGGTAGCGCGGAGAGCAGCGCGGAGTGGTTGGCGCTCCACTTCTTGAGGACGAATCCGCCCGCCTTGCAGATGCCGATGAGCTTCCCCTGCGTCCTCTCGGCGCCCTCGATGCTGTCAGCCCCAGCGAGGATGTCGTCGACATAGGTGGCCGTCCGGAGTATGCTCGCACCTCTCGGGAAGCGCGGCTTTCGTCCTCGGCTAGCTGCAGCAGCGTGCGCAGGGCGAGGTACGGGGCGCAGGTCAGGCCGTAGGTCACCGTCGTGAGGTGGTAGGCGTCTATTCGCTCGCTCTCGTTGTGACGCCACAGGATCCGTTGGAGATCCCAATCGTCTGAGTGCACCCGGATTTGGCGCTCCATCTTTTCGATGTCCGCGATGAATGCGACCTTGTGGCGCCTCCACCTGAGCAGAATGTTCATGATGTCCTGCTGCAGTTTGGGTCCGGTTGCGAGGTGTGCGTTGATAGACGTCCCGGCTCTGGAGCGGCGAGACCCGTTGAAAACTACTCGCAGCTTGGTGGAGGCGCCAGTTGCCTTCAGCACACCGTGGTGCGGCAGATAAAAGTGTGGACGTCGAGGGGTGTAGTCGGCTTCTGGGATCACCTGCATGTGGCCAAGGGTGCGGTATTCCTCCATGAAGTTGGAGTACAACGCCTGCAGCTGCGGGTTCGTCGCGAACCGGCGCTCGTTGGCCAGCAGAATGCGCCTGGCGATGCAGTGTGACTGCCCCAGCTCTGGGTTTGGCGTTGTCAGGCACAGACGCACGACGTACCTGCCGTCGGGCTGCCGGGAATGGGTACGCTGGAAGTGCTCCTCGCACGCTGCTTCCTCGGCATTCCTCTGCGGTGCGGGTGGCGGCATCTCTTCTTGCTCCCAAAAGCGCCGGACGAGAGCGGTCAGGTCGTCGATGGTGACGGTGTGGCTGGTTGCTGTTGGTGTCGAAGGCCCAGGGCTGGTTGCCGGGCCTGACAGGATCCAACCGAATATGGTCTCTTGTGCGACCGGACCTCGATGTCCTCCGCTTCTGGTGCCCGCCAGCAAGACCTGCGGGTATACGTCCGCACCCAGGAGTAGGTCGATGGGGGTTGCGGAGGTGAAGGTCGGGTCCGCGAGAGTCAGTCCCGAGATGTGCGGCCAGGTGGAGGCGAAGGTGCGGCAGCGCGGTCGGTACGAGGTCAGCCGAGGGAGAATGAGCGCCTCCACTGTGCAGGAGAGGTCGGCGTGGAGTCTCGAGGCGACGTCCAGGCGGGTTCTTCCTCGTGCGGTCGCGGTGGTCCGACTACCACCTGAGAGCAGGATGTTCGATGGAGTCGGAGCTGCTGTACCAGCGATTCGCTGACCAGCGACACCTCGGAGCAGGGGTCGATCAGTGCCCTAGCGACGACGGTACTTTCCGCTGACTGGACGGCCACGAGGGCGGTGGCGAGGAGCACCGATAGCGGTTCCTCGGAGGGCTCCGGTCCGTTCACGATGTGCATAGCGGCGGGTCGCGGGGGGCGGCTGCCCTGCACGAGAGCGTCGTGGATGCTTCTCCGCGCACCGCTGGCAGGTCTTATTGGATCGGCACGCTGCGACGGCGTGTGGCCCCAGGCAGTTGTGGCACAGCTGGGAGGAGGTCACGACCTGGAGTCGCTTCAGTGGGGTCTTGCTTCGGAACGCTCCGCAGAAGCACAAGAGGTGGTTTCCCCGGCAGAGACCGCACCGTGACTTGGTGAAGGGTTGGTTGGTAGCGACGTGCACGGCCTTGATTCCCTTCGCTGCAGGTCGCTGTACGGGTACGAGATGTCCATGCCGACTCTCGCAGGCCTCCAGGGTGCGGATCGTCGTTTCCAGGAACTCCAGCAGCTCGGAGAGCGTGGGTGGATCCGTGCTGCTCCCCAACGATGTCTCCCAGTGCTTCAGAGTCTCTGCGTCCAGGCGCCGCACGACGTGTTGGACCATCCAGTGGGCCTTGTCTTCGACGGGAACGTGAAGGCCGTTCAACACTGATGCCACGTTGCAGCTGGTGTCGAGGAGCCGCTTCAATCCCCCGGCGGTGTACGTGGTGCAGGCTGGCGTCTCGTAGAGGATGTCGAATTGGGCATCGACAAGGAGCCGGCGGTTTTCGTGCCTGTGCGCCAGCAGCTCCCATGCCCGGTGAAAATTATCAGCTGACGTCGGGATGCGACGGATCAGCAATGCGGCTTCTCCGGTGAGGCTAGCGGACAGGTAGTGGAATTTCTCGGCGTCACTCCACGACGGGTCGTCAAGGACCAACGACGAAAAGAGGTCCTTGTCCCGCGTTCACTCGCTGTACTGACCCGAGAAGGCCGGTAAGTCGATGCGCGGGAGCGAGGACCGTGCCCTGGGTTCGGACGCTGCAGGAGGCGGGATGCTCGGCGATGCAGGGGTCGACGTGGGTGCGAGGCGCGCCAGTGCGTCGAGTAGCTGCCCCTTTTGCAGCGAGTAGGCCTGTTCGCCTTCCGTGAAGATGTCCAGGGTGAAGTAATCGCTCTGTTGGTCCTCGGGGGTGGCCGTGGATCGAATTCGGTCGTCTTGTTCCACGAACTGCTGCCATCTTTTCTCCAGGGTGGCCAGAGTGCTCTGGAGGAGTCCGATGGTGAGATTCGCCTTTCCTTGCTTCTGCAGGTTGTCGCCGGTGCTAGCCATGCGCCCGAACAACACGTGCTGATTCGCGACGAGTGCGTCCATGACGATGGAGTGTTACGGTGGTGAGAGAATGAGTTTGGGAATTTATAGGAGATGGTACGTAAAGGAATCCGGCTCGAAGGACCAATGTTTGGAACTATAGCGAGAGGAGAGAGGTATAGGTTGCGATAGAGACAGGTGTAGAAAGTAGAAGTGGACTGTATGAAATAATAGAACAATATATTAACAGAGAGTGGAGAGTGTACAAGAAAGCGGTGAACAGAGAAAGGTACAAGACAGCGGCGAATAGACGAAGATTATAATGTAACGCACAAATCGTGAAGCGCACGAGAAAACGATAATGAAGCTACTATGATCGAGCGATCGAATATGCCAAAAGACGTCGTTTAGTGGTTATCGCGGGTTATTTATACTGTGCGTGGCCACCGGCGGCGGAAGGAATACGGAGTGGGGTTTTTGAAAATGACAAAGGATTTGGCAGTGCCGAACGTTAGCTAGCGCACGAGGGCAATGCCCTAAAGGGGGATCCGTGGGTGGTGTGGGGAAAGGAAGGGTCGGGGCGTGCCGGATCGCGCCTCCGACGGCCCTTCCTTCCGGTGGCGGCGTCTTCTTGTCTCGGCCGGGCCTGGTTCCTTCGGGACACCGGCCCCGAGCGGGGCACGAAGACTCCGGGAGCTGTGGGTGGACCGAGCTGGGGCTCGGGAAGCCCAATCCGAAGGCTCCAGGGATGGGGACACCGGGCGGGTCCCTCCGCCCGGGGTCTTGTAGCGTAGGCAGTGGGGGAGGTTAACCCCTCCCCCGGGGTATGATGATAGCTGGGAGGTGTCCTGTTGAGTACTCGCGTGATCCAGGCACCTCCCGTGTAGCTTAGGTGGGCGTGGGTTTTTAGTGGGTACCCCTTGGGGATTTCCCCAAGGGCAGTCCCACATAACCCCGACTCCCCCCAGGGAGTCGGGGTATGCGTAAAGCATTTTCCCACGAAAAAAAAGGGCAATGCCCTAACGGCCGCTACTGCACAGGAAACAAGGACGGTGGGTGACGGATTTGATATTTTGGAATATGGGAACGGTGGCTCACGCGACAAGTAAACGTTTAGACGTAAACACAGAGTTTACGTCTGAGTGCGTTCACCCGGTCTCGGCGCCGAGCTCGATCAGCTGGCTATTGTCAACGCCGAGACACGGTCGCACCGAGGCCGCTCGTCTGCGGATTAGGTCGAAAAAACTATATGGCCTATATGACAAGAGAAATGATGTTGGCGTTACCGAGATTCTCGGTAACGCCTGCAGCGATTTCGAACATGGATGTACATCGGATTTTATACACTATGTCCAGGGGCCATTCCAACCCCCGGGAGTGTGGGATTCTCCATCATATGATAGGCTTTTGGCCTACCCACTAAACCTCCTCCCAACACTTTACTCTTCCTTTGTGGTAATTACTAGACTGCGAATTTTAGGCATTTATGACTAGAATGAGTAGGTGCATTTTCCATAATGATCCGCAATCTAATCATTACTTCAGATTCTTCCTGAACACATGCAAAAATATTATTATATTAAAATTATAAAATGCAAGATAAATACAAAATGAAAAATTAGAATTAATATACGTACGTATATTTGTGCTCATGAATCTATTAGAACAGCTCTTCATATGCGCTGTATTGCACTCGCCGGTGCAATTGCGACCTTCAATTACAATCGTTTTTTGAACAGCTCTTCATGTGTGCTGTATCGCACTCTGTAGTGCAATATAGGCCTCTTACCTGGTTCTACTGCACATGCACTTTCTTTCTGTGCGTACAATGGTTCCCTAAACAGCTGGCCTCTGTTGTATCTACTGTCTATTATTTCTGGCAGCATGTAGTCCTCGTAGAATCTTTTTAATTTTTCTTCCATCTCTGCTGCCCAGAATGCATCGTCTCTTTTCACTTGTATTATCTTCATTCCTTTTGGCGTCCATAAACAGAATAGAGCATTTTGTCTATTTGTTATGTGCAATTGTCCTTGCACTTGATGATAGTAATGGTGATTTTTATTCATTTTATCACCCTGAAAAATGCGTCGTATTGCATAAAACTTCTCCATTGCTTCATCGGTAGTTAAATCCCTCGCCGAATATGGACACTTTATCTCGACGATTGTATCGTCCTGTACAAGTCCATCTGGTGTCGCACCTAAGTAAGGCACGACAGAATCGATGAACAGCCCACACGGTAGAATAGAGATTCCTAATTCTACTTCCATTTGTCTCAGGGCGTTCATCTCGTTTTCCTTTCCGTATTGTACGGCTGGCAGACTTTCGATTTGTGGGTACATCACAGCTTTCAAACAACTTGCTCGTGATGTAGTCTTTCGTAATCGGCATACTGGGCCGAAATTGGATGCTGTTAATAATGTGGGATCAGGACCCCCAGATGAAAAGTATACTATAGGAGATCGGGAAGAAGAAGAGGGTTCCGTGGGTGAGCGCGTTAGTCGATCGGCTACCACCAGTGAGGCCGGGGTTCGATTCCCGCGGCGGCGGTGCCCTCATTTTTCCTGAGATCCTACAATAATTTCTTCCTATAAGCCATCCATCTTCCGCTATTCTCTTGATTACGAGTTTCAGCCTCGATCGTGTGTCGCATCGATTGCCACTCGAGGAGCGTTGCTATGTGTTACGTCCCGCGGGTCTCTTTCGCATTTTTTTTTACTATCGCGAGACTTTACCGCGGATCTAGACGTTGTTTTTCCTAACTTCGGCCCAATCGACACGTCCGTCCGTATTCTGGCTCGGGATTCGCGTTGAATGGCAATTTCGGCACTTACCCGCGCTGCGTCACCGCCTTGTTGTTTACCCGTGATGTCGACCATCGCGTAGGACGATTTATGACCTTGTTGACGGCAGTGTTGGCCCTCGCGTAGAGTTGCCTTCTGGGGTCGCCGGTAGGTATGCTGGCGACGTCGTAGGTGATTGGCGAAAGGGTCAATGGGATGAGTCTGTATGGCCGCTCAACTACGGGCTCTGGGATCCAAGTGCGGTCCCCGGCTTCCTCTCGTTCTGACTGCTGCGCTTTCGGTGGCGGTCCGGACAAGATCTTCACCTTAGCGGTGAACGCGGTTTCGCGGACGATGCGCGGAATAGAATGTATCCCGATGTACGGGCTGAAGCGGTACGCGACGACGTCTGTTTCATATTCGCGCGCGAGGCGTCTTAATTGGTATTTACGACCGGCGCGGCGCGGCATGAAGGGCTTTCCAGATCAATCACGAAATAACGATGTAACTTATAGACATTCGGGGAATCCTTCGTTAACGTGCCGAGACTACCTGGTGGGCTCAGTCGCACGGTCAGGAAGAGATTCAGATTTAATCGCGAGGGATTCCGTCACTGCGCCGAGACTTCCTGGTGGGCTCAGTCGCACAGCGAGGGAATTTAGTAGTACCGATTTTAATAATCGTACCGCGATGCACTTCACCACGCGCAGAACAGGATTAGGAATGATTGAACCAGAGTTTAACATTAACACTATTATATTCAAGATAAGACAATACAAAATACAATTACAACTGAATTAAACTAAACGCGTAATACTGAACGATAAGAGGTAGAATAACGAAATAGAAATAGCAAGAATTAGAATACGCTTGATATAGAAACGCTTGGGATTGAACTCGATTGATGTGAGCGCGACTGAAGGGTGATCAAGCGCGAGCTTGCATTTTTCTAGGGGCTGCACGGACCTTCCTCGCTCGGGGTCCGTGTGGGGCGAGCGTGACGCAACCGGGTATCAAGGTGGGGTTCGCTAGCACCTGATGACGTACTGTCAAGCGTCTTGGCGCGCTCGCGCATGGAAATGATGGGAAAGTAATAACTTATAATTAACTTATTTTCTACCTTAACCTATGATGCGTCGCGGGTGACGTCATCAACAACACGTCGGTCGTCCGACGTGACACCATGTGTCTCTCACATTCAGAAATATATACTGTCTCCTCCATGTCTGGTTTTGCAGCACTGGGGCCATAATCCTTGTCGCATTGTTGTTTCTCCTGTCGGAAGGAGGATGCTGTCTTTCGTGCTCTATATTCAATTTCCTTTTCCACTTCACGCTTACGTCGATTTTCCAATTGTTTTACGATGGTTGTCGGTTCTTTGCTCATTACAGCTCTCAATCGACTAAACGTTTCTTTTGTGTTGAATTGGACGATAGCTGCAGAGACTCTACCTTGATAAGAACCTCTTTGTCCATAGTTAATGCGTTTCCCTGCGATAAATTTCGCAATTATATTATTCAAGCAGTCTACGGCGTTATTATTCAATGCATATAATAAACTTTCAGCATGGGCGAAGAGCGGCTGCATTGCTTCTTCGATGTTTTGATAAATACCCGTTTCTTTTAATTGCTGGACACAATTGATTTGTTCGGGGTCAGAGTATTTGCTACAAAAGTAAGCCAATTTCTGACACTCTTTGTGTTCACCGAACACGTGACTTGGCACGTTTCTCAGATCTATTTTTAAATTTTTTATTTGGTCTGATAATCTCAGCTTTTCTTTGAAGCGGTGTTCTGCAGCTTTCTTTACACCAGTGCGCAGACGGAGGGCATTTTGCTTCACGATATCTCTTAGATTTTTGTAGCGGCCTTTTGCGACGATCTCATTTATCTTTCTGCTGATATTCCGCAAAAGATGGTTGGTGCATTCAATTTTCCGCTATTGTACCATGTACTCTTTATACGGATCATTATCCAAGATCTTTTTATAGACGCTGCTATCATGATCGCGACCCCAGTTTTTGTAGCAGCGATGCTCGCGTGCCACTTCCTTCTTTTTGGCTGTTGCGTGGCAAACGAAGCAGAATTTATTTTTTACACTGAGGTGTAGAACCTTCTTCGTGTAATATCCAACGATGGCTCCTACACCAGAAAGGGAATTATAATCGCCGCCACGATATGACCTCTTCATCCAGATGCCATCTGTAACTACCGGAATGAACGGTATATTACATCCTGGATGTACGTCGCCTCTTGCTATGGCTAATTCCCTCTACTGTCTTCCAGCATCTTCCATCTCTCGTTGTGCAGCCACTTCGAAGGCATCGATTATTTCGTCGTGGCATTTTCAGTATAAATGCTTAGACATGCACGACACATTCGTGCCACATATCATTTCTTCCAGCTGTCTATATCCGCCTGCTGTCAGTATTGTTGCGGAAACTGCGCTGCGATTGATATCCATGGCGTCATTATTTTCTTGAATACATCGTATGCGCTCGTTGTGATTGCACATCTGGCATTGCACGTGGTAGATTTTCTCTAGTCCGTTTTGTTGATATCCAACTATCTTTAAATGCTTGATACCGCAATTTATGGGTGAATGTTCTTCAAGCTTTACAATCTGATTGAAGACATAGCTGAAGTCAACAAAGTCTATTCCTTGCGATATTGCTGGTTCCACTGTTTCCGATTCTTCATTCTCTATGATCCAGCAGGATTCGAAATTAGTGCCATCTTCGACATCTGTATCTGTTTCTTCATTCGTTGCTGCTTCTTGTATATTGTTGGCACTGTGTCATTCTTCTACAATTTCTTCTACAATTTCTTCTACAATTTCTTCTATTATCTGTATGTTTTCGGTATTGTACGACGACGTAGCTGGCAGCACTTCACGATAACTATCCCCACAGAAATCTACTTCCATCTTGTTATTGCCTGCTTCGCTGTTGCATGCTGCTGCATTCAATTTAACGAGAAATAGTTTAACAAACAGAAAAAATATGTAGTAGAGGAAGAAGACAGGAATGATAAAAGAAACTGAATCCGTTCGCGCGGAATCATTTACAGGTTTTATTTTTCACATGACCTACATACAGAGTTGTACCGAATTACAATGGAATTACTCCAGGAATTTAATGACAAAGTAATTGAAGTACATTGTAATTAAATTATATTGTAATTTATAATTCAGATCTTCGAATTGCAATGGAGTACAATTACAAAATACTCTGTAATTAAATTACATCAATTACGAATTACGATGTAATCAAATTATAATTAGAAATTAAAAAATAATACTGTAATAAGTAATAAGACGTTGAAGAATTCATGCGAAGGTTTCAAACAGAAGGAATTTATTATTTATAAATTTATAATATCTGAACAGAAATAACTTCTGCGTTACAAATTTTTGAAATTCCAAATATGAATATAAAAAGCAAAAAAAGGACACATGTCTCTACTTTACCTTGTAACCGTGTCGGTTACATATCCATATACCGCACGTATCGATCGGCGATACTGACCCCACCACCGTACCATACTACGTTGTTCGCGAGTCCGGAGATAGTGAGGGATCGCGAGATATCGCGATCCTTGTCGAGTTGCGCACGCATCGATCCCCACTCCATAACGATCGAAGGAGGTCGATGCGAGCCAGCGATCCAGCACTCTACGTCTGGAAGCGGTCCGAGAAACACGCGTTTAAGAATAGTGTCTGTTCGACGAAACACGGTACCCGTTCGAGGAGTCAAACCGACTCGGCAGAGCAAGGCAAACCGTCCTTCCTGCTCTCAACGCGTACGCACCTCAAACCGAGGAGTCACGAGCACAAACCGCGCCGTGGCACTGTCGTAACATTTTATATAAAGCTCCGTGACTCTCGGACGTGACCGCGTAGTAGTCAAACGAAATTATACAATTTCCACTCGCGTAAAGATTGATCGGGAAATGTTTAATTATCCATTACGAAGTAAGGCGTTACTAGTGTTAGTGTAGATCACTTGCAGCGAGCAAGTCGCGAGTACTAGGAGCGACGGCGAGTGGAGAGCGCCGTGTGTCCGCACGACACGAAAATTTGTAAAAATTAGAGAACTGCGTCGCGCAGAGATGGAAGCGCGTCGCGAAGCGTGCGATAATCTCGTCGAACAGACACAGTAGATTCGCTTCGTCCTTCAAAATATAAATATTATTATAGAGTACGTATAAGTATCGTTTCAAAGATACGGTACGTACTATACGGGTCGAAGCGAGACAGTCAATCATCGCATGATCGCGGTGGTTCTTCCGAAACCTCAACAGAGCGTACTCTGAGGCTACGAAACGTACCAAAGGGTAAACTCCTGGGTTCCGAGGGACTGCCGAGGTTTTCTGTGAGTCTCGTCTGGATCGAGACTATTTCATTTCGCACAATCAGGGTTTTTCTGCCGTGACCTTAATCGAGGGTACTCCGAGGCCACGCACCGTGCCAGAGGGTACTCTTCTGGGTCCCGTGGAATTACCGAGGTTTCGTGTGGGTCTCGACCAGATTCGAGGCGATTGTACTTCGTACGATCGCGGCTACTCTGTCGTGACCTTATCAGAGCTTGCTCCGAGGCCACGTATCGTGCCGAAGGGTAGACTCCTGGGTCCCGTCGAGCGACCGAGGTTTAGTGCGAGTCTCCCCCGAATCGGTACGAAAGAGCATTGCACGATCCCGAGTATTCTGTCGTGACCTTTGTGCGAGATCACTCCCAGGCCACGTATCGTGCCAAAGGGTGAACTTATAGGTCCCGTGGAATAATCGAGGTTTAGTGCACGTCTCTACTGAATCGAGACGATCGGGCCTTGCACGATCGTGGACACTCTGCCGTGACCCATACCCGAGAATACTCCGAGGCCATGTATCATGCCAAAGGGTAGACTCGTGCGTTCCGTGGAGTGACCAAGGTTTAGTGTGCGTCTCCACCCAGGCCACTTGTACGAACATCGTCCAGGTGCCTGGATGGTCTGGCGGGTACGACGTCGTTCAATCGCGGATTTCGGGTCAGATAGGAGCGATCGGACTTTGCACGGTCACTGACACTCTGTCGCCGCCTTGCCCGAGATTGCTTGGAGGCCACGACTACGTGCCGATTATCCGGCCGAGTGTAGGGACGGTGAGACGGGTCACAAACTGCTTGTCGCGGGGCGCGATCCGTGCTGAGGGATTTTCCTAAACCGATTCCGAAAACCGGACGTAGAGTCGAGCGAGCGTACCGCGAGCGTTTTTCACGCGTTCGTAATACCTTGTTTATGCGTCGCAAGCCGTCGGCACGGGAGGCCGACCCATTGTTCCACACGGTACTTTGAATCAACTGTACACAAACACACACAACGGTTCCTATGAGAATATATCACCTTTTGTTACTTTATCTGGGCTTCGAATATCTCATTTAACTCGTCCATACCTCGCCGCTTTCCAGTGCCTGGAGGCACGAATCCATTCCAGTTCGCGAACGTGGAAGCTTCGAGAAATTAGGGTAGTAACCGGCCCTGCGAGACGGTTAGGGATAGTCTCGAGACGCGAAGTAGAGATACGGGTAACAGCGTATGCGAATAGAAAGAATAGGAAGGAAAGAACGGTTACAACCTATGTAGGTTGCGATATATATAAAGGAAAAAATAACGACTAATAACAAAAAACTGGAAAAAGGAACGTTTTTAGCTTGCCACTAACCAATAATAGGATCAATTTGACGTATTACGAACAAGAACGAGGAAATTCTTCAAAGTTCTGGGCTATACATAATTTGGAGAGCCGTATTTTAATTATATTGTACTTCAATTTAACATCTGATTACAATAATTGGTAAGTAATTGAATTAATTGAAAGGTTTGAATTATGTAATTCAGTTACAACGTAGTTGAATTACTATATAATTGAAATACAATGTAATTCAATTGTGCAATTGAATTACAACGTGACTGAATTAGCACAACTATGCCTACATAATTCATACGGGTGATTCTACGTCAAATCGATTACATCTTTGGCCTCGATGTTAGGGATTTTGATGAAATTGAAATATGCTGTAGTTCATATGTAATTGAAAGGGGAACCCCGCCCCCCGGGGGGGGGGTAATTATTTTTCTTATTTAAAAATTATTGAAAAGATGCTATTTTGTATTTTTAGATGAATAGAGAGGTTTATGATACGGACGCCTGAGTCCCGCTATTTTTTAGCAAAAGGTACAACTGGTATTCCAGATGTTTTTAACTCATTATTCCAGTCAGGCCTAAGGTTCATTTCTTTTTTTTTTTTTTGGACACGTGCACCTCTACGGTTCTGACCCTCTAAATAGCGTTTTACGTATCATAAACCTCCAAATGCGATCCTGCTTCGGGCATTACGAAACGCGCGACACCCCACGGGCCTAATACCTGAGCGTTTCCTTCGTCAATAACTACTACTGCTTTGTATTACACGTTCGTATTGTACATTTAAATACGTTTACTTATTTGTATTTATTGTAAACCAGAAAGCATGTCAGCTCACTGAAGACGATAATAGTACTAATAATAATACGGTTATTCCGCACAAAACCGGACACTTCGTGGAATAATGTTGCGGGTATTGTTCAAATTTGAATATGTTCTAATCTTCAGTGACCTATGAAGGAATCTTTAATGATTTTTCGATATCTTAAAAATTGTTCATTTTGCAGAAGTGTAAAAAAACGTGTCACCCTTTTTTCATTAAATGATTAGACTAGAATTAACAAACCGATGAGAATGAGTTTTTAGGAGCTTATAGTGTGTCACGTTGCCCTGATTTTGGGGCCCGTCCGACGGGAGAAAACCTGGGAAACGGCGGGTTTTTATAGACCGTGAGGCCGGGCCACGATCGGCCGCGCGATACGTGGTCCACCCGTGACAAACGGTATCTCGTAGGCTCGATTTTCCCGACGCATCTTATAAGGTTCGGGACTTGAAACGGGCGCCAGACACTCGCAAGTGTCTCACGAACAATTCGTAACGAACGCGAGACGCGAATTATGATGCCGAACCTACGAGAACCGCGGAAGGGCCTCAATAGCGACAGCCTAGGCCGGGGTTCTACGCGGAGGGAATACGGGACGTTTCCCGCGGCGGAAAGGTTTCTCGCAATGAAGCGTACACGAGTGTGGGCTTCGAGTTAACATTTATTCGTTCCGGTCTTTTACAAGGGGCTGCCGGAATCGCTCGGCAGCGGTGTAGTCGAAGCCCGCGCGATTTTACAAACTTGTACGACAGGTAGACGGTCGCTCGCGCTATTTGCACCCGGATATGCTTTCTACGCGTCGAACTCGATCGCGGGCGCGATGTATGGCAGCCTCTATCGACAATTAGCCGGTCGAGAAGCGACCGAGTTCCGATGAAATACGCGGCAGCAAATTCTAATTGACCGTGGTCGTCGGAAGTAGCCGGAAACAGCGATACGGCACCCGTGACGTCGTCCCACCGTAGGACATCTCTAGATCGGCCATTCTCACAAAAATCACGGTACGAGTCCCCCGCGGATCCGCGACTTTGCGTTACAAATCCGGCGACGTACAACCGTAACGAGACGGTCACGCGGCCCCCCGCTGTCCGGCCGGATCCGCGTTCAATCAACCCGTCCGACGGCCTCACCCCTTCGCGATCCTATTCTAATCGCGATTTACGGCGAGCGAGGATACGTCTGGAAGCGACTCGAAGTGCGACCGATTCACAAAAACGCCAACCGAGCCAACGCGAAAAAGAACAAAGTACGTAAGCCTGATCGGCACTTACCACTCGGCAACGTGGTTTCTTGATTCTTTCGCACGCCCGCTGTTCGGCAGCTCGACCTACGTTTGTCCCGACAGCAGCAAGCACTCAAAGTACTACTCTATTTAGGCAATATTTCAGACGACTAATCGCGACTAAATCCGGTGGCACAGTGATCCATTTCACGAAGACTAGCTAACGCGGAACCGAGGCGTCCCCCACTTTCCTAGTTTTCCCTGCTCCCGCGCGACGCTCAGACCTATCACTCGCTCTCGCCCGGCAGGGCCGCGCCCGGCGGTCCGAGGCCCTCGGCATCGAACTTATTGGCTAACGCTGCAAGATGACTCGCGTTGATTGGCCCTTTCCCGCGGAGGAAGACGTCGAGCCGTTCCCTCGGTGGACCCGTTAAATTTTTCCCGGGGCGAGGCGGCGGCGAGGTTGAAGCGATGTTCTCTCCAGTTCCAGAATCCTCGGCGACGCCTCCAGGTTGATAAACCCGGGCTCGGCGTTTCCCTCGATGTTTTCCGGCGGGTGTCTCTGGTAGCCGCCCCCTGAGCGTTGTTCCTCAAATTTTCCGCGCTTCGGGCAGAAGAGAAAAAAATCCGGGTCCCCCTGGGACCCGGCCACGGACCTGCAACTTCTCGTCGCGCCAATTGGCACGGCGTTTAAAACGCGTTATTCTCCAAACTGGGTATCGGATGTTCCCAGGGAGAGCGATCGCGACAGCCGTTATCGCGGCGGTGCCGCCAAAGGGGCGGCTCGGTCTCTAGGTTTTGATCCGGAGGGACGTGGACAAATCTGCCACGTCACAACTCTTCCCCCGGGGGGGGGGGGAGACCGGGCCATACCGGTGGCAGCCACCGACCAGGCTTCCGCGGTCTCGGCAGCGGTCGCTCGACCTGAGAGTGTCCTTAG
This sequence comes from Halictus rubicundus, assembly GCF_050948215.1. Lineage (NCBI taxonomy): Eukaryota > Metazoa > Arthropoda > Insecta > Hymenoptera > Halictidae > Halictus > Halictus rubicundus. The sequence continues at coordinate 254,259 of NC_135162.1, forward strand.
GTTCACAAAGAAAGTAACAAAGTTGAGACAAATACCCACCACCAATATAATCTACGACAAATACTTACGGAACGAGTCACAAAGGTTCGGGCGAGACGCCTGCTTCCGGCCGGCACCAACTTACTTGCATTCCCGCGCGCAGGTTTCGCGGGTGGAGGGAGTTCGAGGGGTGGGAGTAACGCGAAATAAGCAACCGTATTTTGGCTCTAAACGAAATATAATATTTATTAGTCCGGGGGACGTTTGCGTCCCCGGCAGCCTTATATTCTCTCTGGGGTTTTTTTTTTCTTTCTTTGGCAACGACAACTTCCTTAACTTATTTAACCTTAACCTATGTCCCATTCATCCGCTCACACGTCTTCTCCCCCCTTTTTATCCAATTCTCGTTCCGCGATCCACACACACTCTCATACGGCAGCACAAAAAAACAAAATCTCCCTCGCTCATTCATTCTCACTCTTATTCTAAAACTAACAGGAAAAAAACTAACTTATTCGCCTCCCAGCGCCACTACCCTTTCGCTCGCGGCCGAGTTAACGTACTTGACATAGCGCGAGGGTGGGCTAGCGCGTAAGCTACCGTATTTCGGCGGCGATATCGTCTCTTACCGGCATGTGGCCACGGCAACGGATCCAAAAGAAAAAAAAGTCCTCTACCAGACGCGGTACTGCGCTTCGGGGGGGGGGCGGATTTTTCGGCAGCACTTTCAGAGAAGGGGCTTAGGAGCGGGGCGGTTGGTATCCCCAAGGGTGGTGGGGGCCGGCCGCCTTCCACGTTTGCCCGCACTTGGGGCACGATTTTATGGTGTAGCCCGTGCGGCCACACCTGAAGCAGTACGTGGTCTCCGGACCCGGACAGAACCGGTGCTTGTGGTCACGGGCCCCACATCTCCAGCAACCGTTCTGCCGGTCCTTTAGGTCGGCGGTCCACGGGCCGGTCTTCTTCTTCTGCACGGCAGCGGGTGGAGGGGTTACTTTTGGTAGCTCCCAGATGGTGACCTCTCGGCGCGGCTCCGCGGGGTGGACGTAGGGGAGTGGCTTCCTCGGTGTCTCCGCCAAGGTCTTCCGGCGTCTCTCCTCCGCCTCCTCTTCGGTCTGCCGGCGCCGGAAACGATCCAGGGCGAACCGGTGCAGCTCCTCAAACTGCGCGGCGCGCGAACTCCCTTGGTGGGCGGAAGTAGAGGGTTCGGCAGCTGCTTCTTCCAAATAGATCTTGTCCCCGGCCGGGTGGGTCCTTGGCGCACCCGTCATGGGGTGCACCAAGAGGGTGGCGACTGAGGCCTCCGTGTCCGTCCCCGGGGCCGATGACGCCTCCCGTTCCGGCAGCTCGGAGGGAGGTTCCCAGGTTTCCTCCTCGGTAGAATCGGCCTCGTCGGTGGGCTTGGGCTCATAGTCCAGCGGCAGCTTGGAGGGGAGTTTCCCCGCTTCCTCCTCGGAAGGATCGGCCTCGCCGGTGGGATCCGGCTCGTAGTCCAGCGGCAGCTTGGAGGGGAGTTTTCCCGCTTCCTCCTCGGAAGGATCGGCCTCGTCGGTGGGATCTGGCTCGTAGTCCCGCGGCAGCTCCTCGTCCTGCTCATCGAGGGTATCGTCTAACCCCGGTAGCGGTGGATCCGGCAACGAGTTGGGATAGGGCCCGTCGTCCGCGGACTCGTACGACGTGTCCGAGTCGCTTGCGGGCTCGACGGCGATAGCCTCGGCCTCCGGCGGGCGTTCGGCATCCGGCAGGGTATGGTGAAGGTCTTCTGCCAGGTCTGGGTGGCCATCGTCCGCGGCCGTAGGTGACCTCCCCTCAACAAATATTCTCGGAGTATTCGATCCACTGTGGGGCGATATTCCGCGGTGTCGACGGTTCTTAACGCATCAATCAAGGTGTCGATGGGGATACGTGGCACGATTCTTCCAGGTTCGGCATTCATTTTTAAGTTCTTTCCTACGGCCCTGGAATAAAACCTTTCAATTTAGGCCTAGGTCTTTTGTTCCTGTGATGGAAGGAACGCTTTCAGATCGCTGACGTGGACTTTGCCCAAATCCTTGCCGCTTTCCGTGGCCACGCAATATACCACCGGCGCGATCTTTTTCGTTATAATTACAGGGCCTACATATTTCGGTACTAATTTCGCCGCAACATGCTGCGGCGCCGACGATAAAACGCGTTGCCGTTTTAAAACCCTATCCCCTACCTCGAACTCCCGATCACGGTGTCGCAAATTGTAATGACGCGACTGTCGGTTGTACGCATCCTCTAAGTTTTCTATTACCCAGGTCCTCAACATTGGTAGCTGGGCAACCCGCCCTTTCCACTTCGTTGTGGGGCCTAGCTCGAGGTCAACAGGCGGTTCCGCATTCACTCGCACGCATTTGGCCGGTCGCGGTTCTCGCCCGAAGTTTAAAAAGGCTGGGGAAGCCTGTATAGTACCGAGTGTCGTGCCGTGTTGTACGCGAATCGAAACTGCGGCAAATTCGCGTCCCAGTCTCTATGGTCTCTTCCGATGTAGGCAACGATCATTGTTTTTAATATCCTATTGACGCGTTCCACCGGGTTCGCTTGCGGGTGGTACGGGGGTGTCGTAGTGAGCCGAATCCCATAGTCTTCGGCAAGGTCGCGCAGACATTTATTCACGAATTCTGTGCCGTTGTCCGTTAATATCACGTCAGGGGTTCCCCATCGGGAGAAGACTAACCCCTCAAGAACCTCGGCAATTTTCGGACCGGTCGCACGTCGTAGCGGGGCGCACTCGATCCATTTTGTGAACAGATCCTGTATCACGAGGAGTAACGCGTGACCGGACCTGCTAGGAGGGAACGGGCCCATAATGTCGGCAGCTACCACTGCCCACGGCGTGTCGATACGGAACCGACCCATCAACCCGGAAGGGAGTGTCTGTTCCACTTTCGTGAGTTGACAGGTAGTACAGCGTCTTACGTATTCTACCGCAGTGCGATACATGCCGGGCCAGTAGTAGCGAGTCGCGATTCGATAGTAGGTCTTTTCTATGCCCAGGTGTCCCGCCTGCGGACTATCGTGCGCCTCCTGCAGGATCTCGGTTCGGCGCTCCTCGGGGACCACCAGTTTCCATTCGTCCCCGTCTTGTCCTAACGTTTCCGCGATGAGCGGGTCCGTTCTACGGCAAAATAGTTCCCCGCTACGAATGGACCAGTCCTTAAATTTCTCCGAGTTTTTCTCGACCTCCGCGAATTTCCCTTCGTACCAACTCGCGCGTACTACGGCGGCTATCTGAGTCCCCCCCCCCCCAATGACACCCCCACCCCTCAAAAACGCGCGAGAGTGCATCCGGCACCTTATTTAATGCGCCTTGTCGATAAACTACTCGAAAATCATATTCAAGTAATTGTAGGGCCCAACGCGCCAGCCTTCCCGACGGGTTCTGTAATTTCCGTAACCAACATAGACTGTTGTGGTCGGTTACTACGGTAAAAGTGTACCCTTCTAAATACGCGCGAAATTTTTGTACCGCCCAGAATATTTCCTCTCCGGCATCGTGAGAGATCTGCTTGCGAACGCGATTACTTTTTCTATTCCCTCCACCTCTTGCGTTAAAACGGCGCCTAATCCTACCGTGCTCGCATCCGTCTGTAAGGTGGACGGGATTTCAAAGTCAGGACACGAAAGAGTCGGTGCAGTCGCGATCGCATCCCTAAGGGTTTCGAAGGCGGTTTGTTGTCCGTCCTTCCATTCCCATTCCCGATTTTTCCGCAATAAGTTGTTCAGCGGTTCTGCAAGTGTTGCCAATCCCGGAATGAACCTCCTATACCAGGATGCCATTCCTAGAAATCGCCGCAACTGTTTCAAGTTTTTCGGGGGAGGATACGTTAAGATTGGTCTTATCTTATCGGCATTGACTTGTAACCCCTCGTGACTGACCACGAATCCTAAGTAACGGACTTGCTGTCGGCAAAATTCGCATTTTTCGGGGTTGATTATTAAACCGGCATCTTTTATTCGTTTCAGTACGCGATCTAGCCATTCGAGATGTTCGTCGAACGTTTTCGTCACGATAGTTATATCGTCTAGATATGCGAACGCGTGGGGTTCCATTTCTGGCCCTATTAAACAATCTAGCAAGCGTTGGAAGATGGCCGGTGCTCCCGTAAGCCCGTACGGCATGCGGCGGAAATGAAACAATCCTTTTCCCGGTACCGTGAATGCCGTGATTTCGCGACTTCCCGGTTCTAACGGGATTTGGAAGTACGCCTGGCTGAGGTCAAGTGTCGAGATGTATTTCGCGGCGCGCAGTTTGTCTAGTATCTGCGTCATGAGTGAGGGTACGCGTCTTTTCTAGAGACTTCGTTTACTTCTCTGAAATCGAGACAAAATCTATATTTGCCGTTTGCTTTCTTGACCATGACTATCGGACTTGACCAGCCGCTTTGTGACGGTTCGATTATGCCGTCCGCTAATAAGGTATCTACTTCCTTGTATATAGTCTCCTGCACTTTAGGAGAGACGGCATAATATCTCTGTTTTATAGGCGGGTGGTCGCCAACTTCAATTTTGTGGCTAATCAAGTCGGTCAATCCGGTCATTTTCTCGAATTCCAGAAATTTCTCTAATTTAACCTTCTCTACATCCGTTAATTTTTGTAACCCGCAGCAAACTGTCGCGTGGGGGGTATCGTTAAACGGAAAGGTTTCTTCCGGCCGGTCGGCAAAGTACCAAATAGCCCGGTGGTATTCCGCGACAATTCCGAATTTTGCATTTGCATCGATCCCCAATAATACTGGTGTTACCAGGTTGTCTAACACGCGCGCTAATATTTGGCATTCTTTATTCCCGATTCGTAATTCGAATTGTGCTTCTTCCGTTACACGATCTACGGCAGCTGTTGCTAAGAGGAAATAGCATGGACGCTCTGTTCTTTTTAAATTTATTTTTCCGGCATATATTTGAGTGATTATGGCACGGCTTATAAATTTTACCGTGGAACCCGAGTCTACTAATGCGCGAACCGGCATCTTTCCGATGAATGCTTTTACTGTTAGTACCGGCGGTGTTTCTGATGTTTCTTTTATTGCGACACGGGCCGATATTAATTCTGGTGAAGTCTCTCCGGCCCTTTCGAGCGACTTTTCTCTCCATTTCCCGTGACGTCCTTATTGCACCTACGGCAGCTTTTTAGCGTTATCCCCTCTGCTCCGCACCGGAAGCAATGTACTCGATGTTCTTCGCGACATGTGCCCGGTCTTACGGCAATTCCAACACATTATCGTCATTTTCCCGCTCTTACGTTGGTTGTCGCACGGCGGTACTGGACGCTTGCTGTCTTTCTTGGGTGATTCCGTTCGTTGCGTCGCGGTGTTTCGCGGCCGTATCGCTTTCCTGTCTGATTTAAAATTTCGCTTTTCGCGGGTGGGACTAGAGGATTTTTCGCTCGATCCTTCGCTATCAATGCTCGTAACGGCAGCCATCGCATACGCGTATTCATTGTTATTTAATTTCCCCTTGCCCTGATGTTTTTGGCGGGGGTACCGGTAAGGGTCGTACGCGAATCTTGGGTGGGCCATTTCGGATGCTCTTGGGTTATGTCTGGTCGTCATGTCCGTCTGTCGGTCTGCTTCTAACAGTTCGCCTTCTAATTGTTCTAATGTCATTATTGTCGTTAGTGCTATTGCCTGTCTAATAATTGCTTTCGCGCCCCACTATACTTTCCTAATCTTTTTGTCTTCTGGCCACGACGGGTTCAATTTATTAAACATTGCCCGCATTATGACAATGTAATCGCGCAACGGTTCGTTTTCTCCCTGATACCGATCTTTAATATTTCTCTCTAACGTTTCGCGATACTCGGGATCCCCGAAAAATCTCCTAAATTCGGTAACAAATTTATCCCATGACGTCCATTTATTTTCCCGCGTCTCGTACCAATGGGCCGCGATTCCGTCTAAACATACCGGTAATCAACGTAATAAAGGCTACAGCCGGTTTTGGGGGCCAAATCGGCCCCGGAAGGGATTTTATTCCAATTTGCGCCATTCGATAGCCTACCAAAAAAGATACCTTTCAGCCAAGTTTTAGCCCTATAGCTCATCTGTAAGGGTAGTTATAGAGGGAAAACGAAAATCCAGTTTTTAGCCCATTTTCTCCATTTAATGACAATTTAAAATTCTGAGAAAAATCTGACACATGTCGGACACCAAACCACATACTTTGAGTCGTTTTCAGATTTTTCCATTGCAAACTCTGGCTGTAAAAATCGAAAAACACGAAAAAAATCGAAAAAATGCAGATTTCATATGGAAATCTAAGAGCGACTAGAATATAATTAATTTAGCAATAAGATATTGTCCTAAGTATTATGCTCAATTTTTTTCAAATTCCTGCGTTTGGTGCGTCATAGTACGAAAAAATAAAAACCACTTTTTTCGGCGTTTTTTCCGCGAAAAACTAAGTTGTAATTATCGTAAAAATATATTATGTAATATTAAACATCCCTAAGTTCGGAGAAACATCGTGCAGACTTTAAAAATTGCGTATGTTACGAGCCAGGGCTATGAGCGACGCGAGAGGCCGGCGAGGGGATTTTTACCCCAGGAATATGGTTTCAATTGTTAGTTAGGTGCGCGGACGCACCCGATGCGAAATCGAGGAGCCGCTAGGATAGTTGACGTCGAGGACGCACCTGATGCGAAATCAGGGAATCTCTGGGAGGTTGGTGTCAAACGCAGACGCACCCGATGCGAAATCGAGGAGCTACTAGGAGGATGAAACTTCGTGCACGCACCCGATGCGAAATCGAGGAGTCACTAGGGAACACGCGGCGAACCCGATACGAAAGGAGGTTGTATAAGAGCGCGGAGGCACCTGATGCGAAATCAGGGAGCTGCTAGGATGCGGAAGAACCCAATGCGAAATCGGGAATCCGCCTAGGATGGTATAATTTCGTGGACGCACTCAATGCGAAATCGAGGAGCCACTAGGTTGGAGAAATCTTCGTTGAATTGAATTTAAGTATTAGTAAGCCTCGTAACTTCTATATAATTTAATTGATACAATCCGAGCGGTTAGATTGTATCGTGTGGGAACGTTCAATTATTATATTAGGATTTTAGGCAATAATTAAGGGTACGCGAATTAACAAACAAGACAATTTATTCTGAATTGAAATTACTACAAGTGTTGTTGTTTGTGTCGCGAATGAATATAATAAATGTACAATTAGAGGAATTGTTTACCTATGTTGCACGGTGTTGACGCACTGGCAATGCGGGGTTAGATGGCGATTGTTGAATGCCAAATAGAATATATACCGAACTAACGGAATCTATAAGGTTATGAATTGATTCGAAAGGGACTTTAACCCGATCTCACTAGACTTGACTCTGTAACGCGATGTGACTGCACGATTACTATAACGTTACGGAACCGTTTCTGAATCTCAACTGAACCGCTTCTCGACTAACCGAAGAGGATGAAAACGAATGGGTTTATATACCTTGAAAATGAAAGGGGTACTCTGTTTAAGATTTGATGTCGCGTAGGGTCACAGTCACATTTTTTGTCACTTCTAATGAAAAGCAGGCCTCAGTTAGATTTTCGTTAAAAGGGGTTAATGAAGGTTATCCGGGCTATTTCCTATCAGAATATTGATTAACGGATGCCAGAAGGGAGTGTCTAGAGATTTTGGTATAAAGAAGGCATACAGTATCTTTCGTTAATAAAAGGGGCCTGTTGGGACGCTTTTCGTTCTCAGAAAAGAGATTAGAAATTCTAATCGAAACAAACGTGGAGAACGTCTCCATACGTAACACGTAGTACAAAAAACGACAATTATACTATGCAGGATATATCCCAATATTTCGAAGGTACTTTCAACGGCGTCGGTTGTTGCAGTAGCTATGGTCTTCGACTGTGGAACCGCTGAAGACTTTTTGGACCAGGTTCGAATCCCGCCCGAGCCAATTTTTTTTTCTCTTTAATCAGATGTTTTTTCTATTTCTAGCCGTACTGATTGTTCTTACGCTTTTGTAAAAACATTTTTTAACTATGTTTAAACTATTTTTTAATAATTTTCCGGAAAAATATTTTTGGAGTACTTTCAGCCTTTAGTCATCTATGGGCTATATTACTTATCTACTTAACATTTTTTTACATGGAATAAGTGCATCGACTTGTCTATTAAATCTTTTATCTTTAGTAGGTACGTTACTTATTGTTAATAATAAATCTAGTGTTATATTGGACTCGGAAGGTATTGTTGTATCTGTTTCTGTCAAGTAAAAATATTATTAGGGATATTATTAGGGATATTATGAAAACGAGGTTTATGCTCCGGACAACTATAACTATTGTTGTCTGGAAAAATTCCTGATGAAGGACATTTTCGATTCAGGACTTTGGGCATTTAACTGAAACAATTGAGCCGTGGATATTGCTTTATTGAGGTGTTCCAATAGTCTTTGCTGTTTTTTATTATATCTTTTACAAGCAACGGGCAGCTGTCGCAGAAAAACGTCGTTTAAAAAAATATCTTCCATCGCTATTTTTGATTTTCCGGAAATAACAGAAGACGATTTGAAGATACTTTTCACGGGATCATACCAATTATCTCAAGCTGTTTCGTATTTGGCCGAGATAAAGGATGAACCGAGCGTTCCCTCCGCGAAGGCGTCTCGATGCGACGTTTCGGAACGTTGCGATCGTTCCCGCCATGGAGACGCATCGACGATTCAGGAAGCTTCGAGAAGCGTGGCGACCGTTGCGAGTATCGACAATTCGGAAGCTTCAAGAAGCGTGGCGACCGTTGCGATCATCGAAGATTCGAGAACGCGGAAAAACAAATAAAACGCGCGGAGGCGCCGGGCCTGGGGGTCTTTCGTCTTCGAACCACGAGCGTGAGCAGTTGATTGTACGTTGAACCTATTTTCTGGACCTTTCATATTAAATTCTTGTTTTATTGAACACTTTGTTAGTCCGTTACCCGTCTCACTCCTACATTAATGTCCGTTATTTAATAGAAAATAATAATATTGTAAAATTCGAAGTAAAATCGCTACATATCAACCGCAAAACGTACAAATGCTACATAGATTATATACCAAACTCAACTGGTTATTCCGGTATAAAGCGGTATTGTTGTGAATGTGCTAATGGTAATCGCACTATTGGATGTTGCTCACATGTAGCTGCTATCATTTATATATATCATTTATTGATTCCCCTCGGGGTTACCATCTTGTTAACACCTCCTTTCCCCCGCTCTTAACCTAATCTTAACCCTATTCTTAACCCTATTCTTATCCTACTTAATCTACTTAACTTAACTTAAACTTAACTTAAACTATTTACATTATTTACACGCCTGAGAGAGAGAGAGAGAGAGCGCTATCATACAGCTAGAAACACACCTCATTCTTGTTTTCCCACTCCCACACAAACATACCTCTCTGCTCCCCCCTTCCCTACCCTCACACATCCTGGACCCCCTCTTCCGGTTGCTCTCCCACTATCATTTCAAATTCCTCTCCCATTCACTCCTTTTCCATTCACTCCCCGTCCCACTCACCCACACGTCCTTTCTCTCCACTCATCCACTCTCCTCATCAATTCCTCCCCCTCGCCTTCATCTCCCAATATTTCCCCCACCATCTCCTGCCAGCCCCTTCTCTCATCTCCTCTCATACAACCCTCCCACACGTGCTCCCACGTCTCCTTCTCCCACCCGCAGACCCTGCACTTTCTCTCCTCCCCCCCCCCCCCAACCAATATTTTCCGCCCCTCAACTCACTTCCTAATCTGTACCTGGCTGCCCTCTACCATCTGCTTTCCCCCCACCCTTTCCCCAGGTAACCCGGTAACCCCTCCCCCTTAACCCTCCCATACCACTCGTTGTATTTCGCGCTCCTTATCCTTTCCCATCTCTCCTCCCGCTGCTTCCTCCTTTCCCTCTTCGCCAACTCCCCACTCACTTCCTCTATCCTCTCCTCCATCATCACCTCCGCCTCCTCCATCGACCACCCTCTCTCTTCCCAAAAGCGCCTCCTCTCCATCTCCCACCCGGTCTCCTCCCCTCCCCTTCTGCCCCTGCCTCTCACCTGCTCCCAACACCTCCTAGCTAGCTCTCCCCCTTTACCCTCCCTCAGCTTCTTCTCGTAGCCCCACGCCCTTAGCCCCGCCCTCCCTCTCAGCAACTCCCTCTGTAACTCCTCTCTTACCAGGTACCCCGGGGTGCACCTCTCTACCCCTAGCACCGACCTCAAAAACCTCTCTTGCAGTCCCATTCCCTCCACCCCCAAATCTCCACCCCGTAACTAATTACCGCCCACACCAACTTATCAAACAGCCATACCCTCCTTCCCCAGTCGTTACCAAACCTCCTCTTCCCAATCCCCCATACCTGTCCCATTACCGCTGCCCCCCGTCCCTCATAATCACACACCACAGGTACCTGAACTCCTCCAACACCTTGCCCTTCCACTTCCAAGTCATCTTTTTCCATCTGCCCCCCCCCCCCCTTCTGCATCTCATTATCTTCGACTTCCCCGCGTTCAGTTGCAGCTTTCTCTCGTCCAGATATTTCTCCAACCCACTCATCATACCCCTCAACCCCTCTTCGTCCTCCGCCACCATAGCCACGTCATCCGCGTAGGCTAGTGTGTAGACCTTCTTTCCCCCTAGGATTACACCCCCCACCCCCCTTTTTCCAACACCTCGTCCATGTCCGCCAGCAGCAACGTAAACAACATCGGACTTAGCGGGCACCCCTGCCTCACCCCCTTTGCCGTCCAGAAATTTTCCCCCTCCTCCCCTCCCACCCTTACCCTACACCTCGTCTCCCTTAACACCTCCTCGCACCTCTCCACCAGCCCTTCCTGTATTCCCCTTTTCCTTAGTGCATTCATCAGACTTTCCCTATCCACCGAGTCGAAAGCCGCCTTCAAATCTACGAAGAATATCACTATCCTTCTTTTCTTCCTTTTCACCTGCCTGTTCACCAAATAATTCAACACATATATGTTGTCCATGCACCCCACCCCCTTCCTAAACCCCGTCTGGCTCGCCGGCAACAGCCCCTTCTCCTCCACCTCCTCCCTCAGTCTCTCCGCCAGAATTGCCGCATATACTTTATACGCTGTTTGCAACAGCGTAACCCCCCTGTGCTCTTCCACCTTTCTGCTGCCCCTTTTCTTCGCTATAGGTATGACTATCCCTTCCGACCACTCTTCCACCCAGCCCACACCCCTCCATACCCTTCTGCACACCCTCCACAGCCGAATCTACGTTATCCCCTACCTCCAGCCACTCCACCCCCTCTCTTGTCTCCTCATTCCCAATAATGTAGTCAACCACCGAGTTCCCTCCCCCCCCCCGTGAATGTCCATTCCCCCTCCTCATCCCCCTTTGTATTCCCATTTAGAATCCCCCACCCCCTCTCTCCCAGGTATTCGCATAACCTCCTCCCTTCCCTATTCACCTTCCCATCTTTGGATCTCCTGCTTTCTCTTCCTACCCCCTCCCCCTCCTCCCCCACTTCCCCTCCATGTAGCTGCTATCATTTATTATTTATCTTATGCTCGATACGACACGGACGTAGTTCGGCCAGCAGAGATACTCACTAGAATTTTCAATAATGACCAAATAACACCGACAATTGACGAAGATAGCGACGAAGACTGAAAACGCCATACATGATTCCACCGCACACCAATCCACCTACACTTATTACAGATAAGTATTCCTAACAATACTTCATGTATATATTTTCTGTCACAAAAATAATGAATCCCTATTTCCATGTAAAAAAATGTTAAGTAGTTAAGTAATACAGCCCATAGATGACTAAAGGCCGAAAGTACTCCAAAAATATTTTTCCGGAAAATTATTAAAAAATAGTTTAAACATAGTTAAAAAATGTTTTTACAATAGTGTAACAACAATCATGTGGTTAGAAATCGAAAAAACATCTGATTAAAGAGAAACAAAAGGGCCCAGCCGATTAAGATGGTCAAAACTGCCCTTAGAGGTTTTTCAATGATTAATGAACCATTCGAAAGCTGACCCAGGAAAACCCCTCTGAGCAAAATTTCAACCCCCTATCTTGCCCGTGAGGGTAGTTACAGGGTAAATTAGATTTCGCGCTTTTCCGCGCATTTCCCACACTCTGATGCTTCCTAAACTTCTGAAAAAAATGTGGCATATTTTGGATCCTAAGACAGATTTTTGAGAATTTTTTCAGATTTTTTTCTTGCAAACTGTGGTCGTAAAAAATGAAAAGCCTCAAAAAAATCGGAAAAATGTTCATTTCTCAAAAATATGAAAACATGCTATTTTGCTGTTTAGTGCCCCGATAAAGTACCATAACAGGCAGTGTCGTCCATTTTTTTTAGATTTTTGTTGTGGGAAGTCCTTGTCAAAAACAAGAAAAACCGAATTTTTTCACCGTTTCTACTATTAGGAGGAAAGTTACACTTGTTGGTTTTACCGCAGGTATATATTAAGTCATTTTAAACATTATTACATTGAAACAAGTAAGTGTTTGACCTAAGAAATGTTTTAAGAGAAAAATTGAATTGTATTTTGTGCGGTATATACCAGAATGTTCGTAACGTTTACAACATCGCCGGTTGCCACATCGGTTTAGGCGTCGGACTACGGAGTGGATAGGCTGGGGTTTGAATCCCGTCGGTGGAAAAGTTCTTTTTTCCATACATCATCTTTATTTTTTCAATTTCTTATATGGTTTATTCATGTGATTTTAACAATATTTTTTTAATGTTTTAAAAATATTGAGGTAACATTTTTAACTAACTTTTATTTATATTACTCCGATTTTACTTCGAATTTAATGATGTTATTTTCTTGGATTAGGCAATAAATTAATGTTTATATTATTGTGTTCGTCCACGATTTCCGCCAGATATGAAATTGCTTGTGAAAATTGGTAAGATTCCGTGAAAAGAATTTTTAAATCTACTTCTGTCATTTCCGGAAAATCAAGAGTATCTACCGAGGATACTGTTTGAAATGGAGTCGTTTTGCAGTTCCAATTATTTCCAGTTTTTGGAAAGGTTTTGTTGTCTACTTGTTTGTGTAGAAGCTGCTACTTTTGATCTTGTATACTATGCATTGCCTCTACAACCCAATGAATTTTCGTGACTTTTCGGGAATAATTCGACTCTTTCGTCGAAAGTTGAGAACGATTACCTTTTAAAGCAGGCATGAGAACTCTGAAACCAAGATCTTTTAACTTCCTCGTGTACGTTACAATAAAGAGGAATGGCTTAGGCTTATTTGTACCTGATACCTCACTTTAAAAATAGTGGTAGTATGTAGCCCTTTTCTTTCAATTTGACAAAAACCAATACTTTGCTGCGTGTTATTTATTCAAAGTTCTTCTCATTTCCTCCCTAATTTCTGAAAACGCGAGGCTTAGAAACTAGATTAATGAATTTTGAATATTAAGAATATTAAACAGGACCGTAATGATGAACATATACAATCAGAGAATCGAGGAAGTAATAGATACTACAAAGCTATTTTTGTATGTATTTTAGTTAAAAATGTTACCTCAATATTTTTAAAACATTAAAAAATATTATTAAAATCACATGAATAAACCATATAAGAAATTGAAAAAATAAAGGTGATGTATGGAAAAAAAACTTTTCCACCGACGGGATTCAAACCCCAGCCTATCCACTCCGTAGTCCGACGCCTAAACCGATGTGGCAACCGGCGATGTTGTAAACGTTACGAACATTCTGGTATATACCGCACAAAATACAATTCAATTTTTCTCTTAAAACATTTCTTAGGTCAAACACTTACTTGTTTCAATATAATAATGTTTAAAATGACTTAATATATACCTGCGGTAAAACCAACAAGTGTAACTTTCCTCCTAATAGTAGTAAACGGTGAAAAAATTCGGTTTTTCTTGCTTTTGACAAGGACTTCCCACAACAAAAAATCTAAAAAAAATTGACGACACTGCCTGTTATGGTACTTTATCGGGGCACTAAACAGCAAAATAGCATGTTTTCATATTTTTGAGAAATGTACATTTTTCCGATTTTTTTGAGGCTTTTCATTTTTTACGACCACAGTTTGCAAGAAAAAAATCTGAAAAAATTCTCAAAAATTTGTCTTAGGATCCAAAATATGCCACATTTTTTTCAGAAGTTTAGGAAGCATCAGAGTGTGGGAAATGCGTGGAAAAGCGCGAAATTTAATTTACCCTGTAACTACCCTCACGGGCAAGATAGGGGGTTGAAATTTTGCTCAGAGGGGTTTTTCTGGGTCAGCTTTCGAATGGTTCATTAATCATTGAAAAACCTCTAAGGGCAGTTTTCACCATCTTACTCGGCTAGGCCCTTAAAGCCGCGCTCGGTTATTTGTAAGAGGTGAGGTGTTTTGAGTATTACTTCAACAACTTGTTAATAACGACAACTTTAATACTGATAATTTGTACAAAACATGTAGCGGAAACGAGGAGTGTATGTTAAACTGCCGGAAGATTTGCTGAAGACTGGCGACGCGCCCGCAAAGATGGATATTTAAGGGCTGTAATTCTATGGTGGAGGTGGTAAAATGGGAGGAGAGAATGGGGGTGAGGATGGTGAGATTTTCCAGACGCGCTGTCTTAAAATGCGTAGAAAACTCGGACGAGTCCCATCGCTTCGGGTTCACGACTCTTCGACCCTTAGGCTAATTTATGGCTTTGGTCGGGGTTCGAAGTGCTTGGCGTTGCGTGTGCTAAATGTTATTGGGAGGAAGTTGGTTTGAGGATTCGACATTGACCAGGCGCAGTCTTTGATTGTTTCTGTTCTGGCGTGAGAGTCTAGGAAGAGTCCCGTCGCATCGGGCTTAAGAGTCTTCGCTCCTTGAGGTAATTTATTGCGGATGGTCGCAGTGATTGTATTTCTGTCTGACATTCGAGAGCTATTTTATGGGTCTCGCATTTCGTTGCGTCCCAACAATTGCCATTTAGTTTAGTTATATACTAGGTTGAGCTTTTTATTACTAAAATACTATATAAAGGTATTTAAAAAATATAATTAGAAAAAAAATGTAAAAATATAATTTCACTCCCCGACGGGGAATCGAACCCCGGTCTCCCGCGTGACAGGCGGGGAACGGACCACTTTCTTTTTTTTTTGTAACAATGTGTTTATTGTGCCAATAAATACAATATATGCAGCGGGTACAATAAACTTAAACACAAAAAAAAAGTATAACAAAGTATGATACACTTATGAGACTAAAGGCTCCGTTTTCGGAGCACGGACGGTCTTAACGTTAGTATTTGTTTTGAGCAGCACTTATTGCTACTACATGGTTATCTTATGAGATATACTTATCTAGATTATGGTTATGGGATATGTGTGCAGCTGGGCACGAGAGCTGTACAGTCGGTTTTATATTTAGGGGGGGGGGTGGATATATAAAAAAATGATTTTTATATTTAATACTTATTTTCTAGAATAAAATATACTATAATATAACAAAAATATAACTTCTCCCCGGCGCACAGTGGTCCAAATCGAGAAATTCAGTGACTTTTTGTTATAACTTTTGTACCATAAGAGTTATCGGGATGAAATTTGCACTAAAATTCATTAAAAAAATAGTCAATTTGAACTAAAAAAAATTAATATTTTTTAAATTTGTTAAACAATAATTTCTTATTAATTTTCATTGATATTTTTCACTAAAAAAAAAATTGTTTAAATACAATCTTCCAAACCATTTTTTCTTTCTAAGTGTGTATTTTATATTTGTTTCACACATGCAATGTTTAATGAATTGGGAAAAATGTAAATTTGAGGAGTCGGGTAAGGTAAAAACGTCACATAACTGTGTCAAAAGATATTTTTTATAATAATTGATAATATTTGTAATATTGTATATAATATAAAATAATTTAGTAACATTTTTGTAAATCTTTTGTGATAAAAATGTGATAACAATGATGGTTTTATAATATAATAATAATAACATGAAATATGAAAAAATAATATTTGTTTATACTTTGTCAGTCTTCATTCTTAAATGGTTTTGTCTAGCATTATTTTTTATAGTCCATCCATTTCAAAGCCTGCCTTTTCTATTATTTACTTATTAATAATTCAGCTTCTGGTTCTAAATTTTGTATTCTTTTCTTACATGATTTCACTCGCATTGCTGACATGTGCGGGTCCGATGTCAATAAAAGTCTATAAAATACATCTTCATTTGTTAATATTCTGTCTGATTTTCTTGTATGTTTGTATCTAAATTGTTTAAAGTCTTTGTGACGTGTTTCTTGAGCCTCCTCCGATAATTGTCCGATTGGTAATAATGGGTGTTTTATTACATCTGCACGCGACGCGACGTAACATTGTCAGTTTTAACCTGCTATAATTTGCAAAGGCGGAAGAGTGCGGAAATAATTTTTATACCATCATATAGAGGAAGGTGTACTGAAAATAGTCCAATTTGTTAGAAACTGGGACTTCCTGGGACTTTAAAGATATCTCTTACCGAATATAAAAAATTTTTTTAATTTTCTCCATTTAGTCCAGCATTAACTTTTAATACATTGTGCAGACTAATTAATAATGTAAGACACGATTTCTTATCGCAAAAATCTGCTCTTTAATTAAAAAAAAAAGCGCGAGAAAATATTTAATAGGAACGTCAGGGCATCGCATCAAAGTGAAGCAATTTTTCTCATGAAAAATACTCTTCTTAAAATGTCCAACTTTCAATATTTATTTCAACTATAATATTTAATAAATAGTATTAATTTCTCCATTTCCGAGGTCTATGGACATTTGGGAAGCAATGTTCATTGATCAGGTATCGATACATGAAAGTTCATTTTCGGGCCAAAAGTCACTGAATTTCTCGATTTGGACCACTGTGCGGCGGGGAATTGAACCCCGGTCTCCCGCGTGACAGGCGGGGATACTGACCACTTTTTTTTTTTGTAACAATGTGTTTATTGTGCCAATAAATACAATATGTACAGCGGGTACAATAAACTTAAACACAAAAAAAGTATAACAAATATAAATGTTTGATATATAAACTAAAGGCTCGGAGTTCCGGGCACGCACGGTTTAATACTATGATTATATCTATATGTACACTGCACTTATTGCAACTATTAACACTTAGACTAAGTATGGCTTAACTTAATTAGGGATACGTATATGTATATGTACAGAAAGGCAAGGGTTGGGAAAAAACTGTACAATCTTTGGTATTATGGGTTCGTTTTGATAGAGATTAATAGCTGATATCTATGGCTGTGCTTGTAATATAATCTAATTAAAAATATTTAACGGTGGATATTGCGGGTGCTTATGCTACATTGTTGTTACTACTACTAGTTATTGCACTGTTAAATTTACGTCTTTGGTCGGAGATTATTTGTACATTTTTGTTGTTTAGTGTAATTACATACTAGTTTTGTACGCAACATTTATATAAAATTTATAAAATTTAACGGGAGGTAGCGGTTAGGCTTCTTATTTTTAAAATACTATATAAAAATATAATCTGAGATCATAATGTATAATTAGATAAAATATGACTAAAAATATAATTTCACTCCCCGACGGGGAATCGAACCCCGGTCTCCCGCGTGACAGGCGGGAATACTGACCACTTTTTTCTTTTTTTTTTTGTAACATACGTTTATTCAGCCAAAAAAAAATAACATTTACATAAATATATATAAGCAAACAAACAAACAAAAAAAACAACAGACTTAACAACGAAACAGAACAAAAAATGTCCTTAAACGTACAAAAGGAGGCGTGGCTTATAAAATAGGAACTTAAGACTAAAGACTCGCCTATCGAGTACGCACAGTCTGGGCGGTCATATAACTATTGCACTTACTGCTAAAACATATATATCTATTGCTACAACGTATAATATTGGGTCGGTTTTTGTGGGTGAGTATAAGGGAGGCGAATCCCTATGCTGCACAGTTTCAGGGGGTGGGGGACAAATATACTAAGCTAAAATATAAGAGATATGAAAAATAAAGATAACATTAAAAATAACAAAAATAATATTATTCTCCCCGACGGGGAATCGAACCTTTTTTTTTTTTTTTTTTAAAAAGTTTTTATTTGCTCATTTATTACAATATTTATAGTGTTAGGTGCAAATAAAACTACAAAAAAAACAACCTTAAATATATCAGTCTTCTGAAGTATGAACTCTTTGGTGCGTCGCTTCATTACAATATTTGTGGAGGGTAATAAACAGTAGGGGGCGCTTATTCGACTATCGACTGAGTCCGTTTATGTCGAGCTGTATTTATATCGCAGGTTAAAAAATAAAATTGCAAAAAAACCCTGTTAAGTAACTTAGATGAATGTGTGTGTGTGTGTGGGGTTTATATACAAGTGTGTTGTGTGTGCTTAATCTAAATTAACAAATTGCCTAGTGACTAGAGGCTAGGTTATGTTTATATGTTTACATATCACACTTGGTTATCTAGGTGTGTTATACTTATTAGATAATTGCACTTGCTTAATTGCACGTTTAGATTAATTTGGCTACTATTGTATTAGGTAACGTTTCCTTGTCAGTTTCTTCTGCGTTTTCGCCTCCTAAGTTCGTCGATGAATTTACCATCTACTGTCAACCACCAGTATATATTTGACAGGCGGTGGAAATCGTTTCTGTCCCTGTCGGGTAAAGTGGTGGAGTACTTTATGTTGGGGGGGTTCGAGGTATGGTTGTACCTAAAGGTTTTGTCAGCTCTGTTTCTTGCAGCATGATATATTATCGGAATGTTCATTTCGTCTTGTATTAGACCCATCCTGTCTATGTGGGTGAATGCTTGTGGGGGTATATATCCTGTTATCATTCTCTCTTCTATATCAGGTGTATCTGTGTTCATTATTTCTGTAAGGATTTTATTTTCTGTGTTTGGTATTCTGGCGAGATAGTCACGTATGAGTTTGAGGATGTGATTGTCGATTCGGGGTATGTCTGCTAGGTTGTATAAAGTCTTATTGTTTATGAATTGGCTGTTGTATGTTTTTCTGTAAATGTGTAGTGCAGCCCGTATACAATTTCTCTCGAATTTACGTATTCTTTCCATGGTAGCGGCATTTATGTTCCACCAGATTGGGGCGGCGTAGGTAATTATTGGCCTGACTAATAGAAGATAACATATTATTTTGGCTTTGTGTGAGAGAGCTTTGTGGAAGAAGAGTCTACTGTATTTTCTAAATGCGTTGGTGGCTTTCTGTAATTGCGTATTCACATGTATGTTAAATTTGAGGAGGTAGTCGAGGTATACTCCAAGGTATCTGACGCTTTTTTTGTGTTGTATTGTGTGAGAGCCATTATTGTTTTGTATTGTAATGCTGAAGTTGTTAATATAGAATCTTTTGGAGCTGTTGATGAATCTAAGTGGTTTGTGGAAAAGAATGGACTCACATTTGGAGGGGTTAATCATCAGATTCCATTTAAGGTAGTGATGGTTGATTTGATTGACTAGAAGTTCGAGTTTATCCTGTACTATGTTTGGGTGGGTGTCTGCGACTAATATAATGAGGTCGTCAGCGTATGCAGCAGAGTATGTGTTATTGTCTGAGTTGAGATGAAATAGGTTTGTGATATTATGGGTGAATATATTAAATAAAATGGGGGAGTTAACTGTTCCTTGTGTGAGACCTTCTTGTATTATGTATGTTAATGAAGAGAAAAGTTCACCATTCCAGGTGACAAATCGCCTATTAGTAACCATTCTCCAGATTACTTCAATGAGATCTATGGGGAAGTTAAGATCGTTTAGAATGTAAATCAGGCCGTTTATCCAGATGGAATCGAAAGCCTTTTCGATATCTATGAGACAGGCCCCCACTATTTTGTTGTCGTGTACTTTGTTTGTGATATCATTTATGATTTTGTGTACTGCGTGGGTGGTTGAGTGCTTGTGTTTGAAACCGAATTGTGTGTCTGGAATGATTTTATTATCTATGGTGTGTTGGGTAATTGATTTGTGTATAATGGCTTCAAAAACTTTGCTTATGGCTGGGGTCAGACTGATGGGTCTATAGCTAGAGACATTTTCAAGTGGCTTTCCTGGCTTAAGAATTGGGAGAACTTTGGCAGTTTTCCAGCATTCAGGAAAGTATTTGTTATTTATACAGTTGTTGAAGAGTATAGTGTATGCGTTTATTAGGTTTGTCGGTAGATGTTTCAGAATGATCGGGGGGATTTCGTCCAAGCCTGATGAAGATTTGTTCGGGAGGTACTTGCATATGTATCTGGTATCGAGTGTATTACAAAAGAGTGAATTTTCTGGGCTATTGGGGTTGAATGCTGAGTTGGTGTCAGAGAATGTTGTGATGGTTATTTTCCTTCTGAGGTTGTTTTTGAATATGTTGATTAGTTTGATAGCTTCTTTATCAACTATTTCTTTTATAGGTTTGGAGGTGTTAGTGTATCTGGGTGAATTGATTTTTTCATAGTAAGCTCCGAATATGTTAAGAGTATCTATGGGGTTTTGAATGAAATATTTGTCCATGTGGAATATGAATTCATCTTTACGATAGTTGCATCTGCTAAGGAGAATTTCGTCTTCTTTATGTACTGTGATGCTTTCTATTTTCGTTTGTGATTTGGGCCTGAAAAATCTATTTATCCTCGGAAAGAAGGAATCTGATTTTCTGTAATCAATGGAATTAATTAGGGAGTCC
The DNA here is from genome assembly GCF_050948215.1 of Halictus rubicundus. Taxonomy (NCBI): domain Eukaryota; kingdom Metazoa; phylum Arthropoda; class Insecta; order Hymenoptera; family Halictidae; genus Halictus; species Halictus rubicundus. The sequence continues at coordinate 274,928 of NC_135162.1, forward strand.
CAGTACTTCGTGTAAGATTTTGCGTATTCTAGTTTCAGTGTATAGTTTATTTTTGCCAATAACTCTTTGAGGAATGATGTATCGTGTTGGGTGGTGTTGTTGTGTGTGGGCCTATATGATTTGTGTAATGAGGTTACTATGAAAGATTTGTATTTATGTAGTTTTTTGATCTTGGTGTTGGTGTAGTTGAGTATATTATCTTTAGGTTTATATTTAGGGACTACCTGAGCTATGGTGTGCTTGATCAGAGATTCCATTGCTGTAAGATGGGTTTCAATTTCTTCTGTTGTTAGGTTTCTATTATGCGGTATGTCTAGGTTATAGTTTTTGGACAGCTTTTTACTGAACTGTTTCCATTTCGTCTTCTTGAAAGTGTATCTGCGTGCATCGATTGGGTTGATGGATTCTGTGCTGCTTGGTAGTTTTACGGTGAAGATGAGTGCCCGGTGGTCGCTGTTGTAGTGTGCCGTAGTTATTTTTTTGTTGGAGAGGTCAGGGATGTCTAATCTTCCATCTACTATACCTAGATCTAGATATGTGTTAGCACTGGGAAATGTTGGTGCGTCTGGTGGGAGTATTATGGAGCGGTAGAATATTGCTGCAGTTGAGATTTCCCAGTTTTTAAGCATTGCTCCCTTTTTATTTGTGGATCTGTCGCCCCACAGTGTGTGTCTGGAGTTAAGGTCGCCGGCTATCACATAGTAATGGTTGTGTTGGTGTAATTTTAGCTTATCGAATAGGTGGTTTAGTTCTTCGATATAAATTGCTCTATCTTTGTTGTTGGCGTATGCTGCGATGATGTAAATGTGTAAGTTGTGCTTTAGCTTGATTTTGGTGATTGTATATTCAAGTATCTGGTTATTTCTGGATGATGGAGTGTAGATTGTCTCGTATGGTATGTGTGTTTTAATTAGGATTGCAGTACCTCCACCAGTGCTGTTGTCTTGCCGATCATTCCTGATTATGTGGTAATTGGAGAATTGCAATTTGTATCTTTTCGATAGCTTAGTTTCGGAGATTAAAGCGATGTCAATGTTGTTGGCGTTAATGAATTCCAGTAGGTCGTAACGCCTGTTGAGGGAGACGAGTGAGTTAACATTTATGGCGGCTATTTTGACCTCAGGTATTGTAAGGACGTTGTATGGTGTGTTAGTCATCGTGGAAGTTGAATGTATCATATAGTTCATTTATCTTTATTGAGTTGTTGCTGATAGCCTGGATTATGGGAGCCAATTGTGAGCCTATAGTATCAGTAATTAACTGTTTTATTTGTTCCATGAAGTTATTTGGGTTTGAGCTGGGTTGAGTACCGTAGTTTATGCTGGGGTTGATGTTATCTGCGAATAGGTGTTGCACATTATTGGGGTTTGACAACCATGCGTTCGGTGGTGGAGGTGCTGCTGCGAAGATTGCGTTATTGGTTCTTTGTGGGCCTGCAGTGCTATTGCGATGTATAGCCTGCGAGCTGGTGCTCTGATGGATTTTATGAATTTTCTCTTCTCTTTTATATTGTTTCATTTGTTCCTCTTTGGATTTAATGTTTAGGAAGAACTGATAAAATGGGCAGCCACGATACGAAGCAGGATGCCCATATGCCTCACAGTTAACACAGTATAATGTTGAGCGATCAGAGTTCAAGGGAATTTTGTATTCTCCCGGATTATGTACTTCCTTGCATTTGACGCATCTATATCCTAAGTTGCAGTTGATGCTAGTGTGTCCCAGCCTTTGGCATTTTTTGCACTGATGTAATTCCTTTTTCCTGAGCGTTTCCCATTTAATTACTTGGTGTAGTAATGTTTTTATTTTGATCAGTTCTGTGGTGGAGCTATCGTTTGTAAGTTGAACTAAAAAGCTATATTGGTCCTTGTTGCGCTTGTTTAGATTAATTTTGGCTATTTTTTGTATGTTAACTTGGGGTAAGTTTAGCTCACTTATTTCTTTGAGGAGGTCCATTTCAGTAAAATTTCCGTTAATACCTTTTATGATGAGGTTCTTAGGTTTGAATTGTTTCGGTGTGTACGAGAAATATTTTATTTTGTCCTGTGATAGTTGTTCCTTAGCTAAGATGAAGGTGTCTATACTTTTGCAGTAAACAGTATGAGCTAGTTCCTCCTGCTGTTTGATGGAGAATTGGTTTTTCAATTGGGTTGATTGTTTTAAGGAACCAATTAGCTCTGTGATATTAACATTCGCCACGAATATAGGTGGTGGCTTACAGCTGTTGGTTGACTTATCGTTCCTATGGGTGTTCTCCAATGTGCTTGTGCTGGGGTTATCGCTTTGTGTATCAGTAGGATTGGCTACGTGTGTTGGAGTTTGAATATCAAGCTTTGCAAAAATGTTGTCTGCTAGTATAGTGCCAGGGCTTGCTTGGCTAGTGCCTATCTGGGTTCTGAAGGTTTTCTTCGGGAGCTTCCATTCCCTGGGCGGGTTCGAGGTAGGTTGCATTAATGTTTTCTCAGTTATTTGAGATAATGGTCTTTTTCTAGCCGTTAGGTTAGGGGTGATGGAGGATGATCGACTGTTGAGCTCTTTGAGTGCAGCTCTGGCTAATTTATCTGCTGTGAAGGGTTTGTTTAGCATTTGATTCAGAAACCTGTTAGAACGGAATTTTATGTTTGTATTTGAGTGCCCAGGTGGTCTATTTTCCTTGCTTGTGCCTGGTCGGCTTTGCTCAATGTTGAAGTCCATTTGGTTTTGGTTAGCTGTGTGTGGGGTGGGCCCCTCTCCCCTGTCGTTCATGATGAACCGGTGACAGGGTAGGGGGGGCCGTATGGGCGCGCGGGCCTTTCTCCTTAGCTGCCCGAGAGCGCATGCGTCGTACGGTGCAAGCAAGATGGCTGCTCTAACCTACCGCGTATTGATGAGAAATTTGGCTGAATACACGGCGAGGACGCGTTAAAATTACGAGACTTGTTATCGCCAAAGGAACAGAGTCACTTAAATTTTACACTCCACACTCCCGACTCATGCTCGAAGCGCACTTCCAAAGTTTCCCTTGTATACCTGCGTCGTTGGCCGCTCTCTCGGCACGTCCTACCCCGACGGAGGTTGAAGGGATACTACGGGGAATCGAACCCCGGTCTCCCGCGTGACAGGCGGGGATACTAACCACTTTTTTTTTTGTAACAGGGCGTTTATTGTGCCAAATAAATACAATATATACAACGGTACAATAAACTTAAACGCTCAAAAAAAGTATAACAGATATAAATGTTTAATATATAAACTAAAGGCTCGGAGGTCCGGGCACGCACGGTTTAATACTATGGATATATATTTACATGTATACTGCACTTATTGCAACACACACTATTAACGCTTACACTAAGTATGTCTTAACTTAATTAGGGATGCTTATATATATATTTATATGTACAGAAAGGCACGGATTGCGAAAAACTGTACAATCTTTGGTTTTTATGGGTTAGAAATGAGTTGATCCTATATGATATCTATAACTATGCTTATAATATAATCTGATTAAAAATACTTAATGGTAGATATTGCGGGTGGTTATTCTACTTCGTTTATTCGTCATTGTGCTGCTAACTTTACATCTTTGGTCGGGGGTTATTTGTACATTATTGCCATTTAGTTTAATTACATGCTAGCTTTGTACGCAGCTTATTTCTAAATTTTATATGAGATAACGGTGGCTTATTACTAAAATACTATATAAAGGTATTTAAAAAATATAATCTGACATAGAATTTATAATTAAATAACATATATGTAAAAATATAAAAATATAATTTCACTCCCCGACGGGGAATCGAACCCCGGTCTCCCGTGTGACAGGCGGGGATACTGACCACTTTCTTTTTTTTTTGTAACAATGTGTTTATTGTGCCAATAAACTTTTTGGCAAATTTTCCGACCCCGTCCGATAAGCGGGACAGGCTGGACGGGGAGGTCACCTTCTCCCGGCTCCCTAGCGTGGAGGTGAGGGGCCTGCTCCCCGGGGAGCTAACAGCTCTCCTTGTGGGGTTGGCCCGGGAGAACCGGGAGATGGCCGAGAGGAGCCGGAACCTGAAGGGTACCTTTGTGAAGGGCTTCCGCGACTCCTCGGATCTCATTGAAGCGGTGGCCAATGAGATCGACTGCAGGGGCTTCCTTTGGGGAAGCACCGCAGTCGGCCCTGGCCCGGTGCCACCCGCGGGCCCCAGCCCAGGCGAGGAACTCCTGAGGGAGCGTTGCGCGGCCCTTGAGAGGGAGTTGCGGGAGACCCGCGACTCCCTCGAAGCCATCAGGGGAGAGCTGATGGCTGTCAAGCGGCTGCGCGACGCTCCCCCCCTACCGGCGCCGGCTGTCGTTGAGGACACCGCGGCGCCTGCATCTGACTGGATGGTCCAGATGCGGGCGCTGATGGAGGCGGGTCTCAGCTCCATCCGCCAAGAGATGCGGGTGGAGCTCCGACGCGCGGTCGCGGCCGATGCCGCGGCGGCGGGGGCACGTGGGCCCCCTCGCCCGTCGCCTCGCGGACCGCTGGCCCCGCCTGCGCCTGCGCCGCCGACGCCGGCCCCTGCCCCTTCGGGGCAGAAGAAGAAGAAGAAGAAGGATAAGAAGGCTGGGGAGATCCCCCAGCCTTCGGTCGCCCGTCTGGCGCCGCCCCCAGCACCGAAGCCGGGTCTCCCGAAAGAGGAGACCTGGGCAGAGGTCCTGGGGAGGAGGGCCAGGGCTGCGGCTAAGGCGGTCGCCGCCGTGGCCAACGCTGCGACCGCCGCGGCCAAGGCGCCGGCGGGCGCCACCAAGAAAGGAAAGGCCGCTGCCCCCGCCTCGAAGGGCGGGAAGGCGGCGGCCAAGGTAAAGGCTCCCCCCCGATCAGCGGCGGTGACGATCACCGTCCCGGAGGGGAGCAAGGCCTCCTACGAGGAGGCCATCAGGAGGGCTCGCCAGGGCGTCGACCTCGACGCCCTGGGCATTGGGGCCCTCAACTGGAAGCGTGCGGTCACCGGGGGCCTCATCATCGAGGTCCCTGGTGCCGACGGGGGCCCCAAGGCAGACGCCTTGGCGGCCAAGATGGCTGCCGTCCTGGGGGGGATGGAGGTAAGGGTCTCCAGGCCCGTGAAGAAGGCGGAATTCCGCCTCACGGGCCTGGAGGTGTCGGTTACCCCCCAGGAGGTAACGGAGGCGGTGGCGAAGGCCGGGGGCTGCGCCGCCGAGTCCGTCAGGGTGGGTGAGCTGAAGGCTCCGCCCAACGGACTCGGCACTGTTTGGGTGCAGTGCCCGGCCGTGGCCGCGGTGGCCATCGAGAAGGCCGGCAAGGTGCGTGTTGGGTGGTCCACCGCCCAGGTGGTGGTTCTGGCTCCACGACCGCTGCAGTGCTTTCGCTGCCTGGCCTTAGGCCACGTACGGCAGCGATGCACAGCAGCGGTCGACCGCAGCGGTCATTGCTACCGCTGCGGGGATGCATCCCACCGGCCGGTGGACTGCAAAGCCACCCCGCACTGCGTGGTGTGCGCGGCCGTGGGGAGACCGGCGGGGCACAGAGCGGGGAGCAAAGCGTGCTCCCCGCCTCCCAAACAGAAGAAGGGCGCAAAGGGGGGCGGTGTGGCGCCCCCCCAAAGCGCGACGAAGGGGACTGCCGGGGAGGCAGTAGCCGCCCCCACCACCTCCACTAAGACAGCGGAGATGGAGGTGGAGGCAGTCCCCAGCGGGGAGGGGGTCCCATGCCCCCCGCCACCCTCGTCGGTGGCCGAAAAGGGGAGACCGGCTGAAGCCAATTAATGGCCACGTCCAGCCGGTCCCCCCAATTGGAAGTCCAGGCCAACCTCAACCACTGCTGCCGGGCGCAGGACCTGATGGTCCAGTGCCTGGAGGAGTGGGGGGTTGGCCTGGCCGTCGCCACGGAGCCGTACAGAGTCCCGGACCATCCACACTGGTCCGGTGACGTGGACGGCTCCGTGGCGATATGGTGGCGTCGCCACTCGGCGACTGTGCCCCCCTGCTCCGTGGTCGAACGGGGCAGGGGGATGGTTATGGTGAAGTGGGGAAGACTTCTGGTCGTGGGGTGCTACAACTCACCCAGTTGTGACTCCGCCGAACTCGGGATGTTCCTGGACCGGCTGGGGCTAATGATAGCCCCATATATAGCCGGTCCGGTGCTGGTCCTGGGGGACCTCAATGCGAGGTCCACCACCTGGGGTAACCCCGGGACCAGCGCCCGAGGCGGAGTCCTGGAAGACTGGGCGGAGGGGATGGAGCTCCGGTTGTTAAACCGGGGCTCCGTGCCTACGTGCGTGAGGTGGAATGGCTGGTCCATAGTGGACGTGTCATTCGCGACAGCCGCCGCCTCGCGCCGTGTGTCCAATTGGCGGGTCTGGAGTGGAGAGACATTGTCGGACCACAGCTACGTCCTGATGGATGTGGCTGTGGTCTCGGACTCGCCGTTGGACACGCCCCTCCGACGTGGCACCCCGTCAGCGCCCAGATGGGCGCTGGAACGACTGGACGGGGATCTCCTGAGGGCCGAAATAATCGGCTCCGCCTGGCATCGGATCCGGGGCACGTTGCAGATGATCTGCGACGTGGCGATGCCCCGGGTCCGAGCTCAGCCCCCGAGAAGATCTGTTTACTGGTGGTCGGGGGAGCTGGCCGAACTTCGGTGCCAAAAGTTTTTGTTGTATGTGATGTATTTGTCAAATGTTCTTCTATGGGCGTGGTATATTAATGGTATATTGTTCGAGTTTTGAATATAGCCTTCACTATCCAAAAAGGTGAAAGATTCAGGAGGAGTATAGCCAGTTTTCATGGTTTCTGTGAAGTACATCGGGTTCGGATATGTGGCGGCAAAGATGAGGCTGTTGGATGATATTTGGCGGGTGCTGGCCCAATGGTTCCTAATCAGTTTTAGGATGAATAGGTCGATCCGGATGAGTTTGGCTTCTTCGTAGAGTCGGTGGTTGCTGATCATCTTGGTGAAGTCGGATTCACCATCATCCGTAGGTCAGGATCGGTCGTATGTCCCTGTCAAATCCATCAACCGTGCGACCGCGTGCTCGTTACGGTTTGCTAAGCCGTAGGTGTTTTCACACCTTAAAAATTGTGCTGAAGTGCCTTTTCTACCGAACTGGTGAAGTCAAAAATTTATTATCTTCTATCCTTTATCTCATGTTTCTATCTACATTATTAAACATCACGTTATTACTCACTTATACTGATAATTCATGTATCCTGCTATACCGCTGAACATGTGGGAAATATAACCTCCGTCACAATAGGGAATAGTCATACAATATCCAACTTACTTCTTTTACTATTTTATTTTGTTATTCTTGATAAAATATATATCCTTATTTTACCTTATCTTCTTTTCTCACTATCATAATTTTTATGTATATACATTTAGGTGTTATTCATCCTAGAATTAAATATTATAGTCCGTGTGGTTATGCTCCACGTTCTACCAAAGCTATTTTGGTATTACTTTACCACATCTCATATTATTGTTATTATATAAATCTGTAATATTGTTCATTTAATTGATATCCTACCAATACACGGCGAACATAATCCTCGCGGTGTGCTCGTAGCCCAACAAGATTCCGCGTTTGAGCTAAGCTCAGTTGTTACTCTGTCTTATATTTACTACATCATTCTTACATTATTATTAAGATTACCATCATTATAATTTTCCCATAATTATTACCTACATATAACAAATTTTAATTACCTACTCAATAAGATTATCCTTATACACGTGGCTTTTGCTCCACGTTTCACAAATTCATTCTCTAACCAGTTGGTAATACTCCAATTATTTTCATTATTACCTAATACTGTTCTAATGTTGTTAATTTGTATAACAAATTAAATAATGAAGTTATCCTATGTTATCAAATTACAAAACTCAACCTATTTATTCCAGTATTACGACTGGGTACCCCCCCCCTTTCCCTAGGGATTGCTCCAGCAAGTCCCCTCTGAAACCAGGGGTATAACCCATTTACCAATGAACGCTCTCATGCTTACCATCTATGCTTGCCTCCCCACTGTGGGCACTATCCACATTTAATCATTACTTTTCCATTCCAGCCCCGACTGGGTATCTCCCCCTTCTCCTTGGGCTTGCTTTGCAAGCCCCACAGGAATATAGGGGTAAACCTCATTTTAAAGAGCTCTTCTGAGCAATACTCCATGACTTTTGCCTCGGATAACATTATCCTTCATTCTCTAATATCCTCAGGCTTTTGCAAATTTTCTGGGCATCACTTAATTAGCTCATACTCACCTACATACATAGGTAACCCCAATCCGACTCAATTAGCCGATAAGAAGGCAAAGGCCTTCAGGAGCGGCTCACATAGGCGTAGAGACCCCTCTCTCTGCCCCCTAACTCCTTTTAATTAAAAAAAGAAAAAAAAAGTAGGTCAGGATCGGTCGTATGAAGAGCTTGTAACAGAGAATTTTTACGGATTTATCGAGATCTTTGGAATAAAACAGTCTTTTAAGGGAGAGGAATGCTTTTTCCGCTTTGCCGATTTGAATTTCTACGTGGAAGTTGTAGTTTAATTTAAAATCTAGATGTATGCCTAGGTAGCGAACCAACTCTTTGTGGGGGATTTTGACGTTTGGATTGAGTTTATCGAAGATATGAAATTTTTTTGAATGTTTCTGTACATCGTAGTTAGCGTCAGAGATTTTTGAGATGTAAGGTCTAAAGAGAATCGTCTCGCATTTATTTATATTTAATTTCAGTTTCCAAGTGTGAAAGTAGTCTTGGATTTTATTGAAGGTTTCTTGCAATTCAGTTTGGATTTTGGATACTTTGTTATCGCGTACGTATACTAGTAGGTCGTCCGCGAAGGCTATTACCCCTTTAGAGTTGTCGCTATTTAGGCCATACATTTGGAGAAGATCGCTTATGAATATGTTAAACAAGACAGGGGAATTTACTGTGCCTTGTTGTAGGCCGTTATCGATGCTGTAACATTTGTTTGACTTGAGATGGCCGTTTGTAACGTAGAATTTTTTGTCATGTAGCGTGCTCCAGATGATTTTAATTAAATGAATTGGAAATTCTTTTTTAAGAAGTTTAAAAAAGAGTCCATCCAACCAGACTGTATCAAAAGCTTTTTCTAGATCTATAAATACGGCGCCTATGCAGTCGCCTGCATTTCTGGCCCAGCAGATGTCTGAAGTGAATTTAGTGTTCGAGCAATCAGCTGTTCGGTGCCGCTGTGCGTCCGCACGCACACACGGCAAACTAGCGACTGACGAACTTTGTTTGTATCGAGGACTCGGCCGTCGTCGCGGTTCGTCTCTCTCTCTCCCCGCACACTTCGGGCGGACCGAGTAGTTCGGGGTGCGCGGCGAGGGGAGAGAGCCCCGTCAATATACACGGCAATCCGTCGAGCCCTCGGTCTCTTTTCCGAGAATCGCAGTGACGGTGATAATAAATCAGTTAGCTCTCCCACAAATTCCGACTTTATTTCTTGAACATTTCGCGATCGTAAGTTAAAGGTTCCAACGTTACGGAACCCAACGAAGATCCAAAACATTTGGTGCCGAAACCCGGGAATAGAGTGTGCCGATTTCTCTTTTCCACTCGATCCACCGCAGAATTACGAAGAATTCTGTGCATCACCGCGAGTTCTGTTGTGCGCTTCCGTTGTCTCCTCGAGTGATCCGCGAGTGCATCGAGCATCTTCCGAGGCTCCGTCGAAGACAATCAGGAAGCACCTGAAAGGAAAGGAGCAAAGGTGAATTCTTCGAATAGAATTCGTGAGACCGTTCTCGAAAAACGGTACTTAGACCGCGTGGCGAACCGTTACGGATTCGAAAATTCCGTGACCTTCCACCGGGACACCAACCGTTCTCGAACCGACCGAGGCAAGGTGTTTACCGCGATACGCGTAAAGTCCGTTGTCTTTCGCGTCTCGATCAGTTTGTTTTTACGTTTCGTTTGAATTTTAACTGCCGAAACAATGCCGCAAACGTTCAGCGATGTAGTGGTCGCTCAGGAGGAGATCGCTGGCCGCATCAAGAACTGCATCGTCAATACCGACAAATTGGGGGCAGCGAAACTCTCCGCGGTCGTATTGCAGAAAAGAATCGAGTTGCTGGAGAGTTACTGGCGCAACTTCACCGCAAATCATAACGCTATGAGACCGATGCCAGATTACGCCGCCAGTAACTACAGGAAGAGAGGCCTATACGACGAAGTCGAGGAAGCCTACATCCAGAACTCCTCTGAATTGGTGGAGAGGCTAGAAAATCTAAAGCCCGTCGCCTCTGCAATTCCGGCTGAAGCCGAGTCTCACGAGTGCAACGCCGGACCCAGATTGCCGACTCTGACCATCGAGAAGTTTTCGGGCGATCTCCTACGGTGGGAGGAGTTTCGCGATTCGTTTCGCGCTACGATCCACAATTCGAAACGATTGCAGGACGTCCAACGCCTACAATATTTGAAGGCGAGCCTCACAGGTGCGGCTGCGAAGGTTATCGCGCGTACATCCCTGACAGATGCGAACTATTCGACGGCGTGGGCGGCACTCGAACGTCGTTATGGAGGCATCCGTGTACTGACCACCGCTCACCTCGGAAGAATTTTGGACTGCCCGGCAGTAAAACGAGCGTCGAAGGAGGAATTGACCAGAGTCCTCGACGAGTTCTGTCAAGCTCGAGATGCTCTGGCCGCGCTAAAAAAATCGACACATGGGACGACTGGTTTGTAACACTCCTCGTCAGGAAGCTGGACTCGACGACGCGCCTGGACTGGGAGAAAATGTTCCCGGATCCGACGATCATGCCGTCTTTCGTGGAGATTCGAGATTTCCTCGAATCACGAATCCATGCCTTGGCCTCGACCCAAGAGCCGATGTGTTCGTCAACAACGACCAAGCGAGAGGAGACACGAAAATCCGAACAGAGGACGGCCATGACGGTGCAAATGACCAAAGGGCCATCCGCGAAGGCCAGCAACGTTCGGAGGTGCCCGCTGTGCTCGGACAATCACCAGCTAGGGCACTGCAGCCAGTTTAAAATCCTTAGCGCGCCGGAACGCAAGGAATTTGTGTATCGGAATAAGCTGTGCGTTTCGTGTTTCTCGGGAACCCACTTGCTCGCGGCGTGCACGTCTTCCTATCGGTGTATGGTGTGCGGCCGTCATCACCACACTTCGCTTCACGAGGCGTTCCGGAAGAGTGAAGCTCCCGCGCAGCCAAGCACAAGTTCGGTGAACACGTTCAGGTCGAATCGCGTTGTTTTACTGGCCACCGCGCGCGTCCAGTTGAAGTCCCCGAACGGTCGCAGTGTCTTCGCTCGCGCGTTACTCGATCCCGGGTCCGAAATTTCATTCGTGACGGACGATGTCGTGCAAGCGTTACGTCTTCCGCGCCGGAACGTGGAGGTTCATTTAACCGGATACCTCGAGATAAACGTGGGCACGGTACGTCACGAAGTGTCCGTGTTACTCGCGTCTAGTCGCGACTCCAAGTTCCAACTCGCGTTAAACGCGCTGGTGACGCGAAAAATTACCGCTCCGACTCCAGCGGTAGAAATTAATGACGAGAAGTGGACTCACCTCCACGGACTTCCGTTGGCCAACGAGGACTTCCGCTCTCCGAATAGGGTGGAATTACTTCTCGGGGCAGATGCGTGTGGTCACCTCCTCCTCGAGAATCGAATCGGACCAATGGGTACTCCTCCAATTGTTCGAACGCCCTTCGGCTGGGCGCCGATGGGCACAACCTCATCCACGAAGAACGACAGCGCTGGACCTCGGGTGCGATCCTTGTTAGTTCAGCCTGCACGAGACCTCCGAGACGATTGGCAGATGTTCTGGGAACTGGAGGAAGTACCAACGAGTGCAATAAGCACGCCTCAGGACGAAGCATGCGAAAAGCACTTCCAGGATACGCACCGCAGAGATCAGGAAGGACGCTACGTTGTGCGCTTACCGTTCGTTGCCACCCCAGGCACCGATGTCGGAGTTTCGCGATCGGCTGCCGTTCGCTTGCTCTTATCGTCCGAAAGGAGACGAGAAAAGGACGAGACGCTCCGACAGAAATACTCCGAATTTCTGGAGGAGTACGAACAGCTCGGGCACATGGAGTTCGTCTCGCGGCACTCGACTGGCGGGGGGGGGGGGGAATTACCTTCCGCATCACGCCGTGTGGCGGGAAAAACCATCGGGGAAGAAAATAAGAGTAGTTTTTAATGGCTCTTACGTTTCAGGCAGAGGCAGTACCATTAACGATTACCTGGCTGCCGGACCGAAGCTCCAAACTGACCTCTGGGCCGTAATAACGAGGTGGCGATTTCATCGGCATGCCTTTTCGACGGACATTGTAAAAATGTTTCGCCAGATCAAGGTGCACCCAGAGGACAGGGACTGGCAGAGGATCGTCTGGAGGAACGATCCAAGCGAGGAAGTACGGGACTTCCGTTTGACGACGGTGACCTACGGCACGACGTCGGCTCCGTACCTCGCCTCGAGAGTACTGCTTCAACTTGCCGACGACGAGAAGGCTCGATTTCCGCGGGGTGCAGCGATTCTCCGAGCCAATTCGTATGTCGATGACATTCTGGCCGGAGGAGATGACATCGACGACACCGAGGAGGCGCGAAGTCAACTCACGGACATCCTGACGGCGGGCGGATTCCCGCTGGATAAGTGGGCGACCAATTACTTGTCGTCGAGCTCCGGTCTCGTTCAATTGTTGCAGGGTCACCAAGAGGCAGGAGCACTGGGACTCAAATGGAGCACAGCGAACGACACTCTGTCTCTTGCGGCTCCGAAGCTCAGGACTGCCACACCAGGTCAACGATGGACCAAACGATCGGTTTTGTCCGAGACGGCCAGGCTTTTCGATCCATTGGGGTGGCTGTCTCCGATCAGCATTGCTGCGAAGATCTTGCTGCAGGACCTCTGGTTGTCTGGGTTGTCGTGGGACGAGCCGCTGTCTGAGCTGTTTTCCGAGCGATGGAAGCAGCTTCGATTCGAGATGGAGAGGACCGATCGAATCACAGTTCCGAGATGGATTGGCTATCGTGCGGCGACCAGCGACAGTATAGAGCTGCACGGATTCAGCGACGCGTCGGAAAGGGCATACTCCGCAGCCGTCTTCATAAGGGTGCCAGTTACCGGTGCAAGGGCCGAGACGCACCTACTGATGGCGAAGACCAAGGTCGCACCAACGAAGCCACAGAGCATTCCCAGGCTGGAGCTGTGCGGCGCTCTACTGCTGGCCCGACTGCTAAGAGCAGTAGGAGATTCGATGCGGCCTCACAGCGTGACTATGCATGCGTGGACCGATGCATCGGTCGTCCTAGCCTGGGTGAGATCTCATGCTTCCAGGTGGAAACCGTTTGTGGCGCATAGGGTGGCCGAGATCCAGCGCCTGCTACCGGACGTTGAGTGGCGACACGCGAGGACAGACGAAAATCCTGCGGACCTTGCCACGCGTGGGATTTCAGCGCAGGTACTGGTCGACGATGACCTCTGGTGGAGCGGTCCCTCGTGGTTGTCAGGGCCTCAGGAGGATTGGCCTGGCGCACGTGACGTCGACGAGAGCGAGGCTCCGGAGCGCAGAGTGACGGTGACGACGACGATGGTAAGGAAGACGAAGTCCGGCGACCATCCCAGTCTGCGAGCCGTCTTCGAATCGCCCTGGGACCCTCTCCGATTCTCGTCAGCGTTGAGGCTGGTCCGAGTGACCGCGTATATGCGACGCTTCGCAAATAACGCTCGCTCCATCGGTACACCGCAGCACGGGTTCCTGACAGCCACTGAAATCAACGAGGCGTGGGTGAGCGTCCACCGAATCAGCCAAGCTGACGACTTTGGCGACGAACTTGCTGAAATGGAGAAGGGTAAGCTAGTTAAATCGACCTCGACCCTTGTTTCTCTTCGGCCGATTATAGATCGTCAAGGTGTCTTACGAGTGGGAGGACGACTGGACCACGCAGCAGTTTCATTCGACCAGAGACATCCTGTAACAATCGACCGACAGTCTCCGTTGGCATCATTGTTGATCCGGTCAGCTCATCTTCGGACGCTCCATGGGGGAGTGAACTTGACGCGGGCGACGCTCAGGCTCCGCCACTGGATTCCGCGAGACAAGACGCTGGTGAAACGGGTCGTAAAAGGCTGCGTTACCTGCACTCGACTCCAAGGGCGTACCAGTAACCAGCAAATGGGAATGCTGCCTGCCCAGCGAGTGCAACCAGCAAGGGCATTCTCGGTCAGCGGAGTCGATTATGCTGGTCCGATTCCGATGCTCATGACGAGAGCAAGGGGCCAGCGGACAACCAAGGGATATATCGTCGTTTTCGTGTGCCTGTGCACGAAGGCGGTCCACTTAGATGTCGTGTCCGATTTGTCCTCAGCCTCCTTCATCGCCGCTTTCAAACGCTTCGTAGCTAGACGCGGAAGATGTCACCAGATGCTGAGTGACAACGCTACGACGTTCAGAGGTGCCGATCAGCTTCTGAAGCGCATGTTCAACGCTGCATCGACGTTTTACAAGGAAACGGCGGAATTGCTGGCCGCCGACGGAACGGAATGGAGCTTCATACCGGCGTATTCTCCTCATTTCGGCGGTCTGTGGGAAGCGGCCTGAAGGGAAATGATCCTCCCTTCCTCACGCCGAATCATTTGGTTAACGCTTCTTCATTGTGCGCAGTTCCAGAACCGGGTGACGAAATCACGTACGATGCAGGCCGACGGAGATGGAACCTTGTATCCAGACTTCTGGAAGGTTTCTGGCAGCGGTGGCGTACCAAATACCTGAGCCAGTTGCAGACTCTTCCGAAATGGCAAAGGGCACGGGAGAATCTTGCTGTCGGAGCGGTCGTGCTCCTGAAGGACGATCTCGCGCCGCCTACGAAATGGCCTCTCGGACGAGTCGTCGAAGTGCATCGGGGATCCGACGGACGAGTGCGTGTGGCTGCCGTGAAGACCGCTACCCGTACCACCACCAGAGCCATCCAGCGCCTTGTACCGCTCATTTCCTCAGAGCATTCCACCGGCGAGGAAACGTGACTCCTTTCACGGCGGGCGGTGCTTAGACGCACATTGTATATATTGTAAATAACTGTAAATATCTGTAGCTCACTTTGTTCACTTTGTTCACTTCGTTCACGCCATTCACTCTGTTCACTTCTCTGTATAACATCCGAAAACCATTGTATTATTTCGTTGCCGACCCGACAACGAGACGGGCGGTATGTTCGAGCAATCAGCTGTTCGGTGCCCCTGTGCGTCCGCACGCACACACGGCAAATTAGCGACTGCCGAACTATGTTTGTATCGAGGACTCGGCCGTCGTCGCGGTTCGTCTCTCTCTCTCCCCGCACACTTCGGGCGGACCGAGTAGTTCGGGGTGCGCGGCGAGGGGAGAGAGCCCCGTCAATATACACGGCAATCCGTCGAGCCCTCGGTCTCTTTTCCGAGAATCGCAGTGACGGTGATAATAAATCAGTTAGCTCTCCCACAAATTCCGACTTTATTTCTTGAACATTTCGCGATCGTAAGTTAAAGGTTCCAACGTTACGGAACCCAACGAAGATCCAAAACATTTAGTGATAGCGTGAACGGTGGAATGTTTATGGCGGAAGCCGAATTGAGATTCCGGGATAATATCTTTGGAATTGCAAAAATCAACTATTGCGTTATTGACAAGTGTTTCGAAGACTTTACTGATGTTTGGGAGCAGACTGATTGGCCTATAGCTATTGGGGTCGCTACTGTCTTTGCCTTTCTTTTTTATGGTTATTAGTTTGGCCGTTTTCCAAGTTGCTGGGAAGTGATAGTAGTTTAAGCAGTTATTGAAAATAATTGTATGGAAATATATATAACGTCCGGGGAGGTGTTTTAATGCTATGTTTGGGATACCATCAAAGCTCGAGGATTTTTTATTGTTGAGATTATGAAATGTATATTGTAATTCTATTGGTGATGTGAAATAGTTGGGAGGGATTTCTGGAGCTTCGGGATTGCTGGCTTTGTTGTTGTCTGTGAATGTACATAAGGTTCTACCGTTTTCTATGCCTTGCTGTATGTCTGTACGTAGTGCGTCTACTTTCTTGTGAATTATGTTGGATAATTGTGGTGTCCCCATGTGGTTGTTTTGGGAGTGGACTGTCTCAAAGTGTGCTCCCATTACGTCTACTTTATTCTGTTCGTCCGTTATTAGAATTTTGTCGGAGTTCGTATCTGTCGAGAGGAGATTGATACTCAGATCAGCTCTGCTAAGGATGGCGGTGTTTGACGCGGGAAGTTTTAGGGTGTCAATGTCGTTGTTTTCTTTGTGACGGAATATGCTATTTATTGACGGGAAAAGTTCTTCTTGTTGTCTGAGGGAGATTTTAATAATTTTCCTTTTCCAATGGTTGCTCACCGAGTTTTGGAAAGCTTTTTTAATTTCGTGTCGGGTCTGTTTTAATATTTTTTGCAGATGGTCTATTATAGGATCGTCAGCGGAAGTGTAATTGCGGAGGTCTTTTAATCTATGAATTTGTGTAATGAGTTTACTTTTATTGGCTCTGAGTTGTTTGATTTCGGGTGTGATGTATTTGTCCGTCGAGTTGAAGTTATTGTCTATTTTCGGTACTGCGATATCAATTGCTTTTACAATGTTGTCATTCAGTTTCTCGATATATTCTTCAATTTCTTTTGTTGTCAAGTTTTTATTGTCGGGGATTTCCGTGTCGTCGTTGTCGGTTAGGAAGGTTTTGTATTTTATCCAGTCTACTTTATTGTAATTGTATTTTATGGTCGGGGTTGTTTCGTCAAAGATGAACTGTTCGGCTGTTGGGATGGATATGGTCATAAGGGTGGCTCTATGGTCGCTGTCGTATCTTGATGAGTGTAGGAGGTTGGGACTAGGTATGTCGTGAAATTTAATTCTATTGTCTGCGATACAGAGGTCTATAAAAGCTCCGCTTTTTGGAAAAGAGGGTATTGCGGTACTGTGGAGGGTTGCGCGGAAGGTGATTTGGCTTTCTATAAGCCATTTGTTTAAGGAGACTCCTCGAGCATTGTTTATGGTATTTCCCCAGGCATGATGTTTCGCGTTAAGATCACCTGCTAGCAGGTAAAAATTGCTAGCTTTGTATAATTCTAAAGAATCGAAAAGGGCTCTGAGCTCTATCATGAATTCTTTCTTACAGCTGCTGGTGGCATAACTCGCGATGAGATACAATTTGCAATTATTTTGAAATTTGATTTCTACTACTGTAGATTCGAAACAGGTACTGTCTTTGATGCAGTTTAGCTGGATGTTTTTGAATTTAATATCCTTACGGATTAAAATACCCGTACCTCCTGCTCTTACGTTTTTCCCAAGATATGATGGAGTGGAGGACTGTCTTTATATTTCTTAGATTATTAATCGAACTGTTTTGGGAGATTTGAACTATGTAAATTGGGAGATTTTTCCCTTCCTTTAATGAGCGTTGCGTTTTAAATTTTCTAACCGTTACGAATTCTATGTTTTCTACATTTTTGTTCTTGAGGTCTTCAAGGACTAATTCTGTATCAAAGTCTCCTTCTAGATTTTTCAGCAAGACTGTGATAGGTTTTCCCTGTTTGGGGGTGTAGGTGAAATATTCTACGTTACTTAATTTTAGAGTATTGCAAGCTGATTTGAATGCCTCTAGACTAGATGTGTGGATGATGTGTTTGTTATTATTGATTTTTTTGATGGCAAAGTTTTTCTCAACGTTTTTCATTAATTCTAGGGTTGTTTTTACTGGGGTAGAGTAGATAATTATTGGTGGAGTCTTCGAAATTTTTGAAATTTGATGTGATTGCGTCACCTGGTTTTCGAATCGCGGCTTTTTTGTGGACGTATGTGGAGTTGGCGTTTGGACTATCTTCGAGTCGGCCATTATGGTCCCACTTCCTGTCATCTTGGAGGTTGAGGGAGGTGCTGGCAAGCTGTTTTTTCGCTTCTGCGAAGAGACCTTCAACCACGGATCGTTTGCTGGAGGGTGGACTGGCGCTGGGATGAACGTGGTTTGTTGTATTGGTGTCTTCTCGGTTGGTGCTGGTCCTTTGACACTTTTCGATGGCCCTGGTTCCGCGATGATTTTTGGTTTTCGCTCCTCCTCCAGTTGTTTTGTTAAGTTTTCGATGGTTTTATTTAGATTTGCGATCATTTTGATCAGTTCTTCGTAGGACATTTTTTCCGGTTCTGTTTGTCTTGGTGTGGTTTGTAGCTTGGAAAGTGTTTGCACTTTCGGTTTTCCCATTGTTGCTGATGGTTCCGCGTTCTTACGTCTGTTTAAATTCGGCTTGAGATTTAGCCGTTTGACGTTGTCGTTTGTTTTTAGCACTTTGTTGACATGTGTCAGCAGTGCTCCACTCTCGTCTGGGAACGTGTTCGTTCTCTTTACGAATCTTATCAAGTCATCGATTTTGTTTGCTTGATTTTCTTGAGAGACGTGACTAGGGGGAAAACCCCCTTGTTGATTTTCTTCACTTTCTATTTTAACTTTGCCCGTATTTTCATCAATGGTTGAAGAAACTGTAAATTATTCCAACTGCGATATATTCACACGCGCTGTATGCGGATACTTTAGTGGCGAGCGAACACTGTACACTGTGTATGCGTGGGTTTTCGGCGGCGTTGTGTGTGGGGGTTACTCGGTATACCTGCGGAGCGATCGTAAGGGCACGTCCGACTCCTACGAGGGTTGATGAGCAACTGGGGATACTGACCACTATACTATCGAGGACGGGACGCTGTTTTAATATTTGTTATTATTACTTATGATTGCTATCTAGGTTTGGAACCACCAGAACTTCTCTGGGTCTTCCTTCGCGACGATCTCTTTGTCGTATTTTGTTAACTTATATCTAAAGCGCATTTCCGGATGGTCGAAGGTGATGTTACTGTCGTAGAGTAGTCTTTTGTCATATGTTTTTCTATTGTAATGATAAATGATCGGTTGTTTGTAATTGTCTTGTATGAGTCCGTTGCTGTCGAAGTGTATGAATGATTCTGGGGGTGTATATCCTGTATGCCTGGTTGATTCGTGGTATTGTGGGTAGGGGTAGGCTGATGGATATATGTAGCTATTTTCTAATATGTTGGGAACGTTGACCCAATGGTTGCGGATGAGTTTCAGTGTAAATATGTCTATTCTGGGTATTTTTGCCATTTCGTAGAGTCTATGGTTACTGTACAGTTTCGTGTAGTTGGATTCCGGTGTTCTATATTTGTTGAGACATGCTCTTAGGCATTTTCTTTCGAGGAGTCTAAGCTTTTCCATGGTACTTGCGCTTATGTTGTACCATATTGGTGCGCCGTATGTTAGTATCGGCCGTACTAGGAGCTTGTAGCACAGGATTTTAACATTCGTGTTCAGGTCTTTACAGTAGAAAAGTCTCTTGTTTGCTAGGAAGGCTTTCTGTGCTTTGTCTATTTGTATGTCTATGTGGTTGTTATAGTTCAGTTTAAAGTCTAGATGTACGCCTAAGTAGCGGACCACATTCTTATGGGGATTTTTACTGACTTATTGTTGGAGTCATGTAGATGAAAGAATTTTGAGTGCTTCCTGACGTCATAATTGGCATCGGAGATTGTGGAGATATAAGGTCGGAAGAGTATTGTTTCACATTTATTGACGTTAATTTTAAGTTTCCATGTATGAAAATAGTCTTGGACTTTATCGAAAGTTTCTTGTAACTGTTTCTGTATTACCGAGGGTTTGTTGTTGTTGACGTATATTAATAAGTCATCTGCAAAAGCTATTGCTTTTTTGTGTGGTTCGCTATTTAGGCCGTACATTTGTAAGAGATCGCTTATGTATATGCTAAACAGGATTGGGGAATTGACGGTGCCTTGTTGCAGGCCGTTTTTTATATTAAATATTTTCGTGGAGGTGTTGGTCCCCTCTGTTACGCGAAACGATGTTCCGTGTAACATGTTCCATAACATTTTAATCAAATGAGGGAGAAAATTTTTCTTCAGCATTTTGAAGAAGAGTCCATCCAGCCAGACTGTATCGAATGCTTTTTCGAGGTCGATGAATACCACCCCGACACAGTCACCTGCGTTTCTTGCCCAACATATATCGGAGGTGAACTTTGTTATCGCGTGGATGGTGGAATGTTTGAATCTGAAGCCGAAATGTGTTTCGGGGATGATACTATTGTCTATGCAAAATGTGTTTAATTAGTTGTTGATGGTGGTTTCGAATATTTTGCTTAAATTGGGCAAGAGACTGATGGGTCGGTAGCTGGTCGTTTCGGCCCCATCTTTACCTTTTTTCTTCAAAGCCACCACTTTCGCTGCTTTCCAGGCTATCGGAAAGTAAGCGCGGTTTAGGCAGTTATTGAATATTACCGCGTAGTAGTAAATATACCGAAGGGGTAGCCTTTTTAGTGCTGTGTTAGGTATACTATCGAAACTGGAGGATTTTTTATTATACAGGTGTTTGAATGTGTCTTGTAATTTGAAGTAGGAGGTGAAGAAATTTGTTGGGATTATGTCTGTGTTCGGATTTGATGCGGTGTTTTCGTCATGGAAGGTGCATACTGTTTTGTTGTTACGTACGTCTTCGTCTAGTTCGGTTCGTATTTTATGTACTTTCTGTTGAATTATGTTTGTTAGTTCATGTTTGCCCATGAGGGAGTTCTGTGTGTGAGCCGCTTCGAAATATGCCCCTAATACGTTTAGTTTGTCTTATGTGTCTGTGATTATTAAGTTGTTCTTTTCGTCTGTCTGTACGTTGTTTCGGTTTATGTTGGCGTTTATTATATCTGTTTTCGTGTTAGGAATCTTTAGGGTGTCTATGTTGTTTTTGTGTTTCGGTCGGAAGATATTGTTTATCGATGGAAAGAGCTCGTTGGATTTTTGCGTGGAGATTTGAGAGATTCTGTGTTTCCAGTAATCACTTGTCGAATTTTGGAAGGCTTTTTTAATTTCATATCTTGTGGTTTTTAGAAGCTGTTTGAGTGTGGCTATAGTAATGTCGTGTGCACTAGTGTAATTTGAGAATCTTGTTAGTCTGTTTAACAGTGTCAGTAAGTGGCTTTTTCGTTTTCTTAATTTTATTATTTCTGTCGTAATGTATCTGTCTGTCGAGTCGAAGTTGGTGTTAGTTTGCGGTACTGCTATGTCTATTGCTTGTGTGATATTTGTGTTGAGCTGTTCTATGTATTTGTCGATTTCGTCTATTGTAAGGTTTCTATTATTCGGCATGTCTATCTTACCGTTTTGTTCTAAATGTGAGGAGAATTCTGTCCAGTCGGCTTTATAGTAATTATATTTTATATTGGGGGTTGCTTCGTCTATTTCCAGGTAGTCGTGGGTACGTATAGATATTGTTATTTTTACTGCTTTATGGTCGCTGTCATAGTCGGTGGAGTCGAGTCTGTTATGTACGGGTGTGTCGTGGAATTGTAGATTGTTGTCGGCTATGCAAATGTCTATGAAGGCACCACTCTTTGGGAAGGATGGTGTTAATGTGTGAAGTAGGGAGATTCGGTACGTTATCTCGTTGCGCGATATCCAATTCAGAAGAGCTACGCCTCTATGGTTATTGATGGGGTTGCTCCACGCGGAGTGTTTGGCGTTTAAATCGCCCGCGAGGAGGTAATAATTGTTGTTTTTGTGTAATTCTAATTGTTCGAATAAGGATTGAAGTTCGGCCATGAATTCTTTTTTACAGCTACTAGTCGCGTATCCAGAGATTATA
The DNA here is from genome assembly GCF_050948215.1 of Halictus rubicundus. NCBI lineage: Eukaryota > Metazoa > Arthropoda > Insecta > Hymenoptera > Halictidae > Halictus > Halictus rubicundus. Next base: position 296,585 of record NC_135162.1, read on the forward strand.
AATAAGTTATTATTATTTTGGAACTTTATCTTGATTGTGGTGGCTTCGAAGGTGGCATTCTCTACGCCGCACAGTGGGCAATTTGGACAAAATCGGATTCAAAATCAAGGAACTTTCGATAAGAATGAGGTAGAGCGATGAAATTTTTTTTAAATGAAAGCTGCAACTTTGTAGAATATGGGAAAAATAGGGATATTATTACCATCCAATCATTTCTACGAAAAAATGACTTCATTAGTTTCTGTCACAAAAATCTATTTTTTGTAAAATCCTGAGGTCGTAGACAAATTTTGACACCAGATTTGAAATCAGCGTGAAAAAATCTATGGGAAATGATGTATAGCATGTTAAACAAAAATTTTTTCCGCGCGTGGTATTGGAAAAACCATAATTTTCTTGAAATTGTGCAACTTTAATGAATTTTCTCAAGGTTAAAAAACGTTCGTACCATAATCTCCCTATTTTGCCCATATTCTACAAAGTTTCAGCTTTAATTTAAAAAAAGTTTCATCGCTCTTCCTCATTTCTATCGAAAGTTCTTTGATTTTGAATCCGATTTCGTCCAAATTGCCCACTGTGCGCCGCCCCGCTGGATGGACTTGAATTTAATATTATTTCTGACTAGGACGCCTGTTCCCCCAGCCTGTTTAGCATTGGATCGGTCGTTTCTTAGGAATGTATAATTTTTAAATCTAATTACATGTCTAGGACTTAACTTAGTTTCACAAAGAAGGACCACATCCCGATCGTTGGACGCTAGATACTCTGCAAGAGATGCCCTTCTTTCGTACGATATTAGTGAATTTACGTTAATTTCGGTGATTTTAAGTCTATTGCATCGAAGTTTCTCCGCATTATTTTGCCGTGTGTAGTTGGTCGTGGTGGAATTGAATGTTAAAATTCGAGGTCTAGTGCATGGGCGATGAGATTGATTTTGTTACTGTTCGATTCTAATTGCTCGAGGCATCGGGACATTTGGATGTTTACGGCGGACTCTATTGTTCTTTTAATTTGATCTAATAATGGGTTTTGATCTGTAAGAGGTGTATTTTCTGTTTTCTGTGGTTTGGGGGTGGGTGGCTTCAGGGTGCTGCTTTCTTTTAAAAGCGAACTGAATGAAACACCGGGTTTGATGAATTGTTGAAACTATAGACAGGAGACTGAGGTACGGAGTGGCTCAGGATCGGCAGGAAAGTGATATAGGCAGGTGACTGGAGAATGGATGTAAGAAAGGTGCGGGTGGAGTAAATTCTGAGTATAATGGAAATTAAATATATTAAACAATCGGTAGATACATAGGCACGTACAATGAGTTGAGACGTCGTCACGAAAATACGTACTAAACGCGAAGCCCGCGAGTACAGAATTGAACAATACAGCGATCAGTCGATCGTATAATAAGACGCGTGAAAATGTGATGATCAGTCGATCAGAAAGTTGCCAAAGGACCCCGTGCTGGGGTTGTCGCGGGTTATTTATACTGTGCGGGGCCACCGACAGCGGAAGGAATAAGGAGTGGGGTTTTTGAAAATGACAAAGGATTTGGCAGTGTCGAGCGTTAGTTAGCGTACGAGGGCAATGCCCTAACGGCCGCTGCTGCACAGGAAACAAGGACGATGGGTAACGGGTTTGATATTTTGGAATATGGGAATCGGTGGCCCACGCGACAAGTAATCCGTCATACGTAAACATAACGTTTACGTCTGCGTGCGTTGACCCGGTTTCGGCACCGAGCTCGATCGGCTGTCTATTGTCGCCCGAGAACCGAGGCCGCTCGCCTGCGGATTAGCGCAAAACCTTTATGGTGGGTCTGTTTGTGTCGCACGGTTTCTTGCGTTACCGGGGTTCCCGGTAACGCCTGCAATGATTTTGAACATGAATCTATTTTTGGCTTGATGACTTTTCTCTATTTTTTCTTTGGTTGCTAACTTTTTCTCTTCAATCTTTATCTTTATTTCTTTGATTTTTGGGCATCCCCTGTAAGAGGCTGGATGCCCGAAACTTTTGCAATTTATGCAGTAGGGGCCTGCAGAGTTCTGGCTACCTGACGGTTCGGCGGAGCGTGGACAGTCACCCGGGTTGTGGGGCACGTTGCATTTGACACAAAGGTAGTCTTTTTTTTTTTTTGGTAGGAGAGGAAAAATGCTTTACGCACACCAGATGGTCCGGTAGTGTGGGACTCGGCGAATGTGCCATACCCACTAAAAAACCCGCATGCCTCAGTGACCGAGGACCCGCTCTTCGCATTACTCAGGGTCACCCGCATGCGTCTAATTCCACCCCTGTTCTTGCCTTTCAGTTATCCTTCTCACCTTTCAAACCTCTATGTCATTCTCTCCAGCTTACGTTCAAAATCTTCTTTTTTCCCCATGATTAGATTAATAAAATTATCTATTTTTTTCCATGTAGCTCCATCCCGAAGCATTATGCTCTGGAAATTCCCGACAGTAAGTGTGTCTCCTATATCGATGTATAGAGAATTTCTCTCCGCTGCCCATCTATCACAATGTAGAAGCGTATGTTCGGGATGATCCCTAACTCCTACACACCACCAACATTCGTCACGTGTGGCCTTCCCTATCCGATGACGGAAAACCTGGAAGACCCCGTGTCCTGTAAGCATTTGGGTTAATCTGTAGTTCAGTATTCCAAAGTTCCTTTCAGCCCAACTTTTTGGGTTCGTAATAAAGGATCTCGTCCATGCAGAATGACGGTAATTGTAATGAGTTCGTGCCGAGGATAAAAAAACGGATACACGTTGTTTTAAAATAACATATTTATTTCGACTAGATTTTTATCCCGCACTTGGTCGCCGGCCGAACTAACATTGGGCGACTTGTTTTGTGTGGATCCGCGGTTGTAACAATTCTAGAGGTGTGGTCGGAACTTTAATATGTATTAACCGATAGTTAAGTTGTCTTATACGATGGTAGCCGATAGCTGTGTCGATACGTTCGGTACGACGGTTTTTTCGTTTCTTTCTGCGATACGTCCGGTACGACAGTTTTTTCGTTTCAGCCTCACTGCTTCGGAGTAAGTTCGCAAGTCACCTCGCGGAATGCCTCGATAAGGCCCGTTTGGGGGAAAAACATCCCTTTCCGAAAAATGCCGCAGACGGCCGAAAATCCGCGAGTGACGTTACCCCGAAGCAGCGCGACGACGCGGGTCTACATGGCCCGCCGCGGATTTATGGCCCTTGGCCTGGTTACGGTCCCGATGGCCAAGGGGACGAACGATTTCTCGGAACACGGGTCCGAGGGTACCTCGAGTAGGTAATAACGGAAGGACGCGACGTGCCGAAAACACCGCAAGTGTTTTGCACGTGTGGCACAAGGGATGCGGACCCTTGGCCGCTGGCCGCTGATGCTAACCATCAGGCCTGCGAAAGTCCGAATCCGGGACAATACGAAGCGCATGGAAATTCTAAAGGACGGGCCCACGGATTGACTTTATGGCCACCTTTCCAATACTGTCAGCTCGAATCTTCGAGTGCTGTATACGACACTCGAGTATTAGCATTCTTCTAAAGTATCGAAGGACAGTATAAAATCGGAAAAGGGCCTCCAACGACATCTGGAGACAACGTGAAAATACGCCATAAACATAAAACTACGATATTCTATGGGGGCCGCGGCATGCATCCTCTCGGAACCGTACAGTAATTATTCCATGTGATCAGCCATTTATTCCAAGAGTTTTCTTTGATTTCTTCCATTTCTCTTTTAAAATTTCTTTCTTTAAATTCGCGAGTAAGCTCGCCATCCTCTTCTGTGATTTTGTATTTCTTTTTCAACTCATAAAGTAGTGGTCTCTCTTCTAGGAATATTTTCAGCGGCAAATACCCTGTCAATATGCAAAAGGAGTAACGAGACGCCGATCTATACGCCCTGGCTATTCTACACAAACCGAGACGCTGTACTCTCGCAATCTTAGTAATATTCCGACGGTAAGACAGAACCTTTTTTGCCCATATATGGCTACCATAACTAATTATAGAAACTACTATGTTATAGTATAATTTCCTTCCAGCATACGATGCGCCCCCTGTGTTTTTCATTAAACGTGATAATTCTCCTATTACTTTGTATGATTTTTCAGTTATCCAGTTTATATGTTCATAGTAATTATTATATCTGTTAAGATATATGCCTAAATATTTTATGCTACTACTTGCAGTTATTTGATTATTCGTAATATCCAATTTGAAATCTTGTGGAGTCCATTTCTTATTTGTAAATATAAATTTTGACTTGTGACCTGCTAGTTCCAGGCCATTTACTTTTAACCAGGGGGCAATTTTCAAATTAATGGCCTCTTCAAGATCTTTTTTTAAATTATCTAGTTTTCCACTAGATGCATAAATCAAAATGTCATCCGCGTATGCGATAGTCGTAATCTCCGAATCGTATTTAAGTGCAAGTAACCCATCGTAGACTATATTCCAAATTAACGGAGATATTACCGAACCTTGTGGCACACCTTTCTCGGTCCGTATACTGATCCAACTATCAGCCGCTTTATATTCAATCGACCTATTTTTGAAATACAATTGTAATAAATTCTGTAGTCTATTAGTTATTCTTTTTTTCTTTAGATTTTCAAAAATTCTATTCCAACCGATTGTATTGAAGGCGTTACGTATGTATTAAGTATGTCCAAACTAATAATAATTCCAAATTTTCTCCATCTTATAGTTGATTCCATGAAATCGTTAACAATTTCCAAGGCGTCCAAGGTCGATTTCCCTTTACAGAAACCGAATTGATTTCTATGAAAAGGCGTATTCCCTAAATATAATAAAATTTCTTTTTCTAGGATTTTTTCAAAGATTTTATTTAAACAATTGCCTATGCAAATGGGTCTAAAATTACCAGGTGAGTTATCCGTATTTATATTTTTCCTCAAGAGAATAGTTCTTGATTTTTTCCATGCTTCAGGTATATACAGTAAGTCCAGGCATCCAAAATACAGAGTGGCCCACATAACTTTGAACGGCTCAATATCTCGAAAACTATGCCATCGATTTTAAAGTTCTTAGTTTTAAATTGCATGGAACTGAAGGGCCTTTCTGACTACATAAACGTGAAGTGGCCTCCCTTCCCTTTTAACGGGGGAGGGGAGGTACCTTTATAATTTTAAATGGAACCCCCTATAAAATGTTACATATTTAGATTCTACAGGAAAAAACAAGTCAATTTTGTCTGAAACATTTTTTTGTCAGATACTTCCATGATGAGATATAACAGTTTGAAGTTTCGAGTTGTAGGTACTTGAAGCGCTCGGAAATAGCGTTATGGAATTATACGCGCTCGAGTCCTTCTACAAAGTTTCAGCTTTAATTTTAAAAAATTCCATCGCTCTACCTCATTCCTATCGAAAGTTCCTTGATTTTGAATCCGATTTTGTCCAAATTGCCCACTGTGCGGCGTCGCGCGATTCTGGCATCACGACTGAACGAGTCTGATCGAGCTCGATGAAAGCGGTATAGTTCGTACGTGTCGTACTGTTGCGTTCGTCATTTATTTTCTCACTACAAACGTGAAAGAAAATAATACAACTACGTTCTCAGTCAGTAGTGAAATAGATTGACATCTTGCAAAAAAGATCAACTACATAATTATTGATTAATTAATTCTTAACTCTTTCGAATTTCACCATTAATATTAATTGATATTTTGCATGATTCTTTAAAGCTAAAATTTATGTTGTTTAAATGAAATATACATGAAAATATATAGTAAATTTCAATTTAATTTCTTTTTCAAGTTCAGTTACAAAATATTGATATTTTGTATGATTCTTTAAAGCTAAAATTTATGTTGTTTAAATGAAATATACATGAAAATATATAATAAATTTCAATTTAATTTCTTTTTCAAGTTTAGTTTCAAAATATATTCAAAATGGTTGCGTATTAATAGTGTTAATGTTGGAATTTATTTCATAAATAGAACAAAATGAATCTGTTATTTCTTTAGAAGGAAGGATCGTTTGAATCGGCTTTTGGTATACATTGTATCTGCAGTTAATATACATTGTATGTTGTCCCCGGTGTGAAGCCAATCTTATCACCCATCCGACACATAGAATAAACTGCTCCTTGACTCACCGTACGCGTCATCTCCTCCTGGCGCATAGAACAATCAGTAAGATGCCCTTTGTATCTCATCGAAGATAACTTGCCCTTTCGGACCCCCAAAAATGTATATAAAGCCCACGCCAGCTCAATAAAGTAGTCCAGTTGCGAATACCTTACGCCACGCGCTGTTATTCTACCCTGCCGACTCCGTATTCCGTACTACGGTTCAGAATACGTTATTTCCAAAGAATTAATACGCGAAATCGCGAAGTAATCATTGTCGTTTCCCGGATACGACAATTGTCCCGTGACACCGGCATGGGACCCTCGATCCTCAGTTGTTTATATTGGACTGTTGCTCCTCTGTTTCGTTTTCTTGTTTCATTCGCGACGTTTCTCTCAAACCGTAAAGACGTGTCTGACGACGTGCTATTAGAGAATCTGTTGAAATATAAATTCTATTTCGTATACAGATAAAAGAGTGTGTTTTCATTATATATACACCCATATACCAATAGTTAAAAAATTGTAGAATTGCGAATAATAATTATACGTATGGAGAAATGTTATTTACGTTCAAGATTTATGAAAATTGTATTTTTATAATTTGGAAATGTGGTATCTATATTTATTAATATTGTACTGATAAAGATAATTGTAGATATATAACATAATAACATCAAATAAAAAATTATAATTTGAACATATATTTAGGATACTGGGAGTAGGCAATGATAGGTACGACGCGTGGTGGTATAAAACGATTTATTAGACTATGGCGTGGGTGAGAAAATGCTACCAACTCACGCGGAATCGACGGATCGGAAGACGTAACGCGACGCGTCTATGCCGAAGGTTCTTAGCTTTCTGACTTCTGCTTCCTGAGAGCGCGTTAATAAGGCCCCCGAAAACCGTTAGAATAAAGGGGAGGTTCTCCACCCCCACAAGGTCATGGAGAAAGTTTCCTCCCCCGAAACAACTGCATCCGGGGACTTCACTCTTAAGGATACTGTAACGGTCGGGCCGAGGTTCTGGCAATCGTCACTTAAATGACCGAGCCCTCAACCCGACCTCCCATGGTACGCACTTGAGAGGGATGGAATTTCCGCGTCCGAAAATTCCACGTTCCCACGCACCATGGTCGCTACATATAGTCATAACATCAGATATGTAGATGTACATAACTCGTCAATCATTTGAATTTGACCAGATTTGATAATTTTTGTGCATGTAGTTCCAACATTTATCGTTCGTCAGCGTAGAGGGCGTAAGAAAACCAGTTGTTTACATGTGAGACTCGAAACCCCATATGGTGATTGGTCTACTCCTATACCTCGTCTGTGTTTGTAGGTAATACCATTTCTGTAAAGGAAACTGTACGGCAGATACCGACCACCGAATCTTGAAAAGTCACGTGACTATCCCGGGCCCTTAAGGGCCAGTTTACCTACGTGGCCTTGAGTCGCCACGCTCCAAACAGGAACTAGGAGAAGCTTCCTAGCGATCTACACGCTACAAACGGCCGCTAGGAGAAGCTCGAATGACAGTGTGCGTGCCGTGTGCGTGTGCCATGGTATGCCGCACACAACGCTAGATCCGCAAGAACGAAAGAGGTTGCAAGGGTTCGGGAGGCGGCAAATCATTGTTCGATAATGCAAAGATGGGGCTTTCCAGGGGTGAAAAGCGTTAGATAAAAGATAAATCTAGAGCGCTCGCGAACGAACAGGTCCTACTTTTGCGTTTTCTAGGCGTAATTTGCAATATTCGGCAGAATGTAGATTTAAGGACATATTTTCTTAAATAACCGGGTTCTTATGGAGAATGTTGACGGCGAGCGCTCTAGCGGTGACATATACAATGTCAATGCAACGCCTATAATATTGTATAATTACGTATTAAACAAAGGATTTGCCGCCCCCGAAAAACCATCCCACAGCTATTATTTTGCTCAAATATAGTTCCGGCATTTTTCGCTACGAGCGCTGTATTCTCTTTCCGACCATTGTCGTCGTTAGCAGTCACTATGCTCGAATGAGAGTGTGCGACACACTCACACACCGCCAGGTCGACGTGTACGTGTACCTACGAGAATAGCAAGGGTCCGGGATGCCGCGAATCATTCCTCGATAATGCAAAGATGGAGCTTATCAGTAGTCAAAAGCGCTAGATAAAAGATAAATCTAGAGCGCTCGCCATCAAACAGGTCCAACTCTTGCATTTTCGAGCAACATTTTGCATTATTCGGTCGCATGGTGCCTGCCGTAGCTTCGTTCGAACAGCTGTGCCTCGGCACACTCACGCACCGCTAGGTCGGCGTGTACGTGTACCAATGAGAATAGCAAGGGTCCGGGATGCCGCGAAACATTCCTTGATAATGCAAAGATGGGGCTTATCAGTAGTCAAAAGCGCTAGATAAAAGATAAATCTAGAGCGCTCGCCATCAAACAGGTCCGACTCTTGCATTTTCGAGCAACATTTTGCATTATTCGGTCGCATGATGCCTGCCGTAGCTTCGTTCGAACAGCCGTGCCTCGGCACACTCACACACCGCTAGGTCGGCGTGTACGTGTACCTACGAGAATAGCAAGGGTCCGGGATGCGGCGAATCATTCCTCGATAATGCAAAGATGGGGCTTATCAGTAGTCAAAAGCGCTAGATAAAAGATAAATCTAGAGCGCTCGCTATCAAACAGGTCCGACTCTTGCATTTTCGAGCAACATTTTGCATTATTCGGTCGCATACAATGTAAGCGGATGAAAAATCGCGCACATATGAAAGTTTAAACTTTTAGATTTTTCAATATATCCTCGTGAAATTGTGACGAGCGAATGGAGGGGATTTTCCTTATGAAAATAAGGTCAAATTCGAGTGTAATCGAACAAGTTTCTTGTTCTTTTCGAGCCTTAAGGGCCCGGGTCAGTCACGTGACTTTTCAAGATTCGGTGGTCGGTATCTGCCGTACAGTTTCCTTTACAGAAATGGTATTACCTACAAATGTGTAGCTGACTGATGAATACGAGATGGAGCTATCGTCGTATTCTATTATGAATCAGAAAGAGAACTCGATTGACGTTGCAACACAACAGGTGTGTGACGAGGAAGCTAGATTTTACTGCGTTGTCAGCTTTTAAAAGGGCAATGTTGCCGTATCATATTCATACAAACACCGTCGATGATCGCATGGAAAGCGTTCGATCTGGTTCGAGCGGTTTCTTTTCTTCCTTTCGGATCTGTCGAAATTTGGAGGCTTATTCCTTCTTAATTTAAAATATGGAATTTTCAATTGTAAATAATTGTATTAAACGATCATTGAATATTGACTTGTTTAAAAATCTTCCTAATTTTTTAAACTTTCTATACGAATATAACACGAATATATGTATATGTAAAATTTACAGAACAAAAGTATAGTTTTAAAAATTACGTTTTTTATATATTGTTAACAAATGGTAACACATCAATATAATTGATTTGAATTTTAATACAAAGAGTATTATTTTTCGACGTGGAAATGAAAGGTATAAACAATCACGGCATGATTAAAATATTAAAAATATTAAAAGATATTAAAAAGATAAAAATAAGAAATATTATAAAAAAACCCGACTGCGAAAGGAATTAAAAAGAGAAGAAACAAAAAACTAATTTATCAAATAAAATATTGATAATAAATAAAATAAAAAATAAAAAAATGAAAAGAAAGTATAAATTATCAATAATTCTTTTCGCAGCAAGATTTTTTGTTTTATTAATAATATTTTTTATTTTTATCTCTTTAGCGTATGTCGCGGTCAGGTTTTTTGTTTGTTTTGTTTGAAACGTGCGTAAATCGCCTCATCTGGATAAGCTATAAAGGTTCGACAAGGATAGCGAAGAGCCATCCCGAGAGTGAACAAGATAGACATACTACGACGAGCGACCGCGATCGAGCTCTAGCACTTGAAAGCAGAGTTGGGTAAAATATTCATCTAAATAAAAATTTCGAATAACCAATAAAAGATAAAAAAATCTTTACTCGTCGAGAATCGAACAAATAATTTTATTCGACGAGAATTTATCCGACGAATAAAGATAATTTTTTTTATTCGAAGCGGATTTATTCGAACTTCGAATAATTTTTCCATCTTTGATCTGTATCTTTTATTCGAAGGCTTCGAATAAATCTTCGAATAACTTTTGCCAGCTCGAATAAACGGTGACGATTTTCCTGATGAAAATGAGTTCAAATTCGAGTGTAATCGAACAATTTTCATTGATACGTAATGTTACGATAAAAATTACAATCTCATTGAAGATAGTTCAAATGATGTCGTGTTTGGACTCATTTTCATCGGAATAAGCTCTTTTCTTTTCTGATAAAAATTACACCGAACATGATATAATTAGCATCACATTTAATTGACGATTACAAATTCTATCAAGTACAAACTTGCTGCACACAAGTTCTCGTACAATCGACCGAAGCAAGGATGTTTTGTGTGAGTTCTGGGCCAAGGTCGAATATTTTCATTTTATTCATACGAAACTGATCCGATTTCCACATATAATATTTAAATGTTTACTAATCTGTTCAATTCAAATTTTGTAATGTAACAAATACATTGTAATATTTGTTGTAATTTCTTTGAAATAATGCCACAACAATTTCTAGTGGTGGTTCAGAGTCACCACTCGAGTGCAAAGGGTTAACAATTTCTTTTTCTCTTTTGTATAATGTGGTACTGTATGTAAGCTCATCGGTATACAAATGTGATCGCAATTTCATATGATACATGAAGCTACAGCTACGACTATGCTATATGCGTATATGGACAACTGCACATTGCTTGCATGAGTCCGAAACATCAAACTAGCGGAGTATTTGCATGTATAGGAAAATTATATATGTCGGGGCGTGATGGCAGCGATGCACCCCGTCGGCAACAACGCGTAACGCGTATAGGATTTAGTTTAATCGTAAAATAACGATTTACCGTACCCTGACAATTGCCCTGCGAAGGGGCAATAAAACAGTCCCTGCGTACCTGCGCTACCCCTCTTCGCGCGCGGGGCAAAGGGCGATGCGAGACAGGGTGCCTGGAATGATGGGCTGGGACCCTGTTGAACGTGACCACGGGCGGCAGAATAGTTTGGGCAACGGTAGGCCGAACACCAGCTTTGAGAAAAGTCACTTTTCGTGGGTAGAAAACGTAAAGACGTACGCGAACATTCTGTGAGGCCCGTGTGCTCGTTGACGTGTCTCTCGTTGCACCACGAGATCGGGCATAGCGTGTACGCAGAGTCCATACGACAATCGCGTAAGCGCAAAAGGGTCGAATCGATGGAGAACGACGCTGGACAATCTCCGGCGGGTCCGAGGACGGAAGAGTCCGCCCAGCCTCCGACATATACATATACACACATATACAGACGCACGTTGCCGATGAGCGAATAGGCGTCGAACATAACCACAATCTACGCTTGCAGTTTCCTCCAATCCCACTTCGACAGTCCTTCTACTTAGGCGCCACCTGATGAGCTCCAGCTCAACTAAACTTGTCACATTTTTTGCTCTATATTATCGATATCATGAATTCTGACGCTAGAAAGCCATGCCGAAATGGGAAACAAGTTTTCGCCTTTATTTCGCAACAGAATCAAGACAAATTATAGCTCAATTTGTAGCTGGAGATATTTTCTAATGCGGGCTGGTCTCGACATCATCCAGAAAACTCATCCAATGGCATAAAAATGCTTGAATTCCACGGCACGTGCATCGTCAATGTTTGGGCTACTTCTAACGCTCATATTTCTAAATATCTGCATAATCTCGTCAGCTCATGACCAGCCCGCATTAGATTGAACCTTCCTCTTTCGAATGAGCCCTTTACCAGCGATAAAATATTCCTTTTTAAGGACGAAAACTTGATCCCCGTAAAACCATATTTTGTCGGTAACGTAGTCACTCTACTTTTGGCGCCCCGGGCTCTTAATGCGTCGGACTACGGAGCGGATACGCTGGAGTTCGAATCCCGTCGGTGGAAAAGTTTTTCCCATAGATTATCTTTATTTTTTCAATTTCTTATATGGTTCATTCATGTGATTTTAACAATTTTTTTTTAATGTTTTGAAAATATTGAAGTAACATCTTTCGTCGAAAGTTGAGAACGATTACCTTTTAAAGCAGGTGTTATGTACGTATTAGGGACCCGAAATTACGATACTTGTCTGCAGATGGCACAACCGGTTAATCTATCAATTTCGCGGCATGAGTTCAAACGCCTCAAAGTACTAAGGTACTAAACTCCCGAACGCGGCTTTATCTGGGAAGGGAAAATGGATATAAAATGTTATAAACGTAACTTGGTCGGAAAACTTTACTGTATTTCTAATAATGTTGATGGGTCGACAAAGTGATTTTCGAGATCAAAAACGAGTGTCCCGGGCCTTTGCTCTGTTCCTTTTATCGGACCTCCGGTTCCAGGATGCGTTGATGGTGGGGCGTCGTGAGGTCCAATCAGAAGGGTAGTCTCCTCCCCTAAGTTGCGTGGGCCTGGAATGCGTAAGGCCTCGAAGGAGTGGCCCAAGGGGACGTAATCTGGGGGGTTACTCGCGTGTAGCATGCCACGTGCGTTTCGATTGCCGTTCGATGTCTTCGTAGGTGGCCTCTTGTTCGGGGGTGACTAATTTATGTCTTCCAGGTCCTTGAGGGAGGCTGTAGAGCTGTCTTCTCTCGGGTCTGTTTTTCCTCGTTGTCCTTCGCTTAAGCGGGCCTGGTCCTAGTAGAAGTGGTTCCGCTCCGTTATCGCTTGCAGCTGGCATTCCTTGCGTCTCGCTTTCCCTACTCGAGTGACCTCTTAACTTAACATAACATTTTCTAACTGCGCTTTCTTAAAAATTATCCTTATAGAATACGTGTCTGTTCGAATACGCGCGGTATCATGTCTAGTTATTACCGAGATGGCGCCTGTTTCGATTAGGGCGACGTCACACCTCCCCCCTTAATAAAAAGGATGTTACATGTAGTAACAACTTTTACTTTAATACTAGGTAGAACACCTTATAACTAAGCGGAACAATAATAATTAATAATAATAGATTAATAACAAAATTAACGGTAAACGCAAAAGGAAAAATAATAGCAAAGCGCCAATTGCTACAGTAGTAATAATAATAATAATGATGACAATAAAAAAAAATATAGTATAGTATGATTATAGTATAGAAAGGGGGTAGTTATAATAATATTTATTATAGAAAGCAGAGGTACTAAAATGCTTAGTAACATAGACAGATATTTTATTTTGATATATAGAATAATAGAGAAAATAACTACTGTAACATAATCATATTAAAGGTATGCATATATACAAAAACACAAAAAGAAATTAAATGACAATAGTAATAGCGATCTTAATAATGATGTTTATAATTATAAAAGGATGTGGTATGACTAAGTATAAAAATAGGTGTTACTAACGATACAGCTTATTTAGAAGATATATGCATATATTATTATTCGCCTATATTCCGCATTCATGATACATATGCATACATACGTAAGCACCCTTGCTATAATGCTCGACTCGATATTCTACAGGTATATCAAGGATCTGGTTGTGGATCGGGTAGCGGTTCAGGCCTAATATGGGCTAATTTAAGTTTATTGGTATGGACTATCTTCATACGTGATTGGTTGATTGCGATTTCGGCATTGAAATCATCAAATAATCGGGTTATTTTATACGGTCCGTTCCATTGGGGGTCAAACTTGGAAGTTCGAGGTTCGTGAAGCAGGTACACGTGGTCGTCGATCCTAAACTTGTGTGGGTTGACGTTCCGGTCATAAAGTTTTTTACACTTAGCCTTGGCTTTCTTAAGGGTTTGGGCGGCAGATGCTTGTACGGTTGTTATTGTAGAGAAAAGGTCGTCGAAGTATTGAGAAAACGTTCGGGGTGGTTGTACGTCGGCAAATTCTGAAGGGATGCGGGCCTTTTTACCAAAAATAAGTTCATGGGGAGTGAAACCTGTAGACTCGTGAACCGATGTATTGTAGGAAAACATGCCGAATCGTATCCATTTATCCCAATCTCTCTTAGTGCAATAGTGTTTTAAATATTCGATGAAGACGTGGTGAGCGCGTTCGAGCGAACCTAATGATTGGGGATGGTATGCTGTAGATTTAATTTGTTTGATTTTGAAGATGCGGCAAAAGCATTTCATTATTCGGCTCATAAAATTTCTACCTTGATCAGTGTGGATGGTTTTTGGGCATCCGAAACGAGAAATAAATTGTTCTGCAAGTGCAGAAGCAACAGAGACTGCATCCATTTCTCGGAGAGGGATAGCATCTGAATATTTTGTCAGATTATCTTGGAGAGTGAGGAGATATCTGTAACCTGATTCGGTTACTGGTAAAGGTCCAACAATGTCTAACTGTACCTTATCGAATGCCTGTTGAGGGGTGTCTGTAATACGAAGAGGTTGTTTAATCCCTTTCCTTACTAGTTTGAATTTTTGACAACTGGGGCAGGTTTTTACAAGGTCTGCGATATCTTTTCGCATGCCTTTCCAATAGAAGTCTTCACGAACACGGTTATATAACTTAGTAATTCCTTTGTGACCACCCACCACAGACTCGTGGTATTCTTTAAGGATACGACTTTGGTCGTCCTTTGGGGGAAATTTTAGTTCGTTTGAGCATATAGTGATAGTATACCCTTCCGTCGAGAAACCAGCCTTGAATAGTTTTTCTATATCGATCCAAGGAATTTGATCTAAGTCGTTACGATTTTTCGATACACTGCAAGTAAAGAGGCCAAGTCCCTTCATTAAATTTTTTAAACTATGAATGCACAATTCGATGTTTGTAAGGCTGGTAGGTGAATTGGGGGTTTCTTGAGTAATTAAGTGGAAAATATTGGTTCGACCGGATCGGATGGCAATGGCTTCACCTACGTTGGCATCCACGTTGCGCAATTCATGGATGGAGAACCTCCCTTGTTCGAGTAACTCATTACTAGTTGCAGAAGTTAACTCGTAGTTTGCCGAAATGAAATGAACTATGTGATCTTTTCTCAGAGATAGGAAATCTTTACTGTAGGTAAAACATGAATGGGTTAAAGTGTATAATTCGTTAGTGTTGAATCGGGCAGCGATCGGTGGATCTTGGTTGGATATGTTTCGTTCTTCTGAAAAAGGGTTATCGTCGGGTTGGGTAGCGTCAGAGTCAACCGTGTCCCATAAATACCTTCCCTCGATGCGTGCACTGCAGCCTGTCCGTGGAGACGGTACGGGAATTTGCGCGCGTACCGGAACTCCGACATGGCGTACAGGCGAGATTTCCCTCGTTGCGAGTACGGGTTTTATCGTCGCTTCTCGTTGCACTGCAGCTTGTCCTTGGAGACGGTCTGGGAATTTGCGCGCAGAACCGGAACTACCGACATAGCGTGCAGGCGAATTTTCCAGCGTTGCAGGAAGAAGGGTCCACACTTTACTCCCCGGGACACGATCTACTGTCTTGTCTTGTTGAGTAGTCATGCAAATGTTGTTGCAGGATTTCGATGTTATTGTGGATGGTGTTCGGGTGGATACAAGTTGGTTGTTTATCTGGGGTAGATTTCCTATCTCTTCCGCCAACTTCTCGCTAGCAAAGAAGCAGGCGGCAACGGAAGCTTCACATTCGAGACATTGAGATACTTTGCCAGGATCGTCACCCGTTTCGATATCAGTAACCGGTGTTTTGTCCGCGCGGACAAGCATCTTTTCCTGACATCTAGAGTGAGAATCCCTTTGAAGTTCCACTGCCGTTTGTTGCAAAACCTCATCCGGAACGTTACGGGAAAGAGCATCCGCGTTGGAATTTACGCGTCCTGGCTTGTATACGATATTATAATCGTACTCGTTCAATTTGATTCTCCATCGCATTAATTTGGAGGTTGGATCTTTGGTGTTGTGGAGCCAAACTAGAGGTCGATGGTCCGTGACAAGGGTAAATTTATGGCCGTACAGATAGGGGCGGAAATGATTAACAGCGAAAATTATGGCGAGTAATTCCTTTTCGGTAGTAGAATAGTTTGTTTCGGTGTCGTTCAGTGTTCTCGATGCATAGGCAATAGGAAGATCTTTGCCTATATCACCCTGACTGAGGACGGCACCGATGGCATAGTTGGAGGCATCGGTAGTGACTATAAATGATTTGCGAAAATCCGGATATTGCAGGAGGGGTTGCCGGCAGATAGTGTCTCTTAGGTTTTCAAATGCTTCTTGCGCAGCATGGTTCCAGAAGAATGGAGTACTCTTTTTTAGCAATCGAGTCATGGGTTTTGCGAGTCTCGCGAAGTCCTTGATAAACCTGCGGTAGTATCCGATTAATCCTAAAAAGGATTTAATTGTTTTCCTATTCGAGGGTACCGGGAACGATTTCACGGCTTTAATTTTACCGGGGTCCGGCTTCACTCCTTCGTTAGTGATCAGATGCCCTAGATAAGCTATTTCTTTGCGAAGAAACATGCACTTTTCCGGTTGAAGTGCCAACCCAGCGTTTTGCAAGCAACCTAGCAGAGTGTTTAGTTTTCTAGAGTGTTCTTCGAGTGAATTAGCATAGACGACAATATCATCCATGTATACGAATAATTCGATACCCTGTAGACCGACGAGGACACGATCCATAAGCCTCTGGAAGGTGGCTGGTGCGTTACAAAGACCAAAGGGCATTCTATTAAACTCGTAATGTCCAAAAGGGGTTGAAAATGCGGTTTTTGATTTAGAAGAGGGGTCCATAGATACCTGATGAAACCCTGAGGCTAAATCGAGCGTGCTAAAATATTTAGCACCTCCTAATTGATCGAGGATATCCGTTATATTAGGGAGTGGGTAAGCGTCGTTGATTGTTTTTTCATTGAGTCTGCGATAGTCGATGACCATTCGCCAACGAGGTTCACCAGACGAATCCGGCTTCTTCGGCACGATCCAAACAGGTGAATTATATGGGGAATCGGAGGGTTCGATGATTTTATTGTTAAGAAGGTCTTGGACTTGGTTCTGAATTTCTGCCTTGTGGATCTGAGGATATCTGTATTGTTTGGTGTTTAGCGGGCTCTCATCGGTGGTAATTATCTTATGTTTTACGGTGGTGGTGGACTCTAATTTATCTCCAGGTAAGTGAAATTGGTATGCGTAAGTGGCAACACTTGATAGAATACTAACTCTTTCTTCCTCGTTCAAATTATCTAATTTAAGAAGGCCAGAAAGCTTTGAAAGTCTCTCGGCAGAGGAGCGTTGGTTGTCTATACCTGGGTTACCGATTCGAGCAGAACGGGCTAATGGGGGTTGAGCCTCGAAATCTTCCAGTTCGACCGGAGGTAGAGTAATATTGACCTGATCATACGTACAATTAATGGCGAACAATTTTACATGACCCTGATCTTGCGAAACAATTGCTTCTCCTACGTACACTCCCGGTCCGAAATCCATTTTCCTAACGTAACCTTCCCTTAAATTTGGAGTTTTAGTAGGAATTTTAATTAACGTTTTAGTTCGCGGCGGCAAGTCGAACGAAGGGTGGTTACAAAACGGAATTTCTTTATTCCCTAAGATTAGTGAACTTGACAATTTTTCTCGAAAAGCTAGAAGAGCCTGCTGTTTAGTAAGGAATTCCATTCCAATAATTCCGGATTGTTCTATGGGGAAGCTATGGTCTACTACTTGAAATTTTATTTCGACACTCAGCATATTGAGAGTAATTTCTCCATAGGTTCGACGAGTTCCTGTCCCAATGCCTCTCAAATAATACGAAATTTTAGTGTTAACATGAACCTCTGGAGAAATCGCACTTTCTTTAATTAGATTCAATTGTGAACCGGTGTCAATGAGGAAATAACCCTGGTTGTTATGGAAAAAACAATGATCTATAATTATGACGGGGAGTTGGGTTGTTCGCTTTCGACTGAGATCGTAGTTAACCTGGCAGAGTCGGGTCGCGCTTTTATTGCTACACTCTTCGTAGCGCTGTCTCGAAGAGCGAGATTGGAGTTTAAATTACGCCCAGGTGCAATGTATGATGATGGGTGCTTATCACTACGTCGTTCCCGATCGCGCTTAGTAAAACAATTAAACTCGTTATGACCTTTCCGTTTACAATAAGTGCACATAAGGGCCTCCCGCCGTTTGAAGCTATTGCAGTTTTCTGACGCGTGACCCGGTTTCCGACAGGTATGGCAGTAAAGGCGTGAACGACGATCATCACCGCCTCGTGTTGCCCGGATTTCGTTTACCCGGACTGTCTCTATTTCTTCGCGAGGACGTCTCGTGTCAAATCTTCGTTCTTGCCCACGTTCGCGACGATCGTATCGCACGATTTTTTCCCGACGAACACGAGCTCTATTCTTTTGATGTTCCTCCTCGTCCATCGCCAAATCAATGGCCGCTTGGAGAATCGCGGGTTTTCCTTGACGAACCTGAGTCTCGATTGTATTACTCAATCCCGTGATGTAACAACTGCAGGCGTTGTCTATGGCCCTAGTCCGTACTCCATATGCGACGTCCGGATCACATTCTTCATCAATCGCGTCAAGTATATCGTCTAATAATTCTTTGACTCGATTCCCGTACTGGAGTGCAGATTCTCCGATTTCTTGATACATATTCGACATACGCGTTTGGAGGGTGTCGAGAGTGTGCCTTGGGGTAAATGCACGTTCCAAAGATTTTAGTAATTCTTCCAGGTTATACGTATCTCGTTGTCGTCGGATATGACTTTTCGCGTCCTTAATTACTTTTTTCTCTATTATTTTAACAAGAAATTGCCGTTCGTTCAACTTTACCGCCTTCCAAATATCGCGGCATAATCTCGTAAACTCTTTCACCGGTGTAGACTTCCCATCAAATTCAGGCAAAATTTCCGAGGTTAATTTTAAAGAGATTTGGCATCCGCCGACGGATTCGACATTAGAGACAGCGGAAGCAGAAGATAATTCCTCTATATTCGAATTTTCGTACTGTTCAGACACAATCGATGGGGGTTGATACCCCGGTGGCCGAACAAATGGTTTGTCAATTTCATTTCGCATGATCTCAGGGTCACGCCAAGGGATAAGAGAGAAATCGGAGGAGCTATCAGACCGTGAGGTTCCCTGCGGGCACGCGACAACCCACGAGCTAGTCGATCGACTATCGTTACTCATGTTTACACTAGACAATTATCTATCTTAATCTAAATACCAAACTAATCTAATCCTGACTGGTCACTCGAGATAGAAACAATGAACGTGTGTCTTACACTTGAGCTGCTGATGAGTTGACGATGTCCGCTGCTACTGAATTCCAGAAGGGTAGGTTCGTTTACTAGATGTTCTTCCCTTCTTCAAATGGACGTTGAATGTGCAGCTATCAGGATGGCAGGTGCGCAGCAGGTATCCAGTGATTGCCAGTGATTTCAGGGTTGCTTTAGGCTAGCTTGCGTGGCCGCTGATAATCACCTCTTCCGGTATTCACCCGTCGCTCCCTGGGGAAACCACGCCAAAACCCAGGAGGGAAGAGTGGCACGAAAACTCAGTTTGTAATTCACAGTTCAATGTTCACCTGCACTCTTTTATTGTCCTTATTTAATTAAAATACACTGTTAGTTCAGTTCGAATTCTAAGTCACAAATGTGTTCTTTTGAAAAAGCGCGCACGAAAGTTGGCGCATCCCACCGCTGTCACCACTGTTATGTACGTATTAGGGACCCGAAATTACGATACTTGTCTGCAGATGGCACAACCGGTTAATCTATCAATTTCGCGGCATGAGTTCAAACGCCTCAAAGTACTAAGGTACTAAACTCCCGAACGCGGCTTTATCTGGGAAGGGAAAATGGATATAAAATGTTATAAACGTAACTTGGTCGGAAAACTTTACTGTATTTCTAATAATGTTGATGGGTCGACAAAGTGATTTTCGAGATCAAAAACGAGTGTCCCGGGCCTTTGCTCTGTTCCTTTTATCGGACCTCCGGTTCCAGGATGCGTTGATGGTGGGGCGTCGTGAGGTCCAATCAGAAGGGTAGTCTCCTCCCCTAAGTTGCGTGGGCCTGGAATGCGTAAGGCCTCGAAGGAGTGGCCCAAGGGGACGTAATCTGGGGGGTTACTCGCGTGTAGCATGCCACGTGCGTTTCGATTGCCGTTCGATGTCTTCGTAGGTGGCCTCTTGTTCGGGGGTGACTAATTTATGTCTTCCAGGTCCTTGAGGGAGGCTGTAGAGCTGTCTTCTCTCGGGTCTGTTTTTCCTCGTTGTCCTTCGCTTAAGCGGGCCTGGTCCTAGTAGAAGTGGTTCCGCTCCGTTATCGCTTGCAGCTGGCATTCCTTGCGTCTCGCTTTCCCTACTCGAGTGACCTCTTAACTTAACATAACATTTTCTAACTGCGCTTTCTTAAAAATTATCCTTATAGAATACGTGTCTGTTCGAATACGCGCGGTATCATGTCTAGTTATTACCGAGATGGCGCCTGTTTCGATTAGGGCGACGTCACACAGGCATGAGAACTCTGAAACCAAGATCTTGTTATGTACGTATTAGGGACCCGAAATTACGATACTTGTCTGCAGATGGCACAACCGGTTAATCTATCAATTTCGCGGCATGAGTTCAAACGCCTCAAAGTACTAAGGTACTAAACTCCCGAACGCGGCTTTATCTGGGAAGGGAAAATGGATATAAAATGTTATAAACGTAACTTGGTCGGAAAACTTTACTGTATTTCTAATAATGTTGATGGGTCGACAAAGTGATTTTTTGAGATCAAAAACGAGTGTCCCGGGCCTTTGCTCTGTTCCTTTTATCGGACCTCCGGTTCCAGGATGCGTTGATGGTGGGGCGTCGTGAGGTCCAATCAGAAGGGTAGTCTCCTCCCCTAAGTTGCGTGGGCCTGGAATGCGTAAGGCCTCGAAGGAGTGGCCCAAGGGGACGTAATCTGGGGGGTTACTCGCGTGTAGCATGCCACGTGCGTTTCGATTGCCGTTCGATGTCTTCGTAGGTGGCCTCTTGTTCGGGGGTGACTAATTTATGTCTTCCAGGTCCTTGAGGGAGGCTGTAGAGCTGTCTTCTCTCGGGTCTGTTTTTCCTCGTTGTCCTTCGCTTAAGCGGGCCTGGTCCTAGTAGAAGTGGTTCCGCTCCGTTATCGCTTGCAGCTGGCATTCCTTGCGTCTCGCTTTCCCTACTCGAGTGACCTCTTAACTTAACATAACATTTTCTAACTGCGCTTTCTTAAAAATTATCCTTATAGAATACGTGTCTGTTCGAATACGCGCGGTATCATGTCTAGTTATTACCGAGATGGCGCCTGTTTCGATTAGGGCGACGTCACACAGGCATGAGAACTCTGAAACCAAGATCTTGTTATGTACGTATTAGGGACCCGAAATTACGATACTTGTCTGCAGATGGCACAACCGGTTAATCTATCAATTTCGCGGCATGAGTTCAAACGCCTCAAAGTACTAAGGTACTAAACTCCCGAACGCGGCTTTATCTGGGAAGGGAAAATGGATATAAAATGTTATAAACGTAACTTGGTCGGAAAACTTTACTGTATTTCTAATAATGTTGATGGGTCGACAAAGTGATTTTTTGAGATCAAAAACGAGTGTCCCGGGCCTTTGCTCTGTTCCTTTTATCGGACCTCCGGTTCCAGGATGCGTTGATGGTGGGGCGTCGTGAGGTCCAATCAGAAGGGTAGTCTCCTCCCCTAAGTTGCGTGGGCCTGGAATGCGTAAGGCCTCGAAGGAGTGGCCCAAGGGGACGTAATCTGGGGGGTTACTCGCGTGTAGCATGCCACGTGCGTTTCGATTGCCGTTCGATGTCTTCGTAGGTGGCCTCTTGTTCGGGGGTGACTAATTTATGTCTTCCAGGTCCTTGAGGGAGGCTGTAGAGCTGTCTTCTCTCGGGTCTGTTTTTCCTCGTTGTCCTTCGCTTAAGCGGGCCTGGTCCTAGTAGAAGTGGTTCCGCTCCGTTATCGCTTGCAGCTGGCATTCCTTGCGTCTCGCTTTCCCTACTCGAGTGACCTCTTAACTTAACATAACATTTTCTAACTGCGCTTTCTTAAAAATTATCCTTATAGAATACGTGTCTGTTCGAATACGCGCGGTATCATGTCTAGTTATTACCGAGATGGCGCCTGTTTCGATTAGGGCGACGTCACACCTCCCCCCTTAATAAAAAGGATGTTACATGTAGTAACAACTTTTACTTTAATACTAGGTAGAACACCTTATAACTAAGCGGAACAATAATAATTAATAATAATAGATTAATAATAAAATTAACGGTAAACGCAAAAGGAAAAATAATAGCAAAGCGCCAATTGCTACAGTAGTAATAATAATAATAATGATGACAATAAAAAAAAATATAGTATAGTATGATTATAGTATAGAAAGGGGGTAGTTATAATAATATTTATTATAGAAAGCAGAGGTACTAAAATGCTTAGTAACATAGACAGATATTTTATTTTGATATATAGAATAATAGAGAAAATAACTACTGTAACATAATCATATTAAAGGTATGCATATATACAAAAACACAAAAAGAAATTAAATGACAATAGTAATAGCGATCTTAATAATGATGTTTATAATTATAAAAGGATGTGGTATGACTAAGTATAAAAATAGGTGTTACTAACGATACAGCTTATTTAGAAGATATATGCATATATTATTATTCGCCTATATTCCGCATTCATGATACATATGCATACATACGTAAGCACCCTTGCTATAATGCTCGACTCGATATTCTACAGGTATATCACGGATCTGGTTGTGGATCGGGTAGCGGTTCAGGCCTAATATGGGCTAATTTAAGTTTATTGGTATGGACTATCTTCATACGTGATTGGTTGATTGCGATTTCGGCATTGAAATCATCAAATAATCGGGTTATTTTATACGGTCCGTTCCATTGGGGGTCAAACTTGGAAGTTCGAGGTTCGTGAAGCAGGTACACGTGGTCGTCGATCCTAAACTTGTGTGGGTTGACGTTCCGGTCATAAAGTTTTTTACACTTAGCCTTGGCTTTCTTAAGGGTTTGGGCGGCAGATGCTTGTACGGTTGTTATTGTAGAGAAAAGGTCGTCGAAGTATTGAGAAAACGTTCGGGGTGGTTGTACGTCGGCAAATTCTGAAGGGATGCGGGCCTTTTTACCAAAAATAAGTTCATGGGGAGTGAAACCTGTAGACTCGTGAACCGATGTATTGTAGGAAAACATGCCGAATCGTATCCATTTATCCCAATCTCTCTTAGTGCAATAGTGTTTTAAATATTCGATGAAGACGTGGTGAGCGCGTTCGAGCGAACCTAATGATTGGGGATGGTATGCTGTAGATTTAATTTGTTTGATTTTGAAGATGCGGCAAAAGCATTTCATTATTCGGCTCATAAAATTTCTACCTTGATCAGTGTGGATGGTTTTTGGGCATCCGAAACGAGAAATAAATTGTTCTGCAAGTGCAGAAGCAACAGAGACTGCATCCATTTCTCGGAGAGGGATAGCATCTGAATATTTTGTCAGATTATCTTGGAGAGTGAGGAGATATCTGTAACCTGATTCGGTTACTGGTAAAGGTCCAACAATGTCTAACTGTACCTTATCGAATGCCTGTTGAGGGGTGTCTGTAATACGAAGAGGTTGTTTAATCCCTTTCCTTACTAGTTTGAATTTTTGACAACTGGGGCAGGTTTTTACGAGGTCTGCGATATCTTTTCGCATTCCTTTCCAATAGAAGTCTTCACGAACACGGTTATATAACTTAGTAATTCCTTTGTGACCACCCACCACAGACTCGTGGTATTCTTTAAGGATACGACTTTGGTCGTCCTTTGGGGGAAATTTTAGTTCGTTTGAGCATATAGTGATAGTATACCCTTCCGTCGAGAAACCAGCCTTGAATAGTTTTTCTATATCGATCCAAGGAATTTGATCTAAGTCGTTACGATTTTTCGATACACTGCAAGTAAAGAGGCCAAGTCCCTTCATTAAATTTTTTAAACTATGAATGCACAATTCGATGTTTGTAAGGCTGGTA
The DNA here is from genome assembly GCF_050948215.1 of Halictus rubicundus. NCBI lineage: Eukaryota > Metazoa > Arthropoda > Insecta > Hymenoptera > Halictidae > Halictus > Halictus rubicundus. Next base: position 320,711 of record NC_135162.1, read on the forward strand.
GGTGAATTGGGGGTTTCTTGAGTAATTAAGTGGAAAATATTGGTTCGACCGGATCGGATGGCAATGGCTTCACCTACATTGGCATCCACGTTGCGCAATTCATGGATGGAGAACCTCCCTTGTTCGAGTAACTCATTACTAGTTGCAGAAGTTAACTCGTAGTTTGCCGAAATGAAATGAACTATGTGATCTTTTCTCAGAGATAGGAAATCTTTACTGTAGGTAAAACATGAATGGGTTAAAGTGTATAATTCGTTAGTGTTGAATCGGGCAGCGATCGGTGGATCTTGGTTGGATATGTTTCGTTCTTCTGAAAAAGGGTTATCGTCGGGTTGGGTAGCGTCAGAGTCAACCGTGTCCCATAAATACCTTCCCTCGATGCGTGCACTGCAGCCTGTCCGTGGAGACGGTACGGGAATTTGCGCGCGTACCGGAACTCCGACATGGCGTACAGGCGAGATTTCCCTCGTTGCGAGTACGGGTTTTATCGTCGCTTCTCGTTGCACTGCAGCTTGTCCTTGGAGACGGTCTGGGAATTTGCGCGCAGAACCGGAACTACCGACATAGCGTGCAGGCGAATTTTCCAGCGTTGCAGGAAGAAGGGTCCACACTTTACTCCCCGGGACACGATCTACTGTCTTGTCTTGTTGAGTAGTCATGCAAATGTTGTTGCAGGATTTCGATGTTATTGTGGATGGTGTTCGGGTGGATACAAGTTGGTTGTTTATCTGGGGTAGATTTCCTATCTCTTCCGCCAACTTCTCGCTAGCAAAGAAGCAGGCGGCAACGGAAGCTTCACATTCGAGACATTGAGATACTTTGCCAGGATCGTCACCCGTTTCGATATCAGTAACCGGTGTTTTGTCCGCGCGGACAAGCATCTTTTCCTGACATCTAGAGTGAGAATCCCTTTGAAGTTCCACTGCCGTTTGTTGCAAAACCTCATCCGGAACGTTACGGGAAAGAGCATCCGCGTTGGAATTTACGCGTCCTGGCTTGTATACGATATTATAATCGTACTCGTTCAATTTGATTCTCCATCGCATTAATTTGGAGGTTGGATCTTTGGTGTTGTGGAGCCAAACTAGAGGTCGATGGTCCGTGACAAGGGTAAATTTATGGCCGTACAGATAGGGGCGGAAATGATTAACAGCGAAAATTATGGCGAGTAATTCCTTTTCGGTAGTAGAATAGTTTGTTTCGGTGTCGTTCAGTGTTCTCGATGCATAGGCAATAGGAAGATCTTTGCCTATATCACCCTGACTGAGGACGGCACCGATGGCATAGTTGGAGGCATCGGTAGTGACTATAAATGATTTGCGAAAATCCGGATATTGCAGGAGGGGTTGCCGGCAGATAGTGTCTCTTAGGTTTTCAAATGCTTCTTGCGCAGCATGGTTCCAGAAGAATGGAGTACTCTTTTTTAGCAATCGAGTCATGGGTTTTGCGAGTCTCGCGAAGTCCTTGATAAACCTGCGATAGTATCCGATTAATCCTAAAAAGGATTTAATTGTTTTCCTATTCGAGGGTACCGGGAACGATTTCACGGCTTTAATTTTACCGGGGTCCGGCTTCACTCCTTCGTTAGTGATCAGATGCCCTAGATAAGCTATTTCTTTGCGAAGAAACATGCACTTTTCCGGTTGAAGTGCCAGCCCAGCGTTTTGCAAGCGACCTAGCAGAGTGTTTAGTTTTCTAGAGTGTTCTTCGAGTGAATTAGCATAGACGACAATATCATCCATGTATACGAATAATTCGATACCCTGTAGACCGACGAGGACACGATCCATAAGCCTCTGGAAGGTGGCTGGTGCGTTACAAAGACCAAAGGGCATTCTATTAAACTCGTAATGTCCAAAAGGGGTTGAAAATGCGGTTTTTGATTTAGAAGAGGGGTCCATAGATACCTGATGAAACCCTGAGGCTAAATCGAGCGTGCTAAAATATTTAGCACCTCCTAATTGATCGAGGATATCCGTTATATTAGGGAGTGGGTAAGCGTCGTTGATTGTTTTTTCATTGAGTCTGCGATAGTCGATGACCATTTGCCAACGAGGTTCACCAGACGAATCCGGCTTCTTCGGCACGATCCAAACAGGTGAATTATATGGGGAATCGGAAGGTTCGATGATTTTATTGTTAAGAAGGTCTTGGACTTGGTTCTGAATTTCTGCCTTGTGGATCTGAGGATATCTGTATTGTTTGGTGTTTAGCGGGCTCTCATCGGTGGTAATTATCTTATGTTTTACGGTGGTGGTGGACTCTAATTTATCTCCAGGTAAGTGAAATTGGTATGCGTAAGTAGCAACACTTGATAGAATACTAACTCTTTCTTCCTCGTTCAAATTATCTAATTTAAGAAGGCCAGAAAGCTTTGAAAGTCTCTCGGCAGAGGAGCGTTGGTTGTCTATACCTGGGTTACCGATTCGAGCAGAACGGGCTAATGGGGGTTGAGCCTCGAAATCTTCCAGTTCGACCGGAGGTAGAGTAATATTGACCTGATCATACGTACAATTAATGGCGAACAATTTTACATGACCCTGATCTTGCGAAACAATTGCTTCTCCTACGTACACTCCCGGTCCGAAATCCATTTTCCTGACGTAACCTTCCCTTAAATTTGGAGTTTTAGTAGGAATTTTAATTAACGTTTTAGTTCGCGGCGGCAAGTCGAACGAAGGGTGGTTACAAAACGGAATTTCTTTATTCCCTAAGATTAGTGAACTTGACAATTTTTCTCGAAAAGCTAGAAGAGCCTGCTGTTTAGTAAGGAATTCCATTCCAATAATTCCGGATTGTTCTATGGGGAAGCTATGGTCTACTACTTGAAATTTTATTTCGACACTCAGCATATTGAGAGTAATTTCTCCATAGGTTCGACGAGTTCCTGTCCCAATGCCTCTCAAATGATACGAAATTTTAGTGTTAACATGAACCTCTGGAGAAATCGCACTTTCTTTAATTAGATTCAATTGTGAACCGGTGTCAATGAGGAAATAACCCTGGTTGTTATGGAAAAAACAATGATCTATAATTATGACGGGGAGTTGGGTTGTTCGCTTTCGACTGAGATCGTAGTTAACCTGGCAGAGTCGGGTCGCGCTTTTATTGCTACACTCTTCGTAGCGCTGTCTCGAAGAGCGAGATTGGAGTTTAAATTACGCCCAGGTGCAATGTATGATGATGGGTGATTATCACTACGTCGTTCCCGATCGCGCTTAGTAAAACAATTAAACTCGTTATGACCTTTCCGTTTACAATAAGTGCACATAAGGGCCTCCCGCCGTTTGAAGCTATTGCAGTTTTCTGACGCGTGACCCGGTTTCCGACAGGTATGGCAGTAAAGGCGTGAACGACGATCATCACCGCCTCGTGTTGCCCGGATTTCGTTTACCCGGACTGTCTCTATTTCTTCGCGAGGACGTCTCGTGTCAAATCTTCGTTCTTGCCCACGTTCGCGACGATCGTATCGCACGATTTTTTCCCGACGAACACGAGCTCTATTCTTTTGATGTTCCTCCTCGTCCATCGCCAAATCAATGGCCGCTTGGAGAATCGCGGGTTTTCCTTGACGAACCTGAGTCTCGATTGTATTACTCAATCCCGTGATGTAACAACTGCAGGCGTTGTCTATGGCCCTAGTCCGTACTCCATATGCGACGTCCGGATCACATTCTTCATCAATCGCGTCAAGTATATCGTCTAATAATTCTTTGACTCGATTCCCGTACTGGAGTGCAGATTCTCCGATTTCTTGATACATATTCGACATACGCGTTTGGAGGGTGTCGAGAGTGTGCCTTGGGGTAAATGCACGTTCCAAAGATTTTAGTAATTCTTCCAGATTATACGTATCTCGTTGTCGTCGGATATGACTTTTCGCGTCTTTAATTACTTTTTTCTCTATTATTTTAACAAGAAATTGCCGTTCGTTCAACTTTACCGCCTTCCAAATATCGCGGCATAATCTCGTAAACTCTTTCACCGGTGTAGACTTCCCATCAAATTCAGGCAAAATTTCCGAGGCTAATTTTAAAGAGATTTGGCATTCGCCGACGGATTCGACATTAGAGACAGCGGAAGCAGAAGATAATTCCTCTATATTCGAATTTTCGTACTGTTCAGACACAATCGATGGGGGTTGATACCCCGGTGGCCGAACAAATGGTTTGTCAATTTCATTTCGCATGATCTCAGGGTCACGCCAAGGGATAAGAGAGAAATCGGAGGAGCTATCAGACCGTGAGGTTCCCTGCGGGCACGCGACAACCCACGAGCTAGTCGATCGACTATCGTTACTCATGTTTACACTAGACAATTATCTATCTTAATCTAAATACAAAACTAATCTAATCCTGACTGGTCACTCGAGATAGAAACAATGAACGTGTGTCTTACACTTGAGCTGCTGATGAGTTGACGATGTCCGCTGCTACTGAATTCCAGAAGGGTAGGTTCGTTTACTAGATGTTGTTCCCTTCTTCAAATGGACGTTGAATGTGCAGCTATCAGGATGGCAGGTGCGCAGCAGGTATCCAGTGATTGCCAGTGATTTCAGGGTTGCTTTAGGCTAGCTTGCGTGGCCGCTGATAATCACCTCTTCCGGTATTCACCCGTCGCTCCCTGGGGAAACCACGCCAAAACCCAGGAGGGAAGAGTGGCACGAAAACTCAGTTTGTAATTCACAGTTCAATGTTCACCTGCACTCTTTTATTGTCCTTATTTAATTAAAATACAGTGTTAGTTCAGTTCGAATTCTAAGTCACAAATGTGTTCTTTTGAAAAAGCGCGCACGAAAGTTGGCGTATCCCACCGCTGTCACCACTGTTATGTACGTATTAGGGACCCGAAATTACGATACTTGTCTGCAGATGGCACAACCGGTTAATCTATCAATTTCGCGGCATGAGTTCAAACGCCTCAAAGTACTAAGGTACTAAACTCCCGAACGCGGCTTTATCTGGGAAGGGAAAATGGATATAAAATGTTATAAACGTAACTTGGTCGGAAAACTTTACTGTATTTCTAATAATGTTGATGGGTCGACAAAGTGATTTTTTGAGATCAAAAACGAGTGTCCCGGGCCTTTGCTCTGTTCCTTTTATCGGACCTCCGGTTCCAGGATGCGTTGATGGTGGGGCGTCGTGAGGTCCAATCAGAAGGGTAGTCTCCTCCCCTAAGTTGCGTGGGCCTGGAATGCGTAAGGCCTCGAAGGAGTGGCCCAAGGGGACGTAATCTGGGGGGTTACTCGCGTGTAGCATGCCACGTGCGTTTCGATTGCCGTTCGATGTCTTCGTAGGTGGCCTCTTGTTCGGGGGTGACTAATTTATGTCTTCCAGGTCCTTGAGGGAGGCTGTAGAGCTGTCTTCTCTCGGGTCTGTTTTTCCTCGTTGTCCTTCGCTTAAGCGGGCCTGGTCCTAGTAGAAGTGGTTCCGCTCCGTTATCGCTTGCAGCTGGCATTCCTTGCGTCTCGCTTTCCCTACTCGAGTGACCTCTTAACTTAACATAACATTTTCTAACTGCGCTTTCTTAAAAATTATCCTTATAGAATACGTGTCTGTTCGAATACGCGCGGTATCATGTCTAGTTATTACCGAGATGGCGCCTGTTTCGATTAGGGCGACGTCACAATCTGTTAAATGTGTTGGAAATAATTTTTGTATAAGTTGGTATGTATGTGAACCGATGAATGTAAGGAAGAACGTGTGGTATGAGTGATCGGAGTGAGAGAGTAAGTACCGCATTGTATGTACGCGTGTGTAAGCCGGTCTGCTAAAAAGAATTGAATAAAATATATATTAAAATAATTAAATGAAAAGACAAACACAACAAAATGAGATATAACATCTCGAAAACCTCTGTCGACAATACAAAAGTCTCCCCCCTTTATGAGGGTTTTCAATCCATTTGGATTTTGAAGAATAATTCCCATTATCTCGGCATCATTTTGATTGGCATAGAATGGACCGACCATGTCTACTATATAGCCATTCGTTGTGCAGATTGTGAAGGGTTTACACAACGGTACCTTTTTTTGGACTGAATATGACTTTCGTTGGTATTCGTTGTTTGTACTTTTCTGGTGACGAATGTACGTCCCATCGAAAATAATGAACTTCCTCATGTACCTTACAATAAAAAGCTATGGCTTAGGTTATTTGTACCTGACACCTCACTTTCAAAATGGTGGTAGTATGTAGCCATTTTCTTTTAATTTGACAAAAACTAATACTTTGCTACATGTTATTTATTCAGAGTCCTTCTCATTTCCTCCCTAATTTCTGAAGACACAAGGCTTAGAAACTAGATTAATGAATTTTAATATTAAGAATGTTAAATAGGACCGTAATGATGAACATATACAATTAGAGAATCGAGGAAGTAATAGATACCCCAAAGCTATTTTTGTATGTATTTTAGTTAAAAATGTTACTTTAATATTTTCAGAACATTAAAAAAATATTGTTAAAATCACATGAATGAACCATATAAGAAATTGAAAAAAATAAAGATGATGTATGGAAAAAACTTTTCCAGCAACGGGATTCGAACTCCAGCGTATCCGCTCCGTAGTCCGACGCATTAACCGCTGTGCCAACTGTTACGAACGTTCAAACAAATACAATTTATTTTTTCTCTAAAATCACATTTCTTAGGTCAAACAATTACTTGCGTCAATGTAATAATGTTAAAAATTACTTAATATATACCTGCGGTAAAACCAACAAGTGTGATTTTCCTCCTAATAGCAGAAATGTCGAAAAATTCGGTTTTTATTGTTTTTGACAATGATGTCCCACAACAAAAGATCTAAAAAAAATTGACGACACTGCCTGTTACAGTACTTTATCAGGGAACTAAACAGTAGAATAGCATGTTTTACGACCACAATTTGCAACAAAAAAATCTGAAAAAATTCTCAAAAATCTGTCAGGATCCAAAATATTCCAAATCTTTTTCAGAATTTTAGGAAGCATCAGAGTGCGGAAAATGCTCGCGAAAAAGCGCGAAATACAATTTACTCTGTAACTACCCTCAGGGGCAAGATAGGGGGTTGAAATTTTGCTCAGGGGCTGTCGAATGGTTGATTAATCATTGAAAAACCTCTGAGGGCAGTTTTGACCATCTTAATCGGCTAGCCCCTTTCCTTGTACTTCTTGAAATATTCATAATACGAACAATAAATGTCAAGAGATACGAAGAAATTTAGAACCAAAAAATAAAATAAACAAATAAAAAAATAAAAACAAATAAAAAAACAATTGTAAATATTATTTTCGGACAATAAAATTTAAACGATTAATAAAACGATTACTAGTCAAAATTATAAGAGGAACACAAAGGAAAATGGAGGAAATTAAATTAGAAAAATTATATGAAGAATTGTTCAGTCCATGAGCAATGGCGGAGCCAATAGGCGTTCAACGAACGTGGAAATGAAGCTTTAGGCCAGTGTTCCTTGTTCTACGCGCCCATGATGCGCGCCTCTTTTTATCTCCCTGCTTATAGACATAGTCGCGTGCAGATGTGCAATACGTAGTTAGTGATTAACGAGACATGTGTACCTTTGCATTATATTGTGTTATATCATATACGTTACTTATTAAATGTCCTCATATATATATATTTATAAATGAATGTGGTTTACTTTGCGTATAATCTCAACAATGGTTATGGACCCAGAAACGTGTAAAAGTAAGACATAACCTATGAAGACCACGTGTTCAGTGCAAGACAGAAATGGAATCGCAAAGTGAATGAATGCATAGGAGGTGAAAGAATGTATAGCAGATGCGAACGGCAGATAACAAAATTATCTGATAGAAACTATCGCTCATGGAAAATAGAAATGAAATGGCTATTACGAGCCAAAGGTTTATGGGATCTCGTATCGAGAGACGTTGATCCAAATGAGAACACTGCAGAATTGGAAAGAAAGACATTTGTGATGACAATAAAGTCATCGCAGCGATTGGACTAAACATAGAACCTACACAGCAAATTCATATTGAAGACAGTACAACTGCACGAGAAGCTTGGAAATCACTCGAACAAGTACACCAACCAAAGTCTCGGGTAAGAATCCTTCAACTTAAAAGAGAATTACATCATTTGCAGATGAAATTAGATGAGTCCATGTCGTCGTACATATCACGAGCAAAGATAGTTGCAAATAACCTAATGGAGGCAGGAGCAGAGGCTAAAGACGAGGATTTGGTATATGTACTACTAGCAGGTCTTCCAGATAGTTACGAGAATCTGAATATGGCATTGGCAAGCTTGCCTCACGACAAGTTTACGTCAGGAGAAGTCAAAGGAGTTCTATTAGCGGAATATGGTAGAAGGGTATCTAGACAACAGGATGAAGGAAGTACGCGTAAAGAGGCATTCCAAATCTCAAAGAGAACAGATATGAAAGAACATAAGGTACAACATTTCAACAAATTCAGAAATCATACATGTTTCAATTGCAAGAAACCAGGACATATAGCTAGGGACTGTCAAACCAGAGTAGAGGGCAGGAAGAAATTTGATCCGAAATCAAAAGTAAAGTATGACACATTCTTAGTGCCGTTGAATCAAGTCGACATTGAAGATGTGTGGATTCTGGACAGTGGAAGTACGCACCATGTATGCAAAAGGAGAGATTGGTTTTCCAGTTTCCAGGAAATTAATACACAAGTCATAAATACAGCGGCTGACTCATATAGACCAGGTGCAATATTACATGCAAGGGACATTGGAAGCGTGACAATCAAGACGTTTGTTGGATATGAGACAAAGGGTGTCGTGTTGAATAATGTATACTTTGTACCAAACCTCAGGAAGAATTTGATATCTGTTTCTCAAATAGAAAAGAGGAACAAAGAATTAGTGTTTAAAGAAGGAAAGGTAAAAATAAGAAACACGTTGACAGATGAGGTTATGTGTGAAGCATACAGAAAGAATGACTTGTACATAATAAAGGCTGAAGTACAAACATCATTTGAAGATACAGCAGAAGTGAATAATTTGAGTATTCAAGACAAAGCAATATGGCATCAACGTTTTTGTCATGTCAATAATGATGCGATTAAAGCATTGTCAAATGGTGACCGAGTAATTGGATTGAGCAACACCAAGTTAGACAAGTATACATGTGATGCCTGTAACATAGCCAAGGCAACAAAAAGCCCTTGCAAGCAGCTAAAGATAAGACAAACTAAAGAAATGAATGAATTAATACACTCAGATGTTTGTGGCCCGTTACCAGTTCCATCCATTGGTGGAAGTAGATATTTTATAACCTTCGCAGATGATTTTTCAAGAGCAGTTACAGTGAGATGTTTAAAGACAAAAGACGAAACAAAAGAAGTTATCAAAGATTACATTACAAAAATGGAACGCCAAACTGGGAAGAGGGTTATTAGGATTGGGTATTTAAATAATCGACTTCACTGGAGAATTCTTTCTATAACTGTTTTATTAAACAGCGCGGAAGGACGATGTAACCAGTTCGGCTAACGGACTCGAAGTGAAGAAAAGAAAAAGCAGGGGCGAAAGAGAAATCTTTCGTCCACTTGAAATAAGGGAAAAACCCAGGCCTGCATCGTTTATTGCCCTGGCCCTCGGGTACGACAAATACCAGGCCTATGGGCCCGATGACATCTGGTCTGTTATTCTAAGGAAGAGAAAGCTACAGTGTTTCTCATGGACAACGTAATTTATTTTTGCTCTTTTGGCAGTTGCATTATTATTGCTAATAATCCAACAAGGGTAAAACGATTCCACACTGACAACGGATTAGAATACTGCAATAAAGATTTAACTGCATATTTTAACAGTTTAGAAATCAAACACGAGATTTCAAACATAGAAACGCCACAAATGAACGGCGTGGCTGAAAGGATAAATAGAACATTGTTAAATTTAACCAGAGCAATGTTAAAATCTTCAGGTTTACCCTAGAGATTTTGGGCGGAAGCAGTCACTACGGCCAGCTACGTGAAGAATATAATTGGCCATCCTGCAACTAAAGGTGAAGTGTCCATGGCAATATTGACGGACCGAAAACGCAGTGTACGTCACCTGAAAGATTACAGTTGCTTGTGTTACGTCCTAAGTGGGATGAATTATGATTTTTAGAGGATAGGACGCAGCTTCGAACCTACCTGCATACACCGGCTACGGTTCGGGAAATTGAGCATCGTTTAAATAAGTTTGTACCTTTATTTTGAATCTAACAAAATTATTGATTTATTCAAAGTGTGGTTCTGAATCAGAGATTACAAATATGGTTTATACAGCGCATATACTAGAGTGCTTACAAGTACTTAGTTTATGACAACAATAATAACAATAATAATTTAGTATTACCGAGGTCTAGGCTTCAGAGTCTTTTACAATATATTGTAACTGCTGCTTCGGATTCGCTCGCAATGTACAGGAGTCGCTGGCACGGAACAACTACAAGAACTCGCGGAACGTCAAAACGAAAACTGAACTAACGTTGACTTTAAAAGAAAGAACTGGACTACTTAACTGGATTATCGCTAATTGACTATGGCTGTCTGACTGACTTGATTCTTTTTGACTGGTGTTGAGGAGTTGGTCCCCTTTTTTATAGGATGGCCAGTCCTTTGTTTTTCGAAGATGCTGGCTCAGGAGTCACCAGGCTCAACCTACCGGGCATCTACCTTCAGGCTCTTCCTTGCATCTTTTAATCTTCTTGATGTCTCCTGACTAGTCAGCTGTGTGTCGACAGGATCCTTTTACTATGAAGTCGGCGTTTTTTCTTATAATTTGGCATAATTGGACACCCTTCCTGTTTGTTCTCAGGGTGTAAACTGATCTTCATCTGCGTATCTTGCAGGAAGATAAGTTAGAGTCGTTTTCCGCGCTACCTAACTGCGTAGAATTTTTTACATATATCTTAATCCTATTTTTACTTCTACTCGCGTGACATCATCGGACTTCCATAATAATTCATTAGAATTCTTCATCTGAGGGTTTACTCGTTGGCGGTCCAACCACCGGACGTGACACCATCCCCCTCAGAAAGAAAATTTCCAAGGGAAATTTGTTGCAAGCTTATAACATCTTTTCCGAGTTCAGATGTATCCGGGTCATTGGTCCGAGGTTGATTGTTGGAGGTCGCGTCGTCAACTGGTCGGATCGTCAGCTGGTCGGGTCGTGTGTCTTCGCTTGTCAGCGCGTTGAACCAGGAGGTGCGTCAGCGAATGCCATGCGGCTCCGCACAAGGTGAAACTGCATCCGTATAGTGAGTACAGCTGATAGCTGTGTATTATTGTGTCAGCAATTGCCTTTATAAATTTGATGATTATAAAGACTGCTAGTATTCCTGCCCTGAAGGATCCAAATGTAATGAATTCGTGCCAGAATTTTTCGACTGCGTTTCCCGCTATCTTGTTGAGTGTTTCCTCATTCATCATGTTCATTATGGAAAGTGATCCATCTGGTATGGTTTTACCAGTTATGCCTCGAGCTACAGAGTTTAGTACGGCTGATTTTTCGGCTGAGAACATGATGTGGTCTCTCAAGTTGTTGAAATCGCCTTGAGTATAGATTCCACTGGTAGCCAGATTCGATGGGTTAACGTAGCGCCATGCTGGTTCCTTGAGTGGTTGTAGTATTCGAAGTGGCACGGCTTCTATGGGTTTCGGTGTAAGAATGTGCAAAATTTGATCGATTTCGTACATCACTGGCAGTACTTGACTACAATCTCTGTGAGTTCCATGGCTGGTGAGGATGTGAGTTATAGGTGTTAAGAATTGCGACTTATTTCCATGGTTGACTGGCAATTCGGTGAAGCAATCTTCAGTATGCCGAATTCTTACATCGACTGCGACACATTTAATGATGTATATCACTTTCTCGGCCACAAGAGCCATATGTCCAGCTTTTTTCGTTACTATTCGGGCAAATTCATCAGGTTTTATAGTTACTAATGTCAGGGCATTAGTCAATACTTGTTTTTCCAAATTGTAATTTTGCGTGAGCATATTCTTGTAGAGATTGTTTACCCGGTTCTTTATGTGCCTTTCTATGTAGACGAATTTTGAATTTATGTAAGTGAAAATATCGAGATTCTCTACACGCATTTTTCTTTCCCCACTAAATGTTCTTCCTTTAGTCGTTTCAAGAATGAACAGTTTTGGGTGTTCTGTTTGAAATAGGGTGTATCCGCATATTGGCGTTTCACCCATTTTTGTTAATGCAAATGTTATTTCTCCTTCGGTTAAAGCGAATACTGATGGGAATTCTTCTTGGTTCATACCGTCTGTAAGTCTTGATGCCAATCCCTCATACAGGACATCGTATTGTTCGAATTTACAAGTGGATTTTGGGTAAGGCTTCCAGTAAGTGTACCCGTCGTCGTCATCTAAGCAGGTTCCGCTTTGGAAAACGCATATGGTTCCCGATTTTAACATTATTTTGTTTGCTTCTAATTGTACAGGTAGAGAAGCTGTTCGTAATGTTATCGTTGTTACGGCCTGTACGATGACGTTATCCCAAGGTCCATATGGGTCTGAGAATTGGACTCCTTGGCATTTGCCATTGATGTTTAGTTCTCCTGCTAACGCGAAGGGCCTGGTTACCGTGGAGTTGACCTTTAAACCGCTGAGATATGTGTTTCTTCCCACGGACATAGTGCCGTACAGGTGCATTCTTCTGCACTGTTCTTCTGTTATCAGTTCTAAATATTCGCTTATCCCGTTTTGTACTGCCGATATATGAGAATTCATACCGCAGTAGCTGACTGTTCTAGATATTACGACCTTGCATTGGATGATGTCCGCGTAACTGTAATCTGATAGCTGTAGTAGCTGAATGTAGACTTCTTCCGCCCTTGTAGCGACGTGGTCAATGTTACAGTCGTCAACGGTCTTGAGAGATAAGGTAGTCACGTTTAGGTGGTGTCCATTACAATCGTATCCGATAATGGCATGCGAGGATTGTATCAACATGGATACTAGGCAAAGGCTTAACATTTTCTGTAAGCAAACGCATCGTTCTTCTAATGCTTATACAAATGATTATCGCGTTATCTTTTAAGTTGTTATAGTAGAATTATAGGAATTAGCATGATGATAACGAAAGAGTGCCTGTTGAAGGTATTCTGAATTATTATGTGAGTGAAGAAGCATTTCATCTTGTTATCTATTTTGCATCCGTTAGTTTGGAGTAAGGTTCTTCGCTTAGTTATTTCTATGAATAATACTATCGGTGTGTTAGTTGTGACAATAGTGGTTTCTGCTATAAAATTTTAGATATTTTTATTTAGATAGGGCCATGGTCCGATGGATTAGCATGCTTTTCATATTGTTACAGCAGTATCCTTCTACCAAAAGGAATGTCCTATGATTTTTATTTGGGTAATTATTTTTTTACGCATTTGTATGGGTATGTATGAGTGTTTATTTCATGAGGTAAGTGTATGTTATATAATATACTACGTCGAAGAAAATGTATATATGGTGGTGGGTGTCCTTGTCACCATCGGGTGATCACTTCCTGGGCGTAGCCCGTATGAATTAACCACCACTCGTCTGCATTCATCTCGAAGTGCTCCTCTATGCACTCTGTACACTCGTATGCCTGGCGGACTCTTCCTAGTTGTAGGCTGCAGTCTCGGCATCTTGCGAATGACCGGGCCGTGTCTAGCTGGCACATAATGTGCCAGCCCCCTTGTTCGTAATACCACTGCTCCCGCTGCGTTAGGCGGCCATAGCAGGTCCTATACAGCGTATGTTGATGGTAGATGTATGACGGCTCTTGCAACGGTACGACCACGCAATACAGATTTAGCAAGTTCCGGTATGTTTCGGGGTAGTCGGTTGGCACCACCCCGTCTATTGGCCCGTAAAACTCTTCCAGTTCTTCCTCTTCTGGGCGGTAACTTGGCCTTGGAATGGGCATGGTTTGTCATCGTCTGTCCTGTCGTCTTCCGTCGTATCGTATCGTTAGTCGGGTCTACGGTGTGCTAATTTTAGTTTATTTGTGTGTAGCGTACAAGGATTTCCTTTGATTAGAATCTTTACATTTTGATTAGGTAGCATTTCTATAACTTTGTGAGGTCCAGTATACTGATCGCTGAATTTGCCTTTGACCGGTTCCTTTAACAAATATACGAGATCCGTTACCTTGAAGTTTTGTGGGTTAATTTTCTGATCATAGTAGTGTTTCGATTTTGCTTTAGCGGCGTTCAGATTTTTAGATGCCGACTTTTGTAATTCCTTGATGGTCATATGCAAATCTCGGAGGTAATCCGCATATGTGGATTCTAGGTTTTCTTTTACTCGATCACTGCTGGTTGGTTCACGAGCAATTTTTCCATAAACTAATTTATGCGGAGAAAACTTAGTTTCTTCATGTACTGATGTATTATATGAGAACATGGCCAAGTCTAGCCAGTCATCCCAATTGTTTGCATTGTTCACATACTGCTTTAGGTATTCCATTAGTACATGATGTGATGTTTCAATTGGGCCATTGCTTTGTGGGCGATAAGCTGTAGTCTTGTAATGTTTAATTCTAAATTTTCTTGCCACTTGTTTCGTTGTCTTTGTGATACTTAGTAAACTTTATTCCCGGTCCGGGTTGCCGGTTGGTCCGGCGTGGATCGGTGCGGTGTCCTGGCGAGAGGTTCCCGCTGGAACCGGCGGCTACGGATAATCGTCGGTTAATTAAGCAATTACAATTGATACTAAACCTAAACTTAAGACTAATCGCAGGAAAGCTATGGTACAGACGCGGATCGAGTCTTGGCTCGCGGAAACGCGGAGCGATTCTAAATCCCGTACGGTACAGGCGCGAGCGGTTCTGGACCGCGTGACGGCGGGAAACGCGGAGCGACTGTGAATCGCGTACGGTACAGGCGCGATCGGTTTTCAATCGTGCGACGGTGGAGATAATCGGGATACCCTGGGTGCGGATGGAAGCAGGAACCTCCGTGGCTCAGCTATTTTATAGTGAATCGGTGTTTCCCTCGTTAGTGCTGAGCTCGCGGGTTCGCGATTTGCCTCGTAGCCCGACCGGCGGGACGCCCGGCTCGCCGCCCTCGGCCCGACCGCGGTGTGGGTTTGCTTGCACACGGACGTAACCCGTAGAACGTGCTCCTCCGACACCGGCGTCGTCACTCGCTCACGGAAGTAACCCGTAAAACGAGCTCTGTACGCGGCTGCGGCTGGACGGGGACTAAGCGCTCGAGGCTCGGTCGCGGGACGGTGAGCGAATATCGCGGGATTACAGGAATCGGAAATCGGATCGCAAGGAGGAAGAGAGCCGGAGGCGCGGTTCGTCGCAGTACTCGGGAGCACTGCTCTCGCCCGACTAGCCACCTCGAGACTCGCTCGCGGTGTTGGTCTCGCTCGCACACGGACGTAACCCGTAGTACTCGTTCCATCGACACCAGCGTGCTCATGCACACGCACGGACGTAACCTGTAGGGTGCGCGCTTACACGCGGCTGCGAGTGGTCTGGAGCTCGGAGAAGTGCCTCCGAGAGCTGCTCCAAGCCAAGTCCGGTGCTGGCTTTCTTTTTTTTTATACATGGAGTATAGGGTGGGGGGAATTCGCGGATCGCCCTGCCGGCGAGCCCTTCGCGAGCCAGGGGCTCGCCGGCAGAGATCCCCACCCTGTGTGATCTGCGCCTGAGATCCTCGGCTCTCTTATCAGCTGATTGAGTGGTAATGGTATTACCTATAGAAGTAGGCGGAATAGAATTGCAGTTGTTTATAGTCGCGGGAAATTTGCAAAAACCCGTGAAATAAGAAGGCGTATTGAGTAAAAGTGGTATAAGTAAGTGAAAAGAGAAATGCCTGAATAATTCAAGCAGGGAAAAGAGTTGTTTAGTTCTCCTTGGGACTTGGTGAGATAATCAGCAAGTCCAGGGAGAAGAGGAGAGATCACGTGAAGGCGTGAGGCTCAAATTTTTAATTGCGGGTTCCGCAAGGAGCGGAAACGTGCGTATAGAATAGGAGTTAGAATGATAGTGGAAATGGAGTTTTAGTCAGATAAAGAAGTTTGTCTGGGGTGTATTCCCCGGTCATGCGAATTAAAGGGTTGTCATGCTCTTTGACAGAGAAGTTGGATATCATATTTTCTATGTACTATTACTATATGTACTATGTACTATATCATATTTTCTATTTACCCAGTATAGGTACGTTTGCAAGAGTATGAAGTTCCCTGGTAGGAAACCTACGGTCCTTGTTGAGTATCAACTTCAGTATTCTGGATTGGATAGTTTGCGCTTTCCGCCTGGTAGTTTTAGGGAGGATTTTCCACCAGATGTCCGAGCCGTATGTGAGGACAGGCCTGAGACACATTAAGTAAGTTAAAATGCGAAGTTTAAGTGGGAGGTGAGAGCACGGTAGGATAAACGCTGATAGTGCTCGAAAGGCTCGGAGAGTCTTTGTGGTACGATCGGTAAGAGCCGGTTTCCAGTTTAGTTTGTAGTCTAGGATGACTCCAAGCTATTTGACCTGATTGGACCAGGCCACGGATTCTCCGTCAATCATGAATTGATTGTTATTCTTGAAGTTGTTCAGGATAGTTTTTGGGGATTTAGAAAAGAGGATGGCCTCAGTTTTGGATGGATTTGGCAGCAGTTTCCAGCTTTTAAAATAATCTATTATGTTATCTAAATACTTCTGGACTCTACTGAAGAGGGCCCTACGAAGACGCCTGGTAGAGGTGGAATAAATAGTGGTATCGTCAGCGTAAAGAGCTACTTCACAAGATCGCATGGAAGGTATGTCATTAATGTAGAGAATGAATAGCAACGGTCCGAGGACAGATCCCTGAGGTACACCAGTTTGGCAGTTGTATACGGTGGACTTGTGTGAGTTGAACCTGACATAACATGTACGTTCGAGCAGGTATGAATTTAATAATCTTAAGATCGAATGGGGTAGACCCATTCTGTATAGTTTATATGCCAGACGGTGTCAAAAGCCTTTGATAGATCTAGAAGTACCATAATAGTGTCACGTTATACATTAAGCCCATGAGCTATATGTTGTGTAATTCTGCCAACCTGGTGGATGGTGGAGTGTCCCTGGCGAAAACCAAATTGTTGGTTGATAAGTAACTTATTGGTTTTAGCATACTTATCAATATTATGGAATATGACTCGCTCAAGTAATTTCCCTGGGATAGGCAAAAGACTTATCGGTCCATAAGTGGCTGGATCGGTGGTAGGTTTTCCAGGTTTGTGGATAGGAATGACTTTAGCGACCTTCCATGCGGTAGGGAAGTAGCAAAGTAAAAAGGAGAATTTAAATATGTAATATAATTGGCAGAAGATTTTATGAGATGCGTTGGCCAGCATTGGTACGGTTATTTTATCGGGTCCAGGAGCCTTGTTGGACTTCATCTTCCGAACAAGTTCAGAGATCTCCTTGGGGGAGTGTAACTTGGCTGGAACACAGTTGTCTCGAGTGGACTATTCGAAGTTGTCATAGAAGGCATTGGCGTTCAGTTCGTGCTTGGAAACCATTCGTGAGGCTTCGTGATGGACTTTTGCAAAAGAGTTAGCTAAGGCATCAGATTTTTCATGAGAATTATGGATTTTACTTCCATTGACTTCTAAGACTGGAGTAAAGGAGGAGCGACTTTTGGCTACAGAATGATAAGTTGACCAGAATGTAGGATCTGGCCTTATGAAGCTCAGGAGCATTTTAGCCCAGGCTAGCTGTCTAGTTGCAGATATTCGATGTCGAATCTGCTTAGAATATTCTTTAACTTGGTGATTAAAGAATGGATCATGTGAGATTTGATATAGCTTGCGCATCCTTCTCCTAGCCTTTATGGGAGAGGTCAAGTAATCATCATTTGCCACTGCTTTTTTCCGAGTGGCACTCGGGGAGTTAGCGAGAGTTGGGTCTCTCACCGTAGCGTCCCGATGGGATCCAAGCAGAAATTCATTTAGTGCCTCAATGCACTGGTCAATGTCAGATGTTGAATTGAATTTAGAAACTGTGTTCCAGACGAGGGTACTCTCCCTGTATTTGTCCCAATCGGTGGACATGTAGAATAAAGATCCTGAGGAGGGATCCACGGAGGCGATTTTTGTAAGTGAAACCGGTCTGTCTGTGTTCCGTACCAAAGTGGTCCAAGGCAGCGCACAAGACTGACGGAAGAATCCGTGGCCTGATGAAAGTAGGCGAGTCAGGTGCAATAATTGCAAAGTTTGACTTAATCATGCATTCGTAAAGGGTGGTACCGGCCTTGTTTGCTCTGGCGTTGTTCCAGAAACGATGTTTGGCGTTCCAGTCTCCGCCGATTATGTAGGGAGAACCAAAGTGCGTAATGTGTCTCAGGTCGTCTCCGGTTAGGGATCGGTGTGGATTGAAGTAGATGACTCCGACCAAGATGGAGGGATGGTCAAGTCTGATGGCCAGGAATTCCAAATCGGTGTGAGTGCGTACAACTGTAAATTTTAAGTTGTTATTAATAATAATGGCTACGCCTCCCATCCTGGTGGGTTGGTCCTTGCGGATCACCGTATAACCAGGAATGGAGAAATTGATATTGGGGGTGAGCCAGGTTTCTGTGACCAGAAGGATATCACATTCAAGTTTTTCAAGATTGGCAATGATTTCATTATGCTTGGGATAAATAGACCCTGCATTCCAAGTGATAATATGCGGTAGAGAAGCCATTGTGTAAGAGATTGCCGCTGACGGTGTGCGTGTGTGTGTGTGCCGATCGGGACACGTTGCCGCGACGGCTGCTCGAGCCGTTGCGCTCTTTTCGGCGTGGTACCGATGCCGCCGCGTTCTTTGCGGCATGGTACCCTACGCGACGTTGTTGCGATGATCGGCATCGCTTCTCAGATGTCTTTTGGTATAAAAAGGCGGCTCTCCAGGACCGCAAGTCAGTTGTTGCACGACCACGATCCGAGGAACATCGCAAACTTACCCTTACAATTGTAATAAGCAAGAGGTGTATGGAAATGGTTAATCCAAGGTCGAAATGACCTGCAGGAATGCTTGGAATTTTTGGGAATTCGTAGTGCACAGCTTGAGCCTATTGGCCAGGGTTTCAGCAGTGTTAAGCATGACGTTGAGATCGCAGAGATGTTTTAGTTCATGAAGAACATCAGTTAGGTTAATAAATTGGTTGAAATCTGGATTTTGATTTCCCGAGAAGTTGCGGGAGCTTGGCTCGTTCGACTGTGGAATCAGAGATGATTTAAGGCGAGGGTCGCGGCTCAAGATTGTGTGGGTGCATCCCCTCCCTAGTTCCGCACACGTACATGAGATTTGCAAGGGTGCGGGATGCCCGCTTTCATTTTTTAATAATGCAAAGATAATACTGTTCTATAGTCAAAAGCGTTAGATAAAAGTTCAATCTAGGCGGCAAAGGTCCTCAGAAGTCCTACTTTTGCATTTTTTAGCCGCAATTTGCAACATTCAGCAGCATACTGCTTATCGAGAGACATTATCGTGATTTCGAGAGATTTAGAGCTCGTATGGAGTTCGTAGGACCTTTCCCGCCTAGCGGGAACTTATAGGATCTCAATGCAACGCCAATCACGTTGTATGCTTACGTATCAAACAAATAAATGCGGGAACCCAGAAAAATTGTGTTGGATCTGGGTGGTTAGGTGAGCGAGTGTGTTTTAACACTCCTTTAGTCAGCTTTAAATTGCACTATTAATTATGCTTTATTCCCACAATATTACATGTAAGGTGAAATACACAACTGATACTTTTGCTGCTTCTCGAAAAGAGAGCGCGTGTACAAAGCCAAAGAAAAGAAAATGCATACAGATCGCAATAGATTTTCCTGATCCTTTCGACCAGTGAATCGCACGCCGCGACATCTCCCCTTTTAGGCTCGCATTAACACCGCGGGCGCCCGACGGCCATTGACTCTTGATTATCAACACCTCCCCTTCAATGCGGTCGGGCAGCTCTTGCCTCTAAATGTTTGTATTAATCCCTAGTCGATTCAGACAGTTTACGTGACGATGGTGGGTCGGTCCTTTCGTCAGTACATCGGCCGGCATCTCATCTGATGGTAGGTATTCTAATTTCAGAATCCCCTTTTCAAGATTTTGTCGTACATCCATATGTTTCAAGAAATGTCGTACATCCATATGTTTAGTCCTTGAATGGCGTGGGTTATTTTTTATCTGATTCTGGGCACTTTGTGAATCGTTCCAAAGTGTGGTCACTCCGCATGGTACTCCTATAAAGGTCAATAGACCCCGTAGGTATAAAGTCTCCCTGGTAGCATCCGATATCGCCATATATTCTGCCTCTGTCGTAGAGAGAGCGACAGTCCTCTACTTTCGCGTTTCCCAACTAATTGGACATGAGGCATACATGAAAGCGAACCCTGAGAATGAACGTCTGTCCAAACGGTTAGAAGCCCAGTCCGCATCTGCTACCCCGTATAGTTCTTGTCCATTCCTCTTATAAGACAATTTATAATTTTTGGTCCCTTGGAGGTACCTTAAGACCCTCTTAGCTGCTTTTCAGTGGCTGTAATCATAACAAGAATTAAATTGGCTCAAAAAATTAACTGAGAGTAGTATATCTGGACGTGTAGATATAGCCAAATATAACAGTCCACCGATCAAATTTTGGTAAGGTAGTTCCTCCATGACGCTCACGTCAACCTTCTCTGGTCGTATTAAATCAGGGTGCGTCTCGATCGGGGTATAGATCGCCTTGCAATTACTCATGCCGAATTTTTCGAGTAGTTTCTCGATGTAGCCATTCTGTGAAAGCTCAATAGAATGATTATTAGTATCTTGACGGAAATCAATACCAAGGCATCTCCTGATTTTTCCCAGGTCCTTTATTTGGAAGCTTCTTGATAGGCTATCCTTAATTTCTTTTATCCACTTTGGCTGGTTCGAGGCGATCAATATATCATCAACGTACACAGTTAAGTACAAAATATCAACTTCGTTGTACTTGTAGAAAAAACATGGGTCATGAGTTGATGGTTTTAGTCCTGTTTTTGATAGTTCATCTTTTAATCGTTTGTACCATTGTACTCCCGATTGTTTCAAACCGTAGAGTGAGCGTCTCAATAAGCAGACGCTATCTGGATTATCCTTTAGTTTTTTCAGCCACTCTGAAGCTATGTCTATGATCCTTCGATCTTTAATCATCGTGTTAGCGACTCCCACTGGTTTGTTCTCGGTTATTTTCTTCAGTACTTGTGTAACGGTAGCGTCTCGCTTGCGTGGAGGCGCGAGCGAGGCGCGCGGTCCCTCCCCTAGATTCGCTCAGCGACCAGGGTTCGTCGGAGAGGGAGAAGGAAGTGGTTGAATAACTCAGGCCGTATTGGTGCAAAGAAAACTAATTTATTACTCGTGGTTCAAGAACAAAAGAACAAACGTGGCTTCTTAACCGGACGACGTGGTTTAACTGGTTTATTAATGGGAAGGAAACAAAAGAATGAACTTGACTTCTTAATTGAAAGACGTGATCTAACGTGCAAAATAAAAGAATAAGCTCGATCGAATGATAACCGGCACCGTGACGTGGTATGCGGCTTATCCGCTCGGATTCCCAGACGGTCCGGCGGTGAGCTGCTGATGGCCGGTGGCCTAATAACCAAAAATAAAAGACCGTAACGGTGGATTCCGACGCGAGTATCTTATTTTAATTATTCGCTAGAACTAGCCTATCGCAACCGCGGGACGCCGGCACGGGCTTCGGTCCGGTTCGTACGCGGGAAATATTCGACGCGGGCGAGACGCGCTCGCGGGATCGGTGCCTGCCGTCGGACGTCCTCGGCGCGGTTCGGGTTCGGTCGCGGTGTGTATCGAGAACGCGGTGCGCGGGGAGCGCGGGGAGCCGTGCCCGCTGACGCGGTCCTGAGTCGGGCGCTCTCGGCGCGGTTCGGTTACGGTCGCGGCGTGTATCGAGAACGCGGCGTGCGGGGAGCGCGGGTGAGTCGTGCTCGCTAACGCGGTTCGGAGTCGGGCGCTCTCGGCGCGGTCCCGAGCTCTCCCGATCCTCGAGATGGTATTCGCCCCGTTGCCCAGCGAACTATAGTGGATCGGCTTCGCTTCCTGGCGGTTGGGCACGCGGGCGCGGAGAGGAGCGGGTTGGGAATCCGCGGAACCCCCCACCCGTCGCCTTCGCCCGGCCGCGGCTCGAGCACGTAGGCACAGACGTAAACCTAATGCCTACGGCCCGAAACCGGCGAGGGCGCTCGTCTCCGGTAGTATACCGAGAGGCGAGCTCCGTTCGCTGCTGCGGCCGATCGTCGACTGACGTGCGGAGCGCGACGCTGGATCCCCGAGGGGAGAGCGGGACGCGGGAACAGGTCCAGGCGGTGGGGATGACGGTCCGGAGTGTCGTATCCTCGGTGCTCTGAAAAGAGCAGGCCGGTGAACGACTGCCTCCCAGAATCCTGGTCGCGGTCTCGGTTTTGCGTAGGGGACGTAAACCCACTTACGCTCGGCCGATTCCAGCGCTTCGTCGCGTTCGCCCGATCGTAAACCGCGGCTAGCACGAGTTGGCGCGGCTGCGAGAGGATCTGGACCCGGGTGTTCGCCCGAGAGCTGCTCCAGACCAACTCCGGCTTCGGCTGGTTCCGTCGCGATCTTTATAGCCCGAACGCGGACCTCGTGTGCTCGTTCGCGAATCTTCGGCACACTGCGATTGGTCCGCGCTCGGGCTGGATTCCGCGGATTGGCGCACGGCTATCCCGCACCGGTGATTGGTGCGGGCTAAGGTACAGAATAACTCGCAACGAGACACATACGTCTCGTTGCATCCCCCCCTTTCTTCGGAGACGAGGCGACGCGGTTCGCGAGACAAGGTAAAGAAGCGGAGGGTAGCTTACGTATTGGCGAGGCGGCGTCTCGTGCCAAATTTCCCCGGTGTCTGGGTTGAGCCGGAAGCTCCTCCGGATGCCCGCATGCGTGACCCGGTACCGCTTGATGCCGATGGGGCACCATATTGGATACCCGTCGCTGGTCCGGTTGAGTCGGCGGGGCCGGTGCGCCACGTTGGCCTCCAACGGGATCGCTGCGGATTCGGGTCCCGTCGGTCCCCCATCCCGGACGGCTGGTACCCGTTGTACGTTCGGCGGAGCGGCGGGTAGGTCTGCCTGTCGTGGCCAGCGGCGTTCTCCGCGGTCGGCCTGGTCGTCGGGCTGACGAGGAGGAACGGCCCGGGTGGATGGTCGGATGGTGACCTTCGGCGGATTGACCGCTAGGCCGCGGGCCCGTTGCGTCCCGGTCGGAGGTCGCACGCTGGTGGTGCAGACCGCGGGCATGGGGGACGGTCCTGTCCCGGAGGCGGCGTTGCGTCGTCGCCTGCTCCCTGCTGGTGGTTGCGGTCGGGGGCTGACGATGAGGGCCATCCTCCGGACCGGCAGTGCTGCCGGTGGCAGCCCCCGGGCGGGCGTAGGCCTGGAGACGACTGCGGGTTGTCGGCCCCTGGCCGGGGTGTAGCCCCAGCGGGCCGTCCTGGCGGCGGGCGTGATCGGCCGCGGCCTTGTGGGCCGTCGTGCCCCCGGTGGTTGTAGGCCGGGATCTGGAAGGGCCTCTTCCGGATTGAAGGATCCGTGGCGCCGGTACGCCTCCTCCAGTTGGCCCAGGAAAGTGTCGTCGGCGAGGTCCATGGCGTTCTGATTTTCGAGGACGACTGAGCTCAGTGTTCCTACTGGGCTCTCTGTCCAGACTCGGTGTTCCCATCTCTCCTCGCCCCTCGTCGATCGTCTGCTGCCCGGACGAGTGTTTGTTGACATTCGTCGCTCGGTCCGGTTCTCGGGAGTGGTACGGGCGGAGATCTCGTACGTGTACGTGCCGGGCTAATCTCCCGGCGGCGTCGCGAAGATCGAAGATTACCGGCGAAATTCGACGCTGGATGACAAACGGACCGGTATATTTATCGAGCAGTTTCGCGTTACGGAACGCCGCTTTGTTCGATAGCTCGTGACCGCGTCGCAGGACACGCGATCCGACCGCGGGCACCCAGGCACGACGACGTTTGTCGTACTGCTGTTGTTGTTGTTGAAAGGTCCGCGCGAGGTTGCATTGCGCGAACGTGCGTGCTTCCTGCAGCTGGCGGAGACGGAGGAGTAGGGGGGGCCCGGCGTGCCTTCCCCGTTCGTGTCGTAGCGTTCCAGGGGGCACGAGTTCTCTTCCGACGTTAAGGTAGGCGGGAGAGTACCCCGTTGAGCTGTGCTGCGCGGTGTTGTAGGCGAAGGCAATCTCGTGGCACAGCTGATCCCATCCCCGCTGTTTTCGGCCGTGGTACTGCCCTATCATCGTTTTGATGACCCGGTTGACCCGTTCCACCGGATTACACTGCGGTGTGTATGGAGGCGTCCTGCGGTGGCGGATGCCCCAGCTCTGCAGGGCCCGTTCCACTTCGTTGCTGATGAACTGGCGTCCGTTGTCGGTGACTAAGGTGGTCGGGCAGCCGTGCCGGAGCACGACGAGCTCGCGTATGGCCTGCAGCACTGCGCCTGCTGTGGCCTTGCGCAGGGGCCGAATCTCGACCCACTTGGTGCATCTATCCTGGAGCACCAGCAGGGAGGTGTGCCCGGCACTGGAGCGGGGCAAGGGCCCGACTAAGTCGGCGGAGACCATTTCCCACGGCTGGTGCACGGCGGTGGCGTGCATCGTGCCGGCGGGGGCTTGCTGCATGGCCTTGTGTTTCTGGCAGGAGTCGCAGGACCGTACGTACTGGGCGCCCTCGCGTAACATACCGGGCCAGTAATAACGCTGGCTCAGTCGGGTGAGTGTCTTGGCGACCCCAAGGTGACCGGCGGTGGGGTCGTCGTGCACCTCGCGTAGAACGCGCGCTCGGTCGGGGCGGGCGACGCACAGCTTCCATGCGTCGTCTGGGGCACCGTCGTTAAAATCCAGGTGGTGCAGGATGTGCCGGAAGAGCCGTCCCTCGCGGAGGCAGTATTCAGGGTGGTCCCCGGGACGTTCTCGTACGTCCTTCCTCATGCGCTGGTACCAGGGGCAACGGACGGCGGCCCGCACGGCGCATGCTTGGAGCGGACTGCGAGAGAGCGCGTCGGCGACTGTATTTTCGGAGCCTCGGCGGTAGCGGATCTCAAAATCCCACTGGGCCAGCTCCATGGCCCATCGAGCGAGTCGTCCGGAAGGATTGTCGATGTGGCTGAGCCACTTCAGCGATTGGTGATCGGTCAACACGGTGAAGTGATATCCTTCCAAATAGTGCCGCATCTTCCAGATCCCCCATCGGACGGCGAGGCACTCAAGCTCGGTGGCCGAATAGTTCTTCTCTGCCTTGTTGAGAGTACGGCTGGCGTACGCGATCACCCGGTCGCCTTGCTCGCCGGGTTGCGTCAGCACGGCGCCGAGTCCTTCGCGGCTTGCGTCGGTCTGGAGCGTAAAGGGTTTTTCCCAATCCGGAACGGCTAGGACAGGTGCGGTGGCGAGCCGGTGCTTGAGCTCCTCGAAGGCGGTTTGCTGCGTGGGTCCCCACTCCCATCTCCTGGCCTTCTGGAGTAACCCGGTGAGGGGCGCGGCGGTTTTTGAGACGTCGGGCAGGAAACGTCGGTACCACGAGAGGAGGCCAAGAAATCGGCGCAGCTCCTTAACATTGGTCGGTTTCTGGAGTTCGGTGACGGCGGATACTTTGGCCGGGTCGGTTTGCAGCCCGTTCTGGTCGACGATGTGCCCGAGGTACGTGAGTCGTTCGCGCGCGAAATGGCATTTCTCCCAATTCGGCCGCAGGTTCGCTGCTCGGAGCCGCTGGAAGACTTCGGCCAGCATTTTTTCATGCTCTTCGTACGTCGGGCTGGCAATAACAATATCGTCGAGGTACGCAAAAGCGTATGGAGCGAGGTCAGGCGTGATTACGTTGTCCAGGAGTCGCTGGAACGTTGACGGAGCGGAATGCAGTCCGAACGGCATAACGGTAAATTCGAGCAGGCCCCGTCCGGGGACCGTGAAAGCCGTTAACGGCCTGCTTTCCGGCGTGAGGGGTACCTGCCAGTAGCCGTTCTTAAGGTCGATCGTGCTGAGGTAGCGTGCCCCTCGCAGCTTATCGAGCGTCGCGTTGATGTGCGGCAGTGGGTATGCGTCCTTCCTGGTAACTTGGTTCAATCGCCGGAAGTCCACGCAGAACCGGTATTTTCCGTCCTTCTTCCGGGCGATTACGACGGGCGAGCTCCAGGGGCTGCAAGATGGCTGTACGACTCCTTCGTTCAGCATGGCTTCGACCTCGGCATCGATGATTGCCTGCATTGCCGGGTTACGCGGGCGGTATCGCTGTTTGATAGGCGTCGGATCGAGGAGTCGGATTTCGTGGTGGGCCAGCGGGGTTACCCCGCGAACGGTTCTAAAGGCCTCCTTATGATGGTCGAGGAGTTGCTGCAGCCGTTTCCCCTCGGTGGCCGTGAGGTGCTGGAGCCCGTTCGGGGCGATGGCGGCACAGACCGTGGGCCCTCGATCGACTCGGCTCGGGTACAGGTGGTGGGACCCTAGTTGCATTTGTAGACCGAGTTTCTGCAGCATGTCCATGCCCAGGAGCATTTCCGCGTCGAGTCCTTCCAGGATGTAATATTGATGGAGGATCTCCTGGCCGTTGAAGGTTCCGATCCCGAGGATGCTGCGATCGAGGCTCGCACCCGTTCCGTCCGCCAAGGTGGCGGTGGTAGCCTCGGCGCGGAGTTCCCACTGCTGGGAGAGACACCATCGGGCCATCGGGCCGTTGATGAACGAGCAGACTGACCCGGTGTCGACGAGTGCACGGGCTCGATGCTGCCCGACGAACACGTTGAGATAGATGCGGGTGTCGTCAAATTCGGGGGCCGGACCCGGAGCTACTGTGGTCCGGCCCGTGTTTCGTTTCCCGGATACGGCCCAGCGTCGTGACACGGGCAGTCGCGGGTCAAGATGCCCTCCTTGCCGCAGAATGAGCAGAATCGGACCGCCGGGTTGGTACAACGGTGACGGTCGTGTCCCGCTTGGCGACAACGCCAGCAATGCGTTTCTCGTCGGTACGCTCCTGTTACGGCGAGAGCGGAACGTCGGGGTGGTTCGCGGTCGGAGGACCTGCCCCCGGTTTCTCGGCGTAGACGATGCAAAATTTCCTCGACTTCACGGACTCGTTGGATGAGGTGGGTGGCATCGACCAATTCGCTCCGACGTACGTGGAGCTGTAGCTCCGGACGCATGTTGTAATAGAGTGCGTCGAGCTGTCGTGCCCGGGAGAACCCTCCTCGGCGGCGCATGAGAGTCACCAGGGCTGTCACGTAGGCCTGGATTGGCTCCGCGTAGCCTTGCCGTCGTTCGGCGATCTGATGGTCCAGGTGTCGCAGTTCCCCCGGTGGGAGGTAGTACCTCCGGAGCTGGTCTTCAAGGTCGTCCCAGGAGGTGACGGACGGTGCGAGGTTCCGGTACCACAGGAGTGCGTCTCCGCGGAGGAGCTCGGGGAAGCCTTGTAGGAGTTGTTGGTCCGAAAGCTGGTAGGCGGCCTTCAATTCCTGGACGCGTTCGAGGAACGCGTAGGGGTCCCGTCCGTCGAAGTGGCACCCCCACTTGCGCATCTGGTCAAGGACCGGAGCCCCGGCCGCGTGGTCGCTGGTTTGAGCCGCCGTGGAGCGCAGTGGAGTTGAGGCGTTATTTCCCTCGAGCTCGTTGACGAGCTCGTTATGGAATTCTTCCAAATCTCGAGTTCGGTCGACCTCTTCCTTGTATCCCGGCTCGTCTTCGGGCTTATCCGCGTACGCCTCTGGATTACGGCGAACGTAGGCGACTAGGCGCTGCCGCAGCTGTACCACCGTGCCGCTGGTGCCACTCCCGAGATCCCGGAGCTCCTGCTTCAACTGCTCCTTCGAGAGGCGGTAGATCCAGGAAACCCCCATGTTTTTCCCACAAAATTAAAGCAGGATATCTCTTCTCCGTGTCGCCGGGAGTGATCGTGTCGTTTGGACACCGTCGTTCAAGGGTGCCGTTGGCCTGGTCGGATCGGTTCGCGGGTTTTTCTAGATAAATCGCGGCGCGGCTTTCCGTGTACGGAGCGGAACGATAAAAGAATAATATACTTATATTTACGCGGTGTTTCGAGGTACGATTTTCCCTAAATGCTCGGGATATACGGTATCCAGATCTTAAACACTAATTATACGCGAAACGGTTTGTCATGAGTCCACAGTTACGGTTTTTCAGGTCCCTGTTCGGGCGCCATGTAACGGTAGCGTCTCGCTTGCGTGGAGGCGCGAGCGAGGCGCGCGGTCCCTCCCCTAGATTCGCTCAGCGACCAGGGTTCGTCGGAGAGGGAGAAGGAAGTGGTTGAATAACTCAGGCCGTATTGGTGCAAAGAAAACTAATTTATTACTCGTGGTTCAAGAACAAAAGAACAAACGTGGCTTCTTAACCGGACGACGTGGTTTAACTGGTTTATTAATGGGAAGGAAACAAAAGAATGAACTTGACTTCTTAATTGAAAGACGTGATCTAACGTGCAAAATAAAAGAATAAGCTCGATCGAATGATAACCGGCACCGTGACGTGGTATGCGGCTTATCCGCTCGGATTCCCAGACGGTCCGGCGGTGAGCTGCTGATGGCCGGTGGCCTAATAACCAAAAATAAAAGACCGTAACGGTGGATTCCGACGCGAGTATCTTATTTTAATTATTCGCTAGAACTAGCCTATCGCAACCGCGGGACGCCGGCACGGGCTTCGGTCCGGTTCGTACGCGGGAAATATTCGACGCGGGCGAGACGCGCTCGCGGGATCGGTGCCTGCCGTCGGACGTCCTCGGCGCGGTTCGGGTTCGGTCGCGGTGTGTATCGAGAACGCGGTGCGCGGGGAGCGCGGGGAGCCGTGCCCGCTGACGCGGTCCTGAGTCGGGCGCTCTCGGCGCGGTTCGGTTACGGTCGCGGCGTGTATCGAGAACGCGGCGTGCGGGGAGCGCGGGTGAGTCGTGCTCGCTAACGCGGTTCGGAGTCGGGCGCTCTCGGCGCGGTCCCGAGCTCTCCCGATCCTCGAGATGGTATTCGCCCCGTTGCCCAGCGAACTATAGTGGATCGGCTTCGCTTCCTGGCGGTTGGGCACGCGGGCGCGGAGAGGAGCGGGTTGGGAATCCGCGGAACCCCCCACCCGTCGCCTTCGCCCGGCCGCGGCTCGAGCACGTAGGCACAGACGTAAACCTAATGCCTACGGCCCGAAACCGGCGAGGGCGCTCGTCTCCGGTAGTATACCGAGAGGCGAGCTCCGTTCGCTGCTGCGGCCGATCGTCGACTGACGTGCGGAGCGCGACGCTGGATCCCCGAGGGGAGAGCGGGACGCGGGAACAGGTCCAGGCGGTGGGGATGACGGTCCGGAGTGTCGTATCCTCGGTGCTCTGAAAAGAGCAGGCCGGTGAACGACTGCCTCCCAGAATCCTGGTCGCGGTCTCGGTTTTGCGTAGGGGACGTAAACCCACTTACGCTCGGCCGATTCCAGCGCTTCGTCGCGTTCGCCCGATCGTAAACCGCGGCTAGCACGAGTTGGCGCGGCTGCGAGAGGATCTGGACCCGGGTGTTCGCCCGAGAGCTGCTCCAGACCAACTCCGGCTTCGGCTGGTTCCGTCGCGATCTTTATAGCCCGAACGCGGACCTCGTGTGCTCGTTCGCGAATCTTCGGCACACTGCGATTGGTCCGCGCTCGGGCTGGATTCCGCGGATTGGCGCACGGCTATCCCGCACCGGTGATTGGTGCGGGCTAAGGTACAGAATAACTCGCAACGAGACACATACGTCTCGTTGCACTTGTTCCAATTGGATTGGTATCTCCATAAATATTTCCTCTTCCAGCGTTCCATTTAGATACGCCGTGACAACATCCATTTGGTGGATGGTTAGTCCTTTCTCAGCCGCCAATGCCGCGAGGAGCCGGATTGATGTCATTCTCACTACTGGTGAGTAGGTTTCTGAGTAGTCCACCCCTGGCAACTGCGTGCAGCCTTTTGCGACTAGGCGGACCTTTTTTCTTTCGTGTATTCCATCGTGTTTTGTGGCGAGTACCAGACGATTTTTAATCGTTTTTCGGTTTTGTGGGCGGTTGACTATATCCCATGTCTCGTTGTAAATCAATGATAGGAATTCATCCTCTAGTGCTTTAACCCACGAATCTGAGTCGGGTGAATCCATCGCACTCTCCCATGTTTCTAAATCTGGCGGGGCTAGGTAGTTCGCGAAGACATCGTCCTCCATTTCTGTCTCGTCTTCGGTAGGTAATTCATTTACCTCGGAGCTAGTCGACACCGTATTGTAACTTTTCCGGGGTCTTCCCCTGTTTTCTGTGCGTACTATCCTTGGCCTGCCTCTGCCGCGGCGATTACTATCAATTTGTTCCGTCCTGGCATCGTGTGGAGGTGCGTTTTCCGTGGTAATATCGGTAATGATCTCTACGTTCGATTGATCTAGATGCTTGTTTACGAACTCTTCAGGTCCAATCCCCACTTCGGGTTTGAAATTTTCGAAGTTCTCATCGTAATCCATGGAATCCATAAATCTGACGTCTCGGCTTATTATTAATTTCTTCGCCTCTGGGTCCCAAAGTCTATATGCTTTTGAAGTCTCTGAATAGCCGACGAAAACACATGGTTTTCCTCGTGACGTTAGTTTTCCCTTCGCCATCTTGTTGAGGGCGAATACTTTGCATCCAAATATTTCGAAATGGACCAGTGTTGGTTTCTTCTGTCTCCACATCATATGTGGTGTTTCTCCGTTGAGGGCTTTGCTGATACATGTATTTCGTATGTAGCATGCAGTATTGATGGCTTCTGCCAAAAAAATCGGTGGCATTTGCGCTTGTCTTAAAAGACAACGGCCCATTTCTACTAGGATCCTATTCATTCGTTCAGCTACGCCATTCTGCTGTGGTGTGTATGGGGCGGATAATCGCCGCTGAATGCCATGTTGAATTAAATACTCATTAAATTCGTTATTGTAGAATTCTCTTCCATTATCCGTCTGGAAGATTTTAATTTCTTTCCTGTTTCGGTTTCTACTCGAGTCTTGTACTTTTTAAAACTCTCGAGCACTTCTGACTTTTGTTTAATAAATTCTCCTGAATGAGATGGAACTCTCATGGGTCCGCACACGTCAGCGTGGACGATTTCCAAAATTTCTTTGGTTCGATCGTTATCTACCGGTCGGAATGGCTTCTGTGTTAATTTCTCTTGAGCGCATATCTCGCAGCTCTTCATAACCTCATTTATATTGAAGTTGAGCCCATAGACTTTCTCCTCTTGCAGCATTTTCTTCATGTCATGGGCGTTTATATGGCCAAGTCTACTGTGCCAAATCCCGATCGAATTCTTCGGTTCCCCTCTTGAAGTCGCATCAGCCACATAACCTTCTTGGGTTTTCTCCTTTACGTAATATAGATCTCCTTTTCGATCAGCAGCCATTAAAATATTTCCAAATCTATCTTTTACCATAGCACAATTCTTTTTGAATATGACGTCATGACCTTGATCGGTAATTTTCGATACGGACATTAAATTGGTTCGTATATCTTCGACGTGGTACACTTTATTTAATTTTAGTTCTCGATCCTCAATCCCGTTATTAATTGTTAATTTCGCTTCCCCTACTCCGCATATCATCGTGGTGTCGTTGTTAGCCAAATTTAGGGGTTTTTGAACTTCCGAGTAATTATACAAGGTTTCCTTGGTGGGGATCATATGTGAGGAGCACCCACTGTCGAGACACCACAATTTTGTTTTTTGGGTGAGGTGATCTGTTTGAAAAAAGGCAATTTCTTCGACTAAGTCGACTTGGCTTGCTGATTCGGATTTGTTTGTTCCATTTGCTAATCTAGCCGCTGCCCTACTGTGTGGCTGTCCTGGATGCGACCTCGGGAACCTGGAATAACAGTTACGTGTCAAGTGACCTAGCTTACCACATCTAAAACATTTAATCGGATTGGATGCACCTGATTTTTCTCCAATATATTGATGGCGTTGTGTTTCTCCTCTTCTGTAATTCTGAGGCCCCATTTGGTAGTTATTTGATGTTCCCTTTTGGGGGTAAGAACGACCTCCTTTGGCAAACATCACATTGTGGTCGTCCTCTTGGATGGTTGAACTCTTTCGAGAATCTGAGTCTTCAAGTATTTTGATCTTCATATCTTCTGGCTTGGGGACGTCGTCCCTAGCCGTCATCGCTCGTTGGAACGCATCAAACGACAATGGAAGACTACATAGCATTAGTATTGATAACAATTCATTATTTATTTTTATGTCAATTTCCTCGAGTTTATCGACAGTGTCCATGAATTGATCCAAATGTTCGGCGAGATCTTCTCCCTCCTTCATTTTATGTGTGACAATCTTTTTCAATAGCATTATTTTACGAGCTGGACCCTTGGATTGAAAATGCTTTTTTAGAGCCAACCAAGCTTCTCTTGAGCTTGTGCATCTCTTAATATGTTTTAGTTCCGACTTTCCAATACTTAAGATTAATTCAGAGAGTGCTTTCTCATCTTGCTTTTTCCATAAAGCAATCGCTTGTCTATCGCCGCTTGGCCTTTGTTTCGAGCCATTCGTATATTCCCATAAATCGCATTTTATTGTATGTATGTATGTATATATTTAATGTTCCCTTACGGGTTACATAGGGATCCCGTTCCCTTTACATTTTCTTTCTTTTCGCTTTCACTCACTCACTCATTCTTCCTTTCACTCCTGCCTCCTCCTTTCTCACCCTCTCCTTGATACTTTCCGTCCTGTATTTCTTTTCTCTCCCGGTCTAATTTTTTCATCCACTCTTCTCCTCTCCCGTCCTCGGCCAGTATTTCCTTCACCTTCTCTTGCATTCCTACTTCCAACCCTTGATCTCTCGAGCACCTTTCCAACACGTGCTCCCACGTCTCTTCTTCGTACCCGCACCTTCTGCACCGTCTCACCTCCTCTTCCTCCCAGTACCTTCCTCCCCTCATTTCATTCCCCAGCCTGTACCTTGCTATCCTCGTCCATTTTTCTTCTTTTGATCCTTTTTCTAGATATTCGGGTCTTTCCTTTGTCCTTATCTCTTTATACCATCTATTATACCTAGACTCCATTACCCTCTTCCAGTTTTCCTCTTCCTCTTTCTCTTTCTCTCTTTTCTCTATCCTTCCCCACTCTTCTTCCCTCTCTTCCTTATCTCCCTCCTCTAACATTCTTCTATTCCCCCTTTCCTCTATATATTTCTTCCTCCCTATCTCCCATTTTGACATCTTCTTTCCTCCCGTAGCTCTCTCTTCTATCTCCTTTAGACATTGTCTGGCCCATTCGCTTCCTTTTCCAGCTCTCAACCTTTCTTCAAACTTCCATGCCCTCTTCGCGCCCCTCACTCTCATTTTCTCTCTTTTCGTCTCTTCCCTTACCATATACCCTGGTTTTGTCCACTCTACCCCTAGCACCCATCTTATATATCTTTCCTGCATCCTCTCCATCTCCATTCTTTCCTCCCATCCCCAGATCTCCACACCGTATGCCATCACTGGCCATATCAGTGCGTCGAAAAACCATTCTCTTCTCTTGTACTTATTTTTAAAATATCTTTTCCCTATCCCCCACACACTTTTCATCACTCCTCCACCCTTCCTTGTTCTGTCCTCTATCTGTCTTTCTTGTCCCCCATTTTTCTTGAATACGTACCCGAGATATTTTATCTCGTCTACTTCTTCTACCGTTCCATCCCCCCATCTCCACGTCTTTTTCTCTTGCCTTCTTCTTTCGAATCTTATTATCTTCGTTTTTTCTCTGTTTACTTCTAGTCCCTTCTCCTTTATATAGCTTCTGAATTCCTCTATCATTAATTTCATCCCGCTCTCCTCTTTCGCCAGCAGCACGAGGTCATCCGCATATTGCAAGGTGTATAGCATTCTTCCCCTAATCTCCACCCCACCTTTCCCCCTCTTCCTCATTCTTTCCTCTAGATCGGCCATAAGCAGTATAAAAAGCTTCGCGCTTAGCGGACATCCTTGCCTTACCCCTCTTCCTACCCAGAACTTGTCTCCCATTTCGCCTCCTACTTTCACCTTAGATGTTGTCTCTCTATACACTTCTTCTATTCTTTCCCTAATTCCTTCACTCACACCTCTCTCCTCTAATGCTTTCCACAATATTCTCCTATTCACGCTGTCAAATGCTGCCTTCAGGTCTACAAAGCATCCTATTAACCTTCCCTTTTTCTTCGCCAGTTCCCTGTTTACTATATAATTCACTACATATATATTGTCTATCGTCCCTTTCTCCTTTCTAAATCCTGTCTGGTTCTATGGCACCATCCTCTTCTCTTTTACTTCTCTCTCCAGCCTCTCCTCTAATATAATTGTATAGATCTTGTACAACGTATTCAGTAGCGTTACCCCTCTATAGCATTCGACTGACTTTCCATCCCCCTTCTTTTTTATCGGCACCACGACACCTACTTTCCACTCTTCAGGCCATCCTTCTCCATTCCATACCCTATTGCATATTTTCCACACTTCATTCCTTATATTTTCTCCTCCATATTTCCAAATCTCATTTCCCATCTCATCCTCCCCTGCTGCTTTCCCATCTTTCAATCCTTTTATTGCTCTTTCTATCTCATCTCTTCCTATCCCTTCATTGCTTTTCTCGCTTCTTTTCCTCCTGCCTCCCCCCTCTATCTTGTTTTCTACTCCTCCTAGTAGCCCCATAAAATACTCCTTCCATTTTTCCATTTCTATCTCTTTCGTTTGTGCTTTTCCTTTTCCACCTCCCATCTTTCTTAGAAAATCCCATACCTTTCCTTCTGTCCTCGCTTTCCCTGCTTCCGTTAGTATCTTTTCTCTCTCCTGCTCTTTTTTCTCTTCACACAGTTTTTTGTATTTGTTTTTCATTCTTCTATATCCCTCTTCTTCTTCTTTCCCTTCTTTCCATTTCCTTAATGCCCTTCTTAGTTCCTTCTTTCTTTCTATGCATTCCTTATCCCACCATCCTCTCCTTTTCGACTCTTTCATGCCCTCAGTACTCCTTATTTCTTCTATTACACTCTTGATCTTTCTTTCTAGTTCTCCTAGTCTTTCCCCTATCTCTTCCCCTGTTACTTCTATTTCCTCTGTTAACCTTCTAAATTTTTCTTTTCCCTCTCTTCCCCATTCTACTCTTTGCGCTCCTTTCTTATCCTTCTTTCTTATCTCCCTTTCCTTTTCCTTTTGTCCTTTCTTCATTGTTAACACTACCGGTAGGTGATCTGATTCTACCCTTTCCTCTATCACCATGCTCTCTATCCCTTCTCTTGTTCTTTTGTCTCCTATCACGTAATCTATTACCGTCCTTCCTCTCTGTCCTATATATGTGTACTCTCCTCTCTCGTCTCCTTCTATCCCTCCATTCATTATTTCTAATCCTAATTCTCCTAGCGTTCTGATTAGCTTCCTCCCTTCTCCATTTACTTTCTCGTCTTTTGACTCCCTGCAGCCTTCCCCCTCATCTTCTTCCTGCCTTACTTCTCCTCCTTCCCTGCCTGTCCTCGCGTTAAAATCTCCTCCTACAATTAGTTTTTCGTCCCTTCCTGTATCCCACCAGTCCCTCAGTACTTTCATCTTCCGTTCAATGTCTTTGTTTACATATACCCCTAGTATCTTCCATTCTTCCTCTCCTATCCTTATACTTCCTTCTATTATTCCTTCTATATCCTTTGACTCTCCCTCGCTCTTCTTTTCGCATGTAATTTCTTTTCTCATTCCTAACACCATTCCCCCTTTTGCTCTCCCTATTTTACTATCCCTAACTGCCCATTGCTTTTTCCAGACATACCCCTGTGGTAATCTTCTTTCCACTTTTTCCCACATCTTTTCTTCCACCCATGTCTCCAGCAGCACCATTACATCCCATCTCTCTAGGTCCTTCCAGAATCCTTCATCTTTCCCTTTCATTCCTGCTATGTTCCAGAAGCCGATTTTCAGTTTTTTACTTTCCCTTCCCTTCCCCTTCTTCCCTCCCTCCGTCTTCAACTCCTCTTTATCCCTTTTCTTTACTTCTCTCTCCCCTTCTCTCTCGCTCCCCACTCGTTTCCCTCGCTGTCCTTCAATGTTTTCTCCTTCTCATCCCATCTCCACATCTTTCCTTCTATCCATATCTTCATATACCCCATTCTGACCCTTTTCCCTTTCCCTCTCTCTTTCTCCATTATCTGCCTTAGCCTCCATTGTATGTTTCTTTCTTCCCATGTGAGATCATCCTCTATCCTTTCCCGTCTTCCTGCTAATTTTTTCTTTTCTATCATTACTCTTCTTTTCTGTTCCATTGTCGCCATCTTTACCACTGCCCATTCTCCTTTTCCTATTCCCTTTTTGCCTCTTTTCTTAACTTCTTCAACCTCGAATTTTTCTCCTATTACTTCTAATAACTTTCGCACTTCCTCCTGTCCGTCTCCTCCATCTTTTATCTCCAACCCTTTAATTACTATGTTCTTTCTCCTTGTCTCTCTTTCCTTTCTTTCCCAATTCATTTCTATTTCTTTCAGTCTTCTTTCGATCTCTCCTCTTTCCCTTTCTCCTTGATCACTTCCTCTTTTCCTTTCTATTTCTTCCAACTTTTTGTCTATCTTGTCCTCTATTTTCCCTTCTAACTCTATCTTTTTCACTCTCGCTTCTAACTCTTGCACTGATTTTCTGTCTCTCTTCCTTTCCTTCTCCCACTCTTCTTTCATATCTTTCATCTTCCTCATTACTTCCGTCATCTCTTTCCATCCCTCTGCTATTTCGCTCATCTGTTTTATTGTTCCCATTAATGCCCCCTTTATTTCCTCTCTTATTATCTCCCTGATGTCTCCTTGCTCCCCTCTCCTTTCTTGCTCCCCTCTCCTTTTGCACCCTCCGGCGATCTGTCTGTTTTTCTGCTTTTTCTGAAAGGGTCTTTTTCCTTTTCTTCTCTTTCCTCATTCTCTCTCTCTTTTCTTTTCTTGTCTAACCACTTCCCTAATCCCTCCACTTTGGATAGACTGTTGCACCTTGCTCTTTCTCTATTTCTTATCTTCATTAACTTTCTTGCCGTCTCTCTTTCCTGTTCTTTCTCTTCTTGTTTATTCATTTCCTTTCTTATCCTCTCGTCTTCCTTCTTTACCTACGTTGCAGTTGTCTGCCTTTGCGCTTCTTTCTTTTCCCGCACGTGGCGCTCTCCCTTCTGCTTTCGCTTCTCCTGCTCTCTTTCTACTGTGCGCCTAACCTCACTTTCTTGACTTATCACTTTCTCTATTGTCCTTTTACCCTTTCTTGCACTCTTTTCTTCCTCTAACTTCTCCTCCGATCTCCCTCTACCCCTGATCTCACTCACTCCACCTCCACTTTATTTTCACTCGCTCTCTCACCACTTTCTCAGCTGCTCTAAATTTCACACCTTATCTCTTTCTAACCGGAAACGGAACTCCAAATCGCATTTTATTAACGTGGCCCTCATCTGTAGTTCCCAGGTATCGTAATTCTCTTTGTTTAATTTTTCGAATTTGATCGAGGTACTCGCCATTTTATTTTGATTATAATTTCGAGGTCTAAACGGTCTTCCCGTCTCCTTTAATATTTTTAACACGTGGCGTTTTTGAGGTTAAGTCACCTTTTCTTATTGTTATACTTTATTGGTATACATACCTGGGCCCATAACCTGTTGGATCTGGGTGGTTAGGTGAGCGAGTGTGTTTTAACACTCCTTTAGTCAGCTTTAAATTGCACTATTAATTATGCTTTATTCCCACAATATTACATGTAAGGTGAAATACACAACTGATACTTTTGCTGCTTCTCGAAAAGAGAGCGCGTGTACAAAGCCAAAGAAAAGAAAATGCATACAGATCGCAATAGATTTTCCTGATCCTTTCGACCAGTGAATCGCACGCCGCGACATCTCCCCTTTTAGGCTCGCATTAACACCGCGGGAGCCCGACGGCCATTGACTCTTGATTATCAACAAATTGGATCATTGAGTATTTCATCAAAATATAGTTCCGGCATTTTTCTCTACGAGCGCTGTACTCTGTTCCCGATCTCTCTCGTCGTCTTAGGAGCATGATCGGCGCGACAGCGTGGATGGCGTATACGTGTGCCTACGCCGATCGCAAGGGTCCGGGATGCCTCGAAAAATTTCCCAATAATGCAGAGACGGGACT
This sequence comes from Halictus rubicundus, assembly GCF_050948215.1. Taxonomy (NCBI): domain Eukaryota; kingdom Metazoa; phylum Arthropoda; class Insecta; order Hymenoptera; family Halictidae; genus Halictus; species Halictus rubicundus. Next base: position 358,792 of record NC_135162.1, read on the forward strand.
TTTCCGTAGTGAAAAGAGCTAGATAAAAGTTCAATCTAGGTGGGAAAATTCTTCAGCAGTCCTACTTTTGCATCATTGGGAAATGGTTAACAATATTCGGCAGCATGTCGTTTGTTAGAGCGGCTATGGAAACTGACATGGCGGCACACTTACACACCGCCTGGTCGGCGTGTACGTGTGCCTACGAGGGTTGGAAGGGTCTGGAATTCCGCAACCCATTTCTCTATAAAGGTCGACCAAAACAAGACCGAGAAGAGACCGGGCACGTTTGGCCGCTAGATTCGAAACCAGGGTGTAGGGTTTGAGTCGACGGAGCTTCAGTGTTCTCAACTATATTTCTGCTCGCCCCGGTTGGGTCATCATCTCGAGCGTTTGACCATTTCCAGATGGCCTTTCGGGAGCGCGTTGACAGCTCCCTGCTGTGCGTGGCACAAAAAAAAATGTTTTTAGGGCCTTTACGGTTCCTTAGGTAAACTATCGGTATCTCCACTTTACAATATCATGGAAATAGGAAACCTTCCTGCCTCTTGGTGAAACATCATACATCCTTGTATTGTATGTAAATTATACATACATATATTGTAAAAACGAGAATAGTTGTTATTTTTTTTTAAGGAAATATCCACATTAGGAAGGGGGTCATTCCATGTGAATTCGATCATTTTTTGGGGTCTTTCGAATTTTTATGACATTGAAGTATGTTGTGGTCCAAGAGAAAATGGGAGGCGGGGGTTGTGCCGGGTTATCACAAAAGACTGCTGTTCTCAAATAATTTATTTTTTCCGTGGTGAATGTCATTTCTTAATTAAAAAATATTAGAAATATCTTTGTTCTTCAAATTTTACCACTGGTTCAAGTGTGAAAAAATTTGAATAAATATGGCTGTATTTTACGTTTCTTCATCTTTCTCTTTGAAATTTTGTTTCGTAATTCGCGGAGCCGCAAAACTATTTATTGTGCTATTCATTATTTCAAGTTCATAAAATTGCTGGATATTCTTTAGACATTCTGAAGTAAGGGTCGCTAGCGAAAAAATGTATGTATATGGTGTCACGTTGCCATGATTTTCGGGCCCGTCCGACGGGAGAAAACCTGGGCAACGGCGGGTTTTTATAGACCGTGAGGCCAGGCCACGCTTGGCCGCGCGATACGTGGTCCACCCGTGACAAACGGTATCTCGTAGGCTCGATTTTCCCGACGGATCTTATAAGGTTCGGGACTTGAAACGGGCGCCAGACACTCGCAAGTGTCACACGAACAATTCGTAACGAACGCGAGACGCGAATTATGATACCGAACCTACGAGAACCGCGCGAGGGCCTGAATAGCGGCAGCCTGGGTCAGGATTCTTCGCGGAGGGAATACGGGACGTTTCCCGCGGTGGAAAGGTTTCTCACAAAGAAGCGTATACGGGTGTGGGCTTCGTATTAACATTTATATAATACGGCTGTTACAGGAGGCTGCCGAGGACGCCCGGCAGCGATGGAGACGAAGCCCGCGCGGTTTTTCAACAATGAACGACGGTAGGACGGTCGTTCGCGCTTATTACACCCGGATTTACTTTACTACGCGTCGAACTCGGTCGCGGGTGCAGTGGACGGCACCTTCTGTCGACAATTAGCCGGGCGAGAAGCGACCGGGTTCCGATGGGATACGCGATTCTCAATTCTACGTGACTGTGGCCGTCGGAAACAGTCGGAAACGACGATACGGCATCCGTCGCGTCGTCCCACCGTAGGACGTCTCGAGGTTTGCCCAATTTATCCCAAAATCGGCGACGATACGGGTCCTCCGCGGATCCGCGACTCCGCGTTACAAACCCGGCGACGTACAACCGTAACAAGACGGTCACGCGGCCCCCCGCTGTCCAGCCGGACCCGCGTTCTATCAAGCCGCACGTCGACCGACCGACGGCCTCGAACCCTACGCGATCCTATCACGATTTTCGGCGTTACGAGGGAATGTCTTATCGCGACGCGAAATATGACCGATACGCGAAAAACGCTAGCCGAGCCAACGCGAAAATAATACGAGTAGGTAAGCCTGATCGGCACTTACCACGCGGTATCCCTGCTACCCAGATCGTATTACGGCAGCTTCCTCAGCAGTCTTTGCCGGCAACGACGCAAAATCTTACTTTGAAATTTAAGCAGTGGTTAAGTGACTAGTCTCTACTACGGCCGTTGACACAGTGCCCTAGTTCGCGAAAGCTCGCTAACGCGGAAGCGAGCCGTCCCCCACTTTCCTAATTTCCCCGGCTCCCGCGCGACGCTCAGCCTATCACTACCGCTCGCGCGGCAGGGCCGTCCCCGGCGGTCCGGGGCCCTCGGCTTCCGACTTAATGACTACTTTTCCGTCGGTGCTCCTCGGTGATTGGCGGCATCCCTCGGCGGAAGATGTCGAGCTGCTCCCGCGTCGGACTCTCGCTGCTTCTCGGGGTGAGGCGGCGTCGGGGCTGAGATGTTCATTCTCTCCGGTCCGTATGGCCTCGGCGGCGCCTTTTTTTTTTTTTTTTTTTTTTATCGTGAGGAAATGTTTTATACATACCCCGACTCCCTGGGGGAAGCCGGGGTTATGTGGGATTCTCCCCGGGGGCGAGCCCCCGGAGACTACCCACTAAAACCTCACGCCCACCTAAGCTACACGGGAGGTGCCTGGATCACGCGAGTACTCAACAGGACACCCCCCAGCTATCATCATACCCCGGGGGAGGGGTTAACCTCCCCCACTGCCTACGCTATAAGACCCCGGGCGGAGGGACCCGCCCGGTGTCCCCATCCCTGGAGCCTTCGGATTGAGCTTCCCGAGCCCCAGCTCGGTCCACCCACAGCTCCCGGAGTCTTCATGCCCCGCTCGGGGCCGGTATCCCGAAGGAACCAGCCCCGGCCGAGGCAGGAAGACGCCGCCACCGGAAGGAAGGGCCGTCGGAGGCGCGATCCGGCACGCCCCGACCCTTCCTTTCCCCACACCCGCCACGTATCCCCCTCCCCAATCGGGGAGGGACGGACCGACACCCCCCTACATCGGGAAAATAACCCGGGGGTGTCGGCCTATCACGGGGGGAGCTATGCTCCCCCCCGGGGGCCCGGGTCAGCTCACACCCCGAGCCCCCAAGTTCACCGCCCCCAGTTGTGGGGGCATAACAGGGCGCGGGGAAACTCCCCGCGCCAGACCCACTCCGCCCCCCACCACCGGAGGCACACGTTGGCGCGGGGGAGACCCCCGCGCCCTCCCTACCCTCTCCGCCCCCCTCCTGGGGGGCACACGTCGGCGCGGGGGTCGTCCCCGCGCCCACACCCTCCTCGCGGAGCCCGGGTCCCGTTCCCGGGCCCGCTCGGCGGCCTCCTTCTGGGTCATTACTACCTGACAGAAGGAGGCCACCGCATTCCACGACCCCACGCTGTCGACCATGTGGTCGACCACGGTCGACAGCGCGAGGTCCCACCCGCCCACTGCGGCTCGCAGGACACGGCGCGGCCCGGCCCAAGCAGGGCACTCCTCCAGAGTGTGCCGCGCCGTGTCGACATCTTCGCCGCAGTGGTGGCACTGCGCCGTCGGCTCCCGCCCCATTCTGTGCAGGTACTCTCCAAAACAGCCATGGCCGGAGAGCACCTGCGTGAGGCGGAAGGTCAACCTTCCCCGCCTCCCGCACCATATGTAAAATATGGGCAGGAGGACCCGGACAATCGGACGTGTGGAGGGCGCCAACGTCGCCCTCCACTCCGAAAAAGCTTCCGTCCGGGCCTGGCGATTCTGGCCCTCGAGCTCCTCCTCCTCCTCGAGCGTGAGTTCCACCCCCGGCGGGCGGCGGAAGGAGCGCCTCGGCGGCGCCTCCAGGCTGGTTAACCCGAGCTGGACTCCTCCGTCGAACGCCTGCTGCCGGAGATCCCTGGCAGCGGTCCCCCGAGCGCTCCTTCGCGAAATTTCCCGCGTTCCTGGGAGACGGGAAAGGGTTCCGGGTCCCCCTGGGACCCGGCTACGGTCCTGTAACCTCGCGTCGCGCCAAGTGGCGCGGCGTTCAAAACGCGTTACTCTCCAAATTTGGGGTGCTCGGACGGTCCCAGGGAGAGCGATCGGAACAGCCATAGTCGTGGCGGCGCTGCCAAAGGGCGACCCAGTCTCTTAATTCCTATTCCGAGGGACGTAGGCAAACTGCCACGTCACAATGGAAAACTTCTGAATTCTTGTCCATAATGATCTAAAAATGGTTAGGTGGAAGGTTCCCTGGCCGGAATGCTGTGTTGTCAAAGTGATATCTTGTCAAATGAGACGAGGCAGTAGACGTAAACATAGCCAGTCGAGTGGGACAGAGTTGAAGTTATTATTGTTACGTCCCGCGGTTGGTTACGCGATGGTAAAGACGCTTCGCGATTTTACCGCGGAGAGACGCTTCAAAATTACAACCATTTGGCACACTCGACTCGTACGTTCGAAGTCTAGCCGGGTCCACGGTTCCACGTAAATATGTAGATATGCTACTCACCAACAGTCCTGGACAGATTGCAAGAAACAGAGACAGATGGGGCAGCCGTGCTCCCTCGGGTTGGCTACGGAGAATAGGTCGGTGTCCTTGTCCCTCTTAGGTCGATGGCTCTCTCTCTCTGAAGATGTTGGTCCTGATGCTGCGCGGCCGCGAGATGGTGCAGACGTTCGCCGAATGGATTGGATTGTTAGACACGAAAGGGTGAAACAACTGGCGTAATTAGTGGTTACAACCGGCGCGACGCGGCACTCTCTTGCGCGGGATTGGCGGGTAATAAATGGCAGGATTTGAATGGTTAACACTAAATATATATATTCAAAGAAGTAGTTGGAATACAAGACTCTTAATACTAAGTATTGGAACAGCTAGATATAATAAGAGGTAGTAACGTTTGAAATGGAAACGCGAGATGTTGACGCGACCAGGTCGCGGATGAGAACCGACTTCCTCGGGAATTGTCCAGACCTCTTTCGCTCGGAGATCGCGTGGAGGGGCGCGTGACGTATTACGCGTCGTAGTGGGGCTCGCTAGAGCGCGGTGACGTAATGTCGCGCATCTTGGCGCGCCTCGGAGATGGGGAATACGGGACTTAGAATTCTATGTGATGTAATGTAGTGGCTATCTATATATTATACAACTTATGACCTAACGCGACATCTAGTTATAACCAAACACAACATCCCGACGGCGCGACATCTATTCAGAAGCTAACGCAACATGTCGATAGGCGTGACATCTAGTTATAACCTAGCGCAGCAACACGTCGGCAGACGTGACATCCCCCCCCCCCTGGGAAAATAATTTTTACTACGGGAAAAATTATTCTTCCTCATCTGAATGGTAATTAAATGTCCTTCGCACTGGTTTATCGGGGCGGTTTGGTCTATTTAAATTTGGGGGCGTAGTGTTCTCGTCACTCGGGGGTCTTATAACTATTGTAGGAAGTTCGTCACTCGTAGAGTTTGTGGACACTTCACTGGGGATACACTCTAACCTCTTTTGGGGGGAACTCTCACTAATTGTCTCTTCGTTTTTCTGTTTCAAGAACAGACAGAAGTGGGTGAGGGCACTCCATGATGCAGCAAGGAGCTGGATGCTCCATCCATAAGCAGCATGCAGTGCGATTCCGTTGAGGATGACGTTGACGGTGACCTTGATGAGGCGGACCACCATGTAGATTCCAATCAGCCCTGCGACCACGGATCCGAATTCGGTGAATCTTTCCCAGATTCGTTGTCCGGTCGATTCTGCTATTTTCTCTAATGTTGCTTTATCCATTAGGTTAAACAGCGATGCGGAGCCTTCGGCATAGCTTCTTCCGGAGGCACCCTGAGCAAGTGAGTCAATCACTGCGGTCTTCTCAATTGGAAACATTATGTGTTCGTTTAATTTGCTGATGTCGTCGGAGGAATATATTCCTCCGTTAGCCAGGTTCTGAGGGTCGACGTACTTCCATGCTGATTTTGTTAACGGTTGGACAGGCGGAAACGGCATACTTTCGACAGGGTTTGGCATCAGTTTGAACCAGGTTCCGTGTAGTTTGTATGCCGGAGGTATCCGCTCGTTGCATTTGTTGACAGGTTTCTCTGGGAGTATTCATAATATATTGCTGTCTCCCGTTCTGCACTATAGATACGTGGGAGTGCATGCCACAATGGTAAATTGTGCGGTCTATCTCGACCCGGCATTGGATTGTGGCTGTATCCTCAAAATCGCTCAGTTGCAGGAGCTGGATCTTGGTGTCTTCGTTTACTGGGGTGGCGTCGGCAGCGTCGCAGTTAGGTTTATCGACGGTAGAAGAAGATGTGGTGTTGAGTGTGGGCCCACCACAGTCGTAGCCGATGAGGGCAGACGTCGTCTGGAGGACGGTGAGCATGGAGAGAAGTACGGTGTGTCCCTTCATGGTTGGCGATGTCGGAATTGACTGACGCTGTCGCAATTTGTTCGTCGTCTTATACCCACCGGAGGTGTTATTGGTGGGGGCGACGAAGGGGTGTTGTTTCACCTGGATTAGTTCGTGTGGGGGGTGGGGATGGTGGCGAGTTTTAACGAGCAGTCGCGGCAGTCCAATACTGAAGTGACGCGGCATATTTCTTTCCCACATTCGTGGCATTTGTTCCTCATCGTCTCTTGTATCGTGTGGACTTGGAACACCTCCAGGATTTGGTACGCCCTGCTGCACCGCTCGCAGAGCTCGTCTCCCTCGCTCGTCGTGTATAGGGTGCCCCGATAGCACCTTATGAACAGGAACCTGTTCAGATAGGCCAGGCGCTTCTGGCCCGATGTTCTTCTGGGTTTGGCTGAGCGACACATTTCGACGGTTGTCGTTGCTGGAATGGCCCGTCAGTTTTTCGGGTGCCGTTTTATATCCAACCTTATCGGTAAATTTTTGGCAGGGCACGGGAGGGGGTTGGCGCGTCATCACCCTTACCAAGAATATTCCATGGTTCTTGTTTCTTGTTTGGCCCACAGGCGTATCCGGTCCCACCAGCGTTGAATTTATATTAAGATTATCAGATCTAGCGGATGTCGCGTCTAACGTAACCGAATCGGGTTCTTTGATTATCGCTTCTGGTGTAATCGGATTCGCTTTCTTCGCGTGCTTAATTTTATTCGTATGAACGACTCGGGTTCCTCTCTTAAAGTCTAAGCGGACGTTGTTATCGCCTAAACATTCCAGTATCTTGAACGGACCGATATACTCGTCGTCAAATTTCCCTTTACGCGGTTCTTTCAGAAGGAAAACGCTATCTCCCACGGAAAAGGTTCTGGTACTGAGTTTCCTGTCGTAGTATCATTTAGAACGGATTTTCGCAGCTTTCAGGTTCTCGCGGGCTTGGCCAATGGTTCCTAATAATTTATCTTGGAGGTTTGACAGATAGTTCGCGTAGGATTCATCCGAGGAATTGTACTTCTGGGCGTCAGCCGAAGGGGTTCTTGCCAGCGAGCCGAAAACTAGCTCGTGAGGTGTGAACAGCGTTCCTTCGTGAACACTGGTGTTGTAACTGAAGGTCGCGTAAGGCAACCATTCATCCCAGTTTCTTTTATTAATGAATTGCTTTAGGTACTCGGCTAGTACGTGGTGGGAGCGTTCGATGGAACCGTTACTTTGCGGATGATATGCCGTTGTTTTAAACTGCGTGATTTTGAATTTCTTGGCAATACTTCTCATCAGTGAACTTAGAAAATTGGTTCCTCGATCGGTGAGGATTGCCTTAGGTGCGCCGAATCGACAGATAAAATGTTTTATGAATGCGTCGGTGGTGTCTATCGCAGTGGCGGACTCGATTGGGATTGCGAGGGAGTATTTTGTGAGGAGGTCTTGGATAGTGAGTATATTGTTGAACCCGTTAAGGGATGTGGGAAGGGGGCCGACAATATCCATGGAAACCTTGTCGAAGGCCTTGCCGGGGGTGTCTGTTAATGTCATGGGTTGTCGTGTTTTGACTCTGTCCAATTTCTTCCTTTGGCATGATATGCAGCTGTTAACAAAGTTCTGAACTTCTCGCTTCAACGTGGGCCAATAATAATTTTCGCGGATACGTCTATAGGTTTTCGTAATGCCTTTATGTCCGGCAAAAGCTGATACGTGATTTTCTGTTACAATGTCTTCGCGTCTGTCTGTCGCGGGGATTGTAACTTCGTGAGAACAGCCGAAAATTTGTACATTGGTCGTCGAAAAGAATTCTAACAATAAATTTTTGAGAGAGGGCCAAGACACGTCTTCTACTGCTGATTTAGATATGCTAAATGTTGATAATTGAAGCTCCGTTATGACGTCGAGTAATGATCGGATGCATTCGATTACGTCCTCGTAAGAAGCTGAGTAGAGAGCGGATTGTTTAACTGGGAGTAAGATTAATTTCTTCGAATTGTAATTTAAAACTTTAGCACGGTGAAGCGTAGTGTCTTTGAGGAGAGGAATTTTGTTGTTCAAAGTTGTTTTGTTGTTGGCACTGGCCGCCATGTCTAATGCTATCATTATTCTTCCGTCGTATCCTGCGTCTTTGATAGATTCATCTAGGAGTAAAAGTGCCTCTCGATCCTCCTCGAATTCGGGTGCGAAGGCACCCTCATCGCTAACCGGAAGTGGTAGATTTATTTCCTGAGTCGCGGCGATTTTTTCCTCCAAAACTTTGTACACTTCCGATCCCATTTTCATCGCGTCGGCGAAACTTTCAGCTCCTAATAGATGTACAAAATGATACGTGGGATAAGAGAACGAATGGACTGTAGGCATTGTTGTAAATTCATATTTGCAGAAATTCTATCGCACGAACGAAAATTGGGCATTTACTATTTTCATTTTGTATCGAATAAAGGAATCAAATGGAACTTTCATGTTGTAATGTCAAGTATATACGTAGAAAAAAAAATAGAAAATGGTAATAAATTTACAAATGGACTGTAGACATTTTTGTAAATTCATAATTGCAGAAGATCAAAAAGTCAAGCGAAACTTTTATGTTGTAATATCATAAATATACGTAAAAAAAAAGTAGAAGGCGATAATAAAAATGCTGCTGGTACCTATGGGCAAGATCATAAATTCTTGACAAGGTATCGTGTTACCCGCGTGCCTTCCTCCGCTAATCATGTTGAAACAGGGAACCGGGATATAAAGTTCTGCATTTTCAGCTAATTCCGCGATGTACCTAAACAAAGAAAAGCAGATAACTTTTATTTATGTAACTCTTAAATTACTTCATTCATCTCAATTTACTTGAAGAAGTTATCTGAAAATCTGCGAATTATTTATTGTAAAAAATTTCTCATGAAAACATTTTTAGAAGTTTATAAAAGAAAAAATAGCTTCAATTTCTTTAATCTTTCCAATATTTAACATTTCATCTACTTAACTTTGTCATAAATGCATATGCATATGCTGTCTGAAATGTACGACTACCAAATCATAATTACCTGTAAACCGGAAGTCCCTTCTTTGCAGCACCAGCTTTGCAACAGGCAATGGATACGCCGAGTATGGCATTAGCACCGAGTTTCGATTTATTTTCAGTGCCGTCGAGTCTGTTCAGCAAACTGTCTATCTCCATTTGTTGACAAGCTTCCAGTCTCGATTTCAAGAGCTGTGGCGCAATTATATTGTTAATTACGTCGACAGCTCTGAACACGGAACGTCCGTTATACATGGCTTCATTTCCATCCCGTATTTCCTGGGCCTGGTTAGGGTTTGGTATTAGAACAGATGGTACCGATGATCTCAGTAATCCGACATCGGTGATTATGTCAATTTCCAACGTTGGTTCTCCTCTGGAATCAAAGATCTGTCGCGCTTTAACCTTTTGAATTGGCATGTTTCTTGTTTGATTTGTATCTGTAGAACTGCTGAACTAATCGTTCGTAATTTATTATAGATGTATCGTTGCTCGGTAGACTGGCGGATTATGTGAATTTTAATATTGTTGACCCGAGGTGCATGGCAATGGAAATTACTGAAAATTTTCTATAAATTTCTTACGAGTTCAAGCCATGGTTTTGCAACTATTTATGTACGAAGATAATTGAAGCTCGACGTATGCACACACACACGCACGCACATTCTTTTTATGAACTCTCATGTGTGCTGGTAAACACGGCATTTTTTATTTAATTATAAACTGCTGACTAGTATTATACAATTTACTCGAGTTAATGTCGTCCGTGTATGATAACAAATTATTATCGAATTTGTTTATCTCGTTACTAAATCCATCGTTTCCGAATCATAATAACTTGAAAATTTCATGCTCTTTATTTTCTATGTACGACTGTTTAAAATATTGTGATCTTGCCTGTGATATCATCATGAAAAATTACACAACGAACGAGCATTAAGCTTTATTAAGACTTTCTGAGACTTCTATACTGTAAATAGTTTACACTACTACTGCATGTAAATAATTTAATAGCGATCAAGGTTTTATTATATTGTAAAACCGAGTCCGTTATTATCGACTAAATAGACATATAAACATATTTGTTTCCAGGTGCTAGACGAGATGAGGACGGTTATCTGTGGATAACTGGCCGTATCGACGACATGTTGAACGTTTCCGGTCATCTGATGTCCACTGCGGAAGTGGAAAGTGTGTTAACAGATCATTCTGCGGTAGCAGAGGCGGCAGTTGTCAGTAAACCTCACCCTGTTAAAGGGCAATGCCTTTACTGTTTCATTACACCGAATGAGGGCGAAATGTTCGATAAGAAACTCCAAGACGAACTAAAGAGGAAAGGTAAGAGCTATAGTATATGGCATATGTGATGTATACATATAGTGAATTCAAAAACCGAGGTATCTCGAGCTTCTGCCCCGCGGTAGTAGGTATAGTTCCGCGACGTTTATTATCCAGGCCTTGGCGACATATATAGAGAAGACGCTGTATCTATTATTTACGAATCTTGAAATCGGTACTTTATGTCTGCCGGACTTTTAGCTCCGCTTTAGCCTATATTTGTGTTTGGTCACTCTGATTCCAAAATACAGCCTTATTATTTGCGTACAGTGCGTGAGAAAATCGGACCGTTTGCCCAACCGGACATCATCCAACACGCGCCAGGACTGCCAAAGACACGATCCGGCAAGATCATGAGACGAATCCTGAGGAAGATCGCTACAGGAGATAGAAACGTTGGGGACGTGTCGACATTAGTCGACGAGAGTATCGTCGATCTTCTTTTCCAGCTGAGGCCGCAGGTGTAAAGATATTGCCGTCGACGCGTCGCATAGCCATCTTCGGAGGAAACTTCGTGAAACGTAGTAATTTAGGCAAGAAAAAAAGAAAGAAAGTAGGGCCGACACGCTTCCGGCGAGGTTCCGCTTCGAGTTTTTCAAATTTGAGAAACTTGCCAAAACTGTGAGCAATCTAGCGAGAAAAATTATTCGGATACGAGAAGCTGTGTCTCAGAAACGAAATTCCCTTTTATGTTAAAGTCGTTTCTCCTGCGTTCGATAGCCTAGTACTTACAACAGTACTATTTATGGATTACTTTGTAAGCTAGTATGTATTCCGCGGTGTAATCGTTACTGTTCGTTTCACAGTTTGCTGTTCGTTTAACAGACTCTGCGACGAGAGAGCCGCATTGGCCTCGTTAGTTTCGCCAACTCGGCACAATGACAATGATAGGAACATGAGTCGCGTAAACGCAAATAACGCGACACCGCGAACGAGTTACAGTAGTGCACGATTAAGGTCCATATTGTATATTTTTTTTCTTTGGAATCGGAGGGGATAACGGCGGACGCTTAAATGTGCACTACTGTAGTCATTTCGAAAAAGCAACCCAGCAAAGTTCAGAAAACCACGAGCGCGTGCCAACGATCCGAGAAAACACACGAAATGTATTTACAATTTTACAAAAAACAAAGGAAAAAACAAACTTTGAATGTATTCATGACGTATACGTACTAATCGTCGCGCACAGGGGGATATCAAAAAGTTGAGGGGACGTACGACCGTTGTGTACGATATTGCTGGGAAACGACAAGTTTTATAATAATGCACGCTCGATGCATGTGTCGAAGAATAATCGATCGACATCAATATGAAAGTATCTTGAAAACTTTTGAACAGTTTACAAAGACGTTCCGATTAGTTACACGTTCTCGACATTTTTTAGAATGCGTGGCGCGAAACGAAAGCGCCGTCGTGCACGAAAGTAAATTCGTTTCCGTTTCTTCGCGTAGTCATCGATCGTTTAGTGATCCCAATTCGCGATGACGTTTACATTCTCGTTTGGCTTGTTCGCTAGCTCGTTCAGTTTTTAACGATTTTCGATAATCGATGGCGTTTTGTACTGGTGCCAGGTGGCTCGACAGGAGCCGCTCGTGACATCAATGTTGCAGCGGCTCGTTGACGATTTAACGTACAAACTATGTAGTTTGCGGAAGTACTATAGTTGATGGATAGGGGCACAACGTAACGTCAGCCTCTTAACCCCTCGATGACGGGAAACGTAGAAAAAAAGGAGCATAAGTTCTCTGCATCAGCCGATATAGGGCTGTATAATGACAACACATATTTAATGAAAATTTACATAGAGTGAAGACAAGGTTTACTTTTATACTTTTATGAGAGAAAGGAGTACCTGAAACACGAAACTCTGTTATTTTCAATTGATTCGAATTGTTAAGAGAGGAAATACATTTTTACATACCTCCAGCTTCTTGTAATTAATGCAGAGAATTGTTATTTTGCATAAAAACCCGCGGTCTAATTATTAAGGGTAATCCCGTGGGTCAGCCAATAAGGAAGTTACTCATCTCAAGCGAAAATGAATGAATAAAAAATATCTTTTTGTTACTAATATATACCTAAATCTAACTACTATTTTTGTACTTAAGTAGTCGCCGAGTGTTTGTATACGCACATTGCAGTGGAAAATTAATTGATCTGTAATTGAGGTAGCTAAATATTCCCGTCCGATTCTCAGATTACATATCACGATTGCTTTCGTTACCGTAACTTCTATTAGCCAATTTACGAAGAAAACAAATAATTACACTATGTGAATCTCTTGATGCTAACTTTAAATTTACCATACAACTGAAATGTTTTCAAATCGTCATGCTAAGAGATGTTGTACACTTTGTCGTTTCCTATCCATCAACTATACGGTTTATGTTAAGTTAAACGACACCGTAGGCCGTACAGGAGGGTATAGTCATCGAACCACAGTAAGAATCGTTTTGCAACCCCCGGCCATTAAGTTAAGCAACAACTACTAGTGATGGCAAAAAGCGTATCACGAGTGCGTCCACATCACGGTCATCCAAAATTTGACTGTTTCAAATTGAAATTCGTGTGATACAAAGTAATTTCGAGTTATTCGACGGGCCAAGATTTGTATATCTTTAATACTACGCACTCGGTGTTCTACGCGCGATATTTTCCTCGACCCGATTCTAATTACAAGTGGATTAGCAATAACGCGCGATCCTCCGTTAATTAATTGCGTGTTTCTTCGCGTTCTCGAAGAGCTATTAAGAGTAAGTTTCTTGCGACAACATGCCGAAAGGGTGTCTAGCTGTGAGTTATTTAATTTTTAGCAAATTATATTTTTTACAGCGATCGCTCCGCGCCTAATCGCGCGCGACAGACCTAAGTATACGCACGATTACCAACGCACTTTACATGAAAGTCAGCGTTTCCTGTAAATTTTTAGAATGCTGGATTTAAACGAATCGCGCTGCGTTATGCAGTGTCACATACATATCATTCCTCGCGGAACAAATCAACTATAGGTGTGATAATGATATATAAAAAGTATATATATATATATATATATAATATATAGAAGAAAGTATATGTATATTATATGAAAAATGCAGAAGCATGCATATATATGTAAATATACCTACGTTAAAGAACATAATTGTTACTGGCCTGTTAAATGAAATCGTGGTATTCATTTATTCGTTCATCCCTCTTTCGAAATAATTCATTTCCATAAAGCTTCCGAAAAATTTTTAACGATCAAGTCGATTTCATATGTTCTTTTGATCTCGAAAATGTCATACAGCTTCAAAATAAACGATGTCAGATTCCACATATAATGCAAATTGCTTTTTACAATCTTGTTTCTTCCATTTCTTAGAAACTTTAAAATATGGGTTCATCAAAGAATTAAAATATTGTGTCATGGAAAAGGAAATAACACAATATTATAATATTATTATATTATACTATATAAATATATCTATATATTATATAGATATGTATAATATTTATAATCATATATTTGTTCATATATCTAATTATATAAATATGTACATATTATATATAACATAACATATAGAATATTATATATTGATATTGTATATTAATGTAATAATATATTATTATTATTACATCAGTACAATATATAATAAAAAGTGCACACAGATTATATTTAAAATTACTTTTCGAGTATGTATTTCCACTACACATAAAAATTGACAGAGTTATTTTTTATAAATTCCCAATTATATTTTCAGAAATTACTGTTACATACATACTATCTAATGACAATGGTAAAGAATATAATAACAGAGAGGAAATGAGAGTTCTCACGTCCAGGATTTTAGTGTCCCTGGTATAGTTAGCAGCGGATTCCAAATAATGCCAGAGGGGATGCTACTTCTATATTAAAAGAGGCTCTTCTATGTAGGCTCTGATCCCGCCTAAAAGATGATGCAGGTTCTAATACGGGCTAAAAAGATGATGCAGGTTCTGTTCCAGACTAAAAAGATGATGCAGGAAAAGTGTGGACACTAAAACCCCGAGCGCGGGCACTCTCATTTCCTCTCTGAATATAATACTGAATATAATAACATTATCGTACGCTAAGAAACGTTCAAACATAACCTTACTTTTATTGTTTCCAAGTATGTATAAAACTGTAAGGGTCTATCGAACTCCGAAGATAATAATTTATTAAAATTGAGAGCTTTTTTAACCACACTGGACTCTATTTATACAACCGCGTATGCTTGAACCACATAAAATGTAGTTTGTCAGGACACCTCATGCAGGTTATATTTCGGCAAAATGGCGACAGTTTGACCTGTGGTACACTTTGTGGCTCAGTGAATCGCGTCGCCACTGTCGCTTTCATTCGCGATTTTGGTGGTGGAAGAAACCGCCTTTTTAAAACCAGCTGACGAGATGTTACGTCAGTTGGTCGGTACCCGTTACCATTGGATGCACGTTATTGTTGTCAGCGACGATTACATCGAGAAACTGTGAAATCGTATTTCCTTTTCCGCCGTTCAAACGCGTCGCCGAATCATGGTAAACATCGACGAATGTTACATGACCGTACTTCGGCTGGTGAAAGAGGCTGGCTCAGTAAGTAAAAATTTCTGTGACAAAATCAACAATGAGAAACGGATAAGATAATCTCGCATGGAAAGCATCGAGTTATTCTTGGATAACAGCGAGTCACGTCTATCGATTTTACTGCTTCGGATTTCAATCAAGGTGCCAAACGTAAAGGACACGTTCCCTTGTAGTTTCCATCGACAGGGTCGTTTTACGTTCTTTTATTCTGGCCACTTTGTAGTGCAAAATTGTTAGACACTAGAGATGAATTCGAACGTTTGTTTTGACAATTATTTCACACAACGTGGTAACAATGTTCATTTTAAATTGATCGATGTGTACGATTGTTTGTACCTTGAATTGTTAGGTGTGCAATTAGTCACTCTTCTTTTATTACGTGACTAGTTTTTTAGTGGTAGAATAGATAATGATATTAGTGTGTACACGTGAACATGCACTTCCTCGACTTCTAAGATAGTTAGGTGAAATGACAGCTCCGTTGCGTTTTAGGCTGAAACGAAGCGGCATATCTATAACCTATAATCTTGATCATAATAAACATTTAATAAAATAAATAAAAATTGTGAAATGTGTTTTATTCATTCTTATGTTCAAATGTGTATCTCATGCTGTAATATATATTATACTTGTCAGAGAGGTCTATCGAAACCCGTATCGTCCAGCGGTTCTGGGGTAAGTGCTGAGCGGTCTCCCACAGTCCTCTTACCGGAAGGCATGCTTGCCTTCCCCACTCCGTGGCCAGATCCGCCCCGAAATCATCTCGATTGTTTCTTCATCCGACACGTCACCGATGACGTCGCGTCAACGGTAGCGTCGGCAATCGGCAATTAGGGATCGGTGTCTCTGTCACCTATTTCAAAGCGTCGGCCGACTCTCAGAGGTCGCCGCTCAAGGCATCAGCCGACTCTCAGAGGTCGCCGGTCAAAGCATCGGCCGACTCTCAGAGGTCGCCGGACAAAGCATCGGCCGACTCTCAGAGGTCGCCGCTCAAAGCATCGGCAGCCGTCCCTGATTGGGCCCGAAACATATTGGCGCTAACATACTTATACTAATTTTTCTATCGTTTTCCCTACCTGACAAAATAAACCAAAATCTTTCAATTAAAAATTGAAGGTCCTATTGAATCATTATTAAACTATGATGAAACAGAGTGAAAGAATCTGTTATAAAATTAGCATTCGTTTTTTGATACTGTTTTGCTTGTATAATTATGCTTAAGTATTATTTGAAGTTTTATATTGTCTTTCCATAAATAAATTAAAATCTTCAAAAAGAAAATTTACCACTCAATCATCATCAAGATATAATGTAATAGAGTAAAAAGATTGATCATAGAATCATTATTTGATTTTTATGAATATTTTACTAAGAATAACCTTATTTTTAGAGATCAATTTAATATATAGATTAATCATTTTTAATTCCAACCGTTCTAAAATATAATCTTACTCGTAGTGACCGATTTGATATAAGAATCAATCATTTTTTAAACAATTTATTATATTTTACTTGTATAAATGTACGATAATTTGTAATAAACATTAAGAATTATGTTATAGAGATTTCAAATCTTTAAGTTTATGCAGTCGTTCGAATTAAATTTAAATATTTGCAGATCGTCAGGGAAAAGATCAATCAACCTCAAGATCCGATGATAAAGTCATGCGAAGTTGATCTTGTTACTGAATGGGATCAAAAGGTCGAGAAATTGTTAGTGGAGGGCATATCTTCAAAATTTCCCGACCACAAGTATGTTACTCATTTTACATTTTTTAGTTTAGAGCACGTTTTACAAATTACAAACAGTAAAACATCATACATTAAATATTTTCTCTGAAAGTACTAATTTATAAATTGAATATAAAACTAGCGAAAACTGTATTTAACAATTATTAAAACTCTTGAAAAATTTGTCGATCGTAATATACATTAAAAATATTTACAATGTATGTAAAAAAGTTTGTTTTTATATACAGGGTGAGTTAATAAAAATTACCACTTAAAATATCTAATTATTTATTGACTTTATCAAAAAATGTTTGAAGCATCTAAATAGACTATAATTTCGTCTTGCCCATCGAAACATTTACACTCGTTATGAGTTCGTTGTGGGGTCGAACAATATGTTTCAGTGGAATATTCCAGCCCCAAGCAGTTCTAGAAACATTGAACTGACTCGTAAATTTAAAAACATGCGTGTTACTTAAAGATTATCAGAATCATCTGTCAACTGTAAAATATAATATTTATTTACTTTGGTTAATAAACAATATTGAGATATTAAAAATAAAAATTTGGTATGTTGAGACAAAATTTGTTTGTGATACAGGCTGGTAATCAGCAGACGTCGTGTGTAGGTGATATTGGCTGTAAAAGTGTTGCATTTAAGTCCAATATTATTATATTTACATTACTTTCATTAATAAAAATATTTAAATAAGGTAAACTTCATTTTTCGTTTTAGTTTTAAACATTTCGTCATTCGACGGTTAATGTAACTTCGTAGGATAATTATTATTTACATATTCTTTACAATATGGATTTATTGTAATGATAATATTAATAATATCAACAAAATATATTTTTCTAGATTTATAGGAGAGGAAGAAAGCTCACTCGGTGGGAAAATCGAATTCACGGACGCCCCAACATGGATCATCGATCCGATCGATGGAACGATGAACTTCGTACACAGCTTACCGCACACTTGTATATCGATTGCGTTAGTTATTAACAAGGTTACAGAAATTCGAGTTGTTTACAATCCGATTTTAGAACAGTTTTTCACAGCTCGTAAAGGGCAGGGTGCATTTTTGAATGGAGCTCCCATTCGGGTATCTGGAGAAAAAGGTAATTAATATATGTAACAACTTTGTTTTATACAAAATTAATAACGTTAGAATTACCAGTCAAAGTGGCCCGTTCCAGATTTTTTATGTTACAATTACTACAATTTTTAACAAATTTTTGTTGGGCATTGTTAAGTAAATTAATTTAATCTTGTATGTATAAAAAAAAAATTAAAAAAAGTCCCCTCAAAATCTGACAACAAAATTTTCATTTATTTAATTCGTACGGTAGATCATTATTTATGTTTTATTTTTCAGAATTACGCAAAGCTCTTGTAATGATGGAAATGGGAACCAGCAGAGATCCTGAGAAAATGAAAGTTGTTTTGGCAAATGCGAATAACATTCCTGCACAAGTTCATGGGTAAAGCATGTTCACATCTTATACTCTGTAAAATATTTTTCAACTTTTTTTATTCTTGTACCTTTCTTATATAACGTTAATGTATTTTTCTAGATGAAAGATGTATTAAATTATATTTTATATAAAATGCATTCAATTACAATTCACAAGGAGCTATTAGTTTCAAAAATATTTTAATTTCTAGAATACGTGCTTTGGGCTCTGCTGCTTTAAATATGTGTATGGTTGCTATGGGCGGAGCTGACGTATCATTTGAATTTGGCATTCATGCTTGGGACATTGCAGCTGGTGATATCATTGTCAGAGAAGCCGGTGGTGTATGCATAGATCCGGCTGGTAATTGCCCTTATTACGATTCAATGTTTAAAGTAAAATGATCGTTAAGATATAAATTAATTTACTTTTTCTCTCAACCCCTTCAATTTTGATTTTAGGCGGTCCGTTTGATTTAATGAGCAGAAGGGCTCTGTGTGCATCGACAATGGAATTAGCACAATCACTAGCCGAAATATTAGTTCAATATTATCCCGAACGTGACTGAAAATTGTACTGATGACATATCAAAGCAACGCAAGCATTTCAAATGTTGTTGACACTATATGCGCCACACCATGTACATGTCTAACGTATGTACATTTTGTATCTCATCAATTTTCCTTTCTGTAACGTGTCGTTTTAATTGTAATACGCAAGGTTTGTTTATTGTTGCAGGTTTCTGAATTAAAACAATAAATATAAATATTTAAAGAGTGTACTTATATTTAATTTCTTACATAAACGTTTGAAACAGAGGTAATATCTTCAAGAGATATATATATAAACAAATCTAAATTTAATACAAATTATTATGTATATGATGATAAAAGTGCTTAACATTGACGGCAGGGATTATTTAGCCTTCCGAAATGTAATTTGTTTATTAATAGATATAAAATACTGTATCAAAGCGCAATGTGAAATAAATTTATTTATCCCATTACGCATACGTGTAATTTATTGTGACGATCGTTATAGTACTTTTTCACGTGTAAAACTTGATTGTTCGCATTAAAACTATGTTTTCAAAGATTTTGTTTATAGTCATCTGAAAACTGAAGGCCAAAAATATTAGTATTACGTTTTCTTCAATGTTACCTATAGTTGAGTATATACATATGTATGTACATACGCGGCATTTAGGTATTTCTAAAATTGCTTAAAATTGTTTAAAATTCTCACACACATGTACCTTACCTGTTCACATACTTACGGTTTTATTAATCTCAATGAAATATTAAGACAAACCTTCCTGCTGTTACAAATTTAATTAAACACTTGCTGATCCCTGTTGCGATAGTCGTTCATTTTACATATAAGTGAAGCAGCTGCTGCGAGGATCCTACCCCATTTCCTTTGTCATCATCAGTGCTTTCCATCAACTGATTTCATCACCTCTTCCATTGCCTCCCCTCCTTACGGGGAGGGCTACAAGTGAAACATTACCAAATTGCCAATTAGAAAACTATAAAACTAATCTAAGTTTCGGTGTATTCAATTTTTATTTTAGTATATTGAAATTTCCCCCTTAATATCTAATTGTTCTTGTTTATACGTTCTATTGCACAAATCCTTTTCTCTTACAAACATTAGAAAAACAGACTAGATACTCATGCTTTGTAAAGTGTAATAATCAAATAATGAAACTCCACTACGTATTCTTTTATATATATATATATATCCTTTCAAGACATCACTTTGCGACTCTCTAGTGGTATTATGTACGACGACTGTTAGCATATGCATGAGACAAATTTGCTCTGCCTTCAAGGAGATAGAATACAAATTTATGCAGGCTTTGACTCGTAACGGAGGCAGTCAACGTTTTTAATGAAAAACGGATACACTAAATATCCCATAAGGCAGTCCCCCAAGAATACCTTGCAACGGGATCGGCGTTAAAAGCCCGCATAGGTCGGCCCGCACTTAACGATGCTTTGAATCGAAGACTCATCTGAAACATAAGCAGCCTCGTACAATATTGTCATGTAAAAATATATACCACGAACCATTCAAACAGCATTGACGTTCTGCCGTATCGTACTTAAAAAAAAAAAGAAATGAATAACGCAACGATTAAGTAAAAGAAAAAAAAGGAAAAAATTTACGAAGCTAGGGTGCGGAAATGTATGCCTTGGGCATGTTCGTTAAAACGAAAACATTAGTTTTCATGACAAAAATATAAGACCGCTATTTGTTACTATTGTGCGTTAAATAATTTTCGTTGCTGTGTTAAAACTATCCGTTTGGTAAATATTCCAGACCTCTATTTTTCAGTGCAAATATATACATTATTATTTTCATATATTTTTCTTTACATTGTCACCTAAATAAATGCAACGTCAGATGTGAAAATGAATATCCGTGATACTAACGGTCAATTAGTAGCTGAGTGTTAACATATAGCGACTTATTTTACAACACTTCCTGAAACATATGTCATCTACCTATTTTATATCTCGTTACTAGGTACGAAACGGAGTACAGTTTGTTTGTGTATTTTTTTTTTTAAATATATTATAGCTACGGCACGTGCCTTTAAATGCACGGAGCTGCGCGCGATTATTCATATTAGTCATAATATGACTGAAAGTATAAAATACAGGGCTCGTTTCTCATTCAGTTAAGCATGTGTCGATTTATTTCAAATAACCTATTTACTATACAATTTGTATTTTTTTTTGTCTGTTAGTACAAGTCTCTTTGATTTACTGAGAGACTTCAAAATGCCATGCACGCGCACATTTTAAAGGCCAACAAAAAAAAAAAGAACGAATCATTCGTGAATCGGTTGTGATTACCAAATTTATAAAGTCTTACAATTTCACAAACACGGAATCATCTCATTGTGAACGTAAACGCATTATCGATAACGATTTGTGAATATAATAATTTATACGAGATATTGTTTAACTGTAAAATCGCGCACGTTTTCTTTTCCCTTTACCTTTTCTTATTGTTTTTTTTTTTTGTTTCAATTGAAAGATTGAGAAAAAGAAAAATACTATGTACCACCATTATGCTAAGTATCGATGGCCAGTGCTGAAAGAGGCGGTCACTTTTTCCCAGTTCATATCGTCCACAGAAGAGAATACGATTACCACGTATGAAATTCTGCATGCCTCTTCTTCTTAGCGTAGCATCGTTGATCTATATACTTTATCGGTGCTGTGCACAGAGAAAAAGAAATAAACCATATCTAAGCGAACAAACTCGAATTTTAAAGAAAAAGAAGAATTTACACGGCAAAGAGGATTTTTACAGCCTGATATACTATATTGTTCCGATCCGTATAAACGTATCTCGTTTTATGCGTTGTTTGATACAGCAGCGAACTCTCCAACATTTTTATCGTCATTTTGTAGTGGTTCTAATTTTAATATAAAAATATTGCACTCTATTGACCTGCAATAGTTATCATTAATTAAATAATACAGTTCAGATTGATAGAGTACAACATCATATGTACGTTTGATTTCAAATAATATTTCTTTCCCTTATATATATGTATTTGTAATATATATATTGTTTATTCTCCAAATGTTTCTCTTTGCATCACTTAGACGAGAGTTAGAGTGAATCGTGAAATTTTGCACCGCCTCTTTCTGCTAAAACGAATACAAGACACATTCTATATAAAGGGACACCGCCTTATGTTAATTTGTTTTATAATATACAACGAATCGTAAGCGGTATCGTTTCAAACAGGTTTTGTAAAGTTACGTTAATGAATTCTCCGATGTGGATGGACCCTGGACAGGGTTACCTAGATCTTTTCTTGTATAAAGGGATGCGCCAGAGCGTGGTTCACAGTAATTCTCTTTCCGGCATCCAGCATCAATGTTCGCTCCAGCAGGTCCTTCAGTTGTCCAACTTTTCTACTTTGCTCCGGTGGCAAAGAATTCCCACCTAACTCGGCACCAAGGTCACGCGTAGCAGGCAATGTTGACATTACTGCAACTTTTTCGCAGAAATGTTCACGGTTTTATATATCATGCGCGGTTTACAATGTCAACGGTTAATCTCTACATAATTGTAAAAAGCCACTTACCACACTACAAAGGACAAGGATGGAAAGAAAAGTAGAAAGACAACTTACCCGCTCCGTAACCTTATCAACTTCATGATACAGGAAATTGCAGTTAGAGTCAAAATGTTGGTTCTTGAACGTACCCTTCCTAATTAGTTTATTAGGCATTTTTCCTTTCAGGTCCATGAAGAATTTCAACATTTGGTTGTTTGTTTTACCCGAAAACATTATTTTTCCCGTGTACAATTCATATATGGTGCATCCCACAGACCACATGTCAATGCCGAAATCATATGGTATACCAAGAACTAGAAAATGGTACTGTTAACGTCTAATACATGGCAACGGTTATGAAATTTCTATAGAAAACGAAGATCTTCCTAATATGGGTTCGATCAGTGTACCCAAACTAAAATACACAGCTTCTATCAATTTAAAAAATGTATACAGGGTGTTTGACTAGATATTTTAGGAGGTGAATCTACAACCCAAAATAAGGTGAAAATTAAAAATGACAAAATTCTAGTTCAAGTTGCATTCTGAAGTGTCGCATTATTTCGATTGTCGCTTTATTTCGTCTTGCAGAATCAGTCTCCAAAATATCCTTTACTCACGGTCGAACAGCCAGTATAGTTATTTATATGCACGACTCCGAAATCTAGTCGCCATAAAATTATCTGTTTTGATCAAATACAGCTCTCTTTGCAATCACTTTGTATGATGTGCACTACTGCATTACCATTAGTAACTGGTTCAATGCCGAGTAGTAAGTAAATAAGAATTAATCTCTTGAGTTTTGGCACTTGATTTTGTGAATTGCATGAAGGTGTAACATATTAGGGGGTTTTAGCAAATAAGAAAATTTTTTAGATGAAGTCAAAAGACTGAAACAGTTGTCTAATGAATATTGTATATACAGGTGTCGTCGCTTATTCGACAGATTTTTCTCCGCTTAATAGCCACGAAATTATTCCTATCAAATCTTGGAGTCTCAAGAATAAATAGCTGGCGGTAATTCTCAAAATACCTGTTCCTCTGATAGAGGTGTGCAAGAAAATTTCGGGATTCTCGGGATAATCTACGATTAACAGACCCGACGCGAACAAGGAGGTTTTTGTGTCTATTGAGCGAGTATATACGTATTAATTTGGCATTATAGACGAGCAATACTTACTGATTTCAGGCGCACGATAAAATCTGGATACTAAATACGGGGTCATGTCGTTCTCATGTGCATGGGATGCAGAGCCGAAATCGCAGAGTTTCAATACTAGTTTGCTTTCACTGACTAGAATGTTATCCGGTTTGATGTCAGCATGAAGAATGTTTGCACGTTTTAATAGCTTCAGAGCAAGGAAAAGTTGCTGCATATACGATCTTACCGCTTTAACGTGTAAACCAACGTCTTTACCATACTTTTTCAAAACCTAATTACAGACACAAACGTACACAATTCAGTTATATTACGTATACTAATGTTTCATTTTGTAGAAATATAGACGGAAAACGTACTTCTCTTAGATTTATGGCTAAAGGTTCAAAAACCATACATAAATGATTTTTGTGAAAAAAGTGCCTAAAAAGTCGTAAACAATGGAATCTGTCTTCTGGATCCGCGTCATTAAGTTTTCTAAGAATTTCTAATTCCTTAAGGCCAGTTTTATGCCTGAAACAATAAGTAAAATGTAAATGTGTAAATCGATAATGTTGCATAACAATGCAATATTGTGCTTACATTAATACATTATTCCTTATTATTTTTACAGCCACGTCCAGATTGCCTCTAGCACTGTCTCTAGCCCTTACAACATTACTAAATACACCTTGACCTGTATATCCATAGACAACGTATCGGGAATCTAATGTTTCGCCTACTCGCACTCTAAAAACAAAATTAATTATGTACTACATTCCCTGTTACAGAAATATAAAAAACAAAACAAAAAAAAAAATATGTTACCGGTAATATCCTTCTGCATCATCCCAGTTGTCTGTTAAACTTGGGTTATCTGGGCCACCTTGTCGCTTTCCTTCGACTGTAGGACTCTGTAAAACGTAATGATATTTAGATACAAGTGAAAACATTTACAAACTTTGTTATAGATACTTACACTAAAGTCACCAATATTATCTGCTTCGGCGAACATATCCCATTCGTTTGGTTTCTTCGCGTTCTCCTCTGGCTTGAGTTTATCGATGGATTTTGTGTCATCATTTTTCTCAATATCCTCCGATGGTGTGTCGTCGAATCTAGATTTTCTTTTTTTAACCATTTGTGGCGACTTTGGCTTTTCGGGCAGTGGTGGAGTGTGACTTTCTGAAGTGGATTCATTATTGTTAGATGGGACCTCTAACGACTTTTGTGAAACGTTTGATTGACTCTCTGATGGTGGGGTGGCTGGTACAGTGTTTATATCGGCAGACATATTGGAGTCTTCATTTGGTCCGCCTAATCTCTGTATAGAAATAACATAGAGTTACGTAGTGTTCAATAACACTTAAAGGAATATAGTTATAAACGGGCACTTAAAACCGGAATGATTTTGATACCAATATTACACTAATAAGTGTAATAAGTGGCAGTGCATATCAGTTTTGGCATTTGCTAACATAATGTCAATAATACAATTATATTGGTTTTAAATCCATGTTCAAAAATACTTTGAAATTTATAATAAATTTGATTATAATCATAGGGAAGCAGAAAAAATTACTGATAAATACCAGTACATATACTGGTATTTTTATACATATAGCGGTATCATACTAGTACAACCAAAAAATACAGGATTTTTTTAATTTTGGTAGATTCCCAAGGTATAAAATATACACATACTTTAAGAAGTTCTTCCCTCTGTTTCCGCCTACGTTCTATAATTGCCTCCTCGTCTTCTTCTTCTTCAATATCAATATCTTTTATATCCTCTTCGCTAGAGCTATCTGAATGTTCCACTTTCAGTCCCTCTGACAAAGAGTCTTTGTACTTATCATTACGTTCTCTTTTACCGTTCTTCTCTCTGTCTCTTTCATGATCTCTGGGGTGCTTTTCTCTGTCCCTTCTACTTCTAGACACTGATCTAGAGGTCTTGTACCGATCGTTTCGATCTCTATCTAATCTACCCCTAATTCCGGGGCTGCGAGACCTTCTAGTACTTCTTGACCGTTCTCTGATTCTCTCACGGTTTCGATTATCTCGCACATCATTTCGGTCGCGACTATTTCGACCTTCCCTATGTCGGTCTCGACTTGCATGACGCTCTCTGCTATCTCTTTTGTCACGACTATGTCTGTCTCTGCTGGAAGGCCTCTCTCGACTGCGACGATCACGGCTGCTCGGACGATCTCTGCTAACATGTCGATCACGACTTACATGACGATCACGGCTAACGTGTCTATCCTTACTCACGTGCCGATCTCGACTGCTTTGTCGTTCACGGTTTTCCAGTGATTTGTAATCGTTACGTGATCTGGAATTGTGATGATCTGCAGCATCCCGTCGTCGTTCTTCTTCCCTGTAATTGCACCTGATTATAGATTGTTGAATAATATGAAAATTAGTTTAATATTAAACGTACCGTCTATCTTGTTCTCTTTTACGCGACTCGTCCTTTTTAATAGATTCTTTACGCTTATTATCTTCTGACCCTCTGTTGCTGTCTTCTTTGCGGGACGACTCATCCCTATGTCTGTCACTTATTTTTCGTGTTTGTCTATCATCCCTTCTGCTATCATCTCTTCTTAATTCTTCTTTTGTACGTACCTTTTCGTCTCTTCTTCTGTCAGAGTCTCGCCGTTTGTCTTTATGCTCCTCTCGACTTCTACGATCCCTGCTCCTATCTACAACAACACGTCTTTCAGGTTTTGTTATCTTTTTCCGTTCTCTGCTACCAGATTTACTCCTAGCCCGTTTTTTAGGGGGTACATTATCATTTTCACTGTCATCTTCCACAAGTATAACATCCGGCGTTTCAGTAGCTTTTACTTCCTCTTGATCTGCTTCTTTATCCTCCTTTTCAGATTCGTCCGAGAGATATTGTACTAGGCATGCTTGCAACCGTTCCTGCACGAATAACAGACTATTGTTAGCAAGCGATTTCTATAGTTACATTTATATATAAATATACAGGATCAAAACCAAATGCAAACAATCATACCTTTTGTTTCATTAATTCCTCAAGATCAATATCATCTTCGATAATTGTACAATCCACCTCATCTGAATCTAAATCTATTAATTTTTCATCTTCGCTTTCTTCGGTAGAAACAACTTCTAATAACGAGCTTTTCACTTTGCCATTTATACCAACATCCTTTTGAATTATACGCGATGATTTTTCATCCAACGAGCCATTTTCAACTTCCCTTTCCTTTTTAGGTCGTTTATGTTTCTTGTGCCTTTTCCTGAAATGTTGCACTCAATAGTCTTGTGGCTTCGCATTAAATAATACATTATATATTACACATACCTGTCCTGTCTGTCAATCTTCCCATCGTCTCTTTCAATTAATTTGTCTTTCTTATGTTTGTGGTGCTTATGTTTTCTCTTTTTCTTTTTTCTTTGGTCATTCAACATATCGGACTCAGAATCTATGCTAACAATGTCTCTTTTACCATCTAAACATTCTAGATCTGACGAACTGAAATACATTTTCATAATTACATATTATATAGCTATCCATTAAATTAGTCATCATATTTCAAGCAAATATGAAATTTCATTTATATAAACAGTGTAAATCGTATTAATCTGAATCACAAAATGTCTCAAATATTAAATTAATATTTGTATTTCTTTCATTCATAACGATTCGTTTAAACTTGAAACAAATAATTTGGTATTTATATCAATTCATCCAATAACTGTTAAGCGGTATCTATGCAAGACTCGCAAGTTACTAAAACACAAAAACTAGGTTATTTTTTCCAGCGAACAGATAGTAAAGGGCACCGCACGAAAAGCAGATATTTTCATTCTAAATTTATTCATCAGTCTTACATAATTGTTCCCGCCGCGGCTAGACCGTAGCCTCATTTTAGTGATGTAATTATATCGTTCTATAGTTAGTTATCGTTCTATCATTCTGTTATGGTTATACATTGGTTCTTGGATTCCGGGTCCCCCATTGTGCTCGGGGACGGATTATAAAATAAAACACCGAAGCATTGTGCCCCATGGTCGGGACCGAGGTTTGCCGGTCGGCGTGAAAAGCCGCTACGACCTGGGGACAAATAAGTCGGTAATCAGGCCAAAAAAAGGGTCGCGATCGAGGTTTGCCGATCGACGCGAGGTTTGCCGCGCAGCCACGCGAGGCACACAGTCTCCTGCGTCAGTCTTGCGTGAGTTCTTGTAGAGATCGGATGTACAGAATAAAACAGTGTGTGATAAAGAAACCATTCCAATTATTAAAACCCATTTCCTCTCGCGAACAAATTGGTGCCGAAACCCGGGACTCTTCGGGATCGAGAGGAAGTGGATGACGTCTCACGGACAGTGTGTAGTGTCTAGCGTGTAGTGTGTAGTGTTAGTGTGAGTGCTACGCAAACATGGCGCGAGGACGAGGGAAGAGAGGAAGACGAGCTTCATCAGATCGTCTGGAGATAGGCAACCGGCGCTCATCCTATGTCACGAACAGGGACGCTAATTTGCCGCCGGATCCGGCCGAAAACAACATGGTCGTATCTGCGATAGAGGAGGATACGGCCGTAGAGCCCGTGATTCGCCAGGAACGGGAGCCCAACCAGGAGCCACAGCTGCGTCCTTCCGACTCTCCCCATACGCCGCGTCCACCACAGAGGTTCTCTTGCTCATCTTTAGTATCCGGTTCGCGGAAACGTCGATTGTTACTTGCCGCGGCTGAAGAGCGGGCTCGCGTCAAAAGAAGCATGCTCGCGGAAAGAGAACAAGTTGAGGTGGAGCTAATAAACGAACGTTTGGCCGCCGTTCTTGAATGCACGAGCGATACGGAAGAGTGGAACGAATTAAACCCACGTACGTCGAGCCCCACTAGGCAACAGAGAGCAGTGACGGAGCAAGGCAGCTCGGAACCGCTTGGGGTAGACTGTCATGACGTGGCGCATGAGGGAGCGTCCCCACGCCCCACTGAAACTGAAGATACGAACCGCTCATCGCGCAACCAGACAGATCCCACTAATCGAACTGCGGCCGGTGCG
Organism: Halictus rubicundus; assembly: GCF_050948215.1. NCBI lineage: Eukaryota > Metazoa > Arthropoda > Insecta > Hymenoptera > Halictidae > Halictus > Halictus rubicundus. The sequence continues at coordinate 387,545 of NC_135162.1, forward strand.
GATGTACTTCAACTACTATCGCGAGCTTTGGATGCTGTAAGAGACACGCATTCGACAAGCTCAGTGTCGAGTCAGTTAGTAAATAGGCTTACGTCGGTAAAGAGCCTTCCGATATTTGCCGGCGATTGTCTGGAATGGTTAAGATTCAAGCAAAGTTTTGAGCTGTCATCTCAGCTAGGTGGTTATTCCGAACGAGAAAATGTGGCGCGCCTGTATGAAGCACTAAGAGGGGAAGCGAGGGAGGCTGTCGATGCCCTAATGGTTACAGCTAGTAGTGCAAATGTTATAATGCAAACACTGCAATTGCGGTTTGGAAACCCCTATAAAATTATAAATAGGATCGTTCAGGACGTAAAAAACCTGCCGAAAATAAATACGGGGAAGATGGATTTGATAACTTTCGCGACTAAGCTTCGCAATAGTGTGGCAGCCATGCAAACTTTGAAACATGTCGGATATCTACATAGCCCGGATTTAATTCGAGACGTCATTTCGAAAATGCCCTCGGCGTTAGTCTACAGCTACAACAGAGACCTAGCCTCCTACGCTACTGAAGTACCTCGTTTAGTGGCCCTATCTAATTTCCTCTACAAAGAAGCTGAAATGGCGTGCGCCGCTGGGACAGCTTCGACATCTCGCTCGGGCGAAGGATTAGCCAAGACCATAGGAGAACGACGTTCAATCAGAGGTGGTTATAAAAAGGAAAACGATAGACGAAATAAGTTTGCATTCGAATCGCCAAAAATATGTACTGTATCGCGAGCATCGCGATCGGACATGGTCCGTGATAACAATTCACCGGTGGCCGGACCGAGCAGCGGGAGAAAATGTGCCTACTGCGGATGCAGTGGGCATTCGATAGCCGTGTGCCGCGAATTTACACGCGAACCTCTTATTCGACGATGGAGGTGGGTCAGGAAGAAAAAGCTTTGCTTTAAATGTCTCGCGCCTGACCATGGATGCGGCCAATGTGTAGCTGCAGGATGCTCCTGGCGTGGTTGTGGAAAAAATCACCATCGATTGCTTCATGGACCGCGAGAGGAGACTCAAAATGTCGGTCGCACTAACGTAGGAGAGCAAGAACGAGTTGGTAGTGGAAGTAGTGGGGGCGATCGCGACGCTCAAGCTTGACTGGAATGGCCGCGGGCCTTACTGAAGATACTGCCCGTAACAATTGAGGGACCCGCGGCGGACATAAAGACGTTTGCGTTACTGGACGAGGGTTCGACTTCCACCCTGGTCGACCAAGATATAGCGAGAAAAGTTGGCGCGAGAGGTCCGTGCGTAACATTAGCCATACAGGGTATCGGTAACACAGGGATGTTAGAAACAGAGAGTGAAAAAGTCTCGATCAAAGTCAAAGGGAAGTTCGAGACCCATTCCGTTCAAAATGTTCAAACAGTCCGCAACCTCTCCCTACCGGCACAGACGATCGAACCAGGTCTTTTGACGAGCACTCCACATCTCTGCGACTTACGCATAGAGTCTTACTCGCGAGCAGTTCCGAAGATACTTATCGGACAAGATAATTGGGAGCTGATAGTCACTCGTGAGATTCGCAGCGGAAGAAAACAGGCACCAGTGGCATCTCTCACGCGATTAGGCTGGGTGATCCATGGTCTACAGACAAGTCTTAAGGCTATAAACCGGCATGCATTACTGCTTGACGCAACGAACATGGATCAAATATCGGAACGCGTCGATGATGATTTACAAGAACTAGTGAGAAATTATTTCAAGATAGATCTGCAAGGAACTACTGCGTGTGTTGGCAGTTCGCTGCACGAGAAAAGAGCTATCGAGATTCTGGAAAAAACAACGCGCTGCGTTGGGGCGGCATGGGAAACTGGTTTGCTTTGGCGGACGGACAGGACACATCTACCGAATAGCAGGGCTACTGCTCTGAGCCGATTAAAACAATTAGAGGCCAGATTAGATCGCGATCCGGCTTATGCGGTGCTTTATTACCAGGAAATGGAGCGGCTCATCAAAAACGGATATGTAAAGAAGACTAAGAAACAAGACGCTGGTGAATTGATTTGGTACTTACCTCACTTTGGTGTCCGAAACAAGAACAAACCTAAGAAACTGAGGCTGGTGTTTGATGCGGCTGCGAAGACAAAGGGGCTAAGTCTCAATGATTGTCTATTGGCGGGGCCAGATCTACTGCAGCCTCTATTAGGAGTGCTGATGCGCTTCAGACAGCGCAAAGTAGCATATAAGGCGGATATTGAGGATATGTACTTCAAAATTAAGATACGGCGGGAAGACCAGAACGCTCAACGCTTCTTATATAGAGGCGCTAGCCGCGAGACGGAACCTGACGAATATATCGTAACCTCTTTAATACCTGGGGCAAAGTCGTCCCCATGTAGCGCGATATATGTGAAAAGCATGAACGCGAAACAGTATGAGAAAAATATGCACCTAGCGGTGACGGCATTAACGAAAAATTGCTATATGGACGATCTCATACACTGCTCCGCTACGGACAAAGAAGCATCTGACGTAATCGCCCAGATTATCAAGATCAACCGACAGGGAGGATTTCGAATGCGAGGTTGGGCCAGTAATAGTCAATGTGCCTTAGCAGGTGTGCCACCATCCGAACGAGCCTCAGACTTGGTCGACCTTGAATTAGCCGAAGACGAAGGCAAACCGGAAAAAGTTCTCGGCCTACGATGGGATACTCGCATGGACTTACTTAAGTTCAATGTAGGCTTGAGTAGAGTTCCCGACGAGCTTCTTCAGTTCCTAAGAAGACCGACGAAACGAGAGTTCCTGCGTGTAATTATGGCGGTATTTGATCCATTAGGGCTATTGACACCGCTGACAATGTTATCTAAAATTAACATGCAATGCGTGTGGATAAGTGGCATCGGCTGGGATGAACCCTTAGGAGACCATGAATTTGCAGAGTGGAAGATATGGGTAAACGATTTGCAAAAGGTCGCTACGCTCTCCATTCCCAGGCACTATGTGGCCTTGCAGAGCAAGGTAACCCGGATTGAGTTGCATGTGTTCTGCGACGCGAGCGTCAAAGCATACGCAGCGGTCGGTTACTGGCGATTCCAGTACAGCTCCGGGTCGATTCAGACAAGCCTAGTGGCTGCGAAGAGCCGCGTAGCTCCCCTAAAGCCTCTTTCAGTCCCTCGGCTGGAGCTTCAAGCGGCAGTTCTAGCTAGCAGACTCGCTAAGACCATCAGTGAAGAACACGATTTTGATATCTCAAGACGCGTGTTATGGTCCGATTCACGCACAGCGCTTTTATGGATTCGAGACAATCCGAGGTCGCTTCAAACCTTTGTAGCGCACAGAGTGACTGAGATCAACGATTTGACGAATCTGACGGACTGGAAATGGCTTCCTTCTGATATTAACCCAGCGGATGATGCCACGAAGCGAGCAAAAAAAGGCCTCGACGAAAGTCATCGCTGGTTTCGTGGACCCGACTTTCTACGATTGCACGAGTCCGAATGGCCGGAGCAGGTGCCCCTTGCAACGAAAGAATCGTCAGGCATGGCGAGTGCGGAGAAAAAGAAAGCTTTCATTTACGCAGCATTGGTGCAAGGGGCCTTGTTTCTTCCGGACTCATCACGATTTTCCTCTTGGAAGCGCTTATTATCTAGCACGGCCCGAGTTTTTGTGACGGCGGAAAGATGGAAACGGTTGCGACGAAAACGAGAAACGCCTGACAGGTCGGGCATAACTCTGACCGTGGAACATCTAGCGAAAGCAGAGAGGGCATGGATTAAAGAGATCCAACGACAAAGCTTTCCGGACGAGATCGCAGCCCTAACTAGCGGTCGCACCATTACAGTTAACAGCCGTATTGTGCAATTATTGCCGATGATGGACAACTACGGCTTATTACGAGTGCAGGGCCGGGTTGAAGCGCTGGCAAATACGGATTTTCAGGGTAAACCCGTTATCCTGGACGGTACACACTCGGTCACAAGGCTGTTGTTACATAATTATCACACCGATGCTAAACATGGCAGTGAAAACACTGTGTTAAACGAAGTCCGGCAAAAATTCTGGGTGACTAATTTACGAAGCGCTCTTCGCTCAGTGGTGTCGAAATGCCAGCTTTGTCGGTTGAATCGAAGCCAACCCAGACCTCCCCTCATGGCAGGCTTGCCTGACTCAAGATTGGCTTATCGTGAACGTCCGTTCAGTCATTGCGGATTGGATTATTTCGGGCCTATGTTGGTCACCGTAGGCCGACGTCGAGAAAAGCGCTGGGGCGCTCTGTTTACGTGTCTCACCACGCGGGGGATCCACATCGAACTAGCACACAGCTTAGACACGAGCTCGGCTATAATGGCGTTGCGCCGACTAGCAGCGCGAAGGGGCCAACCGCGAGTCATATACTCAGACAATGGCACAAATTTTCGAGGAGCTTGTAACGAAATGCGAGAGGCGATACGAAAGCTGGATGTCAAAGCGCAACAAGAGTACGTCCGTCAGAATGGAACCGAGTGGCGTTTCAACCCGCCAGCGGCTCCCCATATGGGCGGAGCCTGGGAACGCTTAGTGCGATCTGTGAAAACGGCGTTGAACGTAGTTTTGAGAGAACAGGCGCCTAAAGAAGAAACGTTGTTGACGCTTCTTGCAGAGGTCGAGCACACCATCAACTCACGACCACTCACCCACGTGTCACTCGACCCTCGCGATCAGGAAGCGTTAACCCCAAACCATTTTTTAATAGGCTGCTCTTCTGGTCGCATAGCCTTCGAAAGGTTCCATGAGCAAAGTACTTGCCCAAGAAAACAATGGCAAATTGCCCAACATTTAGCCGACTGTTTCTGGAAACGTTGGCTACGGGAATATTTGCCCACCTTGCTGCCACGGAAGAAGTGGCTTAAGAAAACGGACGGCCTGAAAGTCGGCGATGTCGTCTTAATTGCGGACTATCAATCTCCAAGGAATCAATGGATAAAAGGAGTGATAAAAGAATTACTGCCTGGGTCCGATAACCAAGTGCGCGTGGTCAGGATCCAGACGGCAGGTGGCAGTATGCTAAGACCGGCAATACGGTTAATAAAATTAACAAGTACAAGCGAAGTACAAGGCGTTTCCACCTTGTACGGGGGGGGGGGAGGATGTTCCCGCCGCGGCTAGACCGTAGCCTCATTTTAGTGATGTAATTATATCGTTCTATAGTTAGTTATCGTTCTATCATTCTGTTATGGTTATACATTGGTTCTTGGATTCCGGGTCCCCCATTGTGCTCGGGGACGGATTATAAAATAAAACACCGAAGCATTGTGCCCCATGGTCGGGACCGAGGTTTGCCGGTCGGCGTGAAAAGCCGCTACGACCTGGGGACAAATAAGTCGGTAATCAGGCAAAAAAAAAGGGTCGCGATCGAGGTTTGCCGATCGACGCGAGGTTTGCCTCGCAGCCACGCGAGGCACACAGTCTCCTGCGTCAGTCTTGCGTGAGTTCTTGTAGAGATCGGATGTACAGAATAAAACAGTGTGTGATAAAGAAACCATTCCAATTATTAAAACCCATTTCCTCTCGCGAACAATAATGCTGAAAAAGAAGACTTTTTCTAATAACGTACGAGATTTACTCCGAAAATAAACAGAGGATCACGTAAGTATATGCGATGTAAACATACTATCTCGCACATTTTTTTGCTCGCCAGAAATAAGAATCTTTAAATCAATGCAATAATGTTTATCGAAATGTACGACTTACCCCATGATTAAAGTTGTTAAATTATTGTTAAGAATAAAACTACACAAGCACTGCACAAAACAACTACACGCATATATGAACTCTTTAATGGGCTGCCATCTTGTATGTTCGATCGTGTTATTTCGAGATATCTCGATGTGGTATCGCACGCGATATATATCGATACGAAAGGGTTACTTCCGGCTGTATCTTCTCATATTTCAATTTGAATCCTTTTTACGAAATGTAGATTTCTGGTAAATGTTACTTCTTAATTGTCTATTTAAATTATAAATAGATTTATTACTAATTTAAAATAAACAAAATTTAACCTTTAAATATTATTATCTTATTAATTTACATAGTGCTTGAGTTGTAAATGCAAAAACTTAAAAACAATCTATATTTTTATACATAATTCACAAAAATGTAAAACTTCAAATTCAATTCAATTTTTAATGGCGTATCTACGCCGTTTTTATTTTAGTTAATGAAATCTAACTGTCTTATAATACGACATTTTTTTCACAAATCATGGCTCATCTATCCGATAAATGTTATGTATTCTCGAATTAATTTATTTCATTTATGATTATGAATTCCACATCCATCTATTCCACATCAGAGTGAATTCAATTTTCTAAAACTGTATATTCATTGTTAATTTGCATCTGATGAATATATTATTTGCTGTTTTCAAGTAACATAAATTTTGTTACATTCACAACAATTCGGACCATAGGGGATTGAAAAAGGAAGGATGTAGTCGAGAGGTCGTTGGTATTAAACGAATAATCACTGGAGCTTTGAATTTGCAATAATTTAATTCGCAAAAATGTCTTACAATATATAACGCGAAGTATGCGACACGTCGTTGGTGAATTGTTGCTGTTGTTCATGCACCTATATTTTGTTACGTCTCGCGACACCAACCACGCGTGGCATTGCTTCGTTTGTATAATATCTAGTCTTATTGACCAGTCGCGTAGCCGCCGGCATTAAACACCAGCGACGCTTAATAAATAATTATTACAACGGTAATGGTAACGAGTAACAATTAAATATACATTATACATTACGAATAAATACTAAAAGTAATCCTCGCAAACTCGGGTGAATAACTGAACGATGCTTTTGTGACGTAAACTGGGTGAAAATACTTGAAAGAAGGAGAGTGGGAGTTACCCAGCTCTTTATCCCGTTCTTTACTGACAAAAAGTATAAGTTTATTTAAGACAAAGTTACAAAACGGAGGTTCAGCCAAGATTGACTGCCCTGGGAATGTTCCCATACTTATAGCTTGACCTTATTGATTAGTAATGCATTTTTTTGGGGGCTTTCGAAATCAGGCGGATGTGATTTGACTAATGCTGTTGCGTACGCGTGTATCGAGAAATGCTGTGGTGTCGAGGTGAATGCTCGGGGAATGCTGACTTGTGCAAATGACTCGGGAAATGCTGTGGTGTCGAATGGAATATGATCTGGTATAGCTCGGGGATTTTTAGGACGTTACATAAACGCTCGCCGCTTTCCGCTCGCGATATATAAATTCATATACAAAGGATTCGGGATACGTGGGTGTGTTGGACGATACGGGTAGGTGGTTCAAGTATTCTTAATCATTCCTAAATTACTTTACACAAAGATACTCTTTCACGAGTGATCGATTATCACATTATTCGATCATTGGTGTCTCGGGGATTTAATAGACTCGCAGTCGACGATTCTTGGTTTGCATTTTCTCTATACGAAGGAATCTCGAGGAAGTTAGGACGTTTCCTTCTAACATTTTGGAAATTCGTGCGATCGACAGAACACTTGGGTTCATCGTTACTTAATAATTGAGCTTAATAATTTGCTTAATAACGATAGCTTCATCGAAAAAAGAAAGACTACAGAAACGAAGAAACAGTATACCGAAGTTTCACGATGGCGTAATATTTTCTACAAAGAAATGTTGTTTACCAGTTATTTTAGATTTTCATTGGTTAAGTAGAGATTTGCATACTCTGAAAGAAACCACCGTGAAAAAAAATCGGATACGGTTTCTTGGTTTCTCCTGGGGACAATCGTTTCGAAGTGTTCTTTCGATTCGCATTTGAGTTTCCAAAAGTACGATTTTAGTAAGTAAGAATAGTGATTGATTATCTGGAGAAGCAAAAGTACTATGTACTTCGATTTCTTCGTTTCGATTCCGTGTATGTTTGTGCACGAGGAAGTCTTGGTCCGTTGAGAGAAACAAAAAAGAAAAAAAAAAGAAGAAGAAGAAAAAAAGTATAATCTACGCTGACTAGATTCTACACCCATCCAGTATCGACTCTTAGATTAAATCTAGTCGCTACACGTTCGACTCTAAAGAGAAACGGTTCGATATCGTTTATCATTACGTTTTCGCGGTTATTATTCTATGACGGTGTTCACGTGAGAGATCAAAAATCAAAAGTGTTAGAAGCCGTAAAAAATTTGTAAAAGAAGAAAGGTAATGATCGTCGATTATCGGAAGAAACTTCTTGATAGATTTCTGATAACGAAGCCGAGTTTTGTTGCCTGTTTCTTTTTCGTTGTAATCGCTTATGCTTTAAATTTTCGTGGTCCTCGTTAAGAAGAAGAACAATCGGGATCATTTCCCACTGTCTTCGCCGTTAATCCATAGAAATGCTTTTATTCGAAGAGCTTTTTAGCGTAATGCCAAATGCGGAAGAAGTATTCATCTTTTCGGAGAAGCCTCGCCCTCGCGTAAGAATGAATGTCGGCGTCCATGTTGTGTTCTCGAAGCCAAGAACTTGTGTTCTCTGTGCTGAAGCTCATCGATGCGGTTTCACCCTTCTCAGTGGCTTCTGCGATTGGCTCGACCACTGCCAATTCTGAGAAAATCAAAAAGATAACGATTAACCATCTTTAGAAAAGTATTTCGTCGAGCAAATGGTTTGTTTAGGTAAGGAAAAAATTGTACTGAGATATCATACCGGAAACAGGTACAATGTTGAAAGGTTCGTCAGATTCCAAAGCTTCGCTGAGGCCGATCTCGTTCCTCGCGTAGATCCTGATCAGGTACATGTGATTCTCCTGGAGGTCCCTAATGTTCAGCTTCTGCACATCTGCGTTCACCCTGGCGACCTCCATCCACATTGTCTTCTTTGCGTCCCTGATAGCGATTTTGTAACCCTCCAATGGCGCACCGCCATCGGTTTCCGGTCTGCCCCACGAAATCACCACTGTGTTCGCTGCAATCTGCCTGATCTCCAATGGCGCCGTTGGTGGTGATGGCACAGCTATGAAAATGATTTAATTTCGATTTTTGGTTATCAAACATCCAAAAAATCCTTCAATTTCTCTGTTGAGTGAAAATACTTACTCGCATGTGTCTTCAAGGTAACCGGTTCCGAATTCGTTGGTAAGCTGAGCCCTTGGTTATTCTCTGCAAAGATTCTGAAGAGGAATTCGCTTTCCTTCAAATTCTCAACGCAATATTGAAGTGTCGTGGCGTCCAAAGTAACAATCTTCGTCCATCTCGCGCCTTTACCAATTAGCGGCCTCTTCTCGATAACGTATCCTATTTAGAGGATAGATATTAGCATCGTGTTTCGATTGTAACAATTCATATTCATACAGAAAAATCTTAAAATATATCAAACAAAAATGTATACTGGTTTGCTTCAAGCTTTAAAATGAGTCCAGGTTTTTGGTTTTATTCTTTGTTTGTAAGAAATTATCACAATTTAAATATCGACAATTACTGTTTAAATACTTTTTGCACCCACTGTATATACGCGTTTCATAATTTTTAGTTACATAAGTTACACTCTTGCTCGTAACATTTGTCACTTGTACATTCTTCGGGCTCGATGGTGGTGCTGAAAATTATCCAATTGTGTAACCAGAGTCAAAATACATGCTACCAAAAGAAAAACGTACGTCACAATTTCAACTTACTTCTGCTGATAACTATTTTCGATGGCGGGAATATGCCTAGCAAAGCGTACATGTTGCTCTCGGTGAGTGCTGTTATTTCTAAGCGATAGTTCAAGCATAAGCATTAAATAAGCGTCGCTCGCGATGTTGATTAGAAGCTTATGAGAAGGCTAAATTACAAACGGTTAAGCTGATAAAAGTGTTATTAGATGATTGCAAAAGTTCAATTTTATTAATGATCCCTGACACATATGAAATTAATTCTTTTTAATTTCACGAATGACACCACTTACCATATGCGATTAGCTTTAAAGATTCACTAACATTGTTTAATAATATGAATAATACGATATAATTCTTACTGAGTCGTTTGCCCGGTGCGATTGCTTCTTCAGCTACATAAGGAGGTCCAGTTCCGACACTGTTCTTCGCTGTTATCCTGAAGTTGTATGGTACATCTGTTTTCAAATCTGCTACGGCGAAGTGAGTCACTTCGTATTTGGTGGTGCCGATCTATAAACAATAGGTCGACGTAAGTACCTATATGCTTCGAATTTTTTCGTTCGAATAATTTCTATCTAATTTAATAACCTTCTGCCAGGTCTTCTTCGATTCCTCTTTCGTTTCAATGATGTATTCCGTGATTGGCGTTCCGCCATCGTTCTCAGGGGGCTGCCATTTTATCGTGAAGGATGTCTTCGTCATTCCTGATACTTCTAGCGGTCCTCTTGGTGTTCCTGGTGGTTCTGTGAATACGTTGATGAAGTTGTTAAATAAAGTTGTATTTGATAAGAATACAAATTTAAAGATTAAATTACACAAACGAAATGAAAGAGGCTCAAGAAATGGCGAGCGGAGTCATTTTTGCGCCGATTAGAGAATGGCGAGTGCGAAGGTGAGAGAAGATAAGGATTAAAAAAAGTACTACATCTAGGCAGTTAATGAAAATAAAGAAAATATCTAATAAAAGATCAGTGTGTAGATTAGAGAATGTCAGATGCGAGGATAAGAGAAGATAAGAAATAAAAACATTCTGCAACGAGATTAATGCAGCTCGAATGGAAACAAAGAAAATATCTAACAATGGATAGTGGATTTTATGCGTTTATGACAGAAATAGGTGGATGTAATTTTAAATATAGCATAAATTCAAAAATTTAGAAGAAAGGAAGAAACTCTTAAATCATAAAGATCCGCAGTCCACTAATGAAATAAACAAAAAAAAAATGTCATTTTTGTCGTACCGAAGGAAGTCCTCATCTTGACCGTGTCCGATTCCAATGGTTCCGATGCTCCAGCAATGTTCGTGGCTATGATCCTGAATTTGTACTCTGCGTTCTGCTGCAGTTTATGCACGCAGAAGCTTTCCACCTCCTTGTCGATGTCGACTACTTTCACCCAGGCCTTTCCAGGTTCACACTTCTCAATGGTGTATTTCTCAAGCTCAATACCACCATCGTCAGCCGGTGGTCGCCATTCAAGAGTAACTCGATCTTGTCTGACTTCTTTGAAGATAACCGGCCCTTGCGGTTTGCTTGGTTTGTCTGAACAGTTCGGGGAACAAACTTGAGAATTATGAGAAATACAAATTCAAAAATTAACATATATACGATCTACCGGCGATTGTTTCACAATTTCTGAAAGCCCAATGACAAGTCTTACGGCTAAGGGTTTTTTCAACAGATCTTCCCACAGCAACAGCAATTTCAAGCGTGGACCAGTAAGTCGGTCCCAGTAACGCAATCTAATAATTTCGTTTCGGATTACTGTGCAAAATAATATTTTTATGCACTATTTCTCTGGTACAGCAAAATTAATTAAAGTACTATTAACAAGTTTCCAGTAGACAGAGTGTTAAATTCTTCTTCAATTTGGTCCGTCAAAAATGGTCCGTCGATTAGAGGGTTAATAAAAAAAAATTCATGGAGCCCAAGAGACACCCACTGAACCAGTTGGAACATTATCAGATTTCTGACACACTTACCGATCACTCTTAGACGCAGATCAACCGAGGAACTGCCGGCCTGATTGCTCGCCTTCGCTGTGTAAGTAGCAGTGTCCTCCCTGACAAGAGAAGAGATCGAGATAGTAGAAGATTTTTCCTCGGACTGAATGGAGACTCGTTTGTCGACGATCTTCTTGCTGTTCTTCGACCATGTCACTTCCGGTTTCGGGAAACCGCTGGTTCGAATCTCGACCGTCCATTGGTTGTTCACAGGGAGATTTTGGCTTGCCAAGGTTTCATCGTAACTGATCTTCGGTGCTTCCTGTATCTTCAGCTCGCAAGTTGTTTCCGCCGTTCCGACACGACGATTCTCATACGTGATGCTGCTGTCTGCGAACGTTTCACCATTCCTCAACCTGAAAACAATTATTTTTTGATGCCACAACAGTTTCTTGCTGTTAACGCGTTGATCTGTAGAGTGGTCATCGGTGACCGCCACTATTAATTTGGTGAAAACTAGTGGCATCGAGTATCAATTTATTCGTTTTGAAATTAACTAAATTAATCATTATTAATAACTCTGTCCGTTTATACAAATGAAATAGGCAAGACTTGTAGGAAACACACAAAATGTTCGCGGCAGTCAGCCTGCTAGTTTAACTTTTACAGAGGACAGTGTAATAAGTTTTCTTTTGTTCACGTACACGTTCAATATAGTTTTTAAGAAAAGTATGTACCAAGTAATGTCCGGTGTCGGTGTTCCACCAATGATGCACGAAAGGGTAACAGTTTCTCCTAAGCCTGCGATGACACTCTTCAGAGGTTCCAGGACAGCTGGTGGTTCTTCTGCCGATGGTTTCGATATCTTTATGTAAGGAGATGTCGGCGATGTGTCACCTGGACCTTCTTCGTTTACGGCTATCACGCGGAAGGTGTACTCTTTATTGGTGGTTAATTTTCTGACTTTATGCGTCGTCTCTGTTATCGTTTCCGTAATCTTGGTCCACCTACAAGTTAAAATTGATTGCAATTGCGTGAGCTCCACTCTATCTGAACGGTTAGCATTAGAATATAAAATTGAAAAAAGGGTCTACAGAGAACTAGAAAGAAATGCTTTTAAGGGCCCAGGATAGTCACGTGACTTTTTAATTAATAATTTCCATTCACAGCCTTCGGATACAGACTTAAGATTATCGATATTATGAATTCCGACGCCAGAAATGTGCTTCAAGTTTTTCGGCTTTATTTCGCAGAGAATTTTTTGTCGGTAATGTAGTCACTCTACCTTATCTACGAAGACCGGGCCCTTACGAAATAAAAAGACGAAATACTCACGAAGTTTCAGTCTTCTCTTGGTGTTCAAGGATGTATTCGACAATAGGTGAGTTTCCATCGGAATCTGGTTTCTTCCAGTGAAGTGTGACGCTGTCTTGGGCGATTTCCAATGGTTCTGGTGCTCCCGGTGCACTCGGTACATCTAGAAACGTTAATACGGTTGCGTGATACAAGAGTCTTACTGCGCATTCAAGTATCAAGAAAATTCAATTTGTTTAAGTAGGATACTCACGCACTATGACGACGTTAATATCGATACTGGTCTCGCCAAGGTGATTCACCAGTTTCAAAGTGTAGTCACCGACGTCTTCCTCTTGGATTTTCTTGATGGTCAAGCTTGCGCATTCTTCGTCAAGTGACGGCACCACTCGTTTCGATTTTGTGACCACGGTGCCATTTACTGTCCATTCGTCGCTCGGTTTCGGAGTGCCGGTATAATTCACGACAATATCGACATCCTCGCCCTTTTTCACTTTGTATTTCTTCGGCGTGTCTGGATGAATCTTCGGTGGCGTTTCAACCACTGAAAATATGTCGAATTATGATTATTAAGCGTTCGTTAACAAAAGTTTCCTCGGCGCGAGAACAGAAGTGATATGCGCTTAATTCAAATACCTTCGACTCTTAATTTCGACGACGTCTTCACGTTCGTGACTATTGCTATGTATTCCGAGACGTCTTCCACCGTGCATTTCCTGACGATCAATTTTTTGACAGTGCCTTCGTCGATGATGGTGTATTTCGGTGACTCCTTGATGACTTCCGTTTTTCTGTGAAATGGTATAATTATTAGAGCCATAGTACGAAAGATATATTTATTACAGGTGCGATAGGTAATGTTGCCTCTAGTGCTGTTAAACATACTAATCGTTCTGATGTTAATCGTACTAATGTAAACTCCTTAGTTTATATAAGTGGTTCTAATAATTTGGCCATACACTGTACACGCGAGTACATTAGGAACATAAGAAATAATAGAATTATTCTTGATATTCGTCGTTATTATGAAAAACAGATTGCAGTAATGTTGTGTTACGTTTAGTCTGCGTTGTATAGTTTTACTTTCTTACCTGAGCCAAGTGACTGGTACATTCTGAGATAGTTCTATCGTGAAGACTGCGTCAGCGTTCAACGGTACCAAAGTCACATCCGGTAATTTCGTGATGAAGTCGACTCCAGGTTCCTCGACAGTCAGTCTCGCCGACGAAGACTGTTTACCAACTTCGCAAGAATACACAGCCGCGTCTTCCGGTTCTGTATCGTAAATCTTCAGCCTCTGTCTCTTGCCGTCGATGGATAATTGCACGTGTTCAGAGAACTGTAGTTCCTGGCCGTCCTTGAACCATCGTACCAGCGCGTCTCCTTTGGTTAATTCGATCTCGAAAGTTGCTCTTTCGCCTCTTGCTATGGTCACGTCTTGCATCTTTGTAATAATCTCTGGTGGTAATTCTGGAATTATAGGAGAAATACAATGTAACGTAAATGTAATGACTACTCAAAGTTACTCGTTTCCGAATTCTTCTAAAAATACGGTGGATCCAAAAATTGTCAAAACGTTATAAACATTAAGAGAATGAGAGATTGTATTTTCGAACGTTGTATTGACAAAATCTGTATTATTTGAGAGGATTATTCTATTCTATGAGTTATGTTTACGATAAAGGACAGTACTCACCGACAACAGTGACTTCCGCTGAGCATTCTTGGTCCAACAGGGTACAAGTATATTCTCCCTCATCGTGTACCGATGCACTCCTAATTAGCAACTTTCTTACATTGCCATCTTTGACAAACTCTAATTTTTCTTTGCTGGGTCCTAACGGTTCTCCGTCCTTGAACCATTTGACATCGGCGGTCTGCGATGTAATTTCAACTTCCAAAATGGCGATCTCACGTTCCTTCACTTCGAAGTCTTCCAACTTCTTCACGAATTCTGGTATAGTGGCTGTAAAAATGAGTTGAAATTTACATTATAGTTCGGTAATAACCTATACAATAAATTTTCACTAAATTTGAAAATGTCGAATGACACTGGACTGAGGAATGCAAAGTGTTGAATATATAAATCAAGATTGATAGGATGAGTTTATAGGAAATAATTAATAAATGTTTACCTTTAACAGTGACATTGCTGGACGTAGATTGATTCTTAACGGTGCACTCGTAAACACCCTCGTCCGTAGGACTGACCTTCTTAATCACCAATTTGTGTACATGTCCTTCTTGAATGATCTCGCGATGATCCATGCCACTGACTTCTTTGTTATTGTGCCACCATTTCGTGGAGACTGTGTGAGATGTCTCGCAGGTTAATTCTAGCGTCTTGTACTCATCGACGATGACTTCTTCCTCCAGCATCTTCGTGAATGTTACTGTGTCGACGTCTACCGCGACCTTTGCACCGTGCGAAGTTTTTCCAACGGGATTGCTAGCGATGCATTTGTAATCTCCGGCGTCTATCTCCGAATTAGCGTTTCGAATCTCGAGGATAATGTTCTCGCCGTCGTATGTCTCTGTGATGTTCGGAGATTTCTCCAGAGGCTGGTTATTCCTGAAGATAACACATTTGAAGATATTATTGCTTATTATTACTTTATGATTTTTCCGTTTGTATCACGAAATGTATCATGAAATTTTGTAAAATACGAGAAGAAGTTTAGCTTGACGAACATTACGAGCGTTCGTACTTTAAATTTATCATAAAAGACTTTTTTAATCGGTAAAATAATTTTTCATCTTGGACCTTGCTTCTCTTGGAAATTGAAAATTTGTATAAAGATTTACAGTATAGTAAACGTATTCTACATAACACTGTACCTCAACCACGTGACTTCCGGCACAGGATTTCCGGTGACCTTGGCCACAAGTTTGAAGGTACCCTTTTCTGGAACGGTAAGTTCTTGGAACCGTTCCGTGAAGAGTGGAGGTTCTGGAGCACCGCTTGGTATTTCTAAAAAAAAATAATTCCACATTTTACTTACAACTCATCCGTTTCGGTCATCGATATGTTCAAAATGGAATATAAATTGCAGCAAGCAAAAGCAAAAGCATATCCTACCCTTGATGACAGTGTAGTGTTCGTACAAGTGCTGTTGCATGTTAATGATCAGAGAAGGCTTCGTGTATACTGGAAAAAAATATTAGCGAAGCATATTGCGGCATTAATATAAGCGGTAATGTAAAATTAATTAATACACTACAAAAATGTGGAGATTTAATATTACCGTGTAATATCATACACAAATTTTTAGTTAGCAATTACCCGATAAAAGTCCCAGAACTATCCCCACGGCCCCGCGAGAGACCATGAACCATTTATAGTAAATAAGCAAAGTATTAAAAGCTTTTGTTAAACATTAATATAGCTCCATCTAAAGACTGATATCCCTAAATGTAAAAATTTGTATAAATGTCCACAGTTTAATTATAGGTCCAGAGTCTCTCGTTTTGCGACAGCGAATAATTAATAGATATTGTGAATGCGCGATTAGCGTTTGTAGCAAATAGTTGAAACTGTTTGTAAACCGAATTTCATAAAATTCTTACTTTCAACTGTTAATGTTGCTTTCGTCTCTACCGTGCCTAGATCATTGGTAGCCACCACCGAATAATCTCCAGTGTCCGACACTTGGGGTTGAATCAGTGTCAGTGTGTTCACATGGCCATCTTGTTTCGGTGTTAGGCCCTTCAGTGGTTTGCCATTCTTGTACCAACTGACCGTGGGCGCCGGATTTCCGACTATTTGAGTCGACAATACTACAGTCTCGCCTTCTCTGACTACAAATGATTGCAGGGGTTCAAGAATCTCCGGTGGTTCTGGCTTGCCGGTCTTCACCTACGGAAATTATTATATTAGCAATATAAATTATATATATATATTAATAATAAAGGAGAATAATGTTGAAGATCTACAAACCTTCATAGGAATCTCAATGGTAGCTTCACCTTCCCTGTTCTTAGCAACGATAGTGTACTTTCCTTCTTGCTTCTTTTGCACCTTGACGATCTTAATTACACTGCAGTACATGTGCATGTCGCTTTCTGTCGCGACTATGATGTTATGCTTAGTCGTGATTTGCTTGTCCTTATAGTACCACGTTATTTCGGGTTCAGGTACGGCGACCAGGCGGCATTCCAGGATCACATCATCGCCTTCGTTCACATACTTCGCCTTTGGTTTTCGGGAGAACGTGGGTGGTATTCCCTCCAAGATGTCGGCCAGGGATGATTCTCTGTGGACACGCATTTATACAAATTTTATTTATTTATGTTGACGCACAGTTTCAAACAGCCCCAAAAGTATTCGACTACCGTAGGCACTAAATGAATTTCGCGCTGAACTGTGCGGATTTGCAAATGAAACGTAAATTAAAGTCTATTCCTGGTGAGTGGACTGTGGATATTTATGCATTTACGATAATTTTCAAAAAAAATATTAAAATATGAAGTTCGACAGAATTGTTTCATTTACAAAGACTTCCATTGAAAATGGGGTGCTATTTGATTCCACTTTTTGAAAATTTACAAAACTTGAAAAGTGAACATCCGCAGTCTATTGATGAGCATTCCTTCATTGATTTTAGTTTAGTTTACTTCGTAAATTTTTATTTCAATAGAATATTAGGAATATTCTAAGACGGAAGAAAAGTTTAGTTTCAGAATTAAAATAGCGCTGAGGGCAAAGGGTTAATAATGGAAATATTATATTATATTTTTGAATGATAAAGAAACGTACCTCGATAGACTCTTTCTGGATGGTCCAGTCAGATCCGATCCATGATCTGAAAGAGGTGCTTCCACGGTCAACTCTGTGGTACTAGACGCAAATCCAGCAGCGTTTTTGGCAACGCAGGTGAAGGTACCGGCATCTTCAGGGAACACTTCTCGGATGATCAGAGTGGCCACATTGTCATCGTCGTAATACATTTGGAAATCGGGAGACGGTTTGATGATTGCAGTCTGTCGGAACCAAGTGATCTGCGGTCTCGGTACACCTTCCACTTGACACTCGAATTGAACGGTATAGCCGTCCGGTGTGTGAATTGGTTGCAGTTTCTCAATGAACCTTGGCGCTGACGCCTTTTCGCCAGGCGCAGGCTCTGTTAATAAAAAAAAATATTTATTCGTGACGAGCACGCGACAAGTTATTCAACAACCAATCAATGTAAGTTTCTGAGAATGAAAACTAATAAAAATAAGTATTCCGAGCATACCGAGTACTCTGAGCATGCTGTACTTATAATGCAAAGCAACATTGATTTCTATTTACGAATTCGGTAAAAATTACTGTTAGATAGATCAATTGATTTGTTGCACTTTTTTAGTCCTTCTTGAAAGTCTAAGGGCTATGTATAGATAAACATTAACTTACTTTCAAATACTGGTAATTTGTCGATCTTCTCGTGTAATTTGCGTTGTAAATAGAGAGTATAATGCGCTTCGTTGAGAAGATACTGCGCTGGGACCCATCCTTTCTCTTCTGTGAGATGTTTCTTCACGAACCACCAGTCCTGGTTGGTATGATCTGTGGAAACAGAAGACAAGCAATTATTTTCGCAGATCATTGCGTAATTTATCGAAAGACGAAAAAGTCATAAACGTACCAATAACGTAAACCCTTTCACCTTCCACCAAGGGCGGATCCAGCTTTGGCGCCAGGGGGGGGTCACATAGTCGTGGTCAAGTCAAGAACTTATAATTTAATTTTGATAACAATAGATACAAGTAAAAAGTAGGTATTTTATTAATGTACGTAAGTACTGTACTTAAAAATATTTATTCTTTATTGTACACTTGAAAAACTTAACACATAATAACTTGTACATATACACGTACATATTGCCATCTTCTCTTGAAGACATTCAGAGAAGCACTATCACGCACGGAATGAGGCAGCCTATTTATATTCCATAACCGTGGTGAATGATTTGTCATAACAGCTAGAGGTATGTCGAGGGGTATGACGCAAAACTCCGCAAAAGTGAAGAGGTGGTACGACAAGGGTTTCCAACAAACAAAATAGAAACAGACAAAATACATATATTTAAATAACAAAATCAATTTTTCTTTTACGTCTTCTCCCGAAACGCGTTATTACGTCATTTACGTCAATGGGTACGTTTTTATGAATGTGGAGAAGTGCCAGTCCGGTTAGGCGATCTTCAACCATTGAAGATCTTAGCCACGATTTAATTCTGCGCAACGTAGAGAAAGACCTTTCTGCTGTCGCTACACTGACAGGTAGTGTAGCCATAATACATAAAAATTTTCTTATATTAGGATACATATCGATGTCACAATTTAAAATAAGATCAGAAATCGACTGCGGTATGTCCTGGCTCCGCTGCCACGCCTGCCACTTCACCATCCACAGCCGATATTCATTTACAATGACAGAAAATGGAGTGTTATCTAGTAATAATGTATAGTCGGTAGCTAGTTGTTTCACAGTTTCAATGTCTTCATTACTACATTCGCTTTTTGGCATGAAAACGCTTAGCTGAAACAAATTAAGTACATCAGGAGACAGGCGGTCCTGGAGATCACTTATTATTGAATCTAGAAGAGGGATGTATATAGCTCTGCGGAAATACTCTTCAGCAGATTGAGCAGGTTGGTTATTGGCCCTATGTATTTGTTTTGATACTATTCTGGGGCATTTAATTTCTACATCTAGCTGCTCAGCTACTTCTTTAGCCTCTTCAAAAAGCTGTCGGTAGATTACGTCCACATTTTCTCTTTTATTTTGTAAAACACTTAAAGTATCATTAATAGCGTCCGTAGCTTTTTTTAAATCAATTGAGTTCGATTGCAGTATTCTGCTTAAAGATACAGTAGTACCTGAAAAATAAAAAGTAAGTGACTGTGACTGTAGTGCATAAACTAAGAATTTATAACTTAATATAAACGGTATGTACTCGTAGCATAAAATATTAACAAAACAACAACATAATTTTAAAGTAGGTTTAGTATACTCGTATAAGTTCATTTGCCAAACAATAAGAAATAAAATAATTTAGGGAAGTACCCACCTAATACATCACTTAAACAGATGGAGGATATAATAAAGTCAGAACTGCGCAATGTTTGCAGCAAGCAATGCGCATCATTGGCAGTTTTATTGTCTTGCCAAGCAGAAATCTTCTCCAAAGCGCTACAAATTTTGACTAAGTTGTCTCCTTGAAATTGAAGATGCCCATCATGCCTCTCTACCCAACGTGTCTCACAAATACCTTGCATGGCAGCTCCGAGTTCTATTTTAAAAATTTCATGCCTCTTAGCGGATGCATTGGCAAATGCCACAACTTTTCTCATTGTGCCAGATGTATTGCGACAGGAAACTACTTTGGATGATCTTGCCAATGAGTTATTGAGCACATGGTTGTTGCACGGGCAACGTTTAGCATGAATGGCTATTTTCATCAATTCTTGCACTGCACCTTTTGTATCTGATGCCATAACCGAGCAGCTGTCAGTTCCAATACCCACACACCAAGATAAATCTAAGTTAAATTTGGTACACAGATTTTCAACGATTTTCGCCAAAGCTACACCTGTCAATCGAGGCTCTATGTCACCTGAATTGTTGTCTTCACGTCTAAGAACATCGTAGGTATCACAAAAAGTCACAAAATGTTCCTTAATAACGCCATCATGCAAATATCGGAATGATAGGCTCAGCTGTGAGATATGTGATATATCTGTTGTTTCATCGAACAAAATTGAAAAATATTTAGCTTCCCGCACATTCTGTAAAATGTTTTCCTGGATGATTTCTGCGCAAACATCTATCAACTCATTTTGTACAGTCTTGCTGATGTACGTGGCGTTGGATTTTGAAGATTCTAAATGTTGCTGCAATGCAATATCGCCAGAATCAATACGGAATTTTAAAAGGGCTCTAAAATTCCCTTCATCGGCTACTACGCTGTCATAGTTCAGCAATTTACCATCGTCGCGATGGCCACGTAACGATATATTTTGATGGCCACAAAATATTATAGTTTTTACGATTGGTCGCAAACGTTCTCTATTTTCATTTATTTGTTTCAGTCTTTGACTATTTACTTGGTTCATTATGTTAATTTCCGGTTTATGAAAACTCAATAAAAAGTTCTTCCCTGCTTGGACAGCTAATTCGTGGTATTTGTTTCGCTGGTGTGTTAGCAGAAGACCATTTTCACCTAGCAAATTACCGAAAGCTTTTAATGGTTCTTTTACGAGTCGACATAAAGGTGTTTTTGTCTGTACACCACCTCCAGGAGCTACGACAAACAAAGCACAGTACTTGCAGTAAAGACCCTGGTCTTTATGCGACAAAACAAGCCAGTGAAACTTGTCAAGGTGAGACTTCTGAGCATATTTTTTTGTTTGTTTTCCTTTTTTATTAACAACACAATGCGGAAAAGTATAATTAGGGGGAGGCTGCCAATGCTTTTCAAGCAACATAGCTTTAGTTGAATCATTTATATTTTCCCCTATATAACAAGCAATATCTGAAGCAAACTTTGGTTGAGAAAGTGAAGTCTTTATCTGATCAGAATCAGAAGTCGATGTACATATTGTAGGCTGAATATCGTTAGTAACAGGAGAGCATGTTTTTTCTTCATCTATGGTTAATGTAGGCAATGTAGCTGTAGAAGCAGAAGCATCGGCAATACAATTATTTTCATCTGTAGTTGTTGTAGGTGAATTTTTCGAGTAAGCAATCTCAAGCCTTGGTTTCTTTGGGAAAAATGAATCTATTTTTTTTAATGAATGTTTCAATCCACCACTACCATCTCCTTTTCCCTTAGAATCACCCTGCAAGCAAATCCATGCAAATTTCACACCCCACAACAGACAACAGACTGTTGCAAATACATATTAAATATATATTCGCTATAGTACAGGCTGGTGGCGCAGGCGCATTACCTCACAAACAAAGCAAAACCATGCAAATTTCACACCCCACATCAGACAACAAACTTTTGTAAACATATGAGTTATAAGTACATAAAAACATAATAATATAGGTAGTTTTACAGAAACTGATTACTTACCATTTCTTGAAATTAATGAATTTGCAGCTACAATTTTTAAGAATACTTATAAAGGTGTAGGAATAACTAAAAATTAACCGAACACGTCTTTCGCTTTCAGCCACGCTATAAAGACTGACTGTCGCCCGTTGACCGTCGCGGGTCGCCGGCACAGGGCCACCTTCTTTTGTTTATTACAAACTCCGATCGTCTTTTTATCTCACCGGTCCGCCGGCCGTGGTGCGGTCCTAGGCGACCGGGTTTCATATTTTTTTTTTTTTTTTTTTATGTAATTACATAAAATCTGTATGGTGACAAAATATATAAATAAAATCATTATGTTCAATTAGTGGTCCACCAAAGTCCTGGAACCAGCTCAGGGGGTGGTCATGACCCCCATGACCACCCCCCTGGATCCGCCGTTGCCTTCCACGAGGTTGATGGCTTCGTCAGTTTCTGCCACGTACGAGCATATCGAGAACATTGTATCGCCATCGCGGACAACGTACTCGATTTCATCTGGAAAATTCCGCAAAAGATTATAGAATTTACAAAATATTCAATATCGAAACACAATCGAAAATATAACAAAATAATCTAAACATACCTTCCTCCGAAATCTCCTCCTCTCTGGTGATACTTAGCGTTGCCTCTTCTACAATGTTATAGACATTTAAGTGAATAATTTAGTATCAACGAATTAGTTAAAATATATAGTACAAATCACAAAACACTGTACAATTATAAATTGATATTTTTCAGCGACCAATTTTGCATTTATTATACAGGATGTCTCTGCAACCGTGGTATATCCGTAAAAAGAACGATTTCTCGTGAAAACATAAATAGAAAGACCAAAATCAAATTTTTGCATTTGCTTCGCAAAAACGAGTTTGAATTCGAGAATATTTTCAAACTCGTTATCGTCGAAAATATAATTTTACATGCAAAAATTCTATTTCAGACTTTCAACTTATTTTTCTGTGATGAATGACCTCTTTCCGAATCCTACTACAATCGCAGGAGAACATCTTGTTCGCGTAAGATGAAAGCGAATCAATTAAGCGTTTCGTTGCTATTTGATTAAAGTAACGGAGCTATTTGATTAAAGTATACGGAGTACCGATATGCTTTCGTTCGCAGCGGATTATGAAGCATGGGAGAAGGTGAAATTTCTCGTCTAGAGGTACGGGAAGATTAGGGGCGAGTATACTCACTAAAGCTCGATATCGCTGATGCATAACGTTAATGTCTACTTTAGCTGAAAGCATGTTACAATCGGATTAAATCGTAATCTGCGAAAGCGTGAATCGTAAAATTCCGTCGAACCTTCGTCGAACGTGGACACGCGTCTCTTGCTCTTCAGCTTCAGCGCCAGGGACTCGTCAGTCTCTTCAACCGAGTACTTCCTTTCGCGTTTCAACTTGAGCTTGACATCGCCTTCTTCGACGTCCTCGACCTTGTACGGCCTGGGCACCTTCTTCTTCTTTCGTCTGAGTGGCAAGTTCATTTCGTCGGTCTCCAATTCCTCGATGCTGTACTCGTCCTTGGCTTCCTCGTCCGATTCGTCTATGATCTCTTCGATGATCGGACCGGAATCGTCCTCTATCTCTTGCATGATCCTGATCGTCTCCTCGCCGGTTTCCTCCGAGTACGTCATTGGCCGTTTCTTCGGCTTCAATCGGACCTTTCCGGACATCGAAATGTCTTCCTCTTCATAAGTGTTCAAAGAGATCTTGAACTCCTGCTCCACATCCTCCTTCGTCTTCGTGCTGCGTGGCCGGAACGTCACATTTTCTACATCAGTCACCTCTTTGATGTCTGGTCTGGGCTTCTTCTTCGGCCGCAGCTTGCGAAGAGTAACATCTTCGTAAATCTCCTCGATCGGCTTCGGAGGAAGCTTCGGTGGTTTACGCTTGAAGGTGAATTCATGTACCTCTTCTTCTTCCTCTTCTTCCTCGGGTTGCTCGACCTCCTCGATCTTTTTGATGGTAAGCTCGTCGGCAGCCGCTTCTTCAACCTTCTTCGGCGCTTTCTTTTTCTTTATTTGCACATCGGTTGACACTTCTTCTTCCTCGACGGGCTTTTCCGGAGCGCGAGTTTTCTTCAGGGTCACCGCCGTTTCCTCAATCTCCTCTGTGACGGATGGTCGTTTCTCTGGTTTCTTCTTCTTTTTAATGGTGATCTCTTCAGGAGCTTCCTCAGCTTCTGTGGGCACCAGCTTCTTTATGGTTACTTCGTCCGCAGCTTCCTCCACCACCGGCTTCTTCTTCTTTGGTTTCTTCAGCTCCACCTTCTCAGAAACTTCTTCCGGTGCCTTCTCCTCTTCCTTCTTCACCGGTTTCTTCAGAGTAACCTCTTCTTCTACTTCCTCTGGAGCCGGCTTCTCCTTCGGTTTCTTCTTCTTCAAGGTAACCTCAGCTGGAGCTTCTTCCTCCTCCTTTTCTTCTACCACCACCTTCTTAATCGTAACTTCGTCAGCAGCTTCTTCAACCACCGGCTTCTTCTTCTTTGGTTTCTTCAGCTCCACCTTCTCAGAAACTTCTTCCGGTGCCTTCTCCTCTTCCTTCTTCACTGGTTTTTTCAGAGTAACCTCTTCTTCTACTTCTTCTGGAGCTGGCTTCTCCTTCGGTTTCTTTTTCTTCAAGGTAACCTCAGCTGGAACTTCCTCCTCCTCCTTTTCTTCTACCACGACCTTCTTAATCGTAACTTCGTCGGCAGCTTCCTCCACTATCGACTTCTTCTTCTTTGGCTTCTTCAGCTCCACTTTTTCGGAGACTTCCTCTGGAGCCTCCTCTTCCTTCTTCGGCACTGGTTTCTTCAGTGTAACTTCTTCCGACACTTCTTCGGGAACCGGTTTCTCCTTTGGTTGCTTCTTCTTCAGAGTAATCTCCTCTGGAACTTCCTCCTCTTTCTTCTCTTCTACCACGACCTTTTTGATTGTGACCTCTTCGGCAGCTTCCTCCACTACCGGCTTCTTCTTCTTCGGTTTCTTCAACTCAACCTGTTCGCTCACTTCTTCTGGCAGCTTCACCTCCTCTTCCGGTTCTGGTTTCTTCAACGTAATTTCTTCCGTCACTTCTTCGGGAACCGGTTTCTCCTTTGGTTTCTTCTTTTTCAAGGTGACCTGTTCCGGAGCTTCTTCTTCTTTCTTCTCTTCCACAACGGGCTTCTTAATAGTAACTTCATCAGCAGCTTCTTCTTTTACAGGTTTCTTTTTCTTCGGTTTCTTTATTTCCTCGGTTACTTCCTCCGGTACCTTTTCTTCCGGTTTCCTTACCACTACTTCTTCCACCACTTCTTCGGGAACAGGCTTCTCTTTCGGTTTCTTCTTTATCACGACTTCTTCCTTAACTTCTTCTTCTTCGACTACCTTTTCTTCAACAACTGGTTTCGTAACCGTAACTTCTGCAACTTCTTCCTCCTTGACAGGCTTCTTCTTTGGTTTCTTTACGACGGCTTCTTCTACAACTTCTTCTGGTTTCTTTGGCTTCTTTTTCATAGTCACTTCAGTTATTGTTTCTTCCTCCTCTACCACCTTTTCTTCTACAACTGGCTTCTTGATCGTTACTTCAGCTGGAGCTTCCTCGATCGGCTTCTCAGGTTCTTTCTTCAACGTGATTTCTTCCGTTACCTCCGGCACCTTCTCAGGTTCCTCGGGTTCTGGTTTCTTCAACGTTACTTCTTCTTCTTTAGGAGCCTTCTCCTTAGGTTTCTTTGGTTTCGGTTTACGTTTGACCGTAACATCTTCGGTCTCTTCTTTTGGAACCTTCGGAGCTTCTTCTTCGTCCTTTGCTGGGAATTCTTTCTCGCCAACATCTTCAGGTTTGTCTTTCTTCCAGCCCTTCAGCGTTATCTTTTCCACGTCCTCCTCTGGTTTATCTTTCTGCGGAATTCTAAACTTGACTTCTGGTTCTTCAGTCGGCTCAGGTGGTTTCGGTTCACCTTTGATCAGAGGTATCTGTTCAACTTCTTGATCTGGCTTCTTCCTGGGTTCCCTTTCGTACGGTTTTGGTACTGGTTCAGGTGCTGGTTCCTCTGGCTTCTCGTACTCTTCAGGTTCATACTTCTCGAGTTCTGGCCTGTCAAAGTCCAAAGGTTTCAGTTCATCATGTTCCAATTTTACCTTCGGTTTCTTCTTCTTCTCCGGTTTGACCTCCTCCTCTGGTTCCGGTTTGACTGGTTTCTTGAGAGGTTCTGGAACTTCTTCCGGTTTTGTTTCTGGTATTTTCTTCAGTTTGACTTTCTCAGGTTCGACCTTCTCTTCCTCTGGCACTTTGCCCTTTCCAACAACCAGTTTCTGAGGTTCTTCCGGTTTTTCTGCTGGTTTCTTCGGTGCTCTTTCATAGATCGATTTATACTCGATCCTTTCCGGAGGAACCTTCTTGAACTCTTCGAACTCGAGATCTAGTTTTTCCAATTCTGCAACTTCCTTCTCCGAAAGTTTGACCCTCTTCACCTTCCTCTTGAGTAACTTCAGGGCTTCTTCCGTGTTTCTAGAAAGAATTCCGGTCTGTACTGGATTTTCTTCCAACTCTGTTATTTTCGGTTTTTGCATTTCTGGCAGGTAATCGCCGACGAATGTAATTCTACTACGTAACATGATCTTCGGGAACTTCGGCTCACTGACTTCCTTCTTCTTCGTGGGGGTCACTTTCTTTAATTTGATAGCAGCGAATTGAACGGTCTCTGAAGGCTCCGAGTACTTGAGCTTCGTAGGCTTGATCTCTGTCCTCTCGATCTTCTGAGGAACCAGTTTCTGAAGAGCCGCTGGTAATTCTTTCTTCTCCTTCTTCTTCTTTGTTGGCTCCCATTGGATCTTCTCAGGCATCGGTTCTAGTACAGGTCGTTCGTACTCAGGCTCCACCCACTCCTCGATCTCATCTTTCTTGGCGGGCTTCTTCTTCTTCTTCTTCTTCGGTTTCTCAGCTTCAACAGGTTTCTCTTCGGGTTTCTTTTCCTCCTGTTCTGGAACCTTCTCGACCGGTACTTCCTTTACCTCTACCTTTTCTTCTACTTCTTCAACGGGCACAGCTTTGCGCTCCTCGGGTTTCTTTGTTGGCAGTTCTTCCGGTATCGCTTCAGGGACGACTTCAGTGGTTTCCACGGCGTCCTTCGGGACAATCTCTTTTTTGGCCTTCACCTTCTTCGGCTTCTCTTCAACTATTTCCTCCACTTTCTCTTCAACTTTCTCCTCTTCTGTCACAGTAGGTTTCTTTTCTGGTATTTTCTTCTTCTTCGGTTTTTCTTCCTTCGGCTTTTCCATAGGAACCTCTTCCTCTTTCGGCACTTCTGGAATCTCTTCCTTCGGCTTCTTCTTCACTTCTGGTTTCTCCTCTGGAATTTCTTCCTTCGGCTTCTCCTTAGGAACCTCTTCCTCTTTTGGCGCTTCTGGAATCTTTTCCTTCGGCTTCTTCTTCACTTTTGGTTTCTCCTCTGGAATTTCTTCCTTCGGCTTCTCTTTCACTTCCAGCTTCTCTTCTGGAACTTCTTTCTCCTCTGGTTTTTCCACAGGGATTTCCTTTTCCTTCGGTTTTTCTTCGACTACCTCGCCGTTCGTGATTGCTTCCTCCTTCTTTTTCTTCTTCGGCACTTTTTTGACAGTGACCTCAGTGACCTTAGCTTCATCTTGTACCTTCTCTTCCTCTTTAGGAACAGCTTTCTCTTCCTCCGGTTTCTCCTCTTCTATTTCTTCTGTCTTAACCTCAGTGACCACTTCAGTTGTTACTATCTCTTCTTTCGGTATAACTGTCTTTTTCGCTTTTCTCTTCTTCGGCTCTTCCGGTGTTATTTCTTCAACAACCTCTTCCGCTTGTTCCTCTTCAGCCGTCGTCGGTTTCAACTTCTTCTTCGGGGCTTTCTTAACAGTGACCTTCTTCTCTTCCACCTTTGAAATTTCTTGCTCTTCTTCGGTAACTATAGCTTTATCTTTTTCCGGCTTTTCAACTTCTAACTCTTCTTCCGCAGTTGTGGTGATCACTTCTGTTGTTATGATACCCTCCGATGGAGTCACTTCCTTCTTCGCTTTGGTCTTCTTCGGCTTCTCCGGAACGAGCTCTTGCACCTCTTCCTCTGGCTGTTCTTCTGTTTCCGGAACAGCCTCCTTGTGTGCTTTCTTTACCGGCACTTTCTTGGTAACCACTTTCTCTTCCTTCTCTTCAACTTCTGTTGCTTTCTTCTTCTTCGGTTTCACTTTCTCAGGAATCTCCTCCGTGGTCACCTCGGAAACCACTTCCGTGATTTCAACACCCTCCTTTTCTGTAACAGTTGGCTTCACCTTTTCTTCTTTAGGTTTCTCGGGTTTTATTTCTTCCACGACTTCTTCCGTTTCTTCCGCTTCAACCGCGGTCACTGTCTTCTTCTTCTTAGGTGCTTTCTTCACTACTACTTCCGACACCTTTGCCTTCTCTTCTTCTACTTCCGAGGGCTTGGCTTCTTTCGGTTTGGGCTTCTCTTCCTTAAGCTCTTCGACAGGTGTTTCCGTAATGATCTCCGTAATTTCCACACCTTCTTTAGGAATGATCTCTGCCTTAGGCTTCTCTTTGACTGGCTTCTCGATGACAAGTTCTTCGACTTCTTCGGTAACTTTACCTTCCTTCACTGTGGCCCTCTTCTTTTTAATGATTTTCTTTGTGGGTGTTTCAATTACCTCCACGATTTCTTGTTCTTCCATAGCCTTGGCTTCCTCTATTGTTTTCTCGATTACTTCTTCCACCACTTTGTCCTTCTTCTCCTTGGGTTTCTTTCGAATAATCTTCTTCGTCGGTGTTTCTATGGTTTCAATTATTTCTTCTTCCTCGATCACTTCTTCCGGCTTCTCTGGAGCTTTCCTCAATTCTACCTTCGTTACCGTGACCGATTCCTTTTCTTCTTCAACGAGAGGCTTCGCCTTCTCTTTCTGTGGCTTCTTGATGTGAATTTCTTCTATGACCTCTTCAGGAACACCGTCCTCTTTCGTTACGGCCTTCTTCTTCTTGACAATCTTCGTCGTCGGTGTCTCAACGACTTCGACGATCTGTTGCTCTTCCATTTCAATGGTCTCTTCTCTTGGTTTCAGTATGATCTCTTCGACCACGACTTCCTCTTCGCCTTTCTTCATCGGTCTCCTCTTCTTCCTTATGATCTTCTGCGTGGGCGTCTCGATCGTTTCGAAGATCTCTTCCTCTTCTTTGATAACGACCTCTTTCTTCTTCTTATTATCGAGCTCTGTTATCGTTACAGTCTCCTCTTCTTCCACAATTGGCTTAGCCTTTTGCTTCTCCGGTTCTTCGATCGTTATTTCTTCAACGATCTCCTCCGTCACCTCATCCTTTCCTGTGACTGGCTTCTTCTTCTTCGGGACCTTCTTGGTAACTTCCTTGACTTCCTCGATGACTTCCTCCTAATTGCATCAATTAACGAGTTATAAGCGTAAATACAATGACATTTCACAAACGTCAGCATTATAAAATAAACGGTTAACCAGCTCACCTGTTGAATCGTCTTCTCCGCGACATCTGGAATAACAAGAGAATGCTTTAAATCTATATATAAACCAGAGACTAATTGAAATGGATACTCAGCTTTCCTAGGCACTTCTTAAATAGCTTATAGAGATAATCGCTCTAAAGCGGATCAATTAGCTGGTCAATAATTGGCATCAACAGTTGTATAGACGGTATAAGATATAGTATAGTATGTTTGTCGAGTATTGTCTTTGTGTCCTGTTCTTGTTAAGCATAATAGGATTTGGTAGAATGGCAGATGTACGTTGTATCGTCTAATTGTACGTAATGGTGATAGTAATACGTAAGAAATGCGCTTACCTTCGGGCACTTTCTCATCGGCTTTTGGTTTAATCGGTCTTTTGTGTTTGGGTTTTTCGTGTATTTCTGGTGTAGTGTCTTCGGGGAGTTCTATTGTTGCTGTTAATGGTGCTTTACCTTCCTCTTCGACGATCACCTCTTCGGTGACCTTCTCTTTACCTTCGTGTTTCTTCGTTACGCGCTTTTTGCGGACCGTTTTCTTTATTCCTTCTTCGACGATCTCGCTCGTCACGATTTCTTCTTTGATCTCTTCAACAGGCGCGGGCTTTTCGATCATCTCGACGGGTTTCTCTTCGAGTTTCTCTACCTCGAATTCTCTGACGGTAACGATAGGTTCAACATCTTCTCCTTCTATCGTCGTCTCTTCGACGACCTTCGGTTTCTCATCTCCACGTTTCGTAGTGGTCTTTTTCTTTTTAATTTGCCTTTTCTTTTTCTCAGGGGTCTCTTCGACCTCCACCGTTGTGACCACTTCAACAGTCTCGACAATGTCGTCGTCCTTGGGAACGAACTTTATGTAATCTTCCGGCTTCTTTTCTTCTTCTTTCGGTTCGTCCGGTTTCTTCCATGGTTTCAGTTTGATTTCTTCAGGTTCCTCTGCTGGAGCTGGTCGTTCAGGGATTCTGCGTTTAATTTCTTCTTCTTCTTCAGGCTCTTTAGGTTTCGGAACACCAGGCACTATAGGAACAGCTTCGGTTTCCTGTTCCGGCACCTTGCGTTCTTTCTTTGGCTTTTTCGTCGGAGTTTTCTTAGCCTTCGGTTTCTCTGGTTCAGGATACTCTGGCTCTTCCCTTTCTTCAAGGTCGACTTCGCTCCTGTCGATATCGTAAGGTTCGAATGGCTTCAACTCTGGGTATTCGCCTTCTTCTTTCTTCTTCTCGGGTTTATCTACTTCATCCTTCTTCTTTGGAACAGGAGCCAGCTCTTCTAGAACTTCCGGTTTCTTTTCTGGTATTTTCTTCAGTTTTACGGTTTCTTGTTCTTCTGCTTCTTCGGGTCGAGGCTTTCCTTTGCCGATTACTAACTTCTTCGGTTTTTCTACTTCGACTTCTTTCGGTTTCGGTTTGCGTTCATACGGAGCTAGTTCTTCAGCTTTCTCTAGGGGAACTTTCTTCAACTCTTCGAACTCTTGGTCTAGTTTCTCTAATTCTGTTATCTCCTTTTTAGGGAGCTTCACTTTCTTCTGCTTTATCTTCTTGATCTTCAACGCCTCTTCCATTGTACGAGATAGTATTCCACTTTGTACGTAGATAGGTTCTAATTCGGTTATGGTTGGATATTGGATAGACGGCGGCCATTCTTGTGGGGTTATTCGACTGCGTAAGAGTATCTTTGGGAATTTACCTTCGCCCTTGTCGATCTTCTTAGGTGTTACCCTGGGTTTCTTCAATTTAATTTGAGCAAACAAAGGAGCTGCCGGTTCGTCGATTTTGGGTTTGATTGGCTTCTGTTCTCTGATGCTGAGCCTCCTCAATTGAGGTCTCAACTCCTCCTTCACTTCCTCATCAGGCTTCTTCTTCTTCTTTTTCACCTTTTTCTCTGGTTTTTCTACCGGGAGAGGTTCTTCGAGTTTCTCCAAGGGTAACTCCTTCTTCAGCTCTTCAAACACCTTGTCTAGTTGTTCTAATTTAGCGATTTCCTTCTTCAATTGTTTTACCTTCTTCTTCTTCGGCTTTGGCAAGGTCTCTGCTTCTTCGACGTTGCGAGACAAGATACCATTTTGAACTTCGTTTGGTTCGAGTTCAGTGACCCTCAAGTGGCGTGGTTTGGGAGGAAATTCAATGGCGACGATTCGACTTCGAAGCAAAATGCGGGGGAGCTTTTCTTTCTTTGCTTCCGGTTTCTTAGGTTTCGGAGTCTTGCGTAATGTAATTTGCGCGAATTGAGGCTTATTCAAAGATACCTCCTGTGCTTCGAGTTTCGTGGTTTCTACTGTAGTTACTTTCAGACGTTGAAGTCTCAAAGGTTTCTTAGCATCGCCGACAGGAGCTTCGGGAGTTTCTTCAGTTACTGTGACAACATCAGACACGACCTCTTGAACACCCTTAATTACCTTCTTCTTGACAACTTTCTTGGGTCTATCCTTCTTTGTAATTTCTTCGGGAACAACTGCTTCTTCGGGTATCTCTTCCACTTCAACTGATTCAACCTGTTCAGGTGCCTCGAGAGGTTTCACGACATCTTCAATCACTTCTTCAACAGGACCCTCAGTTACAGTAGTTTCCGGAGCCTTACCTTGTTCTTCGACAGTGACAACTTCAGTAACTTGTTGCACTTTTCCTTTGCGTTTGATAACTTTCTTCTTCGTGATTCTCTTCGGCTTACCTTCTTTGGTTACCTCCTCGGTCACAGTTACTTGCTCGCGCACTTCTTCAACCTCTGATGGTTTAACGTGTTCAGGAGCAGGCAACTGCTTGATTAATTCTTCTACAACTTCTTCAATTGGGCCTTCTGTTACAGTAGTCACAGGAGCTTTGCCTTTCTCTTCAACTGTTACTACTTCAGTCACCTGCTGCTCTTTACCTCTGCGTTTGATGACCTTCTTCTTCGTGATCTTCTTCGGCTTACCTTCTCTCGTCACCTCTTCAGTAACGGTTACTTGTTCTTCTACTTGTTCCACAGTAGGCGTAACATTCTCAATTGGTGCAATTGGTTTAGTGGATTCGTCCGGAATTTCTTCTTCTTTATACTCCCCTCGTTCTACTTTAGGAATTTCTTCCATCTCTTCCTCAGTCGTTTCTTCAGTCACTTCTGCTTTTCCCCGCTTTCGAATGACCTTCTTCTTGGTTACTTTTTTGGTTTCATCCTCGACCCGTAATTCTTTTAATTGAACTTCTTCTTCCTGTATCTTTGGTGTCAGTTCTTCGACCTCTTCGATAATTGTAGGCACAATCTCTTCAATGTCTATAGACGTTGTAACTTCCTCTATCGGCATAAATTGTTTCTTCGGTATCTCTGGTAATTGCGGTTTGACATCCTCCAATTCTTCTTCAATGACGACGACATTGTCTTCGTCCGGCAGTTTGCCCGTCTTTTTCTTTCTGATGATCGTTTTCTTTGTCTTAATAGCCGCGGTTTCATCGTCCCTACTCCCGCGCCTGAATTTAGTCGTGTACTCTTCGGTCACCTCTGTATCAGATTCAATCGTCTGTTGCTGTGGTGTATCGTGTTTTGTTGGGTGTTGTGTGATTGTGATGTGATGTTGTTGCGCTGGTACTTCTGTGGTTTCTGAAATGTATACAGAACAAGTGTGACATTATTAACAAGTGTTGTGCGTAATGTCCGTATGTTGCTTTCGTTTTACTTGGTTTGACTTCTCGATTTAACTGGGACTGATCACGCTTGATCATCTTAACCTTGGACCTTTTCTCTAAGAAAATTCCTTTTCATCAATCATCAAATAGGTACAGTTTTTGGGTATCGTTTGTAATGTATGTTCTGTTGGTGTGTCCTGTGTGTATGATCCTGTGATGTATATATATTCTGCGATCGTGTTTGACACCTGTGTTTCACATACCTACCTTCGCAACCGTTTACCTTCACACCTACCCTACAACTCCACGATCCTACATCCAACGCGACCCTGGATCACAATCTATGCTTGCTGCGCGAACATCATTTTGACTCTCTCACATCAGGTCTTCCGACCTCGATCACTATCGTCACCTTGTCCTCGGGTCTTGTCCCCTAACCGTTACCGTCACCGTCCGTCTCGTCCGCGGTAATCGCATACCTTGATAGCAAGAATACTCACCCACAACTTCTTCCAGATGCTCGGCTACGATCGAAACGTTCACTAACTTCGCGAAAGGAATTACAGACTCGGGTAGATCTGACTCTAACTCGTCGGTCGTTAGGTGTTCGGTGACTATCACACCTTGCTGAACGTCTGTCACTCCCTTAGCCGTCTTACTTTCCGGCTTGGTCACTTCGAACTCGGACGCAGCGTCCTCAGGTTGAACCTCAGTTTTCAGAGCAACCTCCCGTCTGATGACATTAGGCTGAGCAGAGGCCTCCTTCGCCACGCCCTTGATTACCTCTTTGGCTTCCTGTTCCGTCGCCGTCACTTGAGTAACCTCAAGGCTTTCGGACACGCGGAACGACACTTCAGCTGTCGCTGACTTAGTCGTCTTCTCGACGACAAGCGTCCCTTCACTCTCCTGCGTCATCGCCTGCGTCTGTTCAATGCTTTCGAACGGAATCTGTTCCGGTACTATTTTCCTAGTTTCCGGTTTCTCGGATTCGCCCAGTTCTTCCGTAGCTGATGACGGTATCACCTGCGACTTCTGCGCCACCTGGATACCCAGCAGACTCGGTTTGGCAGTCTGAGCCGTTGGCTCGTCCGGAGTTGGCAGGCCAGTCTCTGCCTCGCCGAAGGAGACTTCCGAGACTGAAAGCGAGAGCAGTTCTTCCAATTGCGGTTTGCCCTTCTGCCCTTCGGGAGCTTTGGGCTTGGGAAGTTCCTCGGCGCTAGCCATCGTCAGAACTTCTGACGTTTCTGCTACCTCTATGCTGTCCAATTTCGTGAGAGCTTTGCGCTCCTTGGGAGCCTCTGGCTGCGGCATTTCTTTCTCCTTTTCTGTGGAAACCACTTCGGAAACGGTGATAAAACTCATCTCCTCTACGTCAGGTTTGCCCTTCTGGCCCTCCGGTTTCTCCAATTTTTCCAGTTCCTCGACATTCGTCACCGTGAGAACCTCAGTCTTCTCGGCTACCTCTCTGCCAGTCATCTGAGGCTGTGCGATCTTCTCGCTGGGTTTCTCGGGTGACGGTAAAGTCTCTTCAAGCTCACTGGAGACAACCTGCGAAACTGTGAGCGACGTTAGCTCGTCCAACCTTGGTTTTCCTATCTGTTCTTCAGGTAGGACAGGTTTCTCCAGCTCTTCTACGTTCGTTACCGTGAGCACCTGGCTTGTCTCTGCCACTTCTCTGCCGGTGAACGTTGACTTGGCTGTCACCGTGCTCGGTGTCACTTTGCTCTCTAGTACCTCTTCAGTTTCATGAGACACTGTCTGGGAGATCGTTAGCGACGTTAGTTCTTCGACGTTCGGTTTTCCTTTCTGTTCTTCAGGAGCTTTGGATGTCGTTAGCTCCTGCGCGCTGATCATGGTCAACACTTGCATTGTCTCTGCCACGTCACGACCAGTCAGACTAGGTCGCGCCATTTTTTCTGTAGGCACTTCCGGAGTTAGCAACACGTCCTCCATTTCGGTGGACACTGTCTGCGACACTGACAGAGGCACGTACTCCTCCAAACCAGGAACACCTCTTTGCTCTCCAGGTTTCTTCGCCTCGGACAAAATGTCCACATTACTCATGGTGAGCACCTCCATTGTCTGGGCCACGTCCCTGCCGATCAGATTCGGTTGAGCTGCTCTTTCGACGGGCACCTCGGGAGTAGCCAAAGTGTCTTCCGCTTCCTGAGAAACTACTTGCGAGACGGTCAAAGGTGCCAACTCTTCGACTTGGGGTTTGCCCTTCTGTTCTTCCGGGGCTAGTGCCGCCACAAGTTCTTCCGCGCTGGCCACTGTCAATACCTGCATCGTCTCGGCAACGTCTCTGCCAAGCAGACTAGGCTGTGCTGTCTTCTCCTTGGGGACCTCGGGAGTTGGCATAGCTTCCTCCAGTTCACCAGACACAACGTGGGACACTGTCAACGGTGTCAGTTCATCCAGCTTTGGCTTTCCTTTCTGTTCTTCCGGCCTCTTCAGCGCGAGATCTTCCGTTTCAGCCATAGCGGTGATTTGAGTAGTCTCGGCAGCCTCTCTACCGAGTATGTTGAAGTCCGCTTTCTGATCTTTAGGCGTGGCCTTCAGAGTGAGTACATCTTCGGCCTCGTTCGAGATCACCTCGCTGACCGCTACGGACGACAGTTCCTCCACTTCCACGGTACCTTGCTGCTCCTTCAGTCGTGTCATCTTCTCCAGAGTCTCGGTCGTAGCTGCAGTAATCACCTGTAGCACTTCGGGAGCCTCTCTTCCGGTGAGGCTAGGCTGTGCTTGCCGCATTTTCGGAGCAACGTCCGTTGGTAGAACGTCTTCGACCTCGTTCGAGACCACCTCGGTGACGGTAACCGTGCTTAGGCCCTCGAACTGAGGCTTGCCTTTTTGTTCTTCGGGCTTGAACTTCCCTTCGAAGGTCTCCTCCCGTTCGCCAACGGTAGTCTCAGTCTTCACCGCGGTCTCGATCACCGTTTGAGTCATGGTCGCTTGAGTGGACGCCTGTTTCTCTTCGTGAATTTCTTGGATCGATTGAACGCTCTCTACCATCGACCCTACCACCGTCTCGTGTAGACTGATGTCCTGAGTAGCCTTGACACCTTCGCGTTTCGGAGCGACGTCGAACACGGTCTCCTTGTCTTCCGTGATGGTCTCGGAGACTTGCAGAGACTTCACCTTCTCGATATCGACGTCCGCTTTCTGAGTCTGGGGCTTGAACACGCCCTCGAACGTTTGTTCGCTTTCCTCGACGATATTTTCATCGATGATGATACTCTCGAAGGTGTCCTGCCCTGGAACAGCCACTTGCGGTGTCACAGTCAGTTCTTCGGCCTTATCGGGAACATTCACTTGAGACTCAATCGTGGTTGTCTCGATGATACCACGTTCAGCGATGATCGTACTGGTAGCTGTCTGAGAAACGTCCATTTTCTTCTCCTTCAACACCGACTCCATTTCGGCGGATGTTACCTCGGTCACAGAAACCCCGTGACCTTCTTCGAAGGTTGGTACCGCGGTGGATGTAACAGCCTTGGGATACTTGTCAAACGTTCCCTCGCTCTCCGCGCTAGGAGTCTCTTCAACGATGATCGGTTGCAGAGTGTCCTGCGTCGGCTGAGCCTTGACCTCGTGCTTCTCCAGCGGCTGAACCGAGCCTGTGCTCTGTTCGACGAACACCTGAGCCTTCTGAGCGACGTCCATGCCAACCTTCGTCAGCGTCACTTCCGCCTTGTTCTCCTCGTGCTTCGCGATCGTCATGGTGTCCTCTTTATCCTGCGTGATCACATGAGCAACCGTGATACTCTTGCCTTCGACAAAAGTAACGGTAGCGCTGCGCTCGTCGAGCTTCATCTTCTCCACGAACATGGTACCGTGTTCCTGAGGAACCGTCTCGCTGATGTCGACGCTTTCCAACGTCGTCTGTGTAGGATGTGCTTCCGCGGAGGCTGGTTTTGGTAGTTGAGGCACTTCTCCCAGACCCTCTCTAAGGTTAACCTCCATCTGCTCGGCCACCTCTTTGCCCTCCATCGCTGGTTTCGCTACCTCCTCCCGAGGTTTCTTCATCTCCGACAGATCAGCCTCGACGTCCTGCGTCGTGGTGGCTTCCGTGACGGCGATGAACCGGTTCTCGTCAACCGTCACCCTGGCACTGGTCTTCTGCAACGTGAACTCCTCGATTTTGTCCACTTCCTTCTCAGCGAGCACTTGTTCCGTCGTCTCGACCGTTTCGAAAGGCTTCTGACCTATCTGAGCCATCGCGGTCGTTGGTTTCACGATGTCCACCTCTCCCGTGCTCTGCTGAGGAATGATCTCGGAGCTCTCGGCGACCTCGTGGCCTGAAACGATGGCCGGTACAGCCGATCGCGTCTTCTCCTCCTGGATGGTCTTCAGGACTTCTTCTCGATCAGCTGCGCTGACCTCCGTGACCGTGGTCACGCGTTTACCTTCCTCGACAGAGATCTCCACCTTTTGTACCGCTGGCTTGAATTTACCTTCGAAAGTATCCTCCTGGTCTTGAACGATGTCCTGAGTGACCAGAAGGCTTTGGTACATTTCTTGCGAGAGCTGTGCTTTCTTCGCATCCGGTTTCTCCATGGTGACTTCCGCAACGGAGTCTTCAACAGAGATCGCCGTTGTTTCAGCGATCGCACGGGTAGTGTCCAATCCAATTGTTGCGGCGTGTTTCGATGGTGCTTCTTCGGAAACGTACAAAGATTCCTTGTCGGTTGGCGTCACTTGGGACACCGTCACGATACTCCTACCCTCTTCAAGGTCCACTACAGCTCTCTTGTTCTCCGGCATCAAACCTGGTACGAATTTGTCTTCGCTTTCCTGAACGTCTGGTTGCGACTCGATCAACGGATTATACGGAATGTGTTCCTGCAGAGCCGTGGCTTCGGACGGTTTGTCCTCAACGAAGTCGCCAGTGCTGAAGTCGACCACTTGCATCGTTGTCTGCGCTACCACGTGTCCACCGACCAAGCTCTTATCAGCGGTCTTCATCTCTGGCAGATCCTTCGTCTTGTATTCTTCTTCCTTGTCCTCCACCACTACCGTAGACACCTGTATTCCTTGATCTTCGACCACAGACAGGTCTGCCAGAGCCTGCGTCGGTGCTCTATCTTTGTCTAGGACACCTTCTGCCTCCGTGGGCTGTGTTTCCGAGCTGATCACTGCTTCCAGTGGGATGTTCGACGGTACAGCCGAGGCTGAGACAGGCTTCAGATCTTCTAACTTTCCAGCGCTAGTGTCGACCGTGATCTCAGTCTTCTCTGCGATCACGTGGCCAGCAAACTGAACGCTGGCCTGCTTCTCCGACGGTTTCTCAGGAATACGAAGGACATCTTCCTTGTCTGCTGTGATTTCAGTGGTGGTTGTGGCGCTGATGATCTCGTTGATCGACACTTCAGCCTTATTGGATACCACAGCTTTGTCTGTAAACTCTTTCTCAGTCTCCGACACAATGGTCTCGGTCTGCACGATACTCTCGAACGGTAGCCTCTCTTCCGTGGCAGCGAACGTGGCTGGCGTTGGCACAGTTAGGTCTCCGGATGTCGCGGCTGGGGTGATCTCCATCAACTGGGCAACTTTGTGCGCGTCAAACGTGGGAGTAGCCTGCTCGCCTCGAAGCTCCAGCTTCTTGAAGTACTCCTTTTCCTTGTCCGACGCGATCGTCTCGATCACCGTGACTCCTATGCCCTCCTCGAAGGACACGTCGACGACCTTCTGATCAGGCTGCACAAAGTCCTCCATCGGCTTCTCCAGATCACCAGCGGCGGTCTCCGTCGTGATCATACTGTGGAAGGTGACATGATCGGTGGTAG
This sequence comes from Halictus rubicundus, assembly GCF_050948215.1. Classification (NCBI taxonomy): domain Eukaryota; kingdom Metazoa; phylum Arthropoda; class Insecta; order Hymenoptera; family Halictidae; genus Halictus; species Halictus rubicundus. Next base: position 426,293 of record NC_135162.1, read on the forward strand.
CTGTCGCGGTGGTCGTCTCCTGGCGCTTGAACTCGTCCACGTTGTCGGTAGTAGTCGTCTCGCTGACTTCAGCCACGATGTGAGTCGGAATATCGAACGTGGCGGACTTGGTCTCGGGCTTCTCAGCTTCGGGCAGAGAGCTCTCTTTGTCCTCGGTTGTCACCGCGGAGACGATCAAGCCCTCACCGGTGACGAACTCCAGATTCGCTGTCCTGTCGGATGGTTTGACCTCGGTGAATGGCGCCTCGGTTTCTCTGGTCTGAACTTCTTCAGAGATCGCTGCCTCGATCGGCAGTATCGTAGTCTTCGGTTTCGTCTCGAGTATCGATTCACTGGGAAGTTCGGTTAGGCCAGTGTCGCTCATCACCTCGAACGTAGACGCCACTCCTTGAGTCACAATGTCCACAGTCGCTTCCACGCCTTTAGGCTTCTCTTTTCCGGTGAATATGCCCTCTTTATCTTCGGGGTAGGTCATTCCGACGACGATACTCTCTCCTTCTTGGAACACTACTTCCACGTTCTTCGTCTCAGGCTTGACATCCTCCTGCAGGGAAGATTCTTTCTCGGATACGGACACTTCGATCTGTTCGACCACCTCCAATCCGGTCTGCTGTTGACTCGCGTGCTCCTCCTTCGCTCTCTCCTCCTTCAGGACATCGATGTTGCTCGCGATCACAGTCTCCTGCATCTCGGCAACTTCGTGACCGCTCGTGATCCCCATTGTGACTCTCCTCTCCTTTGGCAGGTCTTCGACTTGCAGTTTCTCCTCGCTGAGGACCGTCATCACTTCCGTCACCGTCAGCTTCTCCGTCTTCGAGCAGATCTCCACGTCAGCGCTCTGCGTCACCGGGCGAACGTCTTCTTCTCTGACCTTCTCCGTCTCGGCGATGTTGGTCTCCGTCACGATCAGCTCCTCCATGGTGTCGCGTTGGAGCGTAGCCATTCCTGGTTTCGGTTGTTCCGTGGTGATGTCGGTGGTGCTTTGTGCTACCAAGGTCTCCGACTTCAACGCCACAGAGTGGCCGGATATCAACGGCTGAGCCTTGTAGTCCTGCGGCTTCGCGTCCGGGCTGTACACGTTCTCTCGATCGTGTGGAATTACTTCGAGTACCGTGGCACCTGGCCTAGGCTCCGTCAGCTCCACCACTGCTGTCTTTCCATCCGGTTTGACGTCCGTTCGGTACAGGTCCTCTTTCTCGGCTACCTCCTGCATCGCTACAGTGACGCTTTCCAGAGGCACGTGAGATGGCTGAGCTACACCGGAAGCAGGCTTCTCTTCCGGCACGTATTCTCCGGTTGGCGAATGCGTTCTCACCTCTTCGAACATCGGGGCTACTTGGGTGGTAAACTCTGTGCTGGCGTAAGCGCCTTTCACCTCCGATATCTCTGTGTACTCGGACTCCTTCTCGCTGGCGATCACCATAGTCGTGTGCAGACTCTCGATCTCGTTCATCATCACCTCCGCGACCCTGGAGTCTGGGACCTTGTCTCTCTGAACCGAAGCCAGGTCCTCGGCCACTACGGTTTCGTCTACCACGGTCTCCTGCAAACCGATGGGTACTATCTTCGCTACCCCAGAAGACGGAGCCTCTTTCGAGATCTCGCCTAAATTGTCCTCCGGTTGAGTCATCTCGACCTCCAGCGACACGACCGGATGCGTCGGCACTGTTTTACCACGGTGGGACTCTGGCATCTCGAAGATCTTAAGGTCAGCTTCCTTCTCGATCGACGTGGTCTGGAACACTTCAACGCCTCTGACAGCGTCGTAGCTTGTCTCCACCACCCTTTCCTCCGGTTTCACCATTTCCTCCATCTTGGACTCCCTGTCGTGAGCCAGGGTCTCCTGAACCATCTTGGCCTCGGTTAACTCCACCGTGACGGTTCCGCTCTCTTGTACGTACTTCAGCTCGTCCTTGAAGTCCGAGGGATAATCCGCTGTTTGGATCTCGGATATCGTAACGTGTTCTTCCGGTCTGATCGACGTCTCAGCCAACACCTGAGTGGTCTTCTGCTCCGGATGGTACACTCCTTCGGACTCCTGGACAAGGGTGCTCGAGATGGAGCCGATTTCCAACGAGGATATAGAAGTCTCGGCTGTCTTGGTAGCTGGTTTGTCACCTGGTTGATAGTCCGTCTCTTTCTCGGATGGCACCGTCTCCAGTGTCACGGCTGATGGTATCTCGACCACGTTCAGATCAGCCTCGGCCCTCTTCGTCTCTTCTATCGTCAAAGTGGTCTCTTTGTCTTGCGTTTGTACAGTGGACACCGAGACTCCTTCCAACAGGGTGACATTGGGCACAGCCTCGAAAGTGTCGAGTTTTCTCTCTGTCACGTAAACTCCCTCGCTCTCTTGGATCACGTTCTGTTCGATTATGGCTGTCTCGTTCCCGTAGGAAATGCCGACCTGAGCTTTTTGGCTGGGAGGCAGTCTTCCAGGCACGTATTCACCTTCTTTCTCGGGCGCATGCATCTCTTCGGTGACCCGCTGTCGCTGGGAAATGATGGTCTGCGTAGCAATCTCGGTGGGGACTATCAGCTCTGGATAGTACTTTCCTGGCTTGTCCTCCGGACGAACCTGTTCGACAATCAGCGGCTCGACCGCGGTAACGTTCACTCTGGGCTTGGCGGGTACCGTTTTCAATGGTTCCAACTTGTCCTCGACCAGACCTTCTTGGATTTCGTACACGGACAGTCCTATCTGCGACAGGATAGTGTCCTCAGCCTCTGCAGTCATCGGTGTCACGAAATCCTCCGTGGGCACCTCTTGCTGACTGACCATCGTCTCGTAAACGGTGGTAGCCTCTTGAACAGTCATGCTGACGTCAGCTGTTCTGGTGAGCTCTTGTTTGGCGATGGCTAGGCTCGAGACACCCGCATCGCTCGCCAGGGTCTCGCTGACGATTAGACCCTCTGACGGGACTATCGCTGGCGTAGCTTCGTAGGATGTTGGTTTGAAAGTGTCCGAAAACTCACCGGTGGATGCCTGTACGGTAGTCTCTGTGGTAGAGTAGGGTTCCACCGGTGAGATCGATAAGGATGCTTTGCGTTCGATTGGTTTGATCTGGCTGATGTCATCGATCTCTTTCTCCTGAACGGGGACCAGTTGCTCTGTTAGGGGTGTGATGGTGTCCATCGTTAGCTTTGCTTTCTCTAATTCTGGTTTGCCAGGTGCCTGATCGATCGTTCGATCCAGGGGCACCACTTGATGACGTTGGCTAGGAACGTTCAACATGATGGAGGACACCACCTTGTCTCCCTTCACCTCGAACTCTTCGATCTCCTCCAATTCGACCTCATCTCGACCGATCTGTGACCGTTTCGGCTTCAATTGTATCTTTCGTTTCTCTATTACCTCTTCTTCTTCTTCTTCTTCTTCTTCTTCTTCTTTTTCTTCTTCTATCTCTATCTTTTTCTCTATCTCATCGAGTTTCTTTTCTTTCTGAGTCAGTCTACCCTTCGTGTCTGTCTCTACGATTACAGTTTCTATCTCTTCCTCGACTTCCTCCACGTCCTTTCGCTTCCTCTTCTCCCGTTCCGTTTCCTCGATCTTCTCGATCTCTACAATCTGAACCCCCTCTTCCCTATCTTCCTTTCTCTCTTCGATCTGTTCCGTTGGTATTGTATCTTTGCGTTTGCGCAGTGTTGTGTGTGCCTGCCGTGTGTCCTCGTATTCTGTGGAAAGTATGTGAGAATTTTCGTGTCAATCAATCGCGAGTGTACGGTAATCATTGTTCTCTCTCTTTGCTCTCTCAATCGCTCTCTCGCTCGCACTTCGCTCTTAAGATTGACAAAAGAAAAAAAAACCATTCTCTGTTTTGAAAAAGACTCCATGCGACGAACCATTCTCGAGCGGATGCTGCTTGCTAAGGACAAGAATCGTGCTTTCAACGAAACAAGAGTCAACCAAAATCCTACGGACAGTGCACGCCGAACGAGCCAGTGTGAAGATTAAACGGAAAATAAAATAGAAAGAAAAAGGTTGTGGGGAAAATGTACAGCAGACAGAGTGCGAACAGCGTGTTTCCAGTTTTATTCTACACGACTTCCAAAGGTATCGTATGGTTTTCATTGTTGAATCTGTTCCAGTAACGGCTTTACTTTTCGTGACAAATAATTAAGCGATAATTTCACTTGAATCAGTCGTTTTAACCGCTAGCTGTTTACAGTACAGTGATTCTTTATATATGTCGCAAAGGCCTGGATGATAAACGTCGCGGAATTGTCCCCACTACCGCGGGGTATAGCTCGTTAGGGGCCACGAAGCCATGAAGAGAATTCACTGTATGTACAATGAAGGTATACAAAATATTCAGTTTACTGCTATCGTATAAATTATTATTTAAGTAGGTTTATCAATATTGAAATATTAAATGAGCAAGAAATTAAATAGATATTACATGGAACTTATTCAACAATCAGTTTTTATTGTTGGTAATAATAAAAATTAACCCCTTCAAGACACTTAAAAATCGTCAGCTAGAGGAATTAAATTTTTGGAAAAATTACCTATTTCCATTTTCGAGTTTTTATATTTTTATACAAGTCTCGTAAATGTAAATGGTTAATGATATGTAAATGTTTAGACTGATTTTATGCATATATAACAAAGACTAGTGGATCAAATACTGTTTCATTGTTTTCAACAATTGAATGCAGCAGTCCAGACATTAATGAATTCACATAGTCGACGCAACGAACAACTAAAACGTAACGAAAATGTTGAATAACTTGTAATTTGACTACAATAAAACTGTCTGAGTAATTTAATTGTTTTAAGTTGACTATAATCAATCTGCAAATGTATAAACCTGTACAAGCGTTCTGAGTCTACTAAAAAAATTTCCCTAGGTTATATTAATGTATAATTATCAATGGATAATTTACTCTCGATTAATGAATGGTGAAAATACTGTAAGTTTATAGTGTTTGAATGATGTTTTCATAAAATGTCTGAGCTGGGTCAATATCGATTGTAAATAATTCGTTTAAAAGTGTCCCTGTGAGTTTCGGAATGTAAAAGAAAGTCTAACAGTGTTTACATAGTATAATTACGATGTCTCTGGAATGTTATAGGGTTGTGTGCAGTGTAGCAGTGTAGCAGTGTAGCAGAGCACTAGGGCATTCGTTTTGTTTATTAACAGGTGGTGCGTGTGTGAGTTTCGTGTGGTAATAGAAAGAAAATAGTAGAGGCCGGCCAGAAGTCAAACCAACATGAACACAAAAATAAGAGATGCTTGTCTGTTACACATCGTGCTAACTACGAACAGAAACAAATTAAAAAGAAAACTAACATAACAATCTCTCATTCAATTGTTTTGTATGTAGGACAACATTGTTATGCAGAAATTCATGTGAGTGTGTAATTTGAATGTGTAACAGTAACAAGTAATACAAAATGTCAAATAGTTGCTGTCTACGCATCACCAGAAAATATTGGAAACCATGAAATATCGTGTTTGTAAAAATACGTAACTTATGAAACATAGTACATACGCGGGCCTTTAATAATATGAACTATCCAAATTATAATTAAAATTACATTAGGTCGTGAACTAAATCTTTCCGAAAACTGAAAATACCTTCCAGACAATTATATATAGCTTCGATCGTTTCTACAAATGTTGTTGTAAAATCAAATTGAACGCTCTCAGAAATTAGTTGTGAACAGAAGAATTTAGTTCATAATCTAGTAATTGAGACGTGAAAATGATGATTAATTACAGTGTATTTTCACGCGTATTATTTCACAGTTTCTTCGAAAACTCTACACTTGTAAAACACTAGAAAACTACACAACTAACGGCACGGTGATGATAATAATAACACCAAACTGATTATGATTCAGAATGAAACCCATGGAATACACGAACAGAGACACAGATTGTATTTTACTTACATTAAAAACTGTATTAGCAGCGCGAAGCTCATATCGCGAAGCGTCGAGTTTTGGTGTTGGATCGGATAGTGATTAAGAGGACAATTACGTTAGGGTAAGAGAACGTTACTATGGAGGAATACGGCGCGTGGAAAAGCATAGCGGCTTAGGCAGACATATTTTACTGCTTATTATTCGATCAAGTTAAGCTTCATGCATCTGAAAGAATAATAAAATAAAAACATTACGTAGAGACCGTATCGTGCGATCACCACGTACATACTTCATGACTAGATTACTTTTTTCTACGTTATACCAGAACTATAAATCAGTATAAATCAGCATGAGATGAGATGAATCTTCATGAAGTAATTAGAATGATCTTTAAGCTCAATTTTATAAAATAGACAAATTTCGTATCCGTTCAAAATTACCAGGTTTTTACATTGTGGGGGTGTGATCTAGAAGAAACGATTGAAGAAATTCGTTTTTGCATTAATTTGAAATATTTTATCCATTTTATTAACTGCTAAATGTGTATCCACGAATTCTAAAACGTTTTTTGTAGATCACCCTATTCTACATCTTTTTTAAATATATCTGAAAATTATACAAAGCGCGTCGGGACGGGAGTATAATTGCAAATTGGAATGTTGATGAATGAATAAAGTAAATGTAATACAAATTTTTACTACAAACAATATTTACTAACTCTTTTGGAAAAGTCGAGATTGAAAATTGGTTTGTCGAGCGCGCGTTTGAGTATTACTTCATTTGTGTCTGACCATTACTGACTGTTACTACTTCTGCTGTTCTTAAGTGATGATACAGTGATACGATATTATTAGATGTCCCCTACAATTTGATACGTTAGTTATACTGAAGAGTGATCACTATTTTTTTAATAATTTAACTATGACATCTGACGATGGAGTAAAATGAAGAAAATTTAAAACAAAATAACTGAAACTATTAAAATTGAAAATAACTAAAGTTCTCGGTTTCTTGAAAATGAAATACACTGATTTAAATTTTATAGAATATTCAATAAATTATGATTTATAAATTTAAAAAATTACTAGATAGTACCGTTAATTCAAAATTTCAAAATAAATCCTATGCGGAATCATTGAAATATAAATAATGTATCGTTAATGTTATTCGTTCAAGTGGAATGAGTAAGTGATACACAGGCACTTTTGTCAGCCACATTGTATGCGACGTGTGTATAACGAATTTTCGAATCTGTATTGAGAAAAAGTGTTTTTTCAATCAAATTAAACGTGAATGAACTTTATCCCACATTCAATTTAAGTATCTTCTATCACGGTACGCTCTGTATAATGAAAATATGAAATGAGATACTTAAGTCACGGAATGTTGAATCTATAAATGCAAGTGGATTAAAGCGAATACAAAGTAGAACTAGTAAATGCAGATGAGAAAAGATCTTGATGTGGTGTCGACAGTCCGGACACTGATGCGTTTCTCGAAGGTATGATAAGAAAAACGATTAATGCTGCTCTCCATTCACTAATGGAATGACCGATTATTCGAACGTATAACCCATGCACTGAAACTCGTTGCTTCAAACCTTTAATGTCTCGAATATCCTGCGTGCGGACGGCTTTTCTTTCGTCCCTCCTCTTTGCAATCAAAAGATCGTTCGATTTCGTGGGAGACTCGGGATTAGGATCATCAAACGAACACAGAAGTGAGAAAAAAACAACAACACACACGCAACGATTATGGCACGTTGTAAAAATATATTCATTTTATTCGATAAATCAAATGTACAGTGTGTAAACGTACAAAGATGTCGAAACTATCTTTGTGTATTTTGTTATATGTGTAGGTACAAGAAAAAAAAGGACGCATGCTTAGTCGGAGCTTATGTCTAGCTGTAAAGCGGCGAAATATTTACAAAAAAAAAAGAAAAAGAAAAAATTAGGATCATGTACAACATTGTATTCATGAGGCAGCCACGCAAGCACACACCAAAATCTATGGTTTTTAATAGTCTAGAAACAAAAACTGCAACGGATTTGTGATGCTGCAAGTCCGAAGTTCGTTAATTCTTTTAATGTTTCTTTTCGTTTCAAACCTCGCGTCACGCAGTCTCGACTTACCCATGAAATGGACCTCGGTCTTGCGGACGATATCCACCCGTTCCGCGACATGTTCCTCCGTCTCCACCTAAAACAAATGCGTGTTGGAGAACAATGCGAAACATTTCCGAAAAAGACATTCGTTCAAATAATGTCCAAAAATTGTTGGTCTTCCTTTCCTTGCTCAAGCCATTTGTATGCAAACTTCAATCTGTGATCTATAGAAAGTTCCTGGTGTGACTAAACTCCCCATTCGAAAACCCTCAATTTAATAAAAGAAAATTGATTGTCATACACCCTTTTAAGTTGTTTTCATCGAAATCGGCTTGTGTGAAGCCAGACACTAGCGTTTTATTAAATAATTGAAATGTAGCAAAAAGATTTAACTTGTGGAAAGCATGAGGGAAAGTTAGTAACAGGATTTAGAAACTATTCGAAACTGAAGCATTTATCAAATATTGCCGCTAAAGAAACTATAGTGAATTAAAAATTGTTTTAATATTAAATTTCGAGAAATTGTCTATATTTTAACCGTAGTACATAATAAATCGTACATCGAGTTTTAAAGAGATAGCTTCGACGTTCAAATGTCTCTACTGTAGATTCAGTGACGAGAAAATTTGTTTAATGTTTAATTAATTAACGGAGAGTGCATACGCCTGAGTGGTAAACTGATTTACATTCAGCCCTGTATTATAGAGTTGAAAGTGACAAGAAAATCTTACTTCCGTGGCTTCTGTAACCTCCCAAGCGCGCGGCCGGAAGTCCTCCGGCGCGAAGTGCGTGATGACCTCCTCGACGGTGACATGTTGCAGCTCGATCATTCTCATGAAAGCACGGAAGCCAACGGTGGCAGCGACGACGCTTTCCTCTGCTTCGCCTCCATTCGCCTGATCTCCTGCACGCTGCTCTCCGTGTGCACCTCGGACACCGAGACTGTCTGCAAGGTCTCCGATGTTACCTGCGCTCGGTCCACAACCGATTCGACCACGAAGTCCGGCGCCAAGTCCTCGGTGGTTACCTCCGAGACGACGACCACACTTTCGCGCTCTTCGACCACCCGTTTCGCACGCTCTTCGGGTTTCGGGACCAGATCTCGAGGCTTCTGATCGTCGATCTTTTTCAGGGACGCCGTCGCTTCCGTCATCACCGGCTCTTGCACTGGTACCACCTTCTTTGCCCGGGATACCTATTTATTTTAGGATTAATTGTTGAATTAACGGTTGCGTTACTACCACATCTGTCCCATTTTCCAGATAATAAAGTCTAGACGTAATACAGAGTGGACTAAAAGCCCGAAGGGGTTGAAGTTTTAAGAACTTTTTCTGTAAATTTAGAATAAAAGATGATGTAGTCATTAAATATTGGAACACCTTCGCGTCTTTTGGACCATCCTCTATTGGAACGGAAAGTTAGTAATAGGATTCGCCTAGTCAGATTTTTTTTTATGCTTTCTACTTATGTTAAGGTTGTTTAGATTTTGGTATTTACCTCTGCGGGCTTCTCTTCTATGACCTCTGTCGACTCGAGCACCTGCGTCTCCTCGATGTCGGCGATTTTCCTGAAAGTGTAATTTATAAATGAGTGAATTATGAACAGAATTCATGACGTTCAAGTGTGCAAATAATAACAAATCTACGAACTTTTCTTCCGGTTGTTCTTTAGGACTCAGCTTCTCCTTGCGCACTTCTTTCTTTTCTATCTTTACACGTTCGGCTTTGATCTTTTCTTTCGTTTCCTTAGCCTTCCTCAGCTCGGTTCTCTTCTTCTTCGGTTTCTCTTTCGGTTTAACTTCCTTAATTTCCTCCTCGACGACTTCTTCATCCTCGTAGACCCTTCTTTCACCCGTTATTTCTGTTGACAATGTACGTTTACAAGTAGAAATATATATTTTTTCGTGATTGATATAAAGTACAATAGCAGACTCATTTCGCGATGTCGTTAAATCGCGAGATTGTTTACCTGTAACGTGCAATCTGGCTTTTGTGGTGGCCAGTCCAATTTCGCTGGTGGCTTTGCAAACATAAGTGGCGTCGTCCTCTTCGGTCGCGTGTTTGATTGTAAGCGAGGTTTTCTTTTCCTCCTCGTTGAGACGCACCTTTATGTTCTGCGTGTTCATCACCATCTTGTCGTTCTTGTACCATACCACATCTGAAAATTTACAAACGCACAGATATTATCCTGCTTCGAAAAATGGCGACAGTGTACGGTAGAGACTGTTTGTTCCTGATTTGAACGGAAATTCCAATCGCTCTTTTTAGATCGTTGATTCATAATCTTCTGTTTCAAGACTACACGATTTTTACAGAAGTGATTACCCAGTAAACAATGTGCTCTTGATTTGCTTTGAATTTGCCATGAAAATTTGGCACAATTTTGCACAATATTTACTCTATAAAGGGGCCAAGGTTTGGTCTCAATTTGCTCTCGATTTGGCATGGCATTTTGCATGCAAGCTTTTCACAACCAAATGACCAGCATTATCTCGCAAAGTACGATTACAAGAATATAATTGATAATGTTAATAAAATGATAATATTACAAGAAATTGCAAGTTTGCTATACCTGGAGTAGGATGGCCGGAATAACTGCACTCGAACACCGCGGTTTCACCTTCCCTCGCGTAAACATCCGTAATTTCTTGAATGAATCGTGGTACAGTTTGCGTGGCTGGAAAAGACAATGCACAGCAAATATTCAATCAAATGTTATCATCGATAAAGGAAACACGCGGATAGATCAGTTACCTGATGTCTTGCTTGGTGATTATGCGACTCGCGTGACTCCGATGTCAGTAATCTGATTAGCCAAGAAAAACAAATATACACACGTACACAAACAAATCCATGCCAAAATAATAACATCTCTACAATCAAATAAACCAACAACGCGAAACAATTGATTTTTTTTTTTTGAGTCGTATGCACTTTTACTGTTTTTCGAATTCTTTTCATTTTAATCATTCTACTGCTGCATATTTCATCTCCTGATCTTTGATATGTTTAATTTATACTTGTACGTACTTATTTATACTTAAGTAAACATAAAATTATAATCATTTCAACATATACGTATAAGAATCAGATATTAAATGCTGGAACGCAAAACCAGACAGTGTTCAAATTTCCATCATTTTCTACCATGATTCGTACTTTTTGACAAATTAAATCCATAAAAACAGGAGCACAGACTACAATCCAAAGAAAAAGAGGCGATTAAGAAGATTAGTATCGAAATAACTCGCAAAATCTACCTGACATGGTGCCTCTCTCATCCTCGCTGTGATGATCGCTACAAGATACCTCGGACGTTGACATATTTCCCGCCAATCCGAGATTCCCGCTGCATTGACTCTCCAGCAACAAGAACTCCTGCAATTCCTCTTGGCTGTCCGCCGTATGCAATTGCTGGAACGCTTCCAAATCAACTTCTCTAGGCTCGAGCGGATACATTTTCGGGTCCATCATCAGATTCCCAATGCGACGCTCCTTGGACCATCTGGCTACCGGGATTCTAGATTTCGGATAAGTATGATACTTCCTCGCATGGTCGTACTCTATCGTTGTCTCGATCTTTTGCGCATAATTCCTCGCGACTACCTTGCTCTGTTCGCTACCGATGGACGCCTCGCTATTTTCTTCGATCGGTGACAGATAAAATCCAGGCTCGGGAACATTCAGAAAATCGGGATGCATTCGCACGTGACTCCTTTTCTCTGACCTCGGCGGCGGAAATTCGTCGAAGTCCAAAACGATCCTCTTTCTTTTCTCATCCCTTAATGCCTCCATCATCGATTCGCTTTCAGCTGTTACGCTGTCGTCTATTATTTTGCAGGCGATAGCGTTGTTGCCAAACTCCTCTATCAATTTGCTCCCTCTTGTCACTCTGCTAGCAGCTACTTTGTCAGTTGCCGATAGCTGCTTTGACCTTTCCATCCTCGTCGGAGAAGGCGAACTCGATTTTCTGGTTGTTGTATTTCTATTGTCCGAAAGCTTAGCGCACTTAGCTCTGACCGGCGACGGAGACCTGACCTTCGCACCGATCTCCGTATCAAGATCACTCATCGTCATCTTAGCAGACGAAGCGAATTTTTCCACCGGACTCTTCGGTGTTCGCAGTTTCGATTTTTGCGCGATCAATTTTCCCGATCCACTCGTCTGCACCTCTCGTTTCACCTTGAACGACGCAGTAGACGAAACTAGCTTCGTTTCCGAACTCCTCTTCGTACCAGATTTCTCCAGATTCTCGAAAATTTTCCTCCTCGTCGCTGTGTTCACCTCCTCGGCATCGGTCGCCAATTTATCCTCCCTGATCTCCAATTGGTATTCAACGTCTTCAACTCGTTGCTCGCTAGATTCGCTCATCTCCCAAGAATACTCGTCAACGTTGATCTCCTGTTCGACTCCCATCGAGTCCGAGTGTCTTCTGGCCACTGGTAGAAACCCATCGAAGACGTCTCTTCGTCTTCCTCGAAGCATCTCTTACCTTCGTCGTCGATGTTCATCAACGTCCTCGTCGACGAGAACTCGCTGATCATCGTCGAACTGTTCCGATGCGAACTCTCGTCGCGGATCGCACGATCGTCCAGACTGTCGGTCGAGAAACTGCATTCCGGTTCACTCAGCATGCAATCCAGTCCCTCGGACTGACTCTTACCTCTGAGAGCTTCCTGCATCTCCTCCATCTCGGCTACCCATGACGGTTTCCTGTATTCCTTCGTCCCGAGGATTCCTGCGTTCGAGAACACGACAGAACGATTAGACACCCGCGTGGACCTTCGACCCTTTCAGCTCCATCTTCAAGGCTATCTCGCGGGCGTATACTTAAGCGTTTATGTCGGATTAGAGCGATTCGTCTTCGGCCTATGAATCATTCCGCGAAACCCTCGAAACCTGACCGAGATTAATAAAAACTGTTCAAGTCTATTTATTGTACAGAGTGGGCCATTTAAACGAGGACACTTAAATATCTCTGTTACCAATGAATTTATGGAAAAAATCCTCCGAGCGAAGTTGTACTATTTAAAAATAACTTTGGAAGAAGATAACCTTATCGCTGCATGCACTCTTTAAAATCGTACAACATAACCTGACAATGTTCTCCATAAAATCATTCGAATAACGGAGATATTTAGTCGTTCCCATTTCAATTGTTCACCCCGTACACGAACTAGCATCTTGTTTTTAAAGGGAAATATCATAAAATGATGTAAAAATTCGAAAACTGTACATAAAAAGAATTGTTGTAACGACTTCATTACTTATATTGCGAATAAAAGTAACATTGTTAACACAGGTCATAAAATGCTAGTCTTTCAGTATTCAGTAGAAAATAAATAATGATCTACAATTATTAATGAATTTTTACAGAACCAATAAGTTTAGTAGAATTCAATAGTTTCTAGCTAAAAGAAGAAAAAATAAGTAAAAAGAGTAGAACGAGAACTAAAATTGTGTTTCGTTCGATAGGAAATTGTTGTTTCGCGTGATTATTCAGCGGCGAAGTAGATGGAGCTGAAACGGCCCGACGAGTTAGCAGAACGCTGGATAAAAGAATATAAAAAAAGTGTAGGTGAAGGATGTGAGTGTTCAGTGTGAGTCTGATATGATCGTCAAGGGGAGGTGGCGGGATAAATTAGGAGATTCATCGATGATGATTCCCGATCGAAGAGCGCAGCTGAAAAGAACTCGTATCAAGCAAATTAGCGAAGCATCCACCACATTTTTTAGAAGATTCGTCTACGGCTAATTCGAAGGCATAGTTACCTTCTACCGACAGGTATGTCGTCGTGGTCGATACGCCGAGCGGATTGTGCGCTTCGAACACAATCTCGCCCGTGTCGTCTGGATACGTTTCGGCGATCGTCAACACCGATGTGCCGTCCTCGAGTTCTTCGATCTGGAATTCTTGAGACGGCACGATTTCTGCACCCTGCTTGTACCATTTTCCTTCTGGCTTCGGTTTTCCTTTGACCTTCACTTCCAGTCTGCAACGAACACTCCAAATTTTAGTCGGAGGAATACATATTTTTATGAAAACATCGGTTTTTCGAGGCTTCAGAAAACGAAGACACGAACGAAATTTTACTTTCTCTGAACTGATTTATGTACTCAAAATTGAAAATATATTTTCTCAATATTTCTTCAAAATAATAATTTTATTATTTTGAATTATATCTCGTTTTAAATGAATATTTGTCGTTACAGTTATAGACAATCGAATAGGTTCGTACCTGGTTAGCTCTCCATCTTTTGTAGGAACTAACTGAGGAAGTTTCTTAATTATCTCCGGTGCGGATTCTTCATCCGTATCGAACAGGGGAGTTTCCTGAAAGCAATTTCCATATAACAATAGTTGAGAACAATTCAGTTATTAGGGATGCCAGTAGGGAATGTGAAATAGAGGAAATTATCTAATAGACAATCTGTCTGAGTAATCTATTAAGTATTTAATCGACAATGTTGTACAATTATATTTACGTAAACGGACCTTGGGAGATAAGAGGTCTTCTTCCGAACCACTTTGCCCTGTAGTAAGTGACGTCGCAACGATCGAGGATGCAATTTCCGAGTCTGGTACGTACTCGTATGCTGAAAATTTAAGAATCACATTTATGAAAATCCTAGAATCGATGTATAATATTTTATTTGTGTACAAGTATCCACAGTTCAGTTACGTGATGACGTATCTGAGACGAGTTTGCACATGAAGGGGTTAGCATAATTGAGAAAGTTGGGCAATTACCTTCCACGACAAGCGACGACGTGCAAACAGCTTCGCCGACAGGATTCACGGCACGACAAGTGTATTCGCCGGCGTCTTCAGGGAATACCTCGGTAATGGCCAGACTACAGACACCCTCGGTATCTTGTAAAATGGTAATCTCCTTGCCCTCCTTGATCGGTTTGTTGTCGTGGTACCATTCGATTCTTGGCGTGGGCTTGCCTTGCACGACGCACGTCAGATTCGCGCTTTCACCGTCCATGACCCTGACCGGGGATAATCTTTTGACGAATGTCGGCGAAACCAGCTCCACCGTCTCTTCCCACGGGACTTCCAATAGATTTATGGTGGTTGTACAGGTGACCGACCCGCCAACGTTCTCCGCGCGACAGGTATAAGTGCCGGCGTACTCCGTTTTTATCTCGTTTATCATCAGGATCGAACGGTTCTCTTGCGTTACGATCCTCACCTGAGATGTCGACTGCAAACACAATTTTCAGATCGAGTTGAAAAATCCCCGTTTCCAGTTTATATATTCAGCATTTTTAGTTTCTACGAGCCTTACGCGTACACAGTCAAGTAAAAGGTTTTACTCGTGATTAAATAAGTAACTAAATGATGAAGTATTTATTCGAAATAGTACTCACTGAATTTCATTACCTAACATTACAGCTAGTGGAACGTTAAACATAAGAAATCTAGTATTTGCTAGCACAAAATGTATAGGTTTTATTATACTCACGAGTATTTACTTATTTCTCTGCATACGACCCCTTATCACTTAGATTTTATTATAATTACGTCGATTCTCGAAAACTATTTTTTGACTATCAGCGCACAGTACATTGTTGCAGTATAGAATTTATAAATGGAAACAACTTTTGGGATACCAGTTTTTGAATTTAAAACAGGACAAGATATCATTAAGAATGATAAAAAGATATTTATAATCGTTTAAAAACTTTTCGGTATAGGTAGGCACACAATATTTATGGAACTACGAAAATATATTGTGTACAAAACAAAATAATAAATATTTTATATTTACATTATATAAACGAAATGTATATGCACAATGGGGGATGCAGTTTTCCTGATATCAACAATCAGATAATGCCGTAAAACGCGGCATAATTTTCGCAGAAAGTAAAGATAAAGTTGAAATACCTCCAACGGACGGGTTTCGTGGAACCATTGGAAGGACGCAGTGGGATAGGACTCGACCTTGGCCTCCATGATGACCACCTCTCCTTCAGCAACGATTTGCGGTTGTATAGGCTCGATGAATCTCGGAGCTTTCACCTCGTCGGTCTTGTCCTGTCGTTCTTTCACCGTGACAGATCCAGAGCTTCTCGCCTCGCCTACAGGGTTCTGTACCCTAATCTCGTACTTGCCGCCATCTTTCTTCTCGACATCGGGAATGAACAGTTCAGCCGTATTCTCGTAGATGTTGATCACACGTTTGTCGGACGGAACGATCTCCGTTCCGTTTCTGAACCATTTCACCTCGGGAGTCGGTTTGCTCTCGAAATCGGCTGACAAGGTCAGAGGCTGTCCTCGCTCTGCCACCAAAGCTGGCAGAGGTCTGGTGATCTTCGGCGCCCTTAGAACTTCCGGTTTGCTGACCCTAACCACGCTGCTGATCACCAAATTCGCTCTGCATTCGGCGCGACCGAATTTGTTCACTGCGCGGACGCGATAAATCGTTTCGTCCTCTGGCGTCGGCTCCAGTATCTCCAGTTTAGCCTCTCCGGTTTCAGGATTGAAACTGATCTCCCTGCCGCTCTTCGGCTTCAGCTCCCGCTCCCCGCGGTACCATTTTACTTCCGGCATCGGGGTTCCGGTGACAACGCACTCGAGTACTGCCGGTTTGTGCTCCTCGACCATCAGTGGTTTTATGGGTATCGCAAAGTGTGGTGCCACGCCCTCCTCTTCTTTTTCTGACGATAGAATTTGGTATTAACGTCATAGTCATTACGAATTTCTCTGAACACCGCCAGACTTCATGCACAAACGTTTTCCGGCACACAGTGAGGCAAAAAGGTATTGGCACAGCATTATTTAAGTGTAACATTTTTAGGAAATTTTTTGTAGGATATAGTTCTTGATTACATGATTTTCTATAAAATTCTTCAATAGTAAATCATTAAATTTGTATAATATTCCTGTGTACAATAAACTACTATGAAAATTAAATTGCATCAATATGCTATCTTTCTAATACAGATTATCACAAAAAAAAACTTAGTGTGCCAATACTTTTTCGATTTAATGTATTCGTTTCAAGAGCGGAAGCTTGTCTCTATTTAACGATGTGTTGCAGTTGTCCTAGATTAATGATCTAGTAATATTCAAGCTTATTGTGTAACTATGCAGAGCGGCCATTGCGGTAGACAAGAAAACACTTGAAATTACTAGTCTGTGAAAAGTGGCTGTACGAAAAATTGTAAGCGAATCAGTAAGATGATTGAAAGCTGAAATTTAATTATGCAATTATCTTATATCTAATATTTTTCAAATAGATAAATGTATTGTTGAATTACTGATCATTATAACACTGCAAAAAATTATTTATTGTAAGGACTCGTAAACGAATTGTGTATGACAATAAACAGCTTTTCTGGCACTCACATAATTGTTTTACTGTTTTATCGTTTATTTCTGTAAATTGAAATGGTCATTATGTCAAGGTCATTCTAGATTATGTTAAAAATTGCTAATAAACGGAATGTTTTTTCAATTAGTATAACAAAAAGGCGGTAAATGTTTAAACTGTTTCAACCATCTGAAAGATTCGTATTTCACCAATTATTTCTCAAGTAAGCGCAAGTGCCTGTTGAACAAATTGTACAAATGACATAAACACACAAAATTCAACCAGCCAAAAGAACGAAGCCTGTGAATAAAAATAATTTTTATATTCATCAATCAATCGTAAAATAATCTTTCACTCTTTCATAAATCATAAAACTGGTCTTATGCTTTTGGCCGGCAATAATACATTCAGAGTACAACAAAACTGAAGCGGTTTCTAAAATTGCTGAAATACACTATTCAACGCACATTTTGTGTTTCGACATTAAATCGATGATTTCTAAATCATTTGACTGACTGCTTAAGATTAAAAAAAGAAAATTGAAGGCAACGCAGAAACATGGCTGTCAAATTCGCATTTAGTGCACGACAGTCTACAAGTAAATTAAATGTCAAAACAGCAAAAATTCAGAGCGGCTGTACAGTGGTAA
The DNA here is from genome assembly GCF_050948215.1 of Halictus rubicundus. NCBI lineage: Eukaryota > Metazoa > Arthropoda > Insecta > Hymenoptera > Halictidae > Halictus > Halictus rubicundus. Next base: position 444,244 of record NC_135162.1, read on the forward strand.
TTAAAACCAGAACAATCACACGGACATCATCATGAACAGTTTGAATACCGAATATCACGAGATTGACGGTGGACGTGGCCACCCCCGCAGGATTCGACGCCCTGCAAGAATACATGCCGGCGTCCTCCTCCTTCACCTTCGTGATCTCCAAGGCGGCGGTTGTTTCGAAAATGGTCATGATATACTTCTCGCTGTCGTGAAGCTCCTGCTCGTTTCTGTACCAGGAGATTTCTGGGAACGGATTGCCAAATACCGTGCAAGTGAACCTTGCGGTGGTCTCCGGTTCAGCAATAACCGGCTGAAGTTTTTGGATGAATCTCGGTGCGATCTTTTTGTCTTTGTCCGTGATCGATATCTCGACCTGGGTACGCTGTTTGCGTTTTCTTCTGCGATCTTCAGCTTGCACTTCTTCCTTTACCCTTTGCTCGACCTCGACCACCTGTTGCGCAACATCTTCGACCTTGACAACCTTCTTGGTCACCTGGGTCTTTTCAGCAGTGACCACGGTCTCTTCTACTTTCTCTACCGGCGCAGGTAACTCTTCAGGTTTCTTTGGTCTCCTCCTGGTTATCTCGATAACCGATTCTACTTTTTCTACTGTCTCCTCAGGTACCTCTTCTACCTTGACAGGTGCTAGTTCTGGCACCTCTTTCTCTTTGGGTTTCTCTTCAGGCTTCTCTTTCTTGACAGGTTTCAGGACCACTTCCTCAGGTTTCTCGACTTCTTCCGGCTTCTTCGGCTTTCGTTTCGTTCGCCAAGAGACCTCTGTGACCTCTTCGACCACTTTCTCTTCTTCCTTGACCTCTTCAGCCTTTACTTCTTCCACTTGAACCTTCTCGGGTACCGGTTCTTTCGGTCTTCGCCAAGGCATTGTCGGAGCCTCTTCTGGTTTCTTTACAATAATTTCTTCGGTCTTCATTCGAACGACTTCTTCAGCCCTCTGTTCTACGACTGTTACCTCTTCCTGAACTTCAGTGACAACTTTCTCTTGATCGATTGGCACAACGGTAACTTCTTCGCGGAAGTCGACGACCTTCTTCGCCTTCTTGCCACGGCGCCATGGGAGTTTCGGTGCTTCCTCCTCCTCAGGCTTCTCTTCGACTTCTACAGGCACAATTGGCTGTGGTACTATCTCCTCTCTCTTAACTTCTTCTGGCTTCTCTGGTTTTGGAATCGGTTTCAGTTTCACTTCTTCAGGTTTCTCTTCTTCCTTAGGTACTCGTTTTACCGGTTTCAAGGCTACCTCTTCTGGTTTTTCTTCCTCCGGTTTTGGTAAACGTTTCACAGGCTTCAATTTTACTTCTTCAGGTTTCTCTACTTCTGGCTTTTCTCTCTTTACCGGCTTCAGTTTTATTTCCTCAGGCTTTTCTTCTTCCTTAGGAAGAAGTTTCACTGGTTTCAAGGTTACTTCTTCAGGTTTCTCTTCTTCAGGTTTCTCCAATCGTTTTACAGGTTTGAGTTTCACCTCCGGCTTTTCCTCTTCTGCTTTTTCTTTCTTAATCGGTTTTAGAGTAACCTCTTCCTTCTCTTCTTCTTCTTTTGGAAGCCGTTTGGCTGGTTTCAAAACAACTTCCTCAGGTTTCTCTTCCTCTTCCTTGGGAAGCCGTTTGAATGGTTTCAATTTTATTTCCGGTTTTTCTTCTTCCGGCTTTTCTTTCTTAATTGGTTTCAATGTAATCTCTTCTTTCTCTTCTTTCTCCTTAGGAAGCCGTTTGGCTGGTTTCAAAACAACTTCCTCAGGTTTCTCTTCCTCTTCCTTTGGAAGCCGTTTGAATGGTTTCAATTTTATTTCCGGTTTTTCTTCTTCTGGCTTTTCTTTCTTAATCGGTTTCAATGTAACCTCTTCCTTCTCCTCTTCTTCCTTAGGAAGTCGTTTCGCTGGCTTCAAGATTACTTCCTCAGGTTTCTCTTCCTCTTCCTTAGGTAGACGTTTGAAAGGTTTCAATTTTATTTCTGGTTTCTCTTCTTCCGGTTTTTCTTTCTTAATTGGTTTCAATGTAACCTCTTCCTTCTCCTCCTCTTCCTTAGGGAGTCGTTTCGCCGGCTTCAAGATTACTTCTTCAGGTTTCTCTTCCTCTTCCTTAGGAAGACGTTTGAAAGGTTTCAATTTTATTTCTGGTTTCTCTTCTTCCGGCTTTTCTTTCTTAATTGGTTTCAATGTAATCTCTTCTTTCTCTTCTTCCTCCTTTGGAAGCCGTTTGGCTGGTTTCAAAACAACTTCCTCAGGTTTCTCTTCCTTTTCCTTCGGAAGCCGTTTGAATGGTTTCAATTTTATTTCTGGCTTTTCTTCTTCCGGCTTTTCTTTCTTAATGGGTTTCAAAGTAACCTCTTGCTTTTCCTCCTCTTCCTTAGGAAGTCGTTTAGCTGGTTTCAAAGTAACCTCTTCAGGTTTTTCTTCTTCTGGTTTTGGTAATCGTTTGAACGGTTTCAATTTCACTTCCGGTTTTTCCTCTTCCGGCTTTTCTTTCTTAATGGGTTTCAAAGTAACCTCTTCCTTCTCCTCCTCCTCCTTAGGAAGTCGTTTAATAGGTTTCAGAGTAACTTCTTCAGGTTTCTCTTCTTCTGGTTTTGGTAATCGTTTGAATGGTTTCAATTTCACTTCCGGTTTTTCTTCTTCCGGCTTTTCTTTTTTAATGGGTTTCAAAGTAACCTCTTCCTTTTCCTCTTCTGCCTTAGGAAGTCGTTTAGCAGATTTCAAAGTAACTTCTTCGGGTTTCTCTTCTTCTGGTTTCGGTAACCGTTTCGCAGGTTTCAATCTGATATCAGCTTTCTCCTCTTCCGGTTTTTCTTTTCTTACCGGTTTCAACGTAATTTCCTCTTCAGATTTTTGTACCGTCGGCACTTCTTCCTCAGGTTTTGGTACCTCTTCGATCTGAACTGCTTCTGGTACTTTCTTTGCTTTCTTACCACGGCGCCATGGTAGTTCAGTTTTCTCTTCTGGGGCTTCCCCATTTTCTACAGTTTCTGGTTTCTCTAATTTTGCGGGTTTAAGAGTCACTTCTTCTGCCGTTTCTCCCTCTTTCGGTAATTGCTTAACCGGCTTCAGAACAACTTCCTCCTGTTCAATCTTTTCATCAGGCTTCTTCCCTCGTTTGGTAGGCTTCAATACAACAGCAGAGAAGTCTTCAGTCTCAGGTTGCTTTTCAATTTCCTTCACGACCTTCTCTTTCTTCGGTTTACGCCAACTGACTGCAGATACCTCTTGTTGCTCCTCTTCAACTTTCTTCTCTTCGGTAACCTCTGGCGTAACGTCTACGTACTTCTTCTTGCCTCGTCGCCATGGCAACTCCGACACCTCCGTTGGCTTTTCTTCCTCCACTTCCGGTTTCAATGGTTTCTCCACCGGTTTCAACTTGATCTCCTCCCTCGATTCCTCTTCTTTCGGGAGATGTTTCACCGGTTTCAAGGTGACTTCCTCTTTCTCTTCCTTCTCTTCAGGCCTCTTGCCGCGTTTCACAGGCTTCAAAGCCAGAGATTTGAAGTCCTCGACTGTTTCCTCCTCTCTCTTCCTCACTACTTTGTCTTCGACAGTTTTAACTTCTTCCGGTACTTTCTCAACCGGTTTCTCCTTTTCGACAGGTTTCTCTTCCGGTTTCTTCGGTTTCGGTTTCCGGCGCCAGGACACTTCCGATACCTCTGTCGGCTGTTCCTCTTCCGGTCTCTCTTTCTCCACTTCTTCGGGTTTCGGTTTCTGGAATGGTTTCAATTGAATTTCTTCCTGTGGTTTCTCGTCGGGTTTGCGTTTCGGAATGGGTTTCAGTTGTACCTCCTCTTTCTCCTCTTCTTCCCGTGGAATGCGTTTTACAGGCTTCAGGACTATCTCCTCTGGCTTCTCTTTCTCTTCAGGTGCCCGTTCGCGTCTGACTGGTTTCAGCGACACCGATTTAATGTCTTCAACCGGTTCCTCCTTCTTCTCGGGTATCTTTTGCGGCACTTTCTTGCCTCGAAGCCAAGGAACCGTCGTTTCCGTCGGCTTCTCCTCCTCTTCAGGCTTCTCTTCCGGCACTTCGGGTTTCTTCTTCTTCCCTCGTACCCATGGAACAGGCACTTCCTCTGTTGCCTGTTTCTCAGTCGTCGTTTCAGTCTTTTTGATGTCGAGAAGAGACGTGTCATCCTCCTCTCGGTAAGGTGCTTTCTCCGTTGGTTTCTTCTTGCCTCTCGCCCACGGTACCGGTACTTCTTTCTGCTCTTGCTTCTCTTCAACGTCTCTCTTCACGTCGAGCAACGTTTGATCCTCCTCCTCGTGATACGGCGCCTTCTCCGTTGGTTTCTTCTTGCCTCTCGCCCACGGTACCGGTACTTCTTTCTGCTCCTGTTTCTCTTCAACGTCTCTCTTCACGTCGAGCAACGTCTGATCCTCCTCCTCGTGATACGGCGCCTTCTCTTTCGGCTTTCTCTCTTTCCTCCAACTGACAGCCTTCTCCACCTTCTCTTCCTCAATCCTCTCGTCTTTATCGATCTTTAACAGCCGCGTGTCTTCTTCTTCAACAAATTGAGTCTTATCGACCACCTTTTGCAGGTCCACCTTCTCCAAAGTCTCCTTCGTGATTTCTTTCTTCTGCGTTCTCGTCGGTTTCAGAGTAACCTCTTCCACTACTTCCTTCTGGACTTCCTTTTGCTCGACCTTGGTCTTCTTCAAGGTAACCCTCTCCTCGGTCCAAGGCTTCGATTCCGGCTTCTTCTCAACAACCTCGGGTTTCTTCTTCACCTTCTTGTCAACTTGAAGAACCTCCTCCGATGTTACTTCGAGAAGAGTGGTGTCGTCCTTTTCGACGTACACACCTTTCTCTTCGGGTTTCTGCGGCGCTTCCTTCGGGGTTTCTTTAGGCACCGGCTTCAAGTCCACGCGATCGAGACTCGGTTTCTCGATTTCTGGTTTCTCCGGTCGCGATGGTTTCAACTCCACCGTCTCGATCGTCTCTTTAGGAGTTTCTTTCTTTTGAGGTTTGGTCTTCTTCAGGGTTACCATCTCTTCCGTCCAGGGCTTAGGCTGTTCTACCTTCTCGGTCGGTATCGACTCCTTCCTCGTTTTCTTGATCTGCGTGTCTTTGGTGACGTCAAGCAACGTTGTGTCTTCCTGCTCGACGTAGTCCACCTTCTTGGTGACCTCTTCTATCGTCTCTGCTGTGGTCTTCTTCGTCACTGATTTCAGATCCACTGTTTCAAGACTCGGCTTCCGGATAGGCGCTTTGGTAATTTTCGACGGTTTCAACTCAACGGCTTCGATGGTCTCCTTTTCAACTTCTTTCTTCACATGCGCCGCTCTCTTCAACGTGACCTTCTCCTCTGTCCAAGGCTTAGGCTGCTCAGGCTTCGCTTCGATCTTCTCTTTCCTCAACTTCTTCACCTCTTCGGTTCGAGATACATCCAACAGAGAAGTGTCCTCCTCTTCAGCGTACTCAGACGTTGTCACCTCTGACTCTTTAGTCACTTGTTCAGTCACTGTCTTCGGAACTGGCTTCAAGTCTACCTGCTCCAGACTAGGCTTACGAACCGGTGTTTTGCTAATCTTGGATGGTTTCAACTCAACCGTCTCCAGAGTTTCCTTCTCGACTTCCTTTCTCAAAGGCTTTGCTTTCTTCAGCGTGACCTTCTCCTCAGTCCAAGGCTTAGCTTGCTCGACTTGCTTCTCCTCGATCTTCTCTTTCTTCACCTTCTTTATTTCTTCGGTTCTCGATAGATCCAACAGGGAAGTGTCCTCCTCTTCAACGTACTCAGATGTTTTAGTGATCTCTTCGGTGACCTTTTCTGTCGCTGTGGTCGGAACCGGTTTCAAGTCCACTCTTTCCAAGCTCGACTTCCTGATCTCCTTCTTCACGATCTTCGAAGGCTTCAGCTCGACGGACTCCACGGTCTCCTTAGGGATCTCTTTCCTATCAAGCTTCGCCCTCTTCAGCGTTACCTTCTCCTCTGTCCATGGTTTTGGTTCGTCCTTCTTTCGCTGAACGTCTTCGTCCACTTCTCGAGTGGTTTTCAGAAACCTCGTGTCCTCTTCTTCGGTGTAAACTTCGTCCGTAGTCTCTTCGAGACGTGTTACCTTCTCTTCGGTCCTGATCTCCTTCGTCACGTCTTTCAAGACGGGTTTCAAGTCGACAGGCTCTAAGCTGGGTCTCCTGATCTCCTTCTTCTCAATTTTAGCCGGTTTCAGTTCGACTTCCTCTAACTTTTCCTTCGGTAGTTCTCGAGGCACGTGAGGAGTCTTCTTCAGGGTTACTGCCTGCTCCGTCCATGGTTTCACTTGGCTCTCAGCTGCTTGCAGCTTGTCCAAGGAAGTGTCATGGGATTTTGGCTTTGCTTTCCGCCATGGCGTTACGCCGGCGGGTCGAGGTCGACGATGCACCCGCCCTTTTCGCCAAGGGAGAGATTCATCGCCGGGTGCTAATGGTATTTCTAATGGCAATCCGTTCTCATCCAAGGGCAATGGTTCCAGGACCACGCCCTCGCCTGTTCCTAAACCTGTGTATGGCTTTTCCCCGGTTTTCGCTCCGGGCCCTGCTTCCACAGGAACTTCGTAATAACCACCTTTCCTTTCTGCAATATTCCGAGAGTCCAAGTAATTTTATTGTTTTATTTCGTTTAAGCTATTCGCTGAAACGACACTCTGGGAGAAAAAGCTTCAAACCATGCTGTACAATGCGACATACGTACACAGGTATGTTATAACTATAATTGAGAATAAAACGAAACTGTTAATCTTCATAAATAAAAGTTATTTGGAATGTTTTCTTTTCTGCTTTAACACGTATCGAACCAAATGATTAATATTAGTCATGACTAGACTGTGGATTTTATACGTTTATGACAAAAATTTCTTATTTGTTCGTTTAGTTTTAACAGTTACATTTTATTCGATTAATAAAAGTTCTGGAGCATCATATACTTTTGATGAAATATTTAAAGGTAAAATATAATAGCGAGGAGTATTTGTTTAGTTAGTATCATTTCGGGAATTCCAAGCAGGATAAATATAGAAGAGAAAATACAGAGCAAAATAAATGCTCCCGTTTCATTAAAACTGTCTTGTACTCTCAACAACATAAAAGTTTCTTATATGCATAAAAATGTATAGAATAATAGTTTCAGTTATTTGAAATAGTAGTTTCAATAATCAGACGCCGAGGAGTGTAAACATAAGACGGCTCGGGTATATCTCCTGCACGATACAAGACGCTGGCAAGACCCGTGTTGTTGACAAATATCGAGAATTCACTGTAATGGTTTTATATTACTTCATTAAATTCTGGAAAATTAATGCGAGTTCAATATTAAGAGAATTGTATAATTGAACCACTTATAAGTTAAGTAAAGTTTGACGAGGAAAGTTCGAAACACAAAGTTTATAATTTTGTAATATTTGATACAAGCATTTAATACAAATGACTGTTACATGTTCCATTATGGGAACATTTTTATTTTAACTTGAAATTATATATTGTAATAATAATAGTATCGAAGGAAATAAAATTATGTAGCAGCATTATCCAAGAGATTAAAAGCACATATTGCTTATGAATTCAGTATTTGACATGTGGGTAGATATTCAATATTTTCGGATGTGGTCTTCAATTATACATAAAGTGGACATTGTAAGACGAGTCACATGTTTAAATAGTGACAAATAATTTGCTGAAACTACGTGATCTTTGATAGTTTCCAAATTTCAAGAACAACGGTTTATTGTATGAGACGTCCGAGTGACATGCCAGCTGCGAACGCTTCCAAGGATCTTTTATTACCACTATTAATTTGCACAGTAGCAAACAATAAATTGATTAAATTGATCCATTGTAACACAATGTTGTGTTATCGGTCCTGTTTACATTTATACTGTCATACAAAAGCAAAGTTCACCGTTCTAGAATATAAATATCAAAGAAACTGTAGATCATTATGTAAATTTGTGTTTGGTAATATCAATAAAAATCAATTATGCTTTATAAGAGCTCCGAATGGAACAGCATTTTTCATTGAAATTGATCAAACATTCAAGCATAGAGATCTATGAGAATAAGTTCTATAAATATATGAAATTCGTGTTCTAATAATAAGTAAGTCAGGAAGTAAATGAGCAAATATTAAACACTGTCTGGAATATGATTTCGAACGTGCACGTGTGCGGTAAGCCAATATATCACTGTTAAGATGATAACTGAGAATGTGCAGAGAAACTCAGCACGTGATGCATCATACAACTTGTCAAGAGCAGAACAATATCTGGGTACCCTATAAATTTCTCTTTCTCACTTCGGAGCATGTGTAAATGCACTTGAAAATGTCTGTTGCTCAATTTTGGATAGAAGGTTTGTGGAGCGGGGCCAAATCAACCTCGCAAAAGAGAAATCAAGGCAAATCGCCAGAGGATTGGCCTTCGGAAACGATGGCAAATGATAACCTCAAACAAATATGACGATGATACGATTTCTATCAAAAATAAACTGTGGCACGGTCTCTCTGGTTTTCACGTAAACAAAATCATTTTTCCTTTAACATAACCCTAATCGCCGTCGAGCGACGAGAATGACACAATTGACTCAACCTCGTAGGCCGGGATGAGTAGATTTCTTTTTCCTTCGCGGGCAGTGAGTCATTTCACGAGCGAGACGAAGCTTTGTTTACCGTATTCTCGTCGCTCGATGGGGAAGTGAGACAGAGACACGCTTGTAGAGGGTGACACAGAGATTTTATTCGATGATTCACGGACGATTGGAGTGGTCATGTACAGAAATAAAAATAAAATCGGAACGTTTAGCGCGCCGAGGCTGTCCCTGACCTTCTTCTTCTTCCCTTTGCTGCGTTGATCCTTCCTTTCTTTCCTCGCGGTCCCTCTTCGGCTGCCAGTGATTTTCTTTTCCAGCGATCAACAGGGAGTCAACTGTCGTCGTACCACAAAAATTGTAACGTTCCGGTCTCAAATAAAGTACATTCGAAATTATACAATCGAGGTTATACTGTAAACCCTGTAAATCCGAATTAAATTGAAAATCCTAATTTCCGTGGGTTCGGGTGAGAGGCGATCGAAAGACCAGAAGGTTACGTAAGGCTGTTTATTTATCGCAAGCTCGAGAACCGACGAGTGTTGTCCTCGCAGGAGGAACGTTCCTAGAATCCGCCGATCGGGATTTCACTTGCTGCATCTAGTCGAAAGCCAGAAATAATTCCTTCCCGCCTTCCAGAGTGCGCTGACACGCGCTCCACGGTATTATTTCGAGCACGGTTGAATCACTGGCAGCTGGGACGGCAGAAATAGTCGGGCTTCGTTGGGCCTGCCTCCTTCTGAACACCGGTGTCGACGAACAGTGGGGGTGGTCGAGGACCGTAAGACTGAAGGTGAACCACGGAAAGAAGAAGGTCCCAATGATTCACCCGCGTTCTTTTTCAACGACGGACAGAAGCTGCGACGCCTTGGCAGATGTCTTCGATGCTTCAGGTGGTCGCTCTTCAAGGTCGTCGCTGTACCGCACCGCTCCGGGACCAGGGACTTTCTTTCTCGGACGCTTTCTTCACGACTTAACCCCCCCCCCCCCAGGCGCCTTATAATTAGACTGCGGATATTTAGGCATTTATGAAATTTACAGGAACATTCAAGAAATTACACCTTTTAATCGGGAATGGCGAAGTCGTCATTTGAATTCGCTATTACTCTTCGGAAACTGTTTATTTACAATACAACGAAGAATTCTTTCATTTTAACGTATCATAACATCCACGTTGGTCATCTTGGTTTGTCATCTTAATTTTACTCGCTTTTTATTGCGTCTTCGTGACAGTTCCTCAGCAAGAAGTCACCCAGTTAGAAGGTTAAGGATGTCAATATTCCTGATTTACTAAAATGATTGAAGTAGGAAAGAACGTGTTCGTGACTTTTACTTTATTTCGCATAAATATCCAAAGTCTAATATTTTTGCAAATTTTCGAAGGAGTTTATTTGGGATAATGACGACTTACGTTCTAGTAAATTCATTCGAATAAATGGCAACGGAATTCTTGTTGACGGTGAAGAATATTATCCTTCCATATTGTCCTTGATACCATTCGATTTAACTATTCGCTATATAATCTCGTTTCATTTAGAAAATATATTTGAAATGAAATGTAAAATTTTGATTGACTTTGAGCGTCTTTGAATTTCAGATGATTATTAAAAAAGAATTCGATGCATATTCAACAGTAATAAAAATCGTATTCCCTGGTTTGCATCAACCTATTTTGCACGAGTAACTGTGACAGTTTTATAATAAGCACACAATAAAACCATAGGCATCTCTTTCGTCGCTGGTAAATAACAATGAAGCGGTGTCGAAATAAATCATAACGCAGGGGGTTAAAATAATACCGGGCCATCTGGCAATCATAATCTTTCTTAATCATTTTGGCATCTCTCGAATTCATTACGCACAGGATCTCAGTCTCCTAGCCAGACTACGGATTGTGCAAATTCCCATTTTAATGGACAAATTTCAAGAAAGCGACGCGTTCAGAGGCACTTGATTTAGGGTAGAACTGTTTCTACCTAACCTAAAATTGTTCTATCAAAACTGGTGCCGTTCTTTCGGGAACTTGTGAGTCATGCGCAAACATCCTGCTCATAAGTTTTAGTTGAACAGCTCTGATCTCATGATGCTACAGGGGATTGTATGCTTGAAATAAATTCATAAGCCTGTAAGAAGATGAACGGAACCGGTGATTAATTCCGTTGGTCTTTGCCCAGCTTAGAGACAAGCCTTATTTATGGCAGGGTCTCGCGTGCCAGGTGTTTTCGTGGATTTTTTCGGCGCTGCTGCTTTTCGTGGAGCTATCGCAATTGAGCCCGCGATCGGCCAGAATCCAATTAGAATGATCTCTCGCGGTTATGGCGACCGGTGACTGTGAGAAAGGCCTCGCGGATTGATCGTACCCGTTGGCCCGTGAAACTGCGCTCCAAATCGCGGCGACCCGACTCGTCTACCCCCTTCGCAATTAATTAGACAGATGGCCGAGATTAACGGGCCGGATTCATGGTCTAATTTTGCGTCGAGTCGCCGACAAGACGCTCTGGTTCTCCTAGTTGATGAACAACGTTGCCGAAGAACGCAGAAAAACTGGAGAAAACGCCGTTCCGGGCACTGAACTGCAGATCTGCAGTCGTGGCAGCCATAGCTAAATCCGTTTATTTATTCCCCCCCTTTTCACAAAATTGACCCTTTCGTTAAATTTAATATAAACAACTAATAATTTAGATTGTCCTCTAAAATATCATAATGTTTCAGTAGAACTTTTATAATTCTAGGCCAAAATGATCCCGACATCTGCCATTTCAGGATTAATTCTCTGAATCGAATTTGAATCGTTACTTCACATTTTAGCAATGAACCTACCACGGCCAACGATCGGATATTTATTTCACAATTATTGTCATTTTAAAAACGTTTTCCACGATACGATTGAATTCACATAAAAGTCACACGAACTCCGAATATATTTAGTAACCCTTTTATTCTTCGTAGATGCTGTAAAAATTTCGTCTGCTTAATGCCAGGTTTAAAAATTAATTTTTGTTGCAACATATTCGAACGAATCTTCATTTGAAAGTTTGCGTTCTGGTTTATAAGGATACTTGTATGAATATCCGCAGAATAGTAATTTCTGTGCCGGTCACGCCAGCCTTTCCGCGACGATGAACTTTTAGGTCTACGTACTTGTTGCTCGGCGAAGAATGGATAATTATATAGTAGTGTAGACTTAAGACGTCTCTGCATGAAATTTCTTTCTGTATCAAAAGATAAATTTCTACTCGTTGATTTTTTGGCGTTTGAAATTTTAGAATTTTTTGTCGTAGTAACCGGATGCTACTAAAATATTAGCGAACTAGTTTTATCGGAACAGAAAATGTCTTCATTAAATGTCTAGATCGTGAAATGCTCTAATAATTTAAAAAAGCAGTTTTATCCTCAAAGTGATCTAACCTAAAATCATCGTTTATCCTTCATTTGAAAAATAAGCAATGCAGCAACAGAGAAAAATAATCTATAACGGAGATACCTGCAAAGTAAACTTCCATTCTATTTTTTAAAAGCGGAACGTTTAGAGCATGGGTGCCATAAAGTAATCGTTTACCGTAACGTTGGAAATCAGGGGTCCGGGTAGCAATGAATTGCAGTCTAACTTTAGAACAACCTTTGGTAAGGTAATATTTTACCCCAATTTCTAGAAGTAGGCAGACTAATTATAAAGAATCATCCTCTTTTAGAACAGACCGTTTCAAAATTTTCTGAAAACGACCACGGCTCGTGTGAAAGTTTTGCTTTCGCGAAGAGAAGCTAGTATAACCACTAACTGTGGATTTTATGTATTTCTGACAAAATTGAACAGAGGGAACAAAAATGTTGGAAGAATTTAAAAATATTTTTATATTATGAAACCTATTCAGAAAGAAAATAAATTTCTATTTTAATCTATCTTGGTGCAATTCAGGTAGAAAATTGTTATTTTGCATAGAAATCCGTAGATTGGTAATTATAAATGATTTAGTGTCCCTTTAACGTAAATCTGCTCTAACATAATTTTGCATAATGCATCTTCTAAGGCAACTTGTGAAGAGCGTTCCAAATTGCAAAATTCTGACAAATATTCGAGAAATTGATGCGACCTACCAATGACATTATTGATACCATATCATAGTTATGTATTATACTTAAAAAAATTAAAAAAATGGACTCGGCAATTTTTATCTTAAAAATTCACAAACATTTGCACATAATCTTTCGATCCTCTTATATTTGCAGATTCTAATTTGATTTCTTGACCATATCAGCATAAAAATTTGTTTTTAACGACTATTCCTCTTGATACAAAATCAATTGCAAGAGATAGGAGCAGAACAGAAATGTCTATCCGTCTTTAATAATTTTAACAAATTGATAATAATCCCTCGATATTCTCCAATTCTTTCAATCTTTCTCCTGTTACAAATCTCACTTAATTTTTGTTAGAAAAGTGAGAAGTTTGAACTTATTTATACTTTATACGGTTTCCATTCTAATATATGAACGAATAATGAAATAAATTCAATCATGTTCCCGTGGAAACGTCCTTGTAATTTCAATAATTGTAAAATAAAAATCGAGTCAGCTGACGATATAATATACTTAATATTATATTATAATTGAATAATCAGCCAAACTCGCGATGAGGATTTCGAACAGAAGCTATGAAATATGTATGTTATTAATAGAATGCGGATTTTATTAATTTCTGAGAAAAATGGGATCGGTCAAATACAAAACCGTAAAGACATTAAAAGAATCGAATGACGATGTTATGTTGTTTGCGACTCGTTAAAATAATTAAAAGAGTAAAAGAGCCTTTTACAGTTGCCACGGACAATTTTTAGTTTGCACGAAGGTCCACAGTTATTATTTTGCTTTAAACCGGAATAAAATTGTATTACCGTTGGACAATACGTAGGCATACGATAAATTTCAACTTTGACATTAATTTTTTTCCTCTTCTAAGAGATTATGAAGCCGAAAGAAGTTCCAATCGCTGTAACCGTAAAATAAATCGCAGTGCCAGGGGTTAAGTTACTAAAGAAACGAAAATGAAATATTTGGACGGAATAACGGCGAGTAATTTTTCAACATGAAAATACTGTTTGCCGTCAAGTGTGTCTGGCCAAATGCGAATTTAACCGGGTTGTTAATCGGCCAATAGTCGCGAAAGGATGGTACGTAAAATTTCCACGGTTCTTCTTCTTGTTCTAAGAAATGATGAACAACAGGAAGCAGTTCGAATCACTGTAACCGTAAAATAAATGATAGAGCGGCAAGCGGTTAAATTTCGACAAAGAATTCCGTGTCTTCTAGAAACCGGAGAGCGAGCGTGCGAAATGAAGCCGATCATCAGCTTGTCGCGGCATAAATATTTCATCATCGAATTTCGCGAAGGTTTTCGCAGGGTTACGCCGCGGTTTTCGCGGATCGTATTTACGGGTATCTTATTTATGCTCGGCTTATAAAACGTGAAAGTGGTCTCTCGTAGGAGCGCGCCGCGGAGTGGCCAACAGGAGAGACCCCACGTGAATTTACCGAGACTTCGGGGAGTTCCGAAGCGGCGACCAAATATAGCCGGGTAATGTAATACACGTCACGTGGTCAGAAATAGCCTAAGAAGAGGGCCTAGCCGAGTCTGCACACGGCACTGCGCCGCAGAGTTGGGCAAAAATTTATTTTAAAATTTCGAATACAAATAAATGAAATCTATTTTTTATTCGAACTCGTTTCTCTCGGATACATATTCACCGCAGTCTATCCGTCGGATACTTTTCACGATTTTCATTTGTCGTCCGTGGGTCATCCGAATTGCGGAGCAACGGCTATGCGTATCCGACGCCTCTAGCGGCGAGATTTTTTATTTGAGAGAATGTATCCGAAGATACAGCTGATGAGTTGGAAAGTATCTTTGATTTTTATTCGATAGTTTTTAGCAGCGCCCCCATGTATTCGACGGTCAATTTCGTCAGATACTCGCAACTCAGAATGTATCTTAGATTTTCGACGTACGATTTTTGCGTGACCCAGAGATTTATTCGGATGGTCGATGTAGGGAAGATGATTTATTCGATTTTTTATTCGAGACGAGCATGAGGAATAAATGAAAATCAAATGTATCTTTTATTCGAAATTGTATTCGAAGTTCGGATAAAAGACCGAGCGACGTTGCCAAATCATAATACTTACGTTGTAATATGCAAGTACGTCCTATGGTATAGTGACTCCCATTAATATTCAAACACTATTTATTAATTAAACGATTGTTTAAACCAATGAATTTGTATTATTTAAACGAATGTTTAAACACATACATGTTCATTATTTAAACGATTGTTTAAGCAAATAGATTTGTATTATTTAAACAGATGTTTACATAGGTAAATGTTTATTATTTAAATGACTGTTTAATAAATGAATTTTTATTATTTAATCAGATCTTTCAACCGATACATTTTTATTACTTAAACGATTGTTTAAACAAATAAATTTTTATTATTGAAACAAATGTTTAAACCAATACATTTTTATTATTTAAACAATTGTTTAAACAAATAAAATTTTATTATTTAAACAAATGTTTAAACCAATACATTTTTATTATTTAAACAATTGTTTAAACAAATAAATTTTTATTATTGAAACAAATGTTTAAACCAATTATCAGTGGATAGGCATAATTTTTTAACGAAGTTTACTGCAAATTTCATGCTGATATCTCTTACGGTTCAACATTTATTGTAAAATGTCACGAAATTTCTCGACCCAGCACAGTGTCCGGCCGTCCAAGGCTGTGTATCGCGATGCAGCATTCGCTTCAGATAATTTTAATTTCGTTAATTTTAAAATGTTCATCTTTTTAAAAAATAGGTCTGTAAAGAGGACACTTGGGGCTATATCCTCATTTTTTTGCAAATTTTTAAAAAGTTCCCTTCTATGAAAAGATTGCATTTGTTGAAAACAACGCACACCTTCGGCCAAAAAGAAAGTAACACATGTTTCGTTCTTCTACTCTCGGAATCATTCGGCAGGGATCGACGTCTGTCGTTGCACACATATACATATGTATATCGTCGCCTGCGATTGCACATATATATGCATATATTTGTAGCCGCTTCGACTGCGGCGAACGTAGATAGAAAAGGACAGCATGCAAACACGGCCGCGTGGCCGAAGGCGCTAGAAAAAGGCAGCACAACCCGATGATATTATTATTCGATTTGTACCGTGTTTGGGCTTATTTTGTTCAGGAAAACATTTTCAATCGGTAGGTAATGATATCATTATGGTAACGTTAATAAGAAATAATATTAGGTATAGTTGGTAAACGCCAATACGCTACTGGTTACAATGTTGCCTCTGATACTGAATCACGACCATATGGAGCGTCGCGTCATGTGCCGCCTGGAGACAACAATGTAAGCGTTTCACCATCACTTATTAATAACAATAAAATGTGTGTTACAATTCATAATTCTGCCATGGGAACATTATTAATCGATTGCAAATAGTTTGCTGATGAAAACAAGTCTAAACACGTCACAAATCTGATAAGTTAGACGGTGCCAGTATCGAAACGTTTCCTTCGAAGTTTATCAACGAATTTTATTTCACTAGCTGACCGTTCCATTTCGATAGAGTCCGCTGCCGTACCAGAGCATGTTCTACAGAGTCGGTAATTCAGAACCGTAGAAAGAAAAATGCCATAGCATGCAATGCCTACATATGTACGTGTACCTGTACATAATACATAATCTAAAGAGTTCTTTATAAAATTGTCTTAATAACTTAACATCCAGCAGAGTACCAATGGTGAAACCCAATGACATTTCCTTTTCTTATAAAGAGTTTTACTCACTGCAAAACGTGACGTAAATTGTTTAAGTAATAAAAATGTGTTTGTTTCAACAATATTTTAAGTAATAAAAATGTACTGGTTTAATCATTTGTTTCAATAATACAAATGTACTGGTTCAAACATTTGTTTTAATAATAAAAATTTATTTGTTTAAACAATCGTTTAAATAATAAAAATTTAATTGTGAAAACTAGCGTTTAACTAGTAAAAATGTACTGGTGTAAACATTTGTTTCAATAACAAAAATTTATTTGTTTAAACAATTGTTTAAATAATCAAAATTTATTTATGTAAACAAGCGTTAAAAGTTTAAACGATAAAAAGTGTTCGATTATTAATGGTAGTCACTGTACCGTGGTACGTATTTACGTATTATGGCTTGGCAACGTCGGATAAAAAAGTCGTCCATCCGACCATCGAATACAATTTCGAATAAAAGATACATTTCATTTTCATCTCTGCCAAATACTCGTCCCGAATAAATCCTCAAATAAATCGTCTGGCCACATCGAGCTTCGGATATCGAATAAAAGTTACGAATAAATTTCGCCGCGACATCTGCCTTCGAATACATTCTGAAATTAATTTTTATTCGACGCCTAAAATCGTTCGGATGGTCGGCGGACGCCGAGTATCTACAAATAAATCCGTCGAATAAATGGGGGCGTTGCAATCGACCATCCGAATAAATTCTGACGTAGCCAGAAAATCATCCGGAGGCACATCGAATACAAATCTCGAAACCAGACGCTCGTCGAATAAAGATACAAATAACTGCTCGCGATTCATCCGACTTCGAATAGAAACAAAAGAACAGAGAATTTGTATCCGAAGGCGCTTCAAATAAATTTTTCATCGGATACTGCCCAACTCTGTGGTATGCCCGCGTTCGAAGTCGTAAACACGCGACGGCAGGGGCGCGCGGTCGTTCGGAATGTTTACGCGTTTACGACGGTTACTATTGAACCCCGTCCGAACTCGCTATCCCAACCGACCTGCCATTCAAACCCAAGCGATTATCTTTCAACAATAATCGGTGTCGGAATCGCGTCGCGTAAACAATTATTGTTCGCGATATTTACTTCTCGCTTTCGTATCGCTCCAACCGACCCTAACGGGGAACCTATTATCCCTATTTACGCGTTCCGGTCGCTACGCGATATGAAAGAAAAAAAACAACAAAACAAAAAAAAAAACAAAAAAACAACCTACTGGAACTACACGTAAATCGCTAGCGGGAAACACGGGGCACTTTCTTAGCCCAGCCACCTCACGTACACTCCACGTACACCAAATGATATATAATAAATTAACACAAATGCCACCCACTAAGATTTTACACAATTTTCGTTCTGTCGAGTTGGTTCGTCGTCGGAATTTGGATCGACCGTAGCCTAAGCGTCCCGCGACAGTTTCCCCGAATTCGCGAATCACGGAATCTCCTGCGCGAGTCCGTCGCTATTACCGTGCCTCTCTCCTTTCTCGGGAAGAGCCCTTTCGAGAGAGAGGTCCCTGTTCGGGCGCCAAATTGTAACGTCGTCCCTTTTTCGCCGCGTGTTAGGACGGGAATCGGGGACGACTCCGGGAATTTATAGGCTCGTAGGCCGGGCCGCGCTCGGCCGTGGCGATGCACGGTCCTCCCGGTACAAAGCGATCTCGGAAATTTCCCCGGAAAATAACGCACGACGAAATTACGTTACATGAGCCTTCTGCTCGGGCGCCAGGCACCGGAAGGGTGCCACGCGAAATTCGCGGAGGGAATCTCCGAGATGCGCGGAACGACGGAAAACGCGAAAGGGGCCAATGGTTCGGACACGGGATAACGGGGGCAGCCCTCACGGCAGGGCGGATCGCGCAGGTTGTAATAACGAGAGATGACGTCGGCTCTATTAGGTCTTTTATTATAAAATCGGGTCGTTTACAAGCACCCGGCCACGTGGCCGCACCCGAGAGCCCGCGCTCTTTGTACAATTATTGCGAGAAGGTGGAAGACTCGCCGCGCGTGGTCATTCGTTAAAACGTGATTCTCCGCACGAGTACGGTAATACGGTACCGTATTCCGTCCGTCGGAACGGAATCTCGCGGCACGCTGGTGGTCGGCGCGATAACAAGGGGACTGTCGCGGTTTTCTCGCACGGACATACGGAACGCATACACGATGTTCTGAACGGCGCAGATGTAATTACGCGGTACGATCGATCCCTTTTCCAATTACGACTGGGACGGATTCCCCCGAGGAAGACGTCGCGAAGGGCCTTTTACCGGTTGTCTCAAAACGCCGACGGTTCGGCGTGAGGGATATCGCTCGAGACGGTGGTCCGTCTCGGCGCGCGAAACCTGGAGAACGCGACGGGGAACACCCGCCTCGCTCCCCCGCGAAATCTTCGAACCAACTCGCGAGAATAAAACGCCCCAAGAAGGGTCGGACAGAAGGACCACTGCGCGGACTTACCGTTTCCGTAGTTCGGGATTGGGACGGTCAATTCAGAAGTCTCTAATTCTCCGGATTATTGCCCCTCGTCCAAAAGCTCCTAGTCCGGAACGTTGGCGAAATCTCGTGATCGGATGGCCGGAAACACGGGCGTTTTGGGAACACGGAACACGCGGGGCGCGAGCGTTTATCGTCGGAACGCGAGACTCGGAACTTCGTAACGTGACGTATTCAAGCGGGAGGTACCACGACAGTGATCCTTCGGAATTCGTAGTTCGGTCGCGAGGACTAGGTATCCCCACTCCTCGCCCTAGTGCCGATTTTTCCCTAATGGGGCGCGCCTCTCGCGAGTTTCCGGGAGCACAGGATCGTATACTCGAGGAATACGCGGGCCCCGAACCCTCTTGGGAAATTCTTTCCCGAATCGCGAAAGGAGGCAGATTCGCGATCTGCCCCGATGGGTCCGCTTACACCACCCCCGCCGGGACCCCTTTCAAGTGGCTGAGGTGAGGCGGCGGCAGGACCGCGACAAAATGTCTGGATGTTCGGTGAGGGGGGTCCTCGTCCTGCAGCTCGCCTCTCGGTGTCTCGTCCCATCCGAAGAAGTTACCGGTACCGGGTTTCCTGGTCCTCCTGGGTCGCCATCGTCGAGTATTCCTGCGAATGTGCCATACTCGGCGCGCGGAAATTCGTTATTTTGTATCCCGGGGTGATTTTGTACTTCCTCGGGGAGCACCTCCTGCCCTTTCGAACAGTCGTAATTGGCGCCAACGGCAGCCCGGTCCCTTCGCCGTTCGCGGAAATACGAAGAAGTGACGTCGCCAAAATTGCAACGTCACAGCACAGAAGGTCTGGAGGCCTTTGTACAGGGTGTCCCATCTGAAGTAGGCCAATCTACATATCTCCCTCATTTTTTATGACATAAAACATTTTAATGGCACAATATCAATGGTTTCAAGGCGGAATGGTTCAAAGGAGGAATGTTGCTTGAAGGATTAAAAATATTATTTACATTAAGTTAATGTATAATTAATTTTCAAATATTCTTGTATGCAAGACTGAGAACGAAACTAAATCTCGGAATATTCTCTTATTGAAATAACTGTACATCGATTACTATTTCCGATACTTTTGATTTGAAATGTATCCAGCTGTGGTTAGCTGTCACCCCGTTCGCCTCTCTCTCTTTCTGCGTCTCACGACCGATAGACCGTCGTCGGTTATTGTTTACAGGCCGACCAGACAGGTTGCTTCTGTCGCAATCAGCTGTTTTCAGACTTAGGAAGTCGAAGCGTAATCTACAGCGATTAAAAGCCACCCGTTGACCGTTTAACCGATCGCTGTGTACCTACGACAGAAGAAATAAGTAGGCCGAAACCACTGCCAAAGGTGGGCGAAATCGGATAAATTGCACCGTTGCGTTTTAATCGGCTCGTTCGGCTACGGTTCTTGAAAACTAGCTTGACCACAGGGCACTTTCCTCTTCGGCGTTGCTTACCTTAGAATAGGTTGGACCGAAGGTGTCAACGGGACCTGCCCGTGAGACATAACAAGTCTATCCTTTTCGAAAAAGTTCGGAAACTCGATTGCTTATTTTTTGGTCCCCTTGTTCAGAAATTACATGGTGCTTGCAGTCTGAGATAGGCAAAACTGCGATTTTATTCATAACGTGCGCTTCTGTAGAGAATTATTTGGTTACCTTTGTTTACAACATGGTCGCCGTCGCGTTTATTTCGGTAACAATCTTCGTAGCTATAGCATTCTATTAAATAGTGGGTATCCTTTCGTAAACGACGAAAAAGATTAGAAACTCTTCGAATATTGTATGTTGGAATTTTAAATAACAAAATAGATATTTGGAGCTTTGACTGAAAGACATATATATTAAATAGACATTTTCTTCTTTCATTTATAATTTGAATATATTGAAAATGATATGTCTCTTTATTTTTCATATAAATGCATAAAACCCAAAATTGTTGCGTATTATTCATTTGATTTTCATGATCAAAAAGCTGGTCCAATCAACGACACTATATGTTCTTACTTCTCGGCTTGTTATTCGCAAATGTTCATTCATCTAGTAGTTTCTCCCATTTCTTTTCAGGGAACCTGACTCACGACCATTCTGATCGACCAGTTTCATTGAGAGATCGAAATACATACTTCCGCGTTTAGGCACTCGTATGATAACGTAAAAGTATTCGTGAAGCAGTTCGAATCTCTCTTTTGATTACAGCACGTCTGCGGATGTGAGGTAATAGGCTATTACTTTCAAGGTTTGTTCTATTTATAAGTTTTTCGGAGGTGATTAAGCACAGTTATACCTGCTAAATTTAGAATGACAATGCGCAGTCCGAACGATAGAATGGAAATCATTCTATCATTAATTACACAAACAGACCGGTAGCAAATATGAAGCCATTTTTTGCAAGCAACTGAACATTACATTTATTCTACAGATAATGTAAATTCATTTTTCGTTCAAAACGAAATATGCCAATGGAAATATAAGTAAAATCGGGAGTAGGGTAAAGGTCCCAATTACTGTGCCCATATCAATTATCCTTGACATATAATTAACATACATCTCTTTTTACTGATTTTACTAATTCTGATGACAAAAATCGAATATCTCTTTTTTAGCATCCATTATGCTTTAGAAATAAGTATAATGCATATAGGCACATAACAATGATCGCGTTTGATTAAACTATTATGTTAATAGCACTACTAAATAATAAAAATAATCATCGAAATAATTATTCCTCAGTTGAAAGATATACATTCCACTTTCCATGGTACATCCTCCTTTCTCCAATTTGTCAACACATTCTCGGGCTCGTATAATTAATGATCAGGGCGATGACGTCCAGCAATATTTTTAATTCCACGAAACGCAAGACGCCTTGCCGGTTTTCCTTTATTAATAATGATGATATTTAGTAGCGTGCCGCATCGTCGCCTCGCGTGAAATAGCAGACGCTTGTCACAGCTGACGAAAGCTGCGTTGTCAGTTGTTTCTTGTATCCTACGCATCATTTGTATTCCGCATTTACTCTCTGGCCGATACTCTGATTTTCACTGACATTTAAGAGCTCTGGCAATGGACGCGTTAAACTTCGAGTCGGCTAGAAACAGTGACCAAAGAGATAATGTCACGATAAAAGATGGCCGAAAAATAACTGATACACGAACTTATAATAACCCCTGACTGACACATCAGAACCTCCGAAACTCTTCAATTTTCTAAAGAAACTTTTATCCGGCTGCAGTCATTTTAAATTAAACTCTTATAAATTAAAGATTTCCTAAGTCAATTGTCCCAAAACGAAACGTATTTGTCTTGTTAAGAATTTTAATAAATCAAGAAGGAAAATACTCATCGAATACTATTCATCAAAGAATAAATTTGCGTAATCACTTGTCATCGTTTGTATCAACCGAATCAAGAAGTAGTCATTGATGACACCTACGCGTTCTCTTCTCTCCGTATCAGCAATTAAAGGTGCAAATATTTAAACGTTTTTTGGATTCCGGGAGATAGTATCAACGCTATCAAAAAATTTTTGGTACAAGTGCCAAGAATTTGCAATCATAACATGAATGCCATAACGTGTCCGTGACGTCTTCAGGCATTAAGGACACATCAGTTGCCCTCTTCGGGGAGGGCGACCCTTACGAGAACGTTTACGGCGCGTGCAGGAATTTTCGAAACGTTGGCGTCGCACATCGTGGAGAACTCTATCTTTAGAGCTCACGCAGGGGCGGTGCTCTCGCTCGAAAATAGAATATTCGTCAAGGGGATATTCTCCGCTAAGAAATCCGGAGGGATTTTCTACCGTTTATTTTCTGCCTTCGGGTTTCGCTCCGCGATCGATTCAACCAAATCGGAAACAAGAAATCGCACGATAAGCAATTCTATCGATCGGCCGAATCATAGACCACTGCGTTACGGAGCTTTAGAAATCGCCTTTAGGACAAGTCCGAAGCTTTTTTTGTCTCTAGCCTCTGAATTTGAATTGAAGCGTCTGATTTGTTCGAGCTGAAAATGGAACTTGGATCGAAACGTTCGGGTACGGTTAGGGGAAGCGTGAAACCGATTTGTCATCATCAACAAGCCGAACTGACCTCTCTGCTGACTGGTGATTTGCTGCCGAGTGACCTGTCGTTCGGTTCTCTGTTGAATGTACTGCTGCTGTTGCTGTTGTGTGATCGTTTGCTGCTGCTGCTGCTGCTGTGTGATCGTTTGCTGCTGCTGCTGCTGCTGTTGTTGCTGCGGCTGAGACATTTGTCGCTTCATCTTGGATCAGTAATCCAAGTCGTCTGGCTCGATTAAAATGTTCGTCGTCGACGTTCTTCCGGGGAACACGAACCGGCCCCCTCGAATGCGTTTTCTTCCGTCTGTTTCTTTCTGCTGAGGCGTACAAACTTCCCATGCGGTGCACTCACTGGGCACTCAACAACAACAAAAATCAAAAGGAGAAACCGAGGAAACGAACGATATAATCGGTATCCTCTTGCGTCACTCGCGATTCTCTACCCGGTTTCGAAAGAGAATGAAGAAAACAAAAAAAAAATATTGTAACTGTATAATCCTCCTCGATTTCTATTGCTCTCGTAGGTCGCTGATCGTAGCGAGCTTTTATATTTCTTTTTCTTTTTTCTCGTTATTTAATATCCTCTTCAAGTTTCGTCTGTGCTGCCTTATGGCCGCGGCTCACTCCAGTCGGCAGAAGTCAAGTCATCATCAAAAGTCTTGTCCCCGAGACTCTTTAAACCAAGACGTCGGTCGAATGCGAATTGCCGGCCGATGCCGCCTCGGAAAACGAACACGGCCTTCCACGAGGACGTGCTGGCTGAACGGTGGGGGTTCTCGATCGAGGGTGGGGACGCCGAGCGTCTCGACGCCGACGCCGAGCGAACCGAGTCAGAGACAAGGGGCTGTTCTGTGATTTTTCACACACTCGACGCCGCAACACGGTGATCCAAGATCGTCGGAACGTAGAGAAAAATCAAATTTCCAACTTCGTTTAACCCTTTGCACTGGAAACTATTTTAACTCCAAAATGAAACATTTCGTATTTACTGTTACAAAATATTAGAAATTATGTTATATATTGGGTTGGAACGAAAGTTCGTAGCACTTTTAAATTAAAATTCAAAGATAAAATTAAGATATTTATTCATAGGTTTATCTAGTAACATGATAGGTTGTCTCGAAAATGGCAAAAAGTAATAGAAGAGAATGGATCATTTGTTATTGAATAAACCTATGAATAAATATCTTAATTTTATCTTTGAATTTTAATTTAAAAACGCTACGAACTTTCGTTCCAACGCAATATTTGTAACTTCTTAAGTAGGCAATAGATATCTAGTTGCGGCTATTAGCTATTTGGCCCTCGCGCGGTGGGGATAGTTCTGGGACTTTTATCGGCTAGATATCTGGGACATATATCGGGTAAATGTGTAGACGAATAATGATCGGGGTAAAGCTAACATAGTTCCGGGTACCTATGACTTTTATTCACCTGGATCGCGAGAGGCTAACACCGCATCTCAAGAGTTTAATCGTCATTAAATAAAATAATTGTAACGTAATTTTAACGTGGCTTGCATAAGGCAAACGTAACATCCTTCGATATTATAGTGTTTTATAGAACTTTCACTTAATTCCTCATTGATATAAAAGCTGATTTTATTCATAAAAATATAGACGAATATTAGGTTCGATGCACGATTGCGAATTAATAATTTCCTGCATACTTTCAGTGCATAAAGAGTTTCTCTAGTGTCCGGCTTCAGCGAAGATCAGTTTGATTCGTAACAGTATCATTTATCCTGGTGGCGATACATAGGATTAAAAAAGTATCTAAATGGAAATCTTCAAACGAAATGTCAAATATCACAGCTCGGTGCAATTTATTATTCACCCTCCTATTTAGAAGCACCATTAAGATTTCTCGAACGCGTCACCCACAAGAATTGTTACTCACGCCGCCGTTTGGATTACGGTTCCCGGATTTTCTATCGCTTTCTGCGTTTATTTCGGGTACTGAATGCTCGCGGTGTATATATTTTTCCACGGTGTGTATTTTTTCCGGCGCCTACAGGCTGCAACTTAAGCGACGGTCGCTCGTTCCAAAAATGAATCTACGCATTTCTATTTCCGTAGATGTTATAACAGAAATTTTCTAAATTAATGATTACTGTGAAATGTTTTATCTCTATCGTTCCTGAAGACCTTATCAACGTAAATTTCAAAAATCTATACTTTTCTCTTCTTATTGAAAAGAATAGATTAATAACGATTGATAACTCAACTGTTTATAGGATAAAGCGATTAACTACCGTTCGACTTTGTGACAATAAATAAAATATCATAAACAATTTTGCAAAATATTTTCTTACGAACGTCCACGAGTGTAAGGGTGTAGAGCAGAGGTTCCCAAAGTGCGGCCCGCGAATTATATTTTTGAAATGTGCTAATAAACAATTTGTAATAAAATTATTCTCATAAGTAAAGAACGATTGTGTTATAAAATTAAATCTTTTCTTCATGTCTAACCGTTTACCTTGTTTTCTTGATCCGGAAAATATTTTGGAATTTGCAATTTGACCCACCTAGGATAAAACTTTGGAAACCTCTGGCACACACTATTATAAAATTACCCTGTTGAGTTGTGCGGTGTGCGATTGCTGATGAAGCGATCACAAAGTCGACAGAAAGGAACGAAAAGAAGGGTATTGGAAAGTTTTCTTGGAATTTCGGTGGTCAACTGAGAAATTTGGTGTTTACCTAGTTCAGCGACCTAATGAAGTGAAATTGACGCGGTTCACTTATTTAATCCGGTATTATGATTGCTACGCGCCTCGTGCTCTTTCGATTCATTCCGTTCTTCTAGAAAGTGGTACAGGCCCAATTTGGAATGAACCAGGTAAAGACGGGTTTAATCGGAGATGATTAATATCCTCGTTTACATTCTTGCAAGTAAAGGAAGAGTAATGGCTATGGAGTTCTTTTTACGAAAATTAGTGGTACGTTGAAAATTGGAACAAGTGAAATTGCAAGGTTGTTACGTGCGTGGAGAATTTCGAGTGATCTCATTGTGATCGACTCATACTTTGATTACGTATTCTTACATTGTTTATTATCGATTTTTCTACCTGAAGTGCAACAAACCGGAGTGAGATGGAAATTAATTTTTTTTCTTCTTTTGTCCTTTTTGACTTCTATGAAGTTTTTAGATATATTTTATAATCGTATGAAACATACTTATTTTGTGTTTTCAACAAAATCTGAGGAGCACGTTATATTATAAATTGATAATAACTACAAGATAATTTCCTGCTGAACGCACAAAGGAAAATTGATTCATCAAAATTACCGCTGAAACGAAATTAGGCGACTACCCACGCGTAAAATGTCTCTGTCCTGATCATTGATACACAATCTGCGTGTACAATGAATCCTGTTTCAAATTTATTCACCGGCCGCGACAACTTTCATGCTGTTCGGTCTCTCAATCACAAAACCTGTATACAGAGTGTTGACACGCAATGAGACATTGTCCTCGTGACCGATCCGAATTAAGAAATTTACTTTGCACAGTGGAACAGGATTCGAAAATTCTCTACCTTTTCTCTCGGGAAGGTCAAGAGAATCACGACGAACTGGTTCCACAACGCAAGGTATATTTGTAGTTGTTACTCGACAAGAGAATCCTCCGCTTATTACTTCAATTGTCCATTGAATTGTCAAGTTACACTTTCTCATGGGCAACAAGCAACACGTGCATATTACAAAATCTAAGGTAGTTTTCTACCTTGTTGACTTGCCGCGTTATGAATGAAATTCTTGAAGAGGTTACGTCGCAACAAGATCGCAAATTATTGTTCCATGACGTACAATTTATTTTATAGTCTAATGACTCTATTTTATAGTCTAATAACTGCATCTATTTCGTGTAAAAATGATAGACAAATTATAAATTAAAATAGTTTGTAGAATTGTTTTATTTCATTTTCGATTTTTTAAAAATAATTCTTCAAAATAAATAGAATAGGATTTATTTTCATCATCTAAAAGTAATTATTATTATTATTAGGCAGCGGATCTTTATGCAAAATGAAAATTGTTGACATCAATTGAAAGAAATACTAACCATACAGAACTTTCTATCGTTTTTATGTTTCTACTGTTTTAAATTATACCAACTCGTTCTGGTAAAAAATGCAGAAAATTCAGAGTCCATCAATTATTAAAAGAGGACATGTAATGCTATAAATTTGAATTAGTTCGAAGTTTATCTGGAATTTTTAGAAAGTTGTAGATCAGTTTGCCGTTTTTCTAGTAGAACTCAGGGTCACGAGGTCAAACTAGTTTGCAAGCAATGGTAAACAAACGCGATAGAAAAAGTGAACGAGTCGGACAATTTATGGTGACATATTTCTGACCGTAATCAAGAAGTGGTCGCATCGCGCAATTTCTGTGAAGACAGGTGAGAAACTGGTGTAACACAAAAACAGCTGCAGCTCGAGAACAAGGTCATACGAATGTATGGGGACATCGATTGTTTTGTATTCTGGCAATAGTTTTACAATACTTATCACATAATATAAAACACTCAATGTCTCTTTGTCCAAAATTTTGAACATGCTAAACTTGTTAAATAATACCTAAAGTTTAGATACTTTTGTAACCAAACCGACATCGGGTAAACCACCGTCATTTAACGATTACGAAATGGAAAGAAAGTGCATATGAAATATTGATATTTCAATAGACATATTTTCCAACATTTCGAATGAATTCTACTGATCAAAACAATAACGTTGATGTTATTAAATATGATCAAATTCTGTTTCGATGCAAATTTTGCAAACTGGAAATTAGTATTTATAAACCAGTATATAAACTCTTTTGTATTAAATTTATCATTTAAATAGTTTAAGAAATCGTGAGTACGATTAAAATGATTTCGGAAGAACCACAGAGTAGGTTCAAACTTATTGTAAAACCAGTGACGACTGTCAACGATTACCCTTGTAACCGTTTTATTCTCCTTCTTTGTGTTACTGCCGTGTCTTTCTACGCGATCGTCCCGACGCGTCCCAGCGATCTTGCCCGCTGTATCGAGGTCCGTCGCAACACCCGTACACCAAGCCGAGGTTTCGGGGAGTATGCACGGATGACGACTCGTAGAAGACCTTAACTCACCCGGCCAACCCTGAGGACTGCCCCGTCGTCACTATTCAGTGGGTTCGGGTGCACTCCGGTGTTGGTGGAATGAACTAGGCAATACGGAACCCGTCCCCGACCGGCCGCGCCTCCATGCGACGTCGTGGACGCACGCAGACCACGCGCACGCTGTCGCCTCCACACGAAGAAGGCGCGTGAGAGAAAACGTATCAATGTTGAGTTTCCGATAGAGAAATAGGGACGGTTACAACCCTAGTAAGATAAGGTTCGTGCCTCCAGGCACTGGAAGACGGAGAGGTTCAAACTAACTTTGAATCATTCGGAGACGATGTTGGAGGTAGAAATAAGATATATTCTGGTTTTCTTTATATGTACAGTAACCGCAATACGACGGTTGCTAGATCAATGCTGTTCGCAATTCGCGCCTAATCGATCGCGACTTCGTAGAATCGTGCCTTCGCGTAGGCAGTTACCCGAGCCCTATCCTGGCTCCACGTCTGGGTCCCTTTCTTATACTTTAATCGTACGCTACTCACGTCACGCTGTACCGGAGGTTACGCGTTCTCGTCGTGATTCTCCCGAACGAACGTGAGTCGTCGTAGCATACGAGCACTAGCTGATTACTCAGGAAAAGTGCCCGAATGACGACACGTACGAGGCGTCGGTCAGACAGCCGACCCTGAGGATCGCCTCCGTCGTCACTAGTCAGTGGGTTCGGAGACTATCCGGTGTCGGTGGAAAGACGTTAACCGTACTGACTCTGATTACCGTATCGCGAATTTCCCGAACGAACGTGAGTCGTCGTAGCATACGAGCACTCGCTGCTCACGCAGGAAAAGTGCCCGAATGACGACACGTACGAGGCGTCGGTCCGACAGCCGACCCTGAGGATCGCCTCCGTCGTCACTAGTCAGTGGATTCGGAGGCGTTCCGGTATCGGTGGAAAGACTTTAACCGTACTACTCTGAACATCGCGTCGCGAATACCCGTTTGGACGTGAGTCGTCGTAGCACACGAGCACTCGCTGCTCACGCAGGAAAAGTGCCCGAATGACGACACGTACGAGGCGTCGGTCAGACAGCCGACCCTGAGGATCGCCTCCGTCGTCACTAGTCAGTGGGTTCGGAGACTATCCGGTGTCGGTGGAAAGACGTTAACCGTACTGACTCTGATTACCCTATCGCGAATTTCCCGAACGAACGTGAGTCGTCGTAGCATACGAGCACTCGCTGCTCACGCAGGAAAAGTGCCCGAATGACGACACGTACGAGGCGTCGGTCCGACAGCCGACCCTGAGGATCGCCTCCGTCGTCACTAGTCAGTGGATTCGGAGGCGTTCCGGTATCGGTGGAAAGACTTTAACCGTACTACTCTGAACATCGCGTCGCGAATACCCGTTTGGACGTGAGTCGTCGTAGCACACGAGCACTCGCTGCTCACGCAGGAAAAGTGCCCGAATGACGACACGTACGAGGCGTCGGTCCGACAGCCGACCCTGAGGATCGCCTCCGTCGTCACTAGTCAGTGGATTCGGAGGCGTTCCGGTATCGGTGGAAAGACTTTAACCGTACTACTCTGAACATCGCGTCGCGAATACCCGTTTGGACGTGAGTCGTCGTAGCACACGAGCACTCGCTGCTCACGCAGGAAAAGTGCCCGAATGACGACACGTACGAGGCGTCGGTCCGACAGCCGACCCTGAGGATCGCCTCCGTCGTCACTAGTCAGTGGGTTCGGAGACTATCCGGTGTCGGTGGAAAGACGTTAACCGTACTGACTCTGATTACCCTATCGCGAATTTCCCGAACGAACGTGAGTCGTCGTAGCATACGAGCACTCGCTGCTCACGCAGGAAAAGTGCCCGAATGACGACACGTACGAGGCGTCGGTCCGACAGCCGACCCTGAGGATCGCCTCCGTCGTCACTAGTCAGTGGATTCGGAGGCGTTCCGGTATCGGTGGAAAGACTTTAACCGTACTACTCTGAACATCGCGTCGCGAATACCCGTTTGGACGTGAGTCGTCGTAGCACACGAGCACTCGCTGCTCACGCAGGAAAAGTGCCCGAATGACGACACGTACGAGGCGTCGGTCCGACAGCCGACCCTGAGGATCGCCTCCGTCGTCACTAGTCAGTGGGTTCGGAGACTATCCGGTGTCGGTGGAAAGACGTTAACCGTACTGACTCTGATTACCCTATCGCGAATTTCCCGAACGAACGTGAGTCGTCGTAGCATACGAGCACTCGCTGCTCACGCAGGAAAAGTGCCCGAATGACGACACGTACGAGGCGTCGGTCCGACAGCCGACCCTGAGGATCGCCTCCGTCGTCACTAGTCAGTGGATTCGGAGGCGTTCCGGTATCGGTGGAAAGACTTTAACCGTACTACTCTGAACATCGCGTCGCGAATACCCGTTTGGACGTGAGTCGTCGTAGCACACGAGCACTCGCTGCTCACGCAGGAAAAGTGCCCGAATGACGACACGTACGAGGCGTCGGTCCGACAGCCGACCCTGAGGATCGCCTCCGTCGTCACTAGTCAGTGGATTCGGAGGCGTTCCGGTATCGGTGGAAAGACTTTAACCGTACTACTCTGAACATCGCGTCGCGAATACCCGTTTGGACGTGAGTCGTCGTAGCACACGAGCACTCGCTGCTCACGCAGGAAAAGTGCCCGAATGACGACACGTACGAGGCGTCGGTCCGACAGCCGACCCTGAGGATCGCCTCCGTCGTCACTAGTCAGTGGGTTCGGAGACTATCCGGTGTCGGTGGAAAGACGTTAACCGTACTGACTCTGATTACCCTATCGCGAATTTCCCGAACGAACGTGAGTCGTCGTAGCATACGAGCACTCGCTGCTCACGCAGGAAAAGTGCCCGAATGACGACACGTACGAGGCGTCGGTCCGACAGCCGACCCTGAGGATCGCCTCCGTCGTCACTAGTCAGTGGATTCGGAGGCGTTCCGGTATCGGTGGAAAGACTTTAACCGTACTACTCTGAACATCGCGTCGCGAATACCCGTTTGGACGTGAGTCGTCGTAGCACACGAGCACTCGCTGCTCACGCAGGAAAAGTGCCCGAATGACGACACGTACGAGGCGTCGGTCCGACAGCCGACCTTGAGGATCGCCTCCGTCGTCACTAGTCAGTGGATTCGGAGGCGTTCCGGTATCGGTGGAAAGACTTTAACCGTACTACTCTGAACATCGCGTCGCGAATACCCGTTTGGACGTGAGTCGTCGTAGCACACGAGCACTCGCTGCTCACGCAGGAAAAGTGCCCGAATGACGACACGTACGAGGCGTCGGTCCGACAGCCGACCCTGAGGATCGCCTCCGTCGTCACTAGTCAGTGGGTTCGGAGACTATCCGGTGTCGGTGGAAAGACGTTAACCGTACTGACTCTGATTACCCTATCGCGAATTTCCCGAACGAACGTGAGTCGTCGTAGCATACGAGCACTCGCTGCTCACGCAGGAAAAGTGCCCGAATGACGACACGTACGAGGCGTCGGTCCGACAGCCGACCCTGAGGATCGCCTCCGTCGTCACTAGTCAGTGGATTCGGAGGCGTTCCGGTATCGGTGGAAAGACTTTAACCGTACTACTCTGAACATCGCGTCGCGAATACCCGTTTGGACGTGAGTCGTCGTAGCACACGAGCACTCGCTGCTCACGCAGGAAAAGTGCCCGAATGACGACACGTACGAGGCGTCGGTCCGACAGCCGACCCTGAGGATCGCCTCCGTCGTCACTAGTCAGTGGGTTCGGAGACTATCCGGTGTCGGTGGAAAGACGTTAACCGTACTGACTCTGATTACCCTATCGCGAATTTCCCGAACGAACGTGAGTCGTCGTAGCATACGAGCACTCGCTGCTCACGCAGGAAAAGTGCCCGAATGACGACACGTACGAGGCGTCGGTCCGACAGCCGACCCTGAGGATCGCCTCCGTCGTCACTAGTCAGTGGATTCGGAGGCGTTCCGGTGTCGGTGGAATGACGTTAACCGCACTGACTCGGTACGAAATATACCGCGAAGCTCCGCACGGAGATATCCCGAAACGAGCAAGAAAATTAACTTCCCTTTTGGAGAATACGACTCGAGACCGATACAGTTTCCTTCGTCTCGTTGTAGTTATTATTTGATTAATCGCTACGGCCGTTGATTGCCGCCCGTAGGACTTTATGGACCCGTGTCGTGCGGTTTGTACGACACTTCCTCAGTTTGAGGTTATCACGAGATGAAGGAACGCAGTCGGTTTGACTGTATCGCACCTGAGTCGGTTTGACTCGCTCGCTGCGTACCGGACAGCCCGAAATTCCCCACCCGAACAAGCTCGCGCCCAGACGTAGAGTGGCCTAATTCTGTCGCGCATCGACCTCATTCGATCCGTATCGCGTGGGGATCGATGCGCGCGCACGCTAATTAGTGGGGGATCCTGCGATCCTTCATTAAGAGAAGGATGGCAGGACGACCAGGGACGTCGTGGTGGGGGTCCGCGTTGCTCATGCGACACGCCGCCCGATCGATACATATCGATATGTAATCGATACGGTTACACCCTTGTTAGACTCGCGTCGCATGATAAAATCGTGATTAACAAATTCTAGATAGTGAAGGCTATAGTCACCAGGGAATTTCGCATCCGACCGAAGACTAAATGTTTTCTTATTGTCCGGCAAGTGAACCACTGAACGACTACTCGAATCGACCGATGAATTACGCGAAAGGAGGAGAACTCGTGGCCCGAGCGGAGCCGCAAGTCGGCGCGCGGCTCACGCAGTGTTCTCGCGCTCACTGACACCCACCCACGCATCTACGCACTTCTCGCACCCTGCCTCCCGCCCCTCGCATCCCCTTTCTCCACCTTTTTCTCCTTCTTCGTTGCTCATTCTCCCGAGCGACCACTACCGAGAAGAGTTGCTCTCTCGTGGCTAACGATGGGATCAAGTTCGATGTAGTAGTGTCTCCCGCAACCAGGGACCAAAAATAATTTAATAAATATAATTAAGTAATAAATATAAATTTCCTTTCGTAAGAATGTTTGTATTACTCATATGTTTACCTGTTATTGATTTATACTGTTATATATAATTTTATTGATTTATGCGTTGCGTTAGCATTTTGTTAAATTGATGTTACCATGAGTTTTAGTTAAACAAATAGTTTCCTCTGAGTGAGCAAAGGACATTGACGCGTCAAGCCTCCTTACACTTTTGCATCAAGGAAGTTATCAACGACGAAGAAGTTCTAATCGTAACAAAATAAGACGTAAACAAAATTTGGTTTATGGATTGATATAGCGAGTTATCTTGTCAACAATTGCTTTGCTTATATTTTCCTTGCCTACATCTTATTTGTGGGACTGTTCGAAATAATCCCGGATTTATCTCGGCAACCCTGTACGTACAATGACTTCTCTATATTTGTCGCCAAGGCCTGGATAATAAACGTCGCGGAATTATCCCCACTACCGCTGGGTATACCCCACGAGGGGCCTCGGACGCCGAGGAGTGTAAACATAACTCGGGTATGTCTCCTGGACGGTACACAACGCTGACAAGACCCGTGTTGTTGACAAACATCGAGAATTCACTGTACTTGTAAGTATTGTTCTCATTTTCTGAGATGCTCGTGAAATGTCCGGAACCATGCAGTCAGATTCGAATCCACTTGCAATGCACTTAAAGGTGCAACCTTCTTTCTTCGTTTCATTTCTCCGGATTGCTTAATTTTCGTCTTGTGTCTCCCTCCAGCAATGCGTTCTTCTTCTTTCGCGTCGCCGAGAGGAGTTTTTAGCGCGACACGCGTCGCTCGAGAATTTCGTCGACGAAACTGGGGCAATCTTGATTTCATAAACCGTTGAACATCTTTTTTTTCTCCTTCTCTCAGCATGTATTGCATTTTCATAAGCACGGTTATGTTTTTGGTTACTTGAAGGTTTTTAATTGGTATTATTTATGTCGGTGCAATTCGAGTATGAACGGTCATACTCTTTTCTGTAGCTTTGGAGTGGATCAAGATTCTGGTTTTGGAGGCCGCCTTTGCACGAGTATTGAAGAATTTTTTTGGAACAACTATTGGACCTTTTGCATTGAGTTTAGAATACATAGAAGGGAAATATTCTAGGTCGAAAGAAATGTTTCGTTTTGGAGTAAAAATATCTTCGAGTGCAAAGGGTTAATGCGTTTCACCTATCGAAAATATGAAACAAAACTCGTATTGACCCGAGGATGACCCGATGATGGTAAGAGAATTTACAGATAATCAGGCAAAGCTGTATCTTCTTTGTGACCTAAAAATACACGGAAAGTGCAGGCAGCTCCTCAGTCTAGTTATGGGAGAGACTCCATTTAAATATTTCTGCGCTCTCTCTGTCTTCGCCATCGAGTATCTCAGTCGGTCGGCGTCCTACACGTACACTCTCACATCATCTGTTTCGCTCGAGCGATCTCTCCGAGAATTTTCGTCCGGCTGTTTCCAGCTCGCGACAGCTTGGAAATCGGCTCCCTCTTTCCGGCGCTCATTCTCATTCGCCCCCTCCCTCTCGCCCCGTTTTTTCGAGTTTGCCCGTACAAATCACCTAGCCGACACCTACGTGCGTGGGCTCGGCCAAGTTTAGTCGTCGCCTCGCCTCGCCTCGCCTCGCGTCGGGCAGACCCACGGTTTTCAGTCAGTCTTTCGAGGCACGCATCGTCGAACCCCGACACTCGGCGGCCTTCTAAAATCGTACGCATGTTCCACGATCCTTCAGAACGCTGCACCAAGGTGCAATGGAACCACCACGCGAGTAGACAAAACAGTACGCATCTGTTGACGATCTCGGTGCAGCCACTGTTTACAGCTGAATGCAGTCGCTAACGGAACTGCCTGCTCGCTCCGCGGGCATGAAATTACGTACACTATTTTTCATGCTGTTTATGTTGTGACGTTGCACAAACCCCGCCGCCCTTAAGGGTCCCTAACAACCGAACGAAGGGACCGGACTGCCGTAAAACAAGTTGTCGCGAATAGAACCACGGCTCGATAAGTTGGGAAGCGCTCCCCGAGGAACTCCCGAATCGACAGGAAACTCGTACTTTCACCCTTTCGCGCACGCCGAGCCCGGCAAGTTTCAGGTACGCGAACGGCATCCAGCCGACCTGAAGAAAGGGCACAGCGCTTCGCGGGACCACCTACGCCAAACCATGGCCATTACGCAAATCCGGTGCACCGGTAATAACGAGGAATGGGCGACGCCACACACGGGCCAGACAACCCGGAGGTGACGAAGCGGGACGAAGGCCCCTGTCGACCATCCGACAACCTATTTCGCGGTCCTGCCGTCGCCTCACCTAGCCAATTGCAAGGGGCCTCGGCGAGGGTGGTGTAGGCGCCCCCCCCTCTCCATACCGGGGTAGGTCACCGATCTGCCCCGCGTTTCAATTTCGGAATGATTTTCGCGTAAGGTCTGGGGCCCAAGGACCCGACGTAGGCACGATCCTGCGAGTTCCGAATCTCGCGCCAGACGCGCGCCCTATTAGAGGAAAAGCCGAGCTACGGCCAAGAGTGGGGATGCGAGGACCCTGCCGTAACGCGAACGGACTAGGCCGAACTACTGTCGCGGTGACTTCCGTACGGAATCGTGTCTCGAAAATTACCGAACCAGCCCGGACCGCCGTGTAGCCGGCTCTATCGAAACTCGTCCCGATTACCGTCCACGCGAAGTGCGTGTAATTCCAATATCGAGCTACCGCGGGACCACGATCTCGATACCGATAGGAAGCCAGAGCCGAACACCCGGTAGACCATCCCGAGCAAGGCGGGCCGAACCGCGACAGAAGCGGAAGTAGTACCGACAGGAACGGTGAGTCCCCTAAGTGACCCTTTTCGTGTATTTTTCGCGAAGTTGGTTCGCCAGGCTAAGTCGGGGAACAGACGAGGTCGGCCGACGACGATCCCGTGCCCTCGCGGCAACGCGAGCTCGCGGATCGCCCGTCGGACGCGTAATATCGCGTCTCGTTCCCCGAGTTTTCGCGCGCCGAGGCGCTTCTCGCCTCGGACATTCCGCTAGTACCGAATTCACCGGTATCTTGAGTCTCGGCTGCGAGTTCCCGGAAAGATATCGCGCGGAAGTCTTCCTCGGAGGAGCTGCTGCCGTTATCGTTTGCAACCATCTGTTTGTCACGTTACATTTCGCGTTATTCCTATCGAGCCGTCGCATAGTCTATCGCGAAGTTTTCGCCGAGCGTTCGCCGTCCGTCGGAACCGGAACCGCGCCGCGACAGTCATACCGTGATCGCGCCGACCACCTGCGTGCCGCGAAACCCTCGTTTCGGCGAGGGGCTATTCTCGTGCCGATCTACCGTACCCCCGCGGCGTATTTTACCGATCGACAACAGCGCGTTGCGAACCCTCCACCTTACCGCAAACTTTGTACGAAGAGCGCGGGCTCTCGGGTGCGGCCACGTGGCCGCGGCTTTGTAAAACAACCGACGCCAATAAAATTGTAGAGCCCAGTCTGACTACCGATATTTTCACCTGCGCGATCCGCCCTGCCGTGAGGGCTGTCCTCGTTCCCTTCCGTGCCCGAACCCCCGACCCTTCTCGCGCCTCCCGACCTTCTCGCGGTTCCCGAAGGTTCACCTCCCGCCCTCAGCTTCGGCTAAGGGCGGACTTCGTTCTCGTTTCGCGTGGCACCCTTCCGGTGCCTGGCGCCCGAGCAGTAGGCTCTTCCCGATTTCCGAGAACCTTCGAGAATCGGTTAGTACCGGGAGGACCGCGTATTCACGGCCGTACGCGGCCCGGCCTCTGAGCCCATAAATTCCCGGAGTGGACCCCGCCCCCGCCTTCCTACGCGGCGAGTGGAGGTCCACGTTACAATGTATACAAATCTATTTCTCTTCCTTTTTTTCCTGACAGGGGACATTGTCCGATTCGAACAGCTTCGGTGCAGGAAACTTGAGGTTTCTCTTAAGTAAATGAAAAAAATGTAGTATTCTTTTTTTATTCCGAGTCATTTATACATTAGCAATATTAGAAATCGACTTGCATTAACATTACACTTTGGTTACACGAATTTATGCACTTACGACGAAAATGAGTGGGGGCAATTTAAAGTAGTGGACAGATTGAAAGAATGCAAGATGTTCCAAATAGAAATACAACGATACTTTTAAAGATAACGTACTACTTCACTGAAAATAAAAAGTTGATACGATTCGTTAGTTCTTTACAGTATCGCATACAAATTTCCATACAAGCCACACTACAACGGAGCACGTATCGTGAATATTCGTTATCAGTTTAGGAAGTAGCACAAGGCAGGCAACTGCGGACAGGTCATCGTAACACACAGTGGCTCCATAAAGTATTTCAGCACTTTCGATTTTCAACCAATTGCCGATATTTAAACTTTTATAATTTCATAAAAAAAAATCGCATATCAACTGGTAAATTGGTAAACTGATGGTGCACCTTACATTCAAAACTTAAGCAAATGAGCAAATCAAAATCGAGTTTCAGGAGGTCATTGTAAAGAGGAAGCTTCGATCTTCAAATCCATTGCAGATTTAGTCATGACAAAGCTTTTCTGACATTTTTAAAAACGTTTCGATCCGTGTTTTTCGATTTTTCAAAAAAAAGACGTGTCTATACTTACTACATATTAATTACTTACTACTATACTACAAACACTTTTTATAATGGAACCACTGTATATGCTTTTCATAACCCAGTACGATAATTGACGACACGAATGAATAGACTGCGGGATTTATGCATTTATGATAAAAATTAGTAGGTAAAACATGAAACAGTCGAAAAATAAAACGGATTTGCTTTATTAAAGTTACTACAGGAGTAATTAAATTTTGATTTGGCTCCGGTATCTTGCAATCGACGCAAACAATTTTCATTTTACACAGAGATATCGGCAGTCTACGAACGAAGCAGTCCGTGTAATCTGACGTTTGGATCATCGGATACGATTCCGACGCCGGTATAAAATGACGAATAGGTGAACTGTTATTAATATTGCATCGTGTTACAGCCATTGTGCAGGAACCTCACGCGCATTTGGTGCAACGAGGCTCGCACGTCGCAGCGCGCGACTCCCGGCTGTTTCGCTCCGATTCGTCGAGACACGAAACGCTAACGGTTGGACATGATTTTTGCGCCCATCGCAACCCGCGCAAAACGTTGGACGCAACGATTACGATTAAATTGGTACCTCTGGCGCTACAGAAAGAGGTTGAGCTTTTAATGGGACCGGGATTTATTGCTGTCAATTTTCTGCTTCTGTAGGACTGTAAACGTTCAGAAGCTAATGGCGTGTCTGGCACGTACGTGGCTCGTTTGACGATAAATGGTTTCATTGTCGCGTTCTAATTTGTGGCCGAACAAAGATCGTGCCGATTGTCAGAAACTTCGATCACTTTCACCTTCAAGATCTGCTTGGACCTTGTTCACCGAGAACCGAGTCATTTTCGTGGCACTGGATCGCCCGGTACTGCCGAGCAAAATTAAAACGAAACTCGGCTTGCGTTGAAAAATTACCGATATTCAACCCCCAATGTACTTCGAAAATGCAATGATTCAATTCAAATTATATTTAACATCCATCTCTATCGAAATGGTGAATAGAAACGTAGCGAGATTCTAAAATCATCCGCTGAAAATTGCATAACCTTAAAAAGCAATATCGAACAAATAATAGATAGTAATAAACCTCCTTAAGTTTGAGAATGTACCACAGATAAATATTAACTAGCAACTATTATCGTATAGGGTCGTCGAACTTTGAAAGCTTGAAATAAGTAAGCTATCTATGCAAATTTTTTCGATAAAAAAGATAGATGGTCTTGAACATTGGTTTTCCAATTGAACAAAGTAAACTAACGGACAAAATATTATAATGCTTGAACCGCTTTAGTAGAAGAATAATTGACTTTCTTTTTTCTGTGAAAGACAATGTTCCTTTTGCAGATAGATAATAATTGTGGAGGAACATTTTCCATTGTTTAATAACCTTCATCACCAAGTAGTACGAGTTTTTACAGGAGTAGACCGGTGCAGTGAACAAAGTTATAATCCGATTCAGTTATTAGATCAACCCTATACAGTTATAGTTATCGTTATAATTATGGTATCAGAAAGAATTGATGGCTTTGTTGATCACTTCTCTCTACCCTAGTTTGTCAAATTTCATCGAGCTGCAACCGTCTCAATTAGTGTCGCCAGATGAGGGGAGGGAGCACGAATCGAGGGGAAAAAATTACCTTCTCTCGGCCAGTACCGGAGTATGCGGTTATACGCGTTATACGTTAGGATACATTATAAGATGTTAAAGGTATATCTGCAAAAGTCATAGAAATCTACATTTTCCTAAAGTATAGATTACAATAACAGTCGGGTTTAATTTGTAGGTGCAACACCTCGTATTAA
Organism: Halictus rubicundus; assembly: GCF_050948215.1. Taxonomy (NCBI): domain Eukaryota; kingdom Metazoa; phylum Arthropoda; class Insecta; order Hymenoptera; family Halictidae; genus Halictus; species Halictus rubicundus. Next base: position 483,693 of record NC_135162.1, read on the forward strand.
ATTTTGTATACATTTAATAAAAGATGTTAGGCGTGGTCAATCGAAATATGTTAGAATATTCGACAAATTGATCGTCTCCATGTTCGAACCAGTGCGCGGCCTCCGTTTGAATCCGAGAGGAAGAAGGCGCAAGTTATGGGTCAGATCCAGCCGTGCGCGAGCGTGTAATTCAGACATTACGCCCGGCGTGAATCGTATACACACAGTGTACAATGGCTTCGGTTTCACGTTACGAGGTGAGAGAGGCACACGCGTATACGGCCGCGCGCGGAAAGATTGCCGTTTGCTCGCGATCTTTCGCAATAGCAACGCCAGAATCCGCTTCTGTTCGTTTGTTACGCGCGCATCGCGTTTTCTGCGCGAGACCAAGTTTACAACGACCCGAGGAAAGAATTCTCCGCAAGTTCCCTTTAAACCTTCACGGTCCTAAACCGAGGACGACCCGACCCGCTGCATTCCATCCAGGATTATTTTTAGTTTCAGAACATGCAGATTCGTATACTTTGCGTTCAAGCGAACCGCGTCTGATGGCATGCCAAAAACTTAACCACATTGTCACAGACAGGTGCCGCGGAGCACATGTTATTCAAATTTATTAGCTACATTAAAAACAAACTTTTATTCTTCTCGTATGCTTTCATGCGGAAAAGGGAAGTTTCTACCACTACAACAGTCACACGATAGATTCCCGTGTGGATACATTCATTTTCTATGGCAGGAAGCGGTCAGTCTTGTCAAACAATGTTTCCTTACATTCACTGTAAATTTACTGCCATATGGAATATATTTATACGGGAGTTTGTTGAGTCTTAAAAATATTTTAGTCATTTTGACATGCATAGATAAGATAGGAGTATTGACTTTTACATAATTGAACTTTTATAACTGAAACTAAATGTGTATTTCTTTATACAAATATTTCAATCACACTCAATAAATATCACTTATTTCATTCTCTGATATAGGATTCTTATAGATTTGTTATTTTATCTGCAGGTTTTAATGTTTTCAAAGTCAATACAGAAGCCCTAACAATAGAACCAAATTTAAACAATTCAATATAGTTCGCTATTCTAAATTTGGATCTGACAGTCTGTTACGTTTTCAGATTTTGATGTAATCTGTTTAGCATATAAACAAGAGAAACTACTAGAAAATACATATATGTTTGCACTGGCGGAAGAAAACTCGCGAAGTTTCACTTGCAAATAACTCTTGAAAATTTGAAGTGCCAAAGTGACTCATGTAAACGGTGTTGCGATTAAATCGCTCGTTCTTGTTGCTCGATTGTTGGAAACAAGATTATTTTAAAACGTTACTCTATCAGCAGAAATATCCGAAGTGGTGGTCCAAACCCCATTTTTTACAGCTTGTGTAACAAACTCCTACAAAACAATGTCCGGGGCCCTATTATTTTTAGAGGAGTTTCTACAGCACGTTTGGTGAATCATTGACACTTAATCATAGATCTTGCACATTCGGCGTGAAACATCGAGGTACGTGTGCATCGTTACCACAGTAACAAAATAAAAAATTTATAAAAATATCATGACACATACACATATTTTACGCTTCGCGTTTTTCATGACGTAAACGATCAATCTCGACCGTCCGGTTGAAACAAACATTTCGAATGTAATCTTCTCAATTTTCAGGAAATATTCAAATTCATAGACTGCGGATTTTATGCATTTATAGCAAAAATGGGTGGGCGTCGTTTCAAACAATAAAGGATTACAACAACTCAAGACTGCCAATACAATTTCTTACTAATTACTAATTACTAATTACTAATTAATAATACCAATACTAATGATCAGTAACAACCGAGTTATAATTCGGTTCAGTTGGTGAATACACCCTGCGTACGTCCTTCGAAGCGGAATGGTTAATTGGGCTGCAGAATTCGAAAAGATTTAGCACGCGTAGGATCCGAAGGATCCGTGACCCCACACTTCTACAAGTGTGCATTCTAATAGCTGAAATATATTCTGATTTTTTCAGTCACTGGTTCACCGAGTCGCTGATGTTTAACTCTAAAGCAGTAGTCACGGAAAAATAGATGTGGTGTCGCGTCGATCCCGGAATTGGGGAGAATCGGCTCGCGACTGGGTAATGGTTTAACGGCGAATGAGTGTAAATTCAAACTCCGGAGAACTAGTCTTTATTTCTAAAATGCAAGACTCGGCTTGCCTTCGGTAACTTCTAAACAGCTCGGTGCTTGAAGGAATTCGGTTCTCGATAGTTCTAGACAGCTCGGTGTACTAGTCAGTTCGGTGTATCAGACAGTTCTGTTGTTGTTACAATATTTTGGAATAAGGTAGGCTCGGATGTGGGTGTGGTCTTAGGAAGTTGTCTATGATTGGTTGAAGGATGTGTTTGGAAGTGGTGGAAAATTAGGAAGAGTGGGAGTGGAAGATACATTTGGTTACAGGCGGCTACGGTTATAAAACTATAAATTTTGGTACGCTAACGGTTCGCAGGCCAACATGTGCTCGTCAGCTGAGGTTGTTCGGATTTTTGATTACGCCAAACTACGGTAGGTTTTTTATGGCGGTCATGGTCATTATGCCGCGGGTGGTTGGTCTAGTTGACCTTCACGGTCGTGCAGATGTCCCTTTGCAGAGGGTTTTTACGACGGAACATGCCGCCCCCCTTGAACGGTCGCGTTCAATGATTCTCACTAAAACTGGTCGGATGGTGATAACCTAAAGTCGGTTCGGATTATCTAAATCTAAAGGCTAAAACAATATGTACACTCTAGACTTAGTGGCTAAATGACAATTTGTACAAGTCTAACTTACATTAACAATACGGTTAGAATACGTTACTATGATTACGTAATTATTTACTATATATACAAGGTAGCTGACTTGGATAATATCTATATACAGTTGATATGGGTGTTCTTTGTTTGTGACACAGTAATTTTAAAGTCCCTTAAATGGATTGTTCCAATGGCAATGGAAAAATAGAACGGACGCCTCGCTTATAACAACCACTCGCGGTTTTCACTGTAACTACGCGAATGACATTGTCTTCTCCAGGGTGAATTTCAGTTATGCGTCCTAGCTTCCACTGTAGAGGTGGTAGGTTGTCCTCCTTCAGTAGAATCAATGTCCCAATGTGAAGATGGGCGGTGGGGTTGTTGCGCCATTTGCTCCGAATGTTTAATTCGTTTAGGTACTCCTTGTACCATCGTGTCCAAAAATGTTGCTTCATTTTTTGGATATGCTCCCACACCGATAGTCGATTGGTAGCGATATCAGACACATCTCGTTCCGGAATATTAGTTAGCGACTCACCTATTAGGAAGTGGGCCGGAGTGAGGGCTGAGAGGTCATTGGGGTCCGAGGATAATGGTGTTAGGGGTCGAGAGTTTAAAATTGCTTCAATTTCGATTATGTACGTATTGAATACCTCGAATGAAAACAGCGTGTCTCCGATCGTGCGATACATATGATGCTTGAAGGTTTTTACAGCTGCCTCCCATAGGCCTCCAAAATGAGGAGTTCTTGGCGGTGAGAAGTGACATGAAATACCATTACTATTTAGATAACTATTTATTGGTTTTTTGTGCTGCTCTGACCTTAGAAATGCTTGTATTTCGTCTAGTTTGTTCTTTGCTCCGACGAAATTTGTTCCATTATCCGAATAAATTGTACTAGCATACCCGCGTCTCGAGAAGAATCTTCTCAGTGTGGCAATAAAGGCCTCAGTGGATAATTCGCTGACTAGTTCTAGATGAATTGCCTTGGTTACGAAACAAACAAATACGGCTACATAGACCTTAATCTTTTTTGTGTTACGATGCTTCTTTTCTTTAATAAAGAATGGCCCGCAAAAATCTACTCCCGTTGTTTGGAATGGTCTTGTGGCCATAACCCTATCTCGAGGTTAATTTCCCATTGGGTAATCTGGTGCGGTCAATGGATTAACCTTAAAGCAACGCATACATTTTCGAACTATATGACGCGTTAAGTTCTTTCCGTCAATAGGCCAATACCTTTGTCTCACTGCGTTTAGAGTGCCTAAAATACCGGTATGCAATTGTCTTTGATGCTCGTATTCAATTATTAATCGCGTAATGTGGTCTGATCGCGGTAGGAGTATGGGGTGCCTTTGGCTATAACGAAGATCGGAATTCTGTAAACGACCTCCTACGCGTATAATTCCCTCATCATCAATAAAAGGCGTTAAGGCCAAGATTTTACTGTCTTTATGGATTGCCGTTCTGTGTGTTAGGTTGGTATATTCCTTTGCAAAATGTCGACCTTGCACGTTTTTAATAACACAATTGTGTGCTCTTTTTAATTCGAAAATCGAAAGTGGCCCTGTATTCCTTTCACAACGTGAAGCGTTTTTGCAAAAACGGACACAGTAGGCTATTGCTCGTTGTAAAACTATCCACGACGAGAAACGGTTTAAAAAATCTGAATTGCTTATCCTTGTTGCTAGACTCACAATAGACCGTTGTTCAGGCACGTCGATATTGGGAATTGTAGTCTTAGGCCAATTCGTCGGTAGTTCAGAAAGCCAGGTAGGACCCTTCTGCCATAAACGGTTCGCTAAGAACTCGCTGGGTAGTTGGCCACGCGAGAGACAATCCGCAGGGTTGTCACTGGAGATTATATGCCGCCAATTGTATTCATTAGTGACTTCTTGAATTTTCGATACCCTGTTTGCCACAAAGGTTTTCAAGGTGTGTGGGGCTGTTCTGATCCAGTGCAACGTTATTGTTGAATCAGACCAGAACTGCACCGAATTGAATTGAATTTTTAGTGATTTAGAAATCATATTGTATAACTCCGCAAGCACTAAGGCAGCACATAATTCCAGTCTAGGTATGGATATAGTTTTTAGCGGAGCGACTCTTGATTTCGCCGCAATTAAATTGATTTTGACGCGGTTTTTGGCGTCGCTTGATCTTATATAAATACATGCGCCGTAGGCTGTCTCACTGGCATCGCAGAACCCGTGTAATTGTACATCTGTATACTCCTTTATTAGTGTTTCCCGCGGGACTGAAAATTCATTTAGAAGAGCTAGTTGTTCTTTGTAGGTTTTCCACAGGTCACGTATATCTGACGGTACTAGATCGTCCCATCCTAATTTAGCCTTCCACAATGCTTGCATTATTATTTTTGCCTTTACTATGACCGGACCCAGTAATCCTAATGGGTCAAAGAGTTGGGCAATCTTGGAAAGAATTAATCTTTTGGTGTTTTGCGTGGAATTATCTATTGTAACCTTATACCCAATTGTATCTTCGCGAGGATGCCAGTAGATGCCTAACGTCTTTTTGACTGCCTGCGGATCTAAACACAGGCAGTCGTCGGTAGTTCGCTCTTGTAATCCCTTTAGCAGTTGTGGTTTGTTAGATGACCATTGTCTTAGATTCATCCCTCCTCTTTGAAAAATGTCAGTCAATTGTTCTATTAACTTCGCGGCTTCATCTGACGAATTCGTGCCAGTTAACAAATCGTCCATGTAAAAATCATTTTTAATTACTTCAACTGCTAAAGGATACGACCGTGCTTCGTCCTCGGCAAGCTGTTGTAAGCAGCGTGCCGCAAGAAACGGAGCGCAAGCCGTACCGTAGGTTACGGTGTTTAAGCGGTATGATTTAACCGCCTCGTTTGGACCTTTGCGCCATAGGATTTTTTGATAGTTCGCGTCCTCTGGGTGAACTAATATTTGCCTGAACATCTTCTCAATATCGGCAGTAATCACGTATTGGTATTTGCGGAAGCGAGCAATCAATGAAAAGACGTCGTCCTGAATTGTCGGACCTACCATTAGCGCGTGATTTAGGGACAGACCGGTGTCGGTCTTCGCGGACGCGTCGAAAACGACCCTAACCTTGGTTGTAAGGCTGCTAGCTTTTATTATGGGATGATGCGGTAAATAACAACCCGCATCTTTAAAATCCTTGTCTTCTACTTCGGTCATGTGATCTAAGGCTTCATATTCCGTTAGGAATTTGGTATATTGATCGCGTAATTCGGTGTTGGACTGTAGCCTTCTTTCTAGACTATAAAATCTTTTTAGCGCGATATCGTAAGAATTGCCGAGTTGTTGCTTGTTGTCATTGAATGGAAGTCTGACTATGTAGCGACCCCCTTTATCGCGATAGGTGCTTTGTTTAAACAATTCCTCACACAATTGTTCTTGCGGTGAGCATGAATTTGTGACTGAACACTGCTCTACTTGCCAGAATCTTTCTAACTGCGCGTCTAGATCTTGGGTATTTAAATGGCAGTTTATATTTGTCGATACAGAATCATTTATTTCTCCTGACAGCACCCAGCCCAACTCGGTATCTTGAAGAACGACCGTTTCGTTTTGTAATCTAATTCTGTCCTTTCCTAAAAGCTTGTAATATAAATATTCCCCAAGCAAAAGATCGACCTTCGAAGACCTGTTAAAGGAACGATCGGCTAAAGCTACGTTATTCGGGATTTGTAATATCGTTCGTTCAAATGTGCGCGATGGTAAAGGCCCAGTAATTTCTGGCAGTGTTAAAAATAGTGCACTACACTTAAAATCGGAATGATTTGAGCCGATTTGAGCCTCTACGGCAAATTTTACATGGCTCTCCTGACGCCCTATACCTGACGTCGTTACGTTGAGACGTTTCTTCGGTAAACGCAGGTAAGTCGCTAATCTCTCGGTCATAAAATTGCGCTGCGAACCCGGGTCTAAAAGAACGCGGCATTCATGCTCTCGATTCTTTTGGTCAAGAATTTTAACTCGCGCCGTGGATAGCAATACTTCTTGATCTAATTTACTGTAGGCCGTTAACGCTATGGTAGGCGATGCAGCTTCGTTTAGGGTATTAACTTTCGCAACATTCGATACGTTTGACTGGTCAATGTGCAATAATGTGTGGTGTTTTCCGCCACATTTTCTACATGTAGATGAGCGACATTGTGAAATGAAATGCGTGGAATTTAGGCAATTGAGACAGCCTTTAAGAGTTTTTACTGTGGTTATTCTGTCGCGAGGAGATTGTTTTAAGAATTCTGTGCATTGGTTAATATAATGAGATTGCTTGCATACCGGGCACGAAATCGCGGGCTTGGTACCGACAAAGGTATTGGTTCTATGTACCGGTTTAACACTCCTGTCAGACCAGCGTTTTGGGTAATTATTGTCCCGTGTATGCGCTACTAATTTTACGGGTTCCTCGTCCCGTGAATATTTGTTCAAAAAGGCTAATAATTCGTGATAGGTCGGCAGGACCCCATCCTCGATTGTGCGCTCCCAAGAAGTACGTGTCGATTTGTCGAGCTTTGATGAAATGATATAAATAATCATTTCATCCCATTCCACCGGTTGGCCTAATGATTTTAACGCATTTATATGCATTTCTGCGTCTTCTGCTAAAGCGCGCAATGAGGATGGTTTGTCTCGAGATACCTCGGGTAGTTCAAATAAAGCACGGATGTGGCATTGAATGATCTTACGCGGTTGATCGAATCTTTTCCGTAGTAGGTTCCATGCAACAAAATAATTTTCTTCGGAAGCAGATAGAGCGCTAGTAACGTTGGCCGCGTTACCTATTAGATATGATTTTAACAAGTGAAATTTATGGATAGTAGGAATTGTATCAACCTCGTGAACTAGTGATCGAAAAGTATCATAAAACCCTTGCCACTCTAAGAAGTTTCCGCTGAATTGTTTAATGCGAATTTTGGGTAATATATCTTGTGACGTTGTAATAGTCGGAGTTGAGGCATTACTAACAGTCGGAACAGCTTGGATTTGAGTCCTGTGGGTTAGCTCCCTTAATCGTCTAGCCAATAAATCGGAGCATTCAAAATATGTTGCTTCAAAATCTTTGATTGCCTCCTCGTCTGATTTATCTTCTATCGATTCAACCTGATCTTGTATTATAAAAAACTTTTGGAAGTATTCTTCTAATTTCTTTTGTCGCATCTCTATGTCCGTCACCTCGAAAGTGAGAATCGATTCCCGAACCTGATTGCTTAATCGCGTCAGTTGTGCCTTCACGGCGGCACGCTGTCTTATAAACGATTTTAATTCATCCGCCATTGTTCGAGGGATTGAAGCAATTTTTGGGAATGAGGGAAATTTAGGAAGTTAGGTAAGTCGAAAAACTTACTCGTATGGAGACTGTGCAGTACCGCTACCCCTTTCACGGCCTTGTCTTCTCAGGACGTCCAATGGTCCCGAAGAGGAATTGGTAGGTGCGATGTTCCCTTCTGATGACGTCGATGGTCCAGAAGTAGAAGCTGCGTCGCTCGCGATGTATCCTTCTGCTAGGCTGGTTGTTCTGGATGCTGGGTTGTCCAGGCTGATCCAGTCAAATGTAGGTGCTCCCTCGGGCTGCTGATGTCCTTTGGAACACTCAGCTACTTCTTCTTCGTTGTTTCGGTAACTCGCGATAATAGTCGCGACAATGCTCAAGGCACAAGCGATATCGTAACTCGCGATAAAGATCGCGATCCGGCACGAAGGACCAAAAAATGTGGTGTCGCGTCGATCCCGGAATTGGGGAGAATCGGCTCGCGACTGGGTAATGGTTTAACGGCGAATGAGTGTAAATTCAAACTCCGGAGAACTAGTCTTTATTTCTAAAATGCAAGACTCGGCTTGCCTTCGGTAACTTCTAAACAGCTCGGTGCTTGAAGGAATTCGGCTCTCGATAGTTCTAGACAGCTCGGTGTACTAGTCAGTTCGGTGTATCAGACAGTTCTGTTGTTGTTACAATATTTTGGAATAAGGTAGGTTCGGATGTGGGTGTGGTCTTAGGAAGTTGTCTATGATTGGTTGAAGGATGTGTTTGGAAGTGGTGGAAAATTAGGAAGAGTGGGAGTGGAAGATACATTTGGTTACAGGCGGCTACGGTTATAAAACTATAAATTTTGGTACGCTAACGGTTCGCAGGCCAACATGTGCTCGTCAGCTGAGGTTGTTCGGATTTTTGACTACGCCAAACTACGGTAGGTTTTTTATGGCGGTCATGGTCATTATGCCGCGGGTGGTTGGTCTAGTTGACCTTCACGGTCGTGCAGATGTCCCTTTGCAGAGGGTTTTTACGACGGAACAATAGATAACAAATTTTCAATGTATATCTAAAATTTGTAAATTCTTGTAAGTAACTAATAAACACACTGGATTTTTATAGGTCCATTTATAGCTTATAAACATTTAAAAATCGTTGAGGTACAAACTCCAGTAGATTCCGACACAATTTCAGTTACATTTCACTCGCAAAATCTTCTACTTATTTTCACTGTTGAGAATGTAACTTTTATTAAACATCTCTTGCTTGAAACATGTCTACAAAAATACAAATTCGTATAAACATCCAGAGTGTACTGAACAAATATTTCTGCGCGGTAGTGGTACACAATGCGATAAAATTCTATTGAGAATGAGTAATTTCAATGTTTTGGCAGACGGTGTCGATGTTGGTGACCGAACAGTCGCTTTACGGACAGCTTGATAAACGTTTGTTATCTAAATTTCTCTAAATCTGGGCAAATATATGATAGAAAACCACTCACCGCTGTTGTCTCGTCGCTTCACTTTCGATGGAGTGCACGCGGAATATTCGTTTGCGTAGCAAAAATCACCGGCATCGTGAAATAAACCGTTCGCCTCGAAATCGGAATACTCGAGCCGACGTGATATCGGATTTCGACTTGTTATCTCGTCGCATTCTTCCGTCACATTTTGTCTCTCCAAATAGCTGCCACCTGCGTAACTAAAAGAAACAACAGCCTCGATCACTCACCGGTGACTCTCCTGCGACTCAATTAATACAACTCAAGTTGTTACAGATTTTACGATTACAGCTGTTTATTGTTGCCGCTATTTATCAATTAATTACGCGAATACCAAATTATTCAAATGTTCTGCAACCTTCGAGTTCAGCTTTGTATTGCTCGACGCGTGTCTCCGAAAAGAGATGTAGGAAAACGTTGTTTAATTACCCTCAGCACCAACTCAATAAATAGATCTGCGATTCAGTATTCGTCGAGTCGTATGAAACGCTCGTTTTGAGCGGGTTAATTACCTGCGATCCGAGGACATGCTAATTTCCATGGACGAATCATACTGTTGCTGACGATTTATGGTAGTCAGGTGCTTCATATCGTTCTCTTGAGGTAGAAAGAGGTCCCTCAGTGCCACGTATTTTGGGGGACTCTCGATCGTCCTTTCGCCAACATTTTGGTCGCGGTAGGTACCGTAAAATGGCGAAGGTACTCCTAAAATTAATATTAGCCTGACGTGAGAATCTGTCAATATTTTCATTCAATTATCCAGAAATACTTCAAACATTCGCTGACTCACAAACCTAATTAGAGCGCAGACCTTTATGCGTTTATCGTAAAATTTCTTATAAAATGAAACTTCTATGTAATATTTTTTTATTTATAATAACAAGTAACAACTCAAATACAAAAGAAGTGAAGATATTCGAGGAATAGGAAAAACAAGGTTGTATTGTTTTTAAGTCAGTAAGATTATTAAGGAAAGAAACAAATGTCTATGTAGCTCCTGTATCTTGCAATTAATACAAACAATTCATATTTTCACTTTGAATCGTAATTATTAAATCGCTGACATCAAAGCAAATGGAAGAACATTAAATATTTCGTCTAAATTGCAAAACAGCAAAAATGCGCCATTTCCGCAGTTATATGGCGTCCGCAGGTTGCAGAATCGTAATATTCAGCAACCTTGTCCACTCATTGGCCTTGTTTGACTTTTCTAAACATATTATTTAATTGGAAGGGGTTGTACAAGACAAGATAGATAAACTCACTTTGAAAATATGATTCTAAGTTCATCGATTATGTATAACAATTATATGATGTATAGTGTGACGAAAGGGGCAGTCTTTGTCAAACCTACCCCCCCCCCCCCCCCCGAAAACCTAACCTAAAACTCAAGCTTTGCTCGGGATAGTAACTACAGCTTGTTGATCTGGATTTCAGGTTCCTTAACTGAACATACACAAATGGTTTCCCAAAATTCGTTTATATTTTCTTTTTTTCTACAGGTAGCAATGTCTCGTATCTTCCGAGTACCGAGGTTCGATAAAAAAAAGAGTTAGTTGAAATTAAGCCTAGCTTCCATGGAAAAATCGAAAAGATTTTTCAAGCTTCATCGAGTGTCAACGTCCTTCCAATAGGAAACGTGCCAAACGACTTTACCTTTGGGACAGTTTACAAACGAAAAATGAAAAGTAGTTTTCAAGTAGTAGCCCGTTGCGAATGCATTCGCGAGGTTCATTCAACCGACATTTGTATCAAAGACCATCCTGATCTCGCAAACGAAAGCGTGGCTGACATCTCCGGTTTAATCAACGGGCATCGTCGTAAAATTTAGTCGATTCGCGACTATTTTCGGCGACTCTCGCATACCAGACCTCCCGGAGATTCGCAATCGCTTCTTATTACACAGATACGAACCGGTGGGGTCTGTGTGAAACCAGTAAATCTCATTCGTAACGGTCGCGTAAGTATCGACTCGAAGAAAAAGCTGAAGAAACTAACGAGTTCGTCAAAATCAGTTTTCCTTTTCACCATTTCACCATTGCCATTCCACATTTTAAATCAGCCGATAAAAAGCAACTAGGAAAAATTTCTCTAAATGAAAATAATTTATTTAACCTTACAAGACCCACAGCATATTATGCAGTACAAAACAAATATTTTTTGTTCATAAATCAGAAAATAAGATTAAGGTGGAATACACAAAGCCGCATGAAATCTAAAAATGAATATTGAAGTGGGTATAAAATACCCATTTCATTTCTTTGAATCCTCTTGCATATTGCATTTTTGCCACAACCGAGCAACATAATCAGTGCGACGATTTAAAGTGAAACTGCGATTCGATAATCCGAACGAGTATGACGCATTTTTCTGGAGAAAAAAAAAACGAAGAGAAATCGTAAAGAGATCTTTAACAATCGTGGCGGCTTGTTTTTCTCTCGTTTATTCTTGGATCGCCGACTCATATTTTCCATCGCATTCCGGGATTACCTTACCGTCTATTTTCATACCGCATCATCCGAGAGCCGTTCATCGTGCATGGGAACATTCGAGTATTTGATCCTTCCAAAAATATTAATCCCCGTTTACGTGTACGTTCATTGGACTCGCCGTGAACCGTTTGACATGCCGTATAAAATTACACGGAACTTATTACGTTATACGGAATTTAACCGTTTCTTGCTCACAACCCCCTCCATAAAATTACGTAATTTTCGTTTCGAAATATGTATGGCTACGCAGATTTTCTTTTTCGCTACTTATTCAATTTTGTAATTGATCTACTGAACTCTTGTGTTAAGTACGCCATCAATAATATTATTTTATATTAGCTGAATATATTTTATTTTAGCAGAATTTCTTTCGAAGAAAACATTTTTGCATCGTTTTACGTCATTTGAAATGATTTCATTATAGCAACAACTTTTAATACTTTAAATAGTTAACAATCAAATTTAAAGCGTAAAAGAACTGACTCATCGTTGCATCATTCGCATGTAGGATCGGTATATTAAATTTCGCATCTCCAAATATATATATATATATAATGCGGATGATTAATTCAGAAGCTCAATTAACAACCCCACGGGGCCTGCACACTGAGGGACGTAAATGTGTTAGTAACCTCGAATGTTAGTAGCGATGTTGTGCTCTACATATTTCTTTTTCCCTCCCGAAATAAGCGAGTGCCTGAAATACTTATGACTAATCACACAACAAGAGCAAGGCGGAACAATGCTTTCGATATATTATTGCACCGTTGAACGTCTCGCTACGTTTATTCGCGACACTTTATCCCTCGTTTCATTCGAATTCGCGAAACATAACAAACGCATCTTCTGACAAGTTTCATATTTCGTTGCGTCACAAAGCAAATGCTTAGAAATACTGAACCTCACGGTGATTATTAGACAACGGATCTGTATACTTTTCACGTGAATTGTAAGAAAGAGAAATAAAATTAAAAATCTATCTTACCTTCCAATAATTTTAATAAGTCAAGAATAGTGTAGCAATATTCTTAAACTCTTCTAATACGTTCACAATTTCGTATTTTACCTATTCATTTTTATTATGAATACATAAATCCAGCAGATTATTTTCTTTTGTAATAGTAGGGGAATTGTTCAATTTTTGTTTCTTTAAATAAAACACTTAGCTTGCTTCAGTTACTTAAATTGTTAGTTTGGTAATCAACGGATCAATAAAAATGGAAAATCTTTGGCATTAGAGAATTATCTAGACTCAATGGTTCGAACAATCCGATACTAGAGAATTTTTAGTCTTTAATTAAATACTAATTAATCGAGATCTAACCCATGTGTCTTTTACCGAGAAAAGAGCTATTGGATAGTCACGGGTACCTAAGCATACTGGTAGCCTACAAAGACTGCCTAATCTAGATATCTACTAATAAAAGAGAGAGATATTTCTTGTCTGACGGTGACCGGAAACTAAGTGTTCTGGTTGTCTAGCAACGACAAAGGGTGACTTAGTGAGCCTAACTAACCTAACCCTCTCTAGAATAAGATCTACAGTTACGCGTTTTCAATGAGGGCGATAAATAGATTGCACCTTGATGCCAAATACAAATATTCTCCATTTCTTCCAAGAAACAGAAGTTACTCAAGAATTTGTTTGTTTTCTTCAATAATTTTAGTAGATTAAAAATATTGCACTGATCGTGTTAATAGTCTCGTGTTAAACATCTCGTGTTAGACTATCTACCATGCATATATATACCCGCTAAAAACAGCAAAAAAACCTACCATTCTGCACCATAACCAGCGTTGCTTTACTCCAGCAAGTGAAAATTGTACTATCAGCAGAGAACAATCAGCCAACAGAATAGAAAAGAGAGAAAGAGAGAGAGAGAGAGAGAGAGAGAGAGAGAGAGAGAGAGAGAGAGAGAGAGAGAGAGAGAGAGAGTCGGGACGGGATCGAAGGGCGCAGAAAATAATTCGTTACACCGTGGTACCCATGATTTTTTGTATTGCAGAGGAAGCACACGTTTATTTACACAGTATATATCTCAATAATAATTCGTTAGTTCGACGAATGACAATGTAGATAACAAATCTTCATAGCCGAAAATTAAACCAATCAAACGTGCCGATATCAGAAAAGAAGGATATCTCTACTCTCGCGAACGAAGCCGCTCCTCCTGCAACCATTTTTATTCGATTCTCGCTTATAAATAAACCATTCTCTTGCTCTCGCGCGAAGCCTGACGAAGTTTGACTAGCATATTGTTTCGAACAGAATCACGGTAACTTAATTTTCCTGGCGACCATTTTACCCGTGAACGAAACGCGATTAATAGAGTTTGAGCTACGACAGCATCGCCGCCATGTTTGGTCTCGTTTACAGTCGTGTATGGTCGACATTTTGCTCGCGACGGATCTCGGTTTGTCTACGAGGTTCCCTCGAAAAGAAAGAGAATAGACAAATTATCGCGATTCTATGCTATAACGGGACGGGCGAGAAAAATAAAATAGAGAGAGAGTAAGAAGGAGAGAAAGAAAACTCAAGGAAAGACTATATTTATGATATGCGTACACTGCGTGCTGAACAAGAGAGTAGAAAGGAGGATACCCGAGAAAGATGGAGGCAGAGAGACGAAGGGAGGAAAGGCCGAAGGGAAAAGAGAATCAAGACGCAGGGAGCATAGAAAGAGACCAGAGAAAAAAAAAAGAAAACGACCTACTTAAAAGCGTTTCCAAATCGTTCCACGGCAACAACGACAGAAAAAAATGCATTCGAGGAAAGCTCACTACGGGCCGATCAGTTTCAAGTAAAACACGTTCCACCAGCAAATTCCGTTTTCGTTCGTTCGGTTTCTTCGACTTCTCACTATTCGGTTACGAATGACTAGTTCTCCTCGCCCCTGTCGCAAAATCGTTTTCAAAATGCAGCGAAAAGTCGCGCGACACCAGTTTCTGCTTCGAAAAAAGAAAAACTGACAGGCTCTTTTTCCCCGTTGAGTTTACGACATTCGAGTTTAATTCGCTTTCGTTGTGTCTCAGACGGAGGAGGGGTGGGGGGTGGGGAGTTCGATATTCGTTGGTTCGATTTTGATTTGCGCCGAGATTTGCGTGGATGGTATCGAATTTGATGTTCGATGCGTTCATTTTACTTTTCATTGTAATGGAGCGTTGTGAATCGTGATTACAGCCGATCGAAGTTAGAGGCCCAATGTTCCACCACCTTCGTATTAGATCGCGTTTTGGTTTGCTTTCGTTTTTATATCCCTTCTCGACCATTATTAAAGAGGCGCGTATATTGATCGTCTGTTACCTGGCACCTGCAACGTCGCCGAAGTCACTGTCGAACCTAAGCTGTTCGTTGCGGTGCACGCGTAAATGCCAGCGTCCTCTGAAACAGTTAATTACAGGTTGGTAATGATGATAATAACAACATTTTCATTCGAGAAACAAGCAAGACAATTCTACACGCTATTCAATTTCTTCATCTTAAATGCATCTTTATTTTAATTGTAGTCATTTTCTTAAAATTTAATACATACCTGGATAGGCTCGCACTATAGTCAGACGACAAACGCCGTTTCTATAGTGGATTTCATAGCTCGAAGAATTCTCGACGATTCTACCGTCCTTGGACCAAAGGATATTAGGCTGTGGTTCAGCTTGAACGATGCACTCAAATCTTGCTGTTTGTCCGCTGACAACGGCGATGTCTCTCAGTGGCTGTGGTCAAAATTTACAAAATTAGAAATTCGAACAGCAATTGATCGACTGTATCGTAAAATGAAAATGCTTTGTATTCAGTAGATTATCTATACGGTTCTAACAGGAATTTTCACATGGTTTCTTTATTATTTCTGCTGATTTTTTAGGTCCCGAATCTTCTATCATATTTCTATCAAAGGTATGTATATTCAATATATTTTTCTAGACGAATTTATGTTATCGCGTAAGGAGAGAACTCGGTGTAAATGAAATGACAACGTGAAGATAGGTTACCGTGATGAAAAGGGGAGCCTTCTTCGGTAGTATTTCGAGATAAGGTTGAATCACTTCTTTGCTCGAGGTCACTCCATTAGTCGTCGGCCACGGTGATCCTAGAATAATCATCTCGATTTAACTCGAGCCCGTTTCAACATTTTTCTACGTTTTCGTTGCACTTGGCAGAATAGAAGTGTTTGTTTCTCACGATAAGAGAGTGCAAATTTTCAACATATTAATCAGAACAGAAGTGCAGTGGCGCAAACAGTGGTAGCGACAAATTCAGGAGAGAAAGATCCGTAATATGCCTGTGGAATCAAAACGGAAGGACAGAAAATCCAAATTCGAGAAAATAAGGTTGCTGGAGGAAGAACTGGACGAAAAGCATTATTTATCAAGTTATGGCAAAACGAACCGGAGGGTGCAATGCGTTGCAGAGTTCAAAAGCATAGGAAGCACAGGTTCAAAGAACAACTAAGAATATATAATAAATTGTCATAAACACTGTGGAAAGGGTATAGGTTAAAAGCGTCCTTGAGTCGAATTGCATATGTGGCCGATGGGTCATCTGATAGGGCATCAAGAAAAACCATTCTGTGTTAAATTTCATCCCCATGTCTCGATCAGGAGGGTAGTTATGGGGTAAAATCGAAAAATCAGTTTTTCACCTATTTTCCCTAGTTAATGATTTTTCGAAATTCCGAGAAAAATCTGAGACGTGTCAAGCACCCAAATACATGCTCTGCAATTCGTTTCAGATGTTTAAATGGAAAATCCCGCTTCTAAAAACTCAAGAACCTCGAAAGATCGGAAGGGTGCAGATGTCACATCGAAGTTCTAGAGATTTTTGATTTTTGACAGGCAAAAGCAGGTGAGTACCTGCTGAGTCGACGTTGCTGGGTGGTCCAGTGGCACTACTGTATCTGGGGGAAAGGCTCGGTAAGCTTGGACTGAGGGAAAGCGGACTGGGCGTCGTGTGATCCCATCTGGAGGGCGATGGTGAGCAAGGTATCACGAGGCTAGGTGGTGTCATCGTGCTCCCTCCATCGGTCGTATGCCTTTTTCTCGCGTTTCTGATGTCCTCTGCTTCGGAGAACTCGCTCTCCGACGTCGGCTCCCATTTCACGGTCTTCGAGGTGCAGAACTTGCTCGCCGGTTTCCCAGATCGGTTCGAGGAGGACGTTGCACCGCTCCTCTTCGCGAAACCGTTCTCCTTTCTGGCGGTGAACTCGTGGACGATCGGCACCTCGATGTCGCTGCCGCGTCTCTGACCTTGTATCGTTCTGTTCGTGCTGCTCACCGTTTTCTTGCCCTCGCCAGGCAACACGATGCCGAACTCGTACCCGAAGTCGTACTTGAAGTATATCAGCCCGGTGTCCGGGTCGATTTGCTTCGTCCCTGCGGTTGGTCGCGCAGATGTTTATTACGTCCGACATAGCATTCGCTCACTTTAAATTTCCATTTCATACTCTTCGTTTCATTATTCTATTTTTCTCGTTGTCGTGAAACCCGATTGCAGCTTCGACCGACTTAATCAACATGTTTTCAGTAATATATGTAGCTTTGATGATTCGTTAATCGTGTTCTAGTCAATTGTGTACGTGTTTCGAGATTGATATTCTTGAATATAGACGCGAAGCTTGCATATAGAGTCTACCGGCCTCTTAATTGATCATTTCTAAATGATTTTCTAACGAAACATTGTTTTTCTTGCAGAATCTTTGAACATGATCAGCACGAGTAAAGAAGATTTGAAATATATTGCAATTCTAAAGAGTAAGCAGCTCGACAGCAACTTATTCTAATAAAATTATATAAATAATAGTAAGTTAAAGGTTTCAGGTCCTTTAAAAAATAATCTCAACATAGAAATTTAAGGGGACATGCTTCCGCGAATGTTGCTAAAAACAGTTTTCACGAATCTTTTTCAATTCATGGTACATCCAACGTTATAATGTTGTAAATTTTATAATTTCTGTACTTGTAAAAGGAAAATCGGATTATTCAGGTTTTCTGTGATTTTTATTGTCATAAATGATTCTACAAAGTCGTGTATGTGGCAGACTTGTTCGGTAATTCTAGCGAATGACGACGTTAGGCGTACCATAATTATGGAAAGAATTCCTGAAAATTGTATTACAGAATTTAGCAAACATTCGCAGAACAATTTCCCCTTAGGTTCCCTATGCAAGCTTCGAGATGTACTGTTGTTAAATCGATTACCGTGTTCCGAGACTCGTTTCTCTTCTCTGTACGTTCTCGGCTCGTCGGCATCGGCGGATCGGCTGTCGGCCGGATGTTTCAGGATCGGTTTGCCCTGCTTCAGATCCGACTGGATGTCGTTGACGAATTTCTCGGTTTTCGACTTGAAGCTGCTGGTCATGTCGCTCATGTGACGCGACGCGACGTCTGCGGATGTTTCAGATTTTTCGTGTTACGGGAGAAGAGAGCGATCTTGCCAGCGTATTCGAGCAAGCGAAGGAAAAGAATGAGAGTGAGAGAGAGAGAGAGAGAGAGAGAGAGAGAGAGAGAGAGAGAGAGAGAAGAGAAAGAGACACAAAGAAAGTTAATCGTGAAAAGACGATGCAAATGTGGCGACCATTAAAGTGAAAATGCGTCGAAGAATGGAACAGTAACAGAAAGACCGATATATCTACATCTCGAAAATATAATCGATAATAGACATTTCCCGACATTGATCTTTATCGAAACGTGCCCGAGGCGTCCCTCGAAAACTGCAATCGAGAAAATTTCTTCAAACTCGATTATAATAATTCAGAAATGGGAGCAGATTGCCCCGTAGGGCACTGGGCTCTGGCTCCGTTGAATTTAAAGAAATTCACAGCTTGCTCGTGCGAAGTTAACGTAGAGAAAAAATTTCTTTTCTCTCTCCATTTGCCCCGTTCACTACAAAACTTTGCTCCTTGGGGCAATCCAGAGGGCGCCCCAACAGTAGAGAGCTCGTTGCTCGTGTCTGTTGAGCTTATGAAAGAATGTATACCAGTGAATAGAACTAGATAAAATAAAGAACAGATCCCCTAGATCCGTCCACGTGGTCAAACGGTCCCGAATCCTCCTCGAATCCCTCCGACAAGTAGCAAAAGCTGTCGCCGACAACTAAGCATGCGCAACAGAGAGACATTGACGAGATTCTTACGATTGACAGCCTTCTTCACGTCGGTCCTCGAAATGAATCCAAACTCTGGCGGCGATCCAGGCTTCAACTCCTCCTGCTTGGAGTCGAAGTCCCTCTTGATTCTGGTCTCGGACTCGGTCTTTCTGCGACTTTCGTCCCTGAGCTGGGTCATCGAGGTCTGTTTCTTGAGGACAGGCGGTCCCCTGTCGAACTCCATCGGCGACACCACGTGTTCCTGTCTGACAGGTGCGCTAGAAGACCTAGGCGACTTGATAGAAGGCGGCTGGACCTTCCTGTATCTCGGCTCCTCGGTGTCGCTGTCCGGCGGGGCCCATTTCGGCTTGATCCTTGTGTCGATGTCGCTCTCGTAGTCGGACTCCCTCAACTGACCCTGCACGAACTTCTTCGGGACCGGCACCTTGTACTGCGACCTCTGTTTCTGAGCCTCGAAGCTGCTGAAATCTGGAGCGGTTTTCTGACCGTCGCCGAACTTGATCACCCTGCTGGTCTGCTCCATCGTGACGATCCTCCTGCTGTTCTCCGTCGACTCGTCCATCCTCACCGTCTTCTTCGTCTCCGTGCCGATAGCATTGTGGAACGGCACTCCGGATCTGGCTTCGTAGTACTGAGGTTGAGGTTGAGGTTGCGGTTGAGGTTGAGGTTGCGGTTGCGGTGGCGGTGGAGCGTATGCCAGCTCCGGAGGAGAACCAGGCAAGAGAACCGTCTTCGGGGTGGTCGCGCGCTTTTCCTCCTTTCTCGATAGCTCCTTCGATCTCTGTTCGCGCGTCGAGATCTCTTCGATCAGCAACGACTCCTTCGGCTTTCCTATCGGGAGAAAATAGTCCCCGGTTGACCTCGGACGAGAGAAGACGAAGAAAGCGGACAGAGGTTGCACCTGGTGCTCGAACCGGTTTCACACGACGTTGCCGGGATCTCGAATCTCAATGGCCGATGTGATATTCTTTGATTTCGACGATGGACGATCGCGGGACCCGCGACTTTCGAAGGGTTTCTCGATTTTTGTGTGTTTTTTTTTATGGTTTTGTGTACTGTTTTTTTTTTAGAACGAAGGTGAAACCAGCGTGATATAGTGACCAAGAAGAGAGTAGGCGATACATGTAGAAGAAGAAGGCAGGTTAGCCACGAGCTGGTGGAGGGTGAAGATCAAGCGGGGAGATTGTAGTACGTACTTCGAGTGGCCGAGAAGAATAGAGAGAAGCAAGCGAAGAAGCGGGAAGAGAGGAGAACTTGTCTTGCGAGGTAAACAACGAGAAGGGAAGAAAGCTTGCCAGGAGGACTACTTGTTGTAAGCTGGAAAAAAGTCGAAAAAGAGTGAGACCCATTGACACAGCCTGTACCATTGTGTTCTACCGACGATCTTCGAAAGCTTTTCTCTTCGCGCAAACTCGCGAATTTAGACTTTTCGCTTTGGATGTACCATACGTTCCGGACGATTCGTCTCTTATAAAAGGAGTAAAGATCGTTTCCATCACAAACTATCGGTGAACAAACTAGGATCAGTTTCTACGTTTAAAGAACTCACTGAACGACTCACACTCACAGTGAAACAGAAAAATGACACTGATAAATCTGTCCAAACAAATAGTGTTCGTTTTCATCCTTCAGTTTTGATGCTCCGTTTTAATGTCCGTTTTTATTTTAACATTTGACTATTCTCTCTTCTGCTATTGAACCAGTGAACTGAATTCAACCATCGCGAAAAAGTATAAATACTACGGTTTTCATCTTTCATATTTATTGTGGATGGTTCATCCGCGATGTACGTCCAAAGTGAAGAAGTGTGAATTCGCTTTAACTTTATTTGCGATAGATTGTTTGCGAGACCCGTCGACCGTAAGATTTCTACAGTAGAACTTCATTTATTGGCGCGAAAGTGATTTTAACATTTCAGTGAACACAATTTCTTTTGTTGTATGTGGAATTAATGTAGTGTATATTCGCAGTCCCAGCAAATGTGACTTTTTCAGTATTTTTATAATTTACATTATGCCTCACTGTTTCAGAAAACACGTTTTCTGTTTTTAATTTGGCGAAATTCGATAATATATTTTGTTTTTCTATGCACCATAAACTATTAATTAGTGTTATTCAATTATATCTAATTTATCGAGATTCGTAAATACCTGGACCAGCGAGATTAGGTTTCACGGGTCTGAAAGTCTGATCGTCGCTTTCGTAGCCTCGCGGCTTCCAAAGGGGTGGTATTCTGCCGTCATAATCGCTCTCATAGTCACTTTCACGAAATTCATTCTTCACGAATTTCGAAGGACTCGGAGAGGGCGGGAAGATTTTTTTCGATGTCTCGAATTTCTTCTGCGACTGGTCCGTGGAGTAAACAGTTTCCTGCAAAAAGATAACACACTTTGTTGAAATAATTTCACGATTTACTGTAACGATCCGGTGACACAGAATTTTTAATTCGTAGGCCAGCAATGATTGCTATCACAAGTGACTATCACTAAAAATATCTTCCCAAACTACTCAAATGTTATCATTGATCTACAGTTCAGATTGATCTACAATTCATCTATTGTTCAGGGTCAGATCTATGGTTCCAGTGTCGAGGGGATGTCCGTCGAGTGTGATGAAGCCTACCAAATTGTCATTTCGCATAATTAATCGGTCTCTGGTATAAATTAAAGTTCGCCTGTGCGTCATAGTCGTCGGTGTGTTTAGAGGCTAGGAAACGTTCTCGTCGCTGTCTTCGTCTTCGTCGGTCATTGAGTCGGTCGGCGATGGGGAGGTGTTATTGGACGAAACGGGAGTGGGAGGAATTCCGCGTGGTAACGGGATTGGAGTGGTGTCGCGGGGCGTTGGTCTTGGAGGAGGGGCGCGCTGTAGGCGTAAGGGAAAACTAGGAAGTGGAAGGTCAGGGGTCGGAGAAAGACGAGGTTCCGGAGATAAGGAACGTGATGGCGGCTCGGGTGTGCTGATTAGTTGGCGATTCTGAGAGGCGGACGCGGTCGAATGGCTATCGGCCTTTGCGGATCGGGTAGGAATGGCGTCGAAAATGGCGGATTCTGAGAAATCGGATAGAGGCAACATTGATACGGGGTTTCGAGACAACGCGTCTGCATTTAAATTTGTCTTACCGGTTTTGTACGTTACACGGTAATCATACTCGGCTAATTTTAATCGCCAACGCAGAAGGCGTGACGTAGGATCCTTGACTGAATTGACCCAGACTAAGGATTGGTGATCGGTGATTAAGTTGAATTTGTGTCCGTAAACGTACGGTCTGAAATGCTGTACGCAGTAAACTATGGCGAGGCATTCCTTTTCGATAGTTGAGTAATTTAGCTCTGCCCCATGTAATAACCGAGACGCGTATGCGATAGGTCGATATTTCCCTGGCTCGCCTTGGCTAAGAACTCCTCCTATGGCATAGCCTGACGCGTCGGTAGTGATGTTGAATTCACGAGAGAAATCCGGATATTGCAATAAAGGTTCTGTTGTTAAAATTTCACGCAAGGTGTTAAAAGCGGACTCCTGCTCAGAACCCCATTCGAACTTCTTTTCCTTTTTCAAGAGGATAGTCGGTGGTTTAGAAATTTGCGAAAACTGATTTATGAATCGGCGGTAGTAGCCCGCGAGCCCTAAAAATTCGCGGACGCTCTTAACATTTTTGGGGCGAGGAAACTCTTTAACCGCTATTATCTTTTTAGGACACGGTTTTACTCCGTCTTCCCCGATGACGTGGCCAAGGTATGCGACTTCGCGGTGCAAGAGCCCACACTTTGAGGGTTGTAATTTCAAATTTGCTCGTCGCAACCTGCCAGCGAGCTTCTCGAATTTTGTTTTGTGCTCGGTAAGACTTCGAGCATATATGACGATATCGTCCAGGTACACGAATAATTCCGTGCCCTGGAGTCCTGTTAGAATATTATCCATTAACCGCTGGAAGGTGGCGGGGGCGTTACGGAGACCGAAGGGCATTCTTTTAAATTCGTAGTGCCCGTACGGCGTGGAAAATGCCGTCTTGGCCGCGTCCTCGGGTTCCATGCCGATCTGATGAAACCCGTTCGCGAGATCGAAGACGCTGAAGTATTTTGCGCTCCCGAGCTGGTCCAAGATCTCTAGTATGCTTGGCAGAGGGTATGCGTCTGGGATCGATTTTTCATTTAGCGCACGGAAATCGATTACCATACGCCAGCGCTTGTTGCCGTGCTCGTCCGGCTTTTTAGGAACAATCCACAAGGGGCTGTTATACGGAGACACGGAAGGAGTAACAATTTCGCTTTCCAAAGTTCCTTCATTTGCTTATCTACCTCTTCCTTGTGGATTGGTGGATATCTATACTGTTTTACATGAACCGGCATCTGATCCGTCGTTACGATTTTATGGCGTACGGCGTTCGTTTTTCCCAGACGATCTCCTGGGAGATGGAAGAGATCGTGGTGATCTCGAATTAAATTTTCGACGTGACGCTTCTCGTCCTCGCCGAGGTGACCAGTGCTTATTATGCCTGATATCTCCTCGATTCGCGAGGCGGGAGAGCGTGAATTGGAAGAACCAGTGGATATAGAAGATATGGTAGAGCTCGTGTTCGAGTTGGAATTAGAATAGAGATTGGAGTTTGCGTTTGAATTTAGCGAAATAGGGGATTGAATGGACTCCGCGGATTCCACGATTTCTTCCACCTCCTCCAGCTCCATGATCGGCATGGGGAGAGTGATATCGGATTCTGTCGTGTTTATAACCTTAATAAAGATTTTTCCGTCGGAGATGCGGGCGAGGCAATGCGGGACGAGTACACCGGTCGTTAGCTCGCACCTCGGTACGTAGCCGAATTCGGGGCCGGTGGCGAGTATCGCAATGCACGCAGAAGATCGTGCCTTAATGTGACACGTGTTTAAGTTAATGAAGGGTATGTCTTTCCCCTTCCACGAAACGCAGTGTCGGGCATATGAAATTTCCGCGCCTTTCGCGAGAAATGCTGATCCCAGTATTCCGTCGGTAGGAATTGGGAATGCGTCCGGCACGACGTGAAATTCTATTTCGGTCTCGTCGACCGTCAACATCGCGGAGCCAAGAGTTGATACGTGCCCTTCCGTGATACCGGATATATTTACAGCGTTATTGGTATTGATTGACACGCCGGGTTTTAGTAGCGAGATCTTAATTATGTTCGGTTCAGCTCCGGTAACTACCATTAAGTTCGCTTCGTCGCGAAGCTCGGGACAAGCGACCCGGACGTGGGGCACGGTGGTATCGGACCTTAGTTCGATTCGGGAGATGGCTCGCGGTTCTCCCTGGGCTCCTCTTGGCTTATTGCTCGAACTCGGTGTGGGTCGCGGGGACTCGTTTCCTCCCGTCGGGGACCCGAAGCAGACGGGAGGTTTCGTCCGTTTCCCGACTAGTTTTCACGGGGGGATGCGATTATTATACTCGCGCTTCCTGCACTCATGAATGTCATGACCCGCGTTCTTACAGTAGTTGCTGTATTTAGCGGGTGAGCGCGGTGCAACTTCCGGTCTATGTGAGTCACGGTGGGGCGGCATGTACGCATCGCGGGATCGAGGGTTATCGCGCGTGATATCGTTTCGGATGGCACGCGAATCGTGTCGCGTTGCATAGGGGGACTGATATCGGTATCTGTCCGGCGTCGGGCTTCTGTTATGATTCGCGTTATCATTATCGCGATAGGGCGAATAGGATCGCTCAGGGCGGCGGTAATCCGATCGCTGATTATAACGCGAGGGCAGGTGTGAGGTGTCGTTGTTACCAGCCTTATCGGTTCTGGATTCGGTGAATCGCACCTGTCGCTCTGGGCGGTCGTAGCGGATTTTGTCGATTTCCGCTTCCTTGTGGAATTCGATGGCCTCGTCGAAAACGCGGTTCAACGGGGCGTTGCGGTACGTGCGCATTCCGGATCGGAGGTTTGGTATTAGACCGCTTATGAAGCTATCGCGTGTCAATGCGTCTACGTCAGCAACGTTGGGACGCGATCTGTCGCAATCTAGTATCGCGGCTCGGAGGTCTTTCACGCGGCTAATGAAATCGAGGATGTGCTCGTTCGGTTTCATATATATGTTGGTCATTTCGCCGCGGTAATGATCAACTGAGTGTCGCGGTCCTAGCACATCTTTAAGGCGATTGCAGATGTGGGCGACGGTGTCTAGGTGTTCGTGTTCTATAGCTGTGTAGGCGTGACCGCGTAATTTTGTAATTATCAATTTAGCCAAGGTTTGCTCGGCTTGGATCGGCACGAGGTCACGGGCGCGACGACAAGTGCGTACGAATTGTAACACGGGCATGTTATTCCCGTCGAACGTGGGGATCGAGTCTATAGCGGCGCTTTCATCGTGTAGCTCGCGCTTCCTGACGGCATTTCGGGTTGACCGTGGCTTGGGCCGGGAAGATTACGACTCGCGACTTCGTCCGGAATTGGTATAGGTCGCGGCGTCACGCGGTGGTCTCCGAGGGCCTT
The DNA here is from genome assembly GCF_050948215.1 of Halictus rubicundus. Classification (NCBI taxonomy): domain Eukaryota; kingdom Metazoa; phylum Arthropoda; class Insecta; order Hymenoptera; family Halictidae; genus Halictus; species Halictus rubicundus. The sequence goes on from NC_135162.1 coordinate 509,280, forward strand.
AGTATCTCCTTGCAACTGGGAGATTTGTGCGCGGAGACTCGCGTTATCTGAAAGGGCGTCGCGGAGGGAGTCGCGGTCTTTCCGGTACTTTTGTCTTGCCTGCTCGGCATCGACGAGAAATTGTGATTTTTCCGCTTCAAAAGCAACTGCTTCTTCGCGGAGTCTACGCTCTTTCTCGCGGAGTTGACTCTGTAGCATTTTAATTTCATCTTCGGACATTTTCGATGAGTTATTGCGGAGATTTCCTGCGGAACCGTCTGGAGTTTTTGACATTTTGAACCGTGGTGGTTGAGATCCCACCGCTGCCACCAATTTGTTACGTCCCACGCTTGGTTATGCGATGGTAAAGACGCTTCGCGATTTTACCGCGGAGAGACGCTTCAAAATTACAACCATTTGGCTCACTCGACTCGTACGTTCGAAGTCTAGCCGGGTCCACGGTTCCACGTAAATATGTAGATATGCTACTCACCAACAGTCCTGGACAGATTGCAAGAAACAGAGACAGATGGGGCAGCCGTGCTTCCTCGGGTTGGCTACGGAGAATAGGTCGGTGTCCTTGTCCCTCTTAGGTCGATGGCTCTCTCTCTCTCTCTGAAGATGTTGGTCCTGATGCTGCGCGGCCGCGAGATGGTGCAGACGTTCGCCGAATGGATTGGATTGTTAGACACGAGAGGGCGAAACAACTGGCGTAATTAGTGGTTACAACCGGCGCGACGCGGCACTCTCTTGCGCGGGATTGGCGGGTAATAAATGGCAGGATTTGAATGGTTAACACTAAATATATATATTCAAAGAAGTAGTTGGAATACAAGACTCTTAATACTAAATATTGGAACAGCTAGATATAATAAGAGGTAGTAACGTTTGAAATGAAAACGCGAGATGTTGACGCGACCAGGTCGCGGATGAGAACCGACTTCCTCGGGAATTGTCCAGACCTCTTTCGCTCGGAGATCGCGTGGAGGGGCGCGTGACGTATTACGCGTCGTAGTGGGGCTCGCTAGAGCGCGGTGACGTAATGTCGCGCATCTTGGCGCGCCTCGGAGATGAGGAATACGGGACTTAGAATTCTATGTGATGTAATGTAGTGGCTATCTATATATTATACAACTTATGACCTAACGCGACATCTAGTTATAACCTAGCGCAGCAACACGTCGGCAGACGTGACATTATCCTTCCAAGATAATTAGCAAAGGACGCACGCTGATACTTCACTGCCTCGTCTCGTTGGACAGAGTAGAGGTACCAATGCGCGGCTGATTGGTTCACACTGGAAGGGGCAGGCCTCGTTTCACACGCATTTTCGGCTGCAGTCCATATATTGACTACTATGTAGCGGGTGACGTCGAAGACAAAACAATGGTACTACGGGCGCAGCTGAGGTGGGGATAGGCACACCTAACGGTAGGCTTCTCAAGAATGGTGACACTTTAAAAATGGCGAAATTAAAATGGTTTCAAGTGTACGCTGCACAGCGACATTGCCTTCTTTTGGACGGCAGACGAGCGGTTACGAGCTGCGACCGAGCAGCAGTACTTGTCGTCCTTACACCATGTACATATGCGACTGCCACATGATCTAATACAATTATGAATTGTTAGAGAAATTCACTTCACGGACCTGTTTTTAAAAAATCGGACACTTCAAAATTGACGAAATTAAAATTATTTGAAGTGAACGCTTCACCGCGGTACATAGCCTAGCACGGTTGGCGCACGGTAGAAGCAGAGCCCGGGAGGCTGTTAGGCTTATGGCCTCCCGGGCACAGGGCCAACCGTGCGAGGCTGTGTATCGCGATGCAGCGTTCACTTGAAATAACTTTAATTTCGTCAATTTTAAAGTTTCCGCTTTTTTACAAACAGGTCCGTAAAGGAGACACTTGAGGCTATAACCTCAATTTTTTTCAAATTTTTACAAAGGTACCTGCTACGAAAACATAGCATTTGTTTAAAATAATTGCCAAATAAATGGTGAAAAAAACATTTTTTCCAAATGACAACATTTTCGGTAAACACTTTTATGTTTTCGCTATAAGCTTCCAAAAACTCATTTTCATCGGCGTGATAGTTCTAGTCTTATAATATAATGAAAAAAGGGTGTTACGTATGGAGACGTTCTCCACGTTTATTTCGATTAGAATTTCTAATCTCTTTTCTGAGAACGAAAAGCGTCCCAACAGGCCCCTTTTATTAACGAAAGATACTGTATGCCTTCCTTATATCAAAATCTCTAGACACTCCCTTCTGGCATCCGTTAATCAATATTCTGATAGGAAATAGCCCGGATAACCTTCATTAACCCCTTTCAACGAAAATCTAACTGAGGCCTGCTTTTCATTAGAAGTGACAAAAAATGTGATTGTGACCCTACGCGACATCAAATCTTAAACAGAGTACCCCTTTCACTTTCAAGGTATATAAACCCATTCGTTTTCATCCTCTTTGGTTAGTCGAGAAGCGGTTCAGTCAAGATTCATAACCTTATAGATTCCGTTAGTTCGGTATATATTCTATTTGGCATTCAACAATCGCCATCTAACCCCGCATTGCCAGTGCGTCAACACCGTGCAACATAGGTAACAAATTCTCAAATTGTACATTCACTCGCGACACAAACAACAACATTTGTAATTATCTTAAATCAGAATCTATTTGTCTTGTTTGTTAACTCGCGTAATATACAACCCTTAATTATTGCCTAATATCCTAATCTAATAATTGAACGTTCCCACACGATACAATCTTACCGCTCGGATTGTATCAATTAAATTATATATAAGTTATGAGGCTTACTAATCTTAAATTCAAATCAACGGAGATTTCTCCCACCTAGTGGCTCCCCGGTTCCGCATTGGGTGCTTCCACGAAAACTATACCATCCTAGGGGATCCCCGATTTCGCATTGAGTTCTTCCGTATTCTAGCAGCTCCCTGACTTTGCATCAGGTACGTCTGTGAGTTTTCCACCTTCCTTTCATATCGGGTTCGCCGCGTGTCCAACCTAGTGACTCCCCGATCTCGCATTGGGTGCGTTCGCGATGTTTCATCCTCCTAGTAGCTCCTCGGTTTCGCATCGGGTGCGTCTGCGTTTGACTCCAACCTCCCAGAGGTTCCCTGATTTCGCATCAGGTGCGTCCTCGACGTCAACTATCCTAGCGACTCCCCGATTTCGCATCGGGTGCGTCCGCGTACCTAACTAACAAATTGAAACCATATTCCTGGGGTAACAACCCCTCGCCGGCCTCTCGCGTTGCTCGCAGCCCTGGCTCGTAACAAGGGTGGCACGTATTTTTACGCGTCTGTAAAATCAACAATTTTTAAAACATCGAAAAATCCATTGAGATTCGATTGATAGGTCATCATCATCGGTGAAGTAGTTTTTTAAATAATACAACATTTATAATGTTTTTCTCCCTTTGCCACGGCCACGGCACGGCGACCGGGGTCGCTGAGCATTCTTCGCAAGAATATTTCGTGAAACCCCGGCCGGGGCCCGGTCGGCTCTACCATAGGACCTCAGGGGTAAGAGGGGAGTAAACGGTTCTAGGGTTCTGGTAGCTAACCCTCGTGGTGCGCGGCACTTGGCCTTTGTTGCGAGCATCTTGAGCGCCTCTCAAGTCGCCTTCGAACACGGCCAACTCTGTATGGCATAGGAAAAACGTGCCCCGTTCCCGAACACGGTAAGACCCGTCTTGTTTGGGTCGACCTTAATACAGGGATGTGAATTTTCAGTAATGGTTCGCACTAGATAAAAAGATCAACCTAACATGCTGAATCTCTCGAAAATCCGTAAAAATTATTGTTTGCGAAATGAAACAAATAGTTTGACAAACTATATTTAAACAATTGATTTTTTTCTAGTTTTTATCTCCAGATAGAAGTGAACGCATTCTAAATATTTTCAGTAAAAATTTGATTTCTATAACTCTAATGGTCGAAAGCAACCTGTTGCGAATTAGCATCTTGCGCCGATGGCCCACGCCGTGACATTGACACTGAAGGGTGTCATAAATTAGCCCTCCCACGACACTGTCTCGCCGAAGACGAAAGAACTTTCCTGTAACCTCGGTGCAAAACACAGTCATTCTCTAAAGTCTGAAACATCGCCGCTTCGCACGAATGTACGATTGCCTAGTAAATATGATCCAAATTATATCATGTTTGGTGTCAATTTTATCAGGTGTCACGTTGCCCTGATTTTCGGGCCCGTCCGACGGCAGAAAACCTGGGCAACGGCGGGTTTTTATAGACCGTGAGGCCGGGCCACGTTCGGGCGCGCGATACGTGGTCCACCCGTGACAAACGGTGTCTCGTAGGCTCGATTTTCCCGACGGATCTTACAAGGTTCGGGACTTGGAACGAGCGCCAGACACTCGCAAGTGTCACACGAACAATTCGTAACGAACGCGAGACGCGAATTATAATACCGTACCTACGAGAACCGCGCGAGGACCTGAATAGCGGCAGCCTGGGCCAGGATTCTACGCGGAGGGAATACGGGACGTTTCCCGCGGCGGAAAGATTTCTCACAATGAAGCGTACACGAGTGTGGGCTTCGAGTTAACATTTATTCATTCCGGTCTTTTACAAGGAGCTGCCGGGATCGCCCGGCAGCGGTGTAATCGAAGCCCGCGCGATTTTACAAACTCGTACGACAGGTAGACGGTCGCCCGCGCTATTTGCACCCAGATATGCTTTCTTATGCGTCGAAACCGATCGCGGTCGCGATGTACGGCAGCCTCTATCGACAATTAGCCGGTCGAGAAGCGACCTGGTTCCGATGAAATACGCGGCAGCAAATTCTAATTGACCGTCGCCGTCGGAAGTAGCCGGAAACGGCGATACGGCACCCGTCACGTCGTCCCACCGTAGGACATCTCTAGATCGGCCATTCTCACAAAAATCGGTCACGGCACAAGTCCCCCGCGGATCCGCGACTTCGCGTTACAAATCCGGCGACGTACAACCGTAACGAGACGGTCACGCGGCCCCCCGCTATCCGGCCGGATCCGCGTTCAATCAACCCGTCCGTGTACCGACCGACGGCCTCACTCCCTCGCGATCCTATTCTAATCGCGATTTACGGCGAGCGAGGATACGTCTGGGCGCGACTCGAAGTGCGACCGATTCACAAAAACGCCAACCGAGCCAACGCGAAAAAGAACAATGTACGAAAGCCTGATCGGCACTTACCATTCGGCAACGTGGTTTCTCGGTCCTCTCGCTCGTCCGACGTTCGGCAGCTCTACCCACGTTGATCCCCGGCAGCGGCAAGCACCCAAATTACTACTCTCTTTAAGCAATATTTTAGACGACTACTCGCGACTAAATCCGGTGGCACAGTGAACCATTTCACGAAGCCCGGCTAACGCGGAAGCTAGGCGTCCCCCACTTTCTTAGTTTTCCCTGCACCCGCGCGACGCTCGGACCTATCGCTAGCTCTCGTGCGGCAGGGTCGTGCCCGGCGGTCCGGGGCCCTCGGCATCGAACTTATCGGCTAACGCTTTCCTGATGACCCGCGTTGATTGGCCGATTCTCACGGAGGAAGACATCGAGCCGTTCCCTCGGCGGACCCGCAAAGTTTTCCGGGGCGAGCGGCGACGAGGTTGAGACGATGTTCTCCTCGGGTCCATAATTCCTCGGCGGCGCCTCCGGGTTGGTAAACCCGGGCTCGGTGTTCTCCTCGGTGTTTTTCCTGTAGGGTGTCCCTCGTAGCCGTCCCCTGAACGCTTCTCTTAGAATTTCCGCGCTCCTGGGAGAAGGGAAAAGAATCCGGATCCCCCTGGGACCCGGCCACGGACCTGCAACTTCTCGTCGCGCCAATTGGCGCGGCGTTTAAAACGCGTTATTCTCCAAACTGGGTATCGGATGTTCCCAGGGAGAGCGATCGCGACAGCCGTTATCGCGGCGGTACCGCCAAAGGGCCGGCCCTGACTCTAGGTTTTGATCCGGAGGGACGTGGACAAATCTGCCACGTCACAATACATATACACATATACACATACACATATACCTACTGTACTGTACGTGACTGTACGATTACTGCTTCAAACTTAGAAGTAAACTTATAGGACATGAAATGTTTTGCAACCACTTTATTTCAACAATATTTTACTTCGAAACATACTATATAATAATACAATATTATAATACAGTATAATATAATTATTAACAATATAAAAATATAACATAATATAATACAATATAAAAATATAACATAATATAATACAATATAAAAATATAACATAATATAATACAATATAAAAATATAATGCAATATAAAAATACAATACAATATAAAAATATAACATAATATAATACAATATTACGATATTAGATCCTTAGTCTTCTTATATTTTAATTTTTCTTTTTTCGCGCGGATCTTCCAAGCTTCACGTGTTTCAACTGTGCTTGCTGGAATACTGCGTCTCGTTGTCTTCTGACCTCCTTCCTACATAGGATATTATTAATTTTGGTGCACCAGTTGCCAATAAAATTTGAAATTTTTACACTCATTATCCTTTTTCGTAATTGGTTTCCATGGTGCTCACATCTGATAAATGAAAAGTTCATTTGCGCATGCAACATGTTCTCCATGTATTCTTGGAGTTTGCTTTTGAAATAAACATGGGGCATGGCTTTGTGCAGCAATATATCCATTTTTTTCAATACATTCTGTATTGATGCATCTTCATTAAATCTGCAAAAAGATGCTTTGCACAATTGGCATTCCTTATGAGGGCTAACGGAAATGATCTTCTTTATAATTGTACAATTATCAATTTCCACCGATTCTTCTTGTGCTATATTTTCGGTATGTTGAGCCGCAGCACTCCTTTCTTCTATCATTACCTCAGACACTGCAGATTGGATGTCCCCTTCTTGTTGCTCTTCTTCTGTTAGAAGCTTCTTTAAAGTAAACAGAAAGTGCCCACTGCAGATATCTTCACAATTGAAGCCAACACTTTGGCTGGAGGCAATATTATTGATTAGCATTATTTTATATGCTGTCTGGAAGTCTTATGGAGTAGGATGTATGTTCTGATGCCCAACAGATCGTATGCATCCGAAAAAATTTTCCAAGGGATCTTGATTAATTAATCTTGTTTTGAAATTTTCAAATCCCTTTGTCTTCAAAAATCTCCATAACATTTGAAATCCGGAGATAGTCTTTATCCAATTCTTCAAGCATAGTGCTCCAGACACTGGCATTTTTTAGGCTGAATGGACATACCGCATACATTTCAGGCTTCTTACTGCATCAGACCAGAATTCTTCGTGTGCACTTGTTTTTGATAAAACCGTCCTCAGTGGAGTTTCTGAGACTGCACTGTGCCCATTAACGGAGTCGAATACGTTGTTGAAGAAGTTAAGGACTTCCGCTGTCGTGAGGCCTTCCTCCTTTGGTATTCTTAACGGGCCTTGGTCTGTTTCTACAACGCCTATAATAATGAATATTTTATCAATTATACAGGCATAACAGAACGTCCATACTATTCATATAGCGAAATATAACTTTTACTTACATTGGTGGAATTGGCTAAGGAATCCTATATGTGACGCCACTGTTTCGCTGAACACTTGTGATGCGTACTTCACTTTCATTTTTTTTATCTTTTGAGGAACCACATGTTCATTTGTCAGTTTCTTCATCATAGGGCGTACCACATATCCAGAGACATCCATATTGTACGCCTGTTCGATGGTTTTCCACGATGCGAATTGCCTTTCACATTCTTTTCTTCCTGGTGTCACATTAATTTCCAGGTCCTTATTTAATAAGTTGTTCCTCACTCCTTTTATTAAATGTGGCGGATCATAGAATGGTATCAATGGAATACCATCTATTTCAATTATGTCACCTATAAGTACAAAATGATTGCATTGATTCACAATATTATATTTTTTAAATTATACGAAAAACTTAATAATGTATACATACGGTGCTCTTCTCCCTGTTTCCATTTTTTCGCCCATTGTGTCTGCCTGTAATATGTTGATGGCAGCAACATTTGATGATCCTTGATCACATACAGTGGCAACAACTTGTAATCCAGTTTTCTTCGCTGCTTTCATGATGTCCTTGATGCACTGTATTAATTGTGGCGTTTTTGTTTGGCCGTCACAATAATTGTAGGAAATGGGCATTTTCTACCCACTGTGTAGTCCTCTTAGCATGAAGACAAGGGCGTGATCGGCAAATCTTGAAGTTCTTCTTCTGCCCCAGTATTCGAAACCTATTATCTTGCCCTTACTACTATCGTAGTCAATATGAGGCTTCAATGACATTTCGTCCCACATCACTACGCACAACTTTTCTTGAGCTCTCATGGTATCCGCTTGACTGCGTAGGTGGGTCATTACAACTTGTGATACTCCAGTCCCGACTGGAATTTTCCTTAACATTTTCTTCAGTGTATTTGCACTTGGCAAATTACACAATTTCCTCAGGAGCTTGTATGATTTTGTTGACTGCTTGAGAAGTGCTAAGGCCAATATTTTCTCATCAGTTGTGTAGCGTCTTCCCTGAAAACATATTTTCTAATGTTACAAACAAATTACAATAAAATAATACAATAAAATTACAGCATATATTACATAGTAGCAATAAATAGTTAGAGGTCAAATACAATCATATAGCCATGTCCTAACACAAAACCAGTTATAGTTAAAAACCATAAAAATGTAGAAGCAAAGATGTATGTAGATGTAGAACCGAATAAGTAGAAACTATGAAAAATAAGTAGTATAGAAGAAATTTAGTAGTAGTTATATGAAGAAACTATAAGCGAGATCAGTCTTTCAAGCACAATCAAGTATGTAGGGTGGGTTCATCGTCACTGGAGCACATCTTCAAGCACATTGTGCAACTTCATGCATGTGAAACAGCATGTAAAAGAACATTACAATTGTAAAGATTACCTTTCTTACGGCCTGCATCACATCATGTTGACCCATGTGAACAATAATAGTATTTATTATTTTATTTAATATAATGTGACTGGTATGATTTGTTGTGGCAAATATTATATTATTACATAATATATTATATATTATATTATATATTACATATTCTATTATATTATTTATTACCATGTATGTTATTAATAGACTGCAGATTTTATGCATTTATGACAGAAATGAGTAGGTGTAATTTAGAACAGTAACAACAGTAGCAAAATTTAAAGGTACTGTTATATTATTTACAATCTATTAAACATAATCAAAAAAATTAAATTTTTATTTCAACCCAATTTGTTGCAATTCAGATAGAAAGTTTTTATTTTGCATAAAGATCCATAGTCTAGTTATTAACTACATCTACAATTTTATTTACCTGTGGCATGGATTTGGATGTCCGTAATTGCATTTCGATGAACATCCTCTGCGTGGTGGATAGATTTTCAAATCTATTTATTAGATTAGATTCTGACAACGCAGTTGCTCGTTCCAATCGTGCCCTTAAATCGTCCCTCTTCTTGTGCGCATAATGGTTGCGTTTTATTAATCTTCTAGCGACTTTGTACAATCTTGCTGCATTAGGAGTCAATTGACATCTTTTCACGTTGCTCTGCAGCAGTTGATTTCTTTGTGTCTTCTGTGGAGTTGAACACAATTCTATCTCTCCTGATACTGTTGAGTGACCTGGACCAGCTACTTCGTGTTTGTTAACATCCCACGCTGTGTCTTCACAAATTGTTTTGCAGCATTGATGTGTAGCAGAGGCTGGATATTCTTCTGCTTTTGTACTTCCAGATGCATATTCTTCGTTGCCACTCTGCACTTGCAAATGCAAAATTGGAACAGCATCATGTCTCAATCTTCTTAGTTGAGTATACTGCAGAAATGAATCTTCTCCAAAGTGTTTATAGCATACTCTGTATTTCCGCCTTTCAGTGCATGCCAGTTCAAGTATCATAGGACACTGAATTTTTTTGGCCCAAGACCAGCGTAGTAACACCCGACGAGCACCGTGGAACTGCACAAGCTTTCACCATTGTTTTAATTTTCACAATAATTTTTCACTGTATCTTATGCACAATAATTGTTCACTTAATATATTTTATGTCTTTATCCACTTTTTGCACTTGCTGCTGCACTCCTCTGCACCTCACTATCCTAAAACAAAATTAAGAAAATGTTCTAATTAATGCACAAAGTAAAATTCGAAAAATAAGCTCAAAAATAAGTTCACTAAGTGTCCCTCAATTTTGAAAAATTAATTCTAAAATTGATTTGACACTGAGCAAAGTATTTTTTCAATATTTCTTCAATATTTCCTGAGCTTATTAATCGAATTTTCTATAATATAAAGAAGTTATATATAATATAAAAGAAGCTTGGAAAATCTGGTTCTGAAGATTGTTGAAAATCAGCAACGGTCCGCGTGGTCCACAGCAACAACAATCAAACAATTGACAGCAGTTGATAACTCAATTCGGGACCATCCGTTCATACACATTCATACAGCAGTGGTTTTGGCGGCAATAGTAGCGTCGAATAGCAGCAAAGATTCGAACATCAGTCTTGTCCAATCACGTTTAATCACGTGATGTGCCGTGAACGTGGTGCTATCTAAGCTCATTCGCTGGGCGCGATCGAGATTGAAGTTATGAGAGGCTGCTCGGACCTCCTTCGCTCGGCGTCCTAGTGGAGGGGCGGATGACGCAGCCGGCGCGATGGTGGGGCGCGTGACGCGCGCCTGGCGCGATAGTGGGGCTCGCTAGTATTCGGTGACGTAATGGCGAGCGCTTTCGCGCGTCGCGAGGCGGAATGACGGATGAATTGTTTCGTTCGTGTATAAATATCTTTATTATTAACGGAACAAAATAACAACTGTTGCCTGCAGAATTAACTTTGGGCAACTGTTTCACGGAGCCAGTAGACTCTCGCGGTACAAGAAGTAACGAAGAATTTCCGAATAAAAGAGACGAGTTTATAGCGAGTCTTCGAACACAAGTCGAATTGCCGAGTAAAAAAAGAGACGAGTTTCTAACGAGTCGTCATACGCAAGTAGAATGTAAGTCGAACGAGTGTCGAATCTAAGTTGAAGTCTAGATGAAGTCTCGCGGAAGTCTCGTTGTAGTCTGATTGTAGTCTGTCTTCTGTCCCGGGGTCCGGTCGCTGGTCACCTCGATGGTGCCAAAAAAAAACATCCCAACTTGGGGGAAAAGTCCTTCTCATTCGCTGGCTGACCTGAAGGGTAAGAATCTTCCGGGACAACCCTCACCGGTGGAGGAGGAAGTCTCCACCCACAAGTCAAACCAGGAAAATTAGAAGAAGAAAAACGAATTGCAGGACCCCGGAACAACCCGAGTATTTAGCGTATGTGGCTCGCGAACGAATTTATTGCCCCTTAGCTTGGGTCCGGTGACGACGGTTAAGGGGCACGCGCACGTGTGGCACAAGAGGGGTTGAGCTCTTGGCCTGGTCGACGCTTGTGCGGGCTATAAGGCCCGCTTTGTTCGAATCCGGAACCTCCGGTACATTGCGGGTGGTACGCGGAGCGAGGATTTCCCGGATTGAACTTTTATGGCCACTTTCCAATGCCATCAGCTAAAAAACCCTCGAGAGCCGTGGGTACGGCCACTCGAGAATTAGCATTCGTCTAATTTTCGAAGGATGGCTAGAAATCTGGGAAGGGCATAAATTATGCTTTTCAGCTTTAACTTTATGCAGCTGTTGCCTCGCGACGATTGACTATATGTAAAAAGAAAATCTTGGTAGGATCGAACAACGGACTTAGAATTATTCTTATGTTATGGATATTGTAACGTGGACCTCCACTCGCCGCGTAGGAAGGCGGGGGCGGGGTCCACTCCGGGAATTTATGGGCTCAGAGGCCGGGCCGCGTACGGCCGTGAATACGCGGTCCTCCCGGTACTAACCGATTCTCGAAGGTTCTCGGAAATCGGGAAGAGCCTACTGCTCGGGCGCCAGGCACCGGACGGGTGCCACGCGAAACGAGAACGAAGTCCGCCCTTAGCCGAAGCTGAGGGCGGGAGGTGAACCTTCGGGAACCGCGAGAAGGTCGAGAGGCGCGAGAAGGGCCGGGGGTTCGGACACGGAAGGGAACGAGGACAGCCCTCACGGCAGGGCGGATCGCGCAGGTGGAAATATCGGTAGTCAGACTGGGCTCTACAATTTTATTGGCGTCGGTTGTTTTACAAAGCCGCGGCCACGTGGCCGCACCCGAGAGCCCGCGCTCTTCGTACAAAGTTTGCGGTAAGTTGAAGGGTTCGCAACGCGCTGTTGTCGATCGGTAAAATACGCCGCGGGGGTGCGGTAGATCGGCACGAGAATAGCCCCTCGCCGAAGCGAGGGTTTCGCGGCACGCAGGTGGTCGGCGCGATCACGGTATGACTGTCGCGGCGCGATTTCGGTTCCGACGGACGGCGAACGCTCGGCGAAATCTTCGCGATAGACTATGCGACGGCTCGATAGGAATAACGCGAAATGTAACGTAACAAACAGATGGTTGCAAACGATAACGGCGGCAGCTCCTCCGAGGAAGACTTCCGCGCGATATTTTTCCGGGAACTCGCAGCCGCGACTCAAGGTACCGGTGAATTCGGTACTAACGGAATGTCCGAGGCGAGAAGCGCCTCGGCGCGCGAAAACTCGGGGAACGAGACGCGATATTACGCGTCCGACGGGCGACCCGCGAGCTCGCGTTGCCGCGAGGGCACGGGATCGTCGTCGGCCGACCTCGTCTGTTCCCCGACAGAGCCTGGCGAACCAACTCGCGAAAAATACACGAAAAGGGTCACTTAAGGGACTCACCGTTCCTGTCGGTACTATCTCCGCCTTCTGTCGCGGTATTGCCCGTCTCGCTCGGGATGGTCCTGCGGTAATTCGGCTCCTGCCTTGAAACGGTAACAGGGTGGACGTCCCGCTGTAGCTCGGGATTATCACGGCACGCGCGTCGCGTGTACGATAGGCGGACGGATTTCGGTAACTTGTGCAACACCGCGGTCCGGGCGAATTCGATAGATTTTGGGTTCTGTGTGGTACAGTTCGGAAGTCACCGCGACAGTAATTCGGCCTAGTCCGTTCGCGTTACGGCAGGGTCCTCGCATCCCCACTCCTGGCCGTAGTCCGGCTTTTCTTCTAATAGGGCGCGCGTCTGGCGCGAAATTCGGAACTCGCAGGATCGTGCCTACGTCGGGTCCTTGGGCCCCAGACCTTACGCGAAAATCATTCCGAAATTGAAACGCGGGGCAGATCGGTGACCTACCCCGGTATGGAGAGGGGGGGGGGCGCCTACACCACCCTCGCCGAGGCCCCTTGCAATTGGCTAGGTGAGGTGACGGCAGGACCGCGAAATAGGTTGTCGGATGGTCGACAGGGGCCTTCGTCCCGCTTCGTCACCTCCGGGTTGTCTGGCCCGTGTGCGGCGTCGCCCATTCCTCGTTATTACCGGTGCACCGGATTTGCGTAATGGCCATGGTTTGGCGTAGGTGGTCCCGCGAAGCGCTGTGCCCTTTCTTCAGGTCGGCTGGATGTCGGGGTGCCGCTCGCGTACCTGAAACTTGCCGGGCTCGGCGTGCGCGAAAGGGTGAAAGTACGCGTTTCCTGTCGATTCGGGAGTTCCTCGGGGAGCGCTTCCTAACCTATCGAGCCGTGGTTCTATTCGCGACAACGTGTTTTACGGCAGTCCGGTCCCTTCGTTCGGTTGTTAGGGACCCTTAAGGGCTGCGGGGTTTGTGCAACGTCACAACTCCCCCCCCCCTTAAACCGGACCGGACTGCTACGGTATGTCCCCCTCGCGACCCCTCGCTCGATTGGTTCTGGCGCGGTTCCCTTCGGAAGTCTCCCTTTACATTCGCGGAGCCTTCACCGGCGGACGAACACTCGGACTCGACAAACGAATAACCAGATCCTGGAAGTAGAACAACGGGACTAGGTGGTATAATTAATTTGGACGCAGTAAATCACACGGTAATTCTTTTTATTTTCTTTTTTTTTTTTCGATAATGTTTGCCCTTCTGGGTGGGGGCCCGAAACACCTTAGGTGGTGCTACCGCGATAACAGGTTGGGCGGTACCACGAGACGGTAGAAAAGAGAAAAAAAACAACAAATATCACACGCATAAGTATTAATTATTACACAAACAAAAAAAAACAACAAATATCCCACGAATAAGTATGAATTATTACTGAATCCCTTGTCCGGGAGTCCCCCCCGGCGCGGTACGATAGTGTTGGGCCCTTGGCCCCGGCGGCGTCGGGAGTACTCGGGTGGTCTTCCGCCTTACCCTCGGTTGGCGGGACGGGTCTCCTTCTCCCAGGACGGGCCGCATTTTGGGCAGGTGCGCACGGAGCACCCCTGCCGGCCGCAACGGTAGCAGTGCGGCGCCGGGGGTTTAGGGCACCGGTCCCTCCGGTGCCCGGCTTGGCCGCAGTTCCAACATTCGTTGGGTCGCACCGGAGGGTTTTGTTTCTCGTCCTGGGCCTGTCGCCAATACTTTTCCCGCTTATCGTGGCGGGCGTTCTTCGGCCGGCGACGAGCTGGCGGGACCGCGGCGCAGGGCACCTTGGCTGCGGTATGGGAGGTGGCCGGCTTCTCCGGGACGCGGGATTTCTGGTCCACCCGCTGGACCGGCTGCGGTAGTGGCTGCGGCGTGGGCCGTAGCGGCAGCGGTAGAGGGGGGGTCATCCCCTCGATAGGCCCCAGGAGGTCCCCTACGGGTACCTCGGGCCGGGCAGGGAGTTGTCGATACTTCGGAGGTTACCTCCGGTTGGGCGAGAATCGTCTCGTCCAGCTCCCGGATTTCCTGGGTGATCTGCTTCTGGTGTTTTGCCACCAGGAACAGATGGCTCGTCATAGCCTCGACCTGCAGCTCTAAGCGCCTCCGTTTGTTCAGCGCCTCTGCGATACTCTGTGCCATCTGTGGGTTGGGGTTACATGTAGGATCCCTGATCATGCGAGTCCGTTACTCGGTGGTGTGTACGTCTTGAGGTCCGCTACGTGGGCTTTTCCGACCTCTTTCCCGTCTAATGTGGTCAGTCGATAGACCACCGACGAGAGTTTTTCGCGGACGCGGAAGGGCCCGCCATATTTGGGGCACAGTTTCGCGGCGATATTCTGAGCGGCGGATGATAGAACGCGTTGGCGTCGCAAAACCAAGTCGCCGACCGCGAATTGTATTTCTCTCCGGCGAAGGTTATAATATTTCGCCTGGGATTCGTATGCCCTGTCGAGATTTTCCCCCACCCAGTGACGTAGGGTGGATAGTCGCGAGACGCGACTTTTCCAATCGCCGGTATGGGCGAGTTCCGTATCGGCCGTCGGTTCTCCGTCCCCTCGTCGGCATATTTTCGGTCTTGGTTCCCGCCCAAAATTCAAAAACGCGGGTGAGGATTGGAGTGCGGTATGGTACGCGGTGTTGTACGCGAAGCGGAAGCTCGGGAGATTCACGTCCCAATCGCGATGATCGCGACCGATATACGATACTATCATCGTTTTTAATACCCGATTGACTCGTTCTACGGGATTCGCCTGCGGGTGATATGGGGGCGTGGTTGAAATGGTAATCCCGTAGGTTTTCGCCAATTCGTGTATCGCCTTATTTACGAACTCGGTCCCGTTATCGGTGTGGATCACCTCGGGGGTACCCCACCGCGAAAATACGTGGTTCTCGAGGGCCTCGGAAATTTTTACCCCGGTTGCGCGCCGGAGGGGACAACATTCGATCCATTTGGTAAATAAATCCTGCACCACCAGGAGGTATTGATGTCCGGCTTTACTTGGAGGAAGCGGGCCCATAATATCGGCGGCAATTACCACCCACGGGGCCCCGACACGACGTCGTCCCATCAGCCCGGAGGGGAGTTTTTGTTCCACCTTCGTCAACTGGCATGTGGGACAACGTCGCACGTACTCCACCACGGTACGGAACATGCCCTGCCAAAAATAACGGGTCGCGATTCGATGGTAAGTTTTCTCGACTCCCAAATGGCCCGCTTGCTCCTCGTCATGGGCCTCTCGCAAAATTTCGGTAACGCGATCCTCGGGTATTACGAGCTTCCACTCGTCGAGATCGCTTCCGAGCATTTCGGTGATCAAGGGATCGTTTCTTCGGTAGTACAGTTGCCCCTCTCGGATCGCCCACCCGGGGTGCCCCTTCGGGTCGCCCTCTACCGCGCGAAATTTCTCTTCGTACCACCCCATTTTAGTCGCGGCGACAATCGGTAATTCCCCCTCCCCCTCAGCCGCGACCTCGTACATTCGCGAGAGTGCATCCGGCACGTGGTTTAGTGCGCCCTGTCGATACGCGATCGCGAAATCGTACTCCAACAATTGTAATGCCCAGCGCGCCAGTCTCCCGGAAGGGTTCTTCAGGGTCCGCAACCAACGTAGACTATGGTGGTCAGTAATTACCGTGAAGCGGTAACCTTCTAAGTAGGGGCGGAACTTCTGTACGGCCCAGACGATCGCGAGGCATTCCAATTCGGTAGCGGAGTATTTTCGCTCGGCCTCGGTTAAGGCTCTGCTCGCGAACGCGATAACCCTTTCCACCCCCTCGATTTCCTGGGCCAGGACGGCCCCCAGCCCTACGGTGCTCGCATCGGTCTGGAGGACGAACGGAATATCGAAATGTGGGCAAGCCAGGGTCGGGGCAGTCGCGATTAATTCTCGAACTTTTTCGAAGGCGGATTGTTGGCCGTCTTCCCATCTCCACGCCTGTCCCTTCCGAAGCAGGATGTTGAGCGGCTCCGCGATTGTAGCGAAATCCGGGATGAATCTTCGATACCACGAAGCCATGCCGAGAAATCGCCGCAGTTGTCTTATATTCCGCGGGGCGGGAAAGGACAGGACTGGCGCGACTTTTCCGACATCGACTTTCAACCCTTCCCTACTCACCACGAATCCGAGATAACGTACCTCTTCCCGACAGAATTCGCATTTTTCCGGGTTAACGAGCAGTCCCGCGGATTTAATTCGTTCGAAAATCTTCGCGAGCCACGCGAGATGATCTTCGAAGGTCGTGGTCGCGATAATAATATCGTCCAAATACGCGAATGCATTCGGCTCCATTTCCGGGCCGATAAGTCGATCTAATAATCGCTGAAACGTCGCGGGAGCTCCCGTGAGCCCGTACGGCATCCTTTTAAATTGGAATAACCCTTTACCCGGAACGGTAAAGGCGGTAATTGGTTTACTCGCGTCTTCGAGCGGGATCTGGAAGTATGCCTGACTCAAATCGAGAGTGGAGATGTATCGCGCGGCTCGTAATTTATCGAGAATGCTTGACATAATCGGGAGCGGGTACGCGTCCTTCTTGGAAACCTCGTTAACTTTCCGAAAATCTAAACAGAACCGGTATTTGCCGTTCGGTTTCTTGACCATTACGATAGGGCTTGACCACTCGCTGATGGAAGGCTCGATAATATCGTCCGCGAGTAAGGCGTCGACTTCGCGATATATCGCCTCTTGTACTTTCGGCGAGACCGGATAATATCGCTGCTTTATTGGTCGGTTTTCTCCGACATCTATCCGGTGTTTGGTCAAGTTGGTGATGCCCGGCGAAATGGCAAAGTCCGTGAGTGCAGTTTCCAAGAATTTACGGAGCCGCTCCTGTTCGTTGTCCGTTAAGATACGGAGGCCGCAGCAGAGTGGGGAACGCGATAAGGAATCGAATGGAAATTCGACCTGGGGTCGCGACGCAAAATACCACACCGCTCTGTGGTACTCAACAACGATACCAAATTCCGCGATTACGTCGATCCCTAGTAGTAACGGATTCACGAGATTGTCGAGAACGTACGCGAGAATGTGACGTGTTTCGTCGCGAATCTTTAAGGTAACGCTTGCTTGTTCGGTTGCTCGGTCGACCGATCCCGTGGCCAGCAGGAATAAGCAGGGGCGTGGGGCCGCGAAAACTTGCACGGAATCGCCGAGAACATCGATTACTTCGCGACTGATAAACGATATCGAGGATCCGGAATCTATCAAGGCGCGAAATACGTGAGTTCCGATATGCGCGTCGAGGACCAATAACGCGGGACGCGACGCAAAATTGTTCTCGTTAGGTTGTTCGGTAATTCGGGTGTTAGTTAACGAGTCGGGAGCCGCTTCGGTTCCTCCGAGCGGCTCCTCTGCTGGTTTCCCGCCCCCGGGTTGCATCGAGTGCACTGGGGCGTCCGTACGTTCGGTTCGCCACAGCGATAGCAGTGCACCCGAGGGGTCGCGGTACAATTTCGCGATCGGTGCCCGATTTTCCGACAATTCCAGCACGTGTCGTCGGCCGTCGGGTGTTTTCCCGTCGGCGCGTCGGCTCGGCGGTC
Source organism: Halictus rubicundus (assembly GCF_050948215.1). Lineage (NCBI taxonomy): Eukaryota > Metazoa > Arthropoda > Insecta > Hymenoptera > Halictidae > Halictus > Halictus rubicundus. Next base: position 527,575 of record NC_135162.1, read on the forward strand.
TTCGGACGCGGTCGTGCCCGTTCGGTCGGTCCCGACGCGCGGCTGGTTCGTCCGCGGTCGGGCTCGGCCGTCGGGATTCGTTTCTCCGCGAGAACAGCTGGCCGTCGGTACGGTTCTTCGCCCTAGCGAAGCGTTCGGTACGGTGGGTCGGTGATCGCGGGGACGGGAGGGACCAGCGTCGTAGCGCGGCTCCGCGTATTCCCCCTCTTCCTCTCTTCGCAACATATTCACGCGCTCGTATCGGGCCGCGGCTAAGTCGGGTTCTCTTCCATACCCCCCTGCCCTCTTACTGTAACGCCGCGGATCGTACGCGAATTCTTTATTTGATAACCCATGATAACGGTAGGCTTCCGCGTTCGCGGGGGATATTTTATTTTCGGCTTTTCGCAACCCGTTTTCGAGTTCCTTAAGGCACGATACTAATCCCAAGGGGACCACGGCCCGTAATTCCGCCCTAGCGCCCCAGAAAATATATTCCATGCATTTTTCCTCCGGCCACGGTGTCGCGAGACGATTCAACATCGTTTTCATGTACGTGAGATAGTCGCGTACGGGTTCGTCGGGGCCCTGTCTCCGTAATCTAAGATCCCTTTCGAGGCGTTCCTCATAGTCGGGATCCCCAAAATTCTCTCGCCACGCGCACACGAATTCGCGCCAAGTCGCGAAATCGTCGCAAGTGTCGTACCAGAGGGCGGCCACGCCGGAGAGGCAGATCGGCAGACAGCGTAGGAGGTCGGTATCGTCTAAATTAGCGCATTTCCGCATGCCCTCTAACCGAGAGAGAAACGTTTCGGGGTCCTCCCCTGGGGCACCGGAAAAGCGGATGCGCCACTCGCGCAGGACCTCGTACGCGGCCGGTCGCCGGATCCCCCGCAGCGAGGCCTGGCTCGACTCGTCCTTGGCCGTTTGCATCGGACGCGTTTTGTTCGGGTCGGGGACACGACGCGGTTGGGGTACGGGTAGGGTCAGTTCTGTCTTAAACCGCCCGTCTCCTAATAAATTTCTCCCCGGTTTACGGTTTTCCTCGGGAGTTTTCGGGGGTTTTCCGAAGGAGTCCCCCCCCGGATCGCCCTCACGGTGCGGGCGAGGGGTTCGTTCCCCGGGGTCCCCCGCACACTCCTCGTAAATAGACCGGTCGTCCCCCTCTCCCCGCCAAACCCAGTGTAGCTTCGAGGGTTTCTCGGAATCCATTCCGACGTACGGTACGGATCGCTTCGTCCTCTATCGAAGGACGGTAAACACGCGCCGGCAAGGCCTCTCGACGAACCGGGATGTTTACGCGAGCGGGCTGGCTGTTTTTATACTCGGCTCAACGTACTGCCTCGAGAATCTTCGGTTACAGGCCCGAACGATACCTAACGTTAACGGTTGGCCTTGAGCGTTTCTCGCGTTACCCGACAAACAACTATTGTTCTCGATATTAGGATTTCTCCCCTCGCCCCGCACTCCAATCGTCCTTCTTATCGAAGTTTATTATTTACCGAAGCGAAAGTCGCGGGGTTTATTGCGCGACGAAGCGGAACAGGCGCGACATCAATGATCGCGCGACAAACAAACACAAAAAAAAAATAACAAACTAGACTAAGGATTACACGGACAAGGGGACCGGGTGACGACGTTAGATACGGAACACGTTCGCCCCACCTCCAAGACGTACACTCCCCGGATCGGTAATTCCAATAATACGAAATATAATACCAAACTAAAATACCATTGAATAACATGCGCAAAACAACGAGTTGGTTCAGTTCCGGGGTTTCTTCCCGAGAAATTCGCAAGACGCACGAAACGCGGTCGAGCGTGTCCTTCCTAATTCGCCGGTGATTTGCAACCATCTGTTTCCGCGTAATACGCGTCGCACCGACTTTCCCGAAACCGCGGAACGTGATTTTATCTGCGCGAGTCCTTCGCTACCTCCGTGCCTCTCTCCGTTATTAATAACAAAGAAAAGAAGTCCTTTTTGAGAGAGAGGTCCCTGTTCGGGCGCCAATTTGTAACGTGGACCTCCACTCGCCGCGTAGGAAGGCGGGGGCGGGGTCCACTCCGGGAATTTATGGGCTCAGAGGCCGGGCCGCGTACGGCCGTGAATACGCGGTCCTCCCGGTACTAACCGATTCTCGAAGGTTCTCGGAAATCGGGAAGAGCCTACTGCTCGGGCGCCAGGCACCGGACGGGTGCCACGCGAAACGAGAACGAAGTCCGCCCTTAGCCGAAGCTGAGGGCGGGAGGTGAACCTTCGGGAACCGCGAGAAGGTCGAGAGGCGCGAGAAGGGCCGGGGGTTCGGACACGGAAGGGAACGAGGACAGCCCTCACGGCAGGGCGGATCGCGCAGGTGGAAATATCGGTAGTCAGACTGGGCTCTACAATTTTATTGGCGTCGGTTGTTTTACAAAGCCGCGGCCACGTGGCCGCACCCGAGAGCCCGCGCTCTTCGTACAAAGTTTGCGGTAAGTTGAAGGGTTCGCAACGCGCTGTTGTCGATCGGTAAAATACGCCGCGGGGGTGCGGTAGATCGGCACGAGAATAGCCCCTCGCCGAAGCGAGGGTTTCGCGGCACGCAGGTGGTCGGCGCGATCACGGTATGACTGTCGCGGCGCGGTTTCGGTTCCGACGGACGGCGAACGCTCGGCGAAATCTTCGCGATAGACTATGCGACGGCTCGATAGGAATAACGCGAAATGTAACGTAACAAACAGATGGTTGCAAACGATAACGGCGGCAGCTCCTCCGAGGAAGACTTCCGCGCGATATTTTTCCGGGAACTCGCAGCCGCGACTCAAGGTACCGGTGAATTCGGTACTAACGGAATGTCCGAGGCGAGAAGCGCCTCGGCGCGCGAAAACTCGGGGAACGAGACGCGATATTACGCGTCCGACGGGCGACCCGCGAGCTCGCGTTGCCGCGAGGGCACGGGATCGTCGTCGGCCGACCTCGTCTGTTCCCCGACAGAGCCTGGCGAACCAACTCGCGAAAAATACACGAAAAGGGTCACTTAAGGGACTCACCGTTCCTGTCGGTACTATCTCCGCCTTCTGTCGCGGTATTGCCCGTCTCGCTCGGGATGGTCCTGCGGTAATTCGGCTCCTGCCTTGAAACGGTAACAGGGTGGACGTCCCGCTGTAGCTCGGGATTATCACGGCACGCGCGTCGCGTGTACGATAGGCGGACGGATTTCGGTAACTTGTGCAACACCGCGGTCCGGGCGAATTCGATAGATTTTGGGTTCTGTGTGGTACAGTTCGGAAGTCACCGCGACAGTAATTCGGCCTAGTCCGTTCGCGTTACGGCAGGGTCCTCGCATCCCCACTCCTGGCCGTAGTCCGGCTTTTCTTCTAATAGGGCGCGCGTCTGGCGCGAAATTCGGAACTCGCAGGATCGTGCCTACGTCGGGTCCTTGGGCCCCAGACCTTACGCGAAAATCATTCCGAAATTGAAACGCGGGGCAGATCGGTGACCTACCCCGGTATGGAGAGGGGGGGGGGGCGCCTACACCACCCTCGCCGAGGCCCCTTGCAATTGGCTAGGTGAGGTGACGGCAGGACCGCGAAATAGGTTGTCGGATGGTCGACAGGGGCCTTCGTCCCGCTTCGTCACCTCCGGGTTGTCTGGCCCGTGTGCGGCGTCGCCCATTCCTCGTTATTACCGGTGCACCGGATTTGCGTAATGGCCATGGTTTGGCGTAGGTGGTCCCGCGAAGCGCTGTGCCCTTTCTTCAGGTCGGCTGGATGTCGGGGTGCCGCTCGCGTACCTGAAACGTGCCGGGCTCGGCGTGCGCGAAAGGGTGAAAGTACGCGTTTCCTGTCGATTCGGGAGTTCCTCGGGGAGCGCTTCCTAACCTATCGAGCCGTGGTTCTATTCGCGACAACGTGTTTTACGGCAGTCCGGTCCCTTCGTTCGGTTGTTAGGGACCCTTAAGGGCTGCGGGGTTTGTGCAACGTCACAATATATACATATATAATGTTATAATACTGAAATGAATAATAGTAAAAATATAACGATATAAAATATAGATTATAGAATATGAATATATAACGAAATGACTTATGAGGTATGAATATTATGTATGTATATATATTAAACCTTATTGTTAACTTATTCCTATACTTAACCTAAGATGCGTCGCGGATGACGTCATCGTCAACACGTCGGTCACCCGACGTGACAGTACCAAACGCCGGCGTCGAGCCGCACGTTCCAGGGTTTACGTCCGTTACGTGCGAACTCGCGCCGCGGTGGGCCGGGGACGAAACCATCCACACCTCGCGAGCTCAGCTGACGCCAGGAACCGTCACCAATTCACTACACCATCGCTGAGCCGCGGAGGTTCCCGACGATCCCATCCGGGGCCAGGGACACGCTCACCGGGTCCGAGACAGCGAGCCGCGCCTCGCCCGCGAGATCGAGCCACCGCACCAGATTCTCTCGCGTACCAGCACGACGAGCTGCGCTCGCCCCGCGCCCCGCGGACCGTAAGGGGCCGCCTGTAGCACCGTCGTTCGCCGCCGAACGGCGATCCGCACCGCAGTCGTCTACCGAAGGACGACGCTCCGTAATCGCAACCGACGTACACCGGGTATCGTCGCGAAGCCGACTCTCCGGACCTGCCCGCCGTTTCGGAGCACCGCTGTTCCCCGCGCAGTTAAGATAAGAGTTGGTTTATAACGCGTTAGTTTGTAAGATTATAGATTATAAGTCATTACCGAAACCATGCGAGTTATCGGGTCGTCCACTCTCGTTGTTTTATAGATCGGCCGAGTAACAGATCCGGCAATACGACCTGTCGGAGCCGGGCCCACCGGAAATCCTGATCATCGGACAGAATAAAGTCTTTTCTTTAAGTTATTATCATGGAAATCGGAATTTATTTATTTCTTAAACACCTTCCCCCTCCCCAAAGAACCCTGGTCGCTGAGCGAATCCAGAGGAGGGAACGCACGCCTCGCCCGCGCTTCACGCGACGAGACGTGTACCGTTACAATATCTATATCTTTGGTAGTCAAGTGCAAAGGGACTAACGCAAGCAATTCTTCATGAATAGAAAAATCATAATCTATTATCCTGACAAATATTGATAATTGACTTACGTCCGTTACATCTGTACTCTCGTCAACGCATAAGGAAAAGTAACAACATTTTTCTAACAATATTTTTAATTTATTTTCTGTATAAGCATTAATGTCATTAATTCTATTAGCAATGGTATGCCGCGACAGCGAAACTGTTTGAAAACTTTCAATTGCATCTTTAATGTCAAATATTTTTGCCATTTCTATAGCACATTTTTTAATAAGTTCTCCATCAGAGAAACTTTTTTTGGATCGTGCAATTTCTAAAGCGACAGTATATGAAGCCGCAACGTTTTTTTGCTGAATCGTATTTAAATCACCATCTTGGATTTCATTCTCACTTTGGTATTGCAGCTTTAATCTTTTTATTGTCTCCATTCGACATTCTATGGAGCACTTATCATACTTTCTTTATGATAGTTATCATAATGACGAGCAATATTAGTTTTTTTCATGTTTGCAAGTTTTTTCTTGCATAGCAAGCATTGCGGCTTTCCATTAGAGTTAATAAAAAAATAGTCAATTTCCCAATTTTCATGAAACAATCGGTTTGGTTCACCAATTTTTCGTTTCGACATGACGAAAATAAAAAGCGAAATATATGAATAAAGCACAAATTTTACAAATTACTGATAACAAATAACAAGTAACAAGTAACTTTTTCTGAACGGATGGATGAGAATATAGCGTATATATGTAATACGTATAAAGCGAATTTGTAACTACGGAATGAACGAAAATCGATTGAAAACAAAATTGTAAACAAATGCCGAGACGTCTTGTTATTTCATTCTGCCGCGCTTCGCCTCGTTTGCTTTCTTCGTTGCGCCCAATCCCCTCCTCCAACGTCCATCGCGTAGAGAAGAACATGAGCGAAACGGAGCGCGGCAGAATGAGACAGCTACGATTCTCCTTTCCCCTGAGACTGCCTAACTTGTGGTACGACGTCGTACGGGTGGGGGTTTCTTGTCGATAGGGGAAAGAGCCACGAGTGGCTCATAAGCCACCAGTTCAGCAGCCTTACCTTACACCATTACATGTGGCCCCTCAAACGCAACAAACGGGAATGGCTCTTTTGCGCACAGACGATTGCGCACGACGGCATGGCACACGGTTCTTTTGGACACGGTATTATTGGACACACGGTTCTTTTGGACACAGTAACATTGGACACAGTGGGTTAGTGTTAGGGTTAGGGCGAGGGTTAGGGTTAGGGTTAGATATTATACATATTTCACATGTGCGTAACTCAGCGTGTGCGTCTTAACCATGTGGGCAATCCTTGCGTGAGCGAAAACCCACTGTGTCCAATGTTACTGTGTCCAAAAGAACCGTGTGTCCAATAATACCGTGTCCAAAAGAACCGTGTGCAATACCGTCGTGCGCAAACGTCTGTGCGCAAAAGATGGCCTCACCCCCTCAAACAGTGTAACTTTGTCCTAAGAAGTTTTCTTGTACAACAAAAAGTAACGGAGATATTTAGGTGTTCTGTTTCTTCAGACTCACTCTGTATATGAGCTGTATAAATCAATTACAAAATATCTCCGGTGATTGTGGGGAAAAGATTCAAAAGAAAATAAGTGCTATCTTAGAAAAAAATGCAGGACTCAAAGAGGTAAGAAAAATTGTACGAATTTTATGCGGGAAATTTGTACAAGATCCAATATGTACGCTACAACACAGTATAAGTAAATTTAAATATGCACCGATAACGTCGTGTGGGTGATGCCCAGTTGGACTCCGACCGATTGGACACGTCCCGATTGGACTGTCTCGATTGGACGGGTTCCTTTTGGACGCCGTGGCGGTTGGATTCGTGACGTTCCCTAACCGTAACCCTAACCCTTTTTTTCCGTGGGGAAAATGACTTTACGCATACCCCGACTCCCTGGGGGAAGCCGGGGTTATGTGGGACTACCCCTGGGGAAAAGTATCCCCAGGGGCTACCCACTAAAAAACCCACGCCCACCTAAGCTAAAGGGGAGGTGCCTGGATCACGCGAGTGCTCAACAGGACACCTCCCAGCTATCATCATACCCCAGGGGAGCGGTTAACCTCCCCCACTGCCTACGCTACAAGACCCCGGGCGGAGGGACCCGCCCGGTGTCCCCATCCCTGGAGCCTTCGGATTGGGCTTCCCGAGCCCCAGCTCGGTCCACCCACAGCTCCCGGAGTCTTCGTACCCCGCTCGGAGCCGGTGTCCCGGAGGAACCAGCCCCGGCCGAGGCAAGAAGACGCCGCCACCGGAGGTCGTCGGAGGCGCGATCCGGCACGCCCCGACCCTTCCTTTCCCGGACCCTCCATGGATCCCCCTCCCCAATCGGGGAGGGACGGACCTACCCCCCCCCCCACACACCGGGAAACTAACCCGGCGGGTGTCGGCCTATCACGGGGGGAGCTGTGCTCTCCCCCGGGGGAACGGGTCAGCTCACGCCCCGGGCCCGCAAATTCACCACCCCCAATGGTGGGGTACAACCGGTCGCGGGGAGGCTCCCCGCGCCAGCAACACTCCGCCCCCCGCTCTCCGGGGCACCCGTTGACGCAGGGGAGCCCCCCGCACCCACCCATCCTCACCACCCCCCTCGTTGGGGGCACACGTCGGCGCGGGGGTCGTCCCCGCGCCTACACCCTCCTGGCCGAGCCCGGGTCCCGCTCCCGGGCCCGCTCGGCGGCCTCCTTCTGAGTCATTACAACATCACAGAAGGAGGCCACCGCCCTCCACGACCCCTCGTTGTTGACCATGTGGTCGACCACGGTCGGCAGCGAGAGGTCCCACCCGCCCACTGCGTCTCTAAGGACACGGCGCGGCTCGGCCCAGGCCGGGCACTCCTCTAAGGCGTGCCGCGCCGTGTCCACATCCTCGTCGCAGTGGTGGCACTGCGTGGTCGGCGTCCGCCCCATCCTATGCAGGTACTCTCCGAAACAACCGTGACCGGAGAGCACCTGCGTGAGGCGGAAGGTCAGCCTTCCCCGCCTCCCGCACCATATAAGGAATATGGGCAGAAGGGCCCGGACAATCGGACGTGCGGAGGGTGCCAGGAGTACCCTCCACTCCGCAAATACGTCCGCTCGGGCCTGGCGTTTCTGAGCCTCGAGCTCCTCCTCCTCCTCGCTCGTGAGTTCCACCCCCGGCGGGCGGCGAAACGAGCGGGCGATATGGTATAGTTTCGCCCGCTCCGCCGCCACCAAATGGAGTGGTGGAACCACGGCGAGGAGACCCGCCACCTCACCAGAGATGGTGCGGTACCCCCGTATGGCCCGCAGGGCCAGCCGTCGCCGCACTCTTTCTAAGAGATCTTGGCATTTCTGGCTGGCCCAGAGCGAGCGGTGCCACACGGGGGCCCCATATAGGGCAATGGACCGCACCACCTCCATGTAGAGGCGGCGGACTTTCAACTCCGGCCCCCCGATATTAGGCAGCAGCCGCGCAAGGGCGGATGCCGTCCTCTCTAATCGGGGGGCGAGGAGCTCAAAGTGCTCCACGAAACGCCAGCGGCCGTCGATGACCAGGCCCAGGTATCTCATACTGGGCCCGATCTCGACGGAGGTCTCGGCGACACGAATTCGGAGGTCTTGACCTCGGGGCAGCCGAAACGGCCGAGGCGATCCATACAGCCAGATCGCCTCGGTCTTTGCGGCGGCCACGGTTAGCCCCATCCTCCGGATTCGCTCGACCACGCAGTCCAGGGCAGCCTCTGCCAGGTGCCTGGTTCTCCTCCAATCCTCCCCCTCGGCGTATACCAGGGTGTCATCTGCATAACAGATGACACCCGTGTCCGGGGGGAGGACAACCCGCAGCACCGCGTCGAGTGCCAGGTTCCACAGGAGCGGCCCGAGGACCGACCCCTGCGGAACCCCGCGGAGCATCTCCCTCATATGCACGGTCTTGTACCGGCCGGTAAACAGCACCTCTCTGCCGCGGAGGTAGTCGCCGACCACCTCTCTGCCGCGGAGGTAGTCGCCGACCACCTCCCGGAGATAGGGGGGCACCTGGAAATATTCCATCGCCCCCGCTATCTCCTTCCAGGGCAGGGAGTTGAAAGCGTTGGAGATGTCCAACGACACCGCAATCAACACCCCGCCCGAGCGACAGCCTGTTCACGGAGGAGACGCAGGCGCTCCAAGGCGTCTTCCGTGGAGCGCCCTCTCCGGAACCCATACTGGCTGTCGCTCAGGTCGGCACCACCTCGCGACAGGTGCTCGACGAGGCGGGCAGCAATTATTCTTTCGAACAGCTTGCCCGCCTCGTCGAGTAAACATACCGGCCGGTATTCAGAGGGAGACTCTGCGGGTTTCCCCTCCTTGTGGAGGAGAACCAGTCACGCACTTTTCCACACTGTGGGGAAGACTCCCCGGCGCAGGCTCGCGTCCATGACGCTCCTGAACGCCTGGGCGAGGACACTTAGGGCTAAGGCCATTATACCACCGGGAACCTCATCGGGGCCGGGGGCCTTCTTGCCCCCAGCCCGGAGTTCCCGGACGGCCCGGTCAAGCTCCCACTCGGTGACCCGGAACTCATCCGACCATTCTGTGGTCGCCTCCGGGGCGCGTTCCCTCTTCCCCATGGCTGAGGGGGAAGAGGGTATCTACGACGTGCCCCAAGACTTCCGGGTCTAACCTCTCCGTAACCGGGGACGCCCAGGGGCGGAGCTTCCCAAGCACCGCCTTATACGGGCATCCCCACAGATCGTCACGGAGGGTGAGCAGGAGCTCATCCCAGGCCTTGGCCTTAGCAGCGGCAATCGCACGCTTGAGGGCCACGGCCGCCGATCTGTACTCCCGGTACAGCTCGGCGACCCTCGGCTCCGCGTCGCCGCCCAGAAAATGGCGGCGACGGGCGCGGGCATACTGGCGGCGGGCCCGGCCGGCCGAACTGCGAAGTTCGACCAGCTCCCCCGACCACCAGTAAACTGACCTTCTCGGGGGACCCTAACCCTTTTTTTTTTTAAAGGAATTTCTCTCTATTTGTAAGTTCGATTGTTACATTTTCTTCTAAAATCTAGTGCCTAATTTCTAATATCGATACAATAGCGCAAATTAATTCTAGTTAAACTATGATATCTAACCTAATCTATTTTAAGCCTACTTTAATATTCTTATTATTTACAAAACCGCTGAGACGTCGCCTAGGTGTCACAGGGACTCGAAAATTTTCTAATACTTGTTGTACGTCGCTAAGATTAACAAAAAATCGCAATAAAATCGCGAAAGAATCGCCCGAAAATTCGTTGTATAACTAATTTGAAACGCGAAAGTTATTCGTCTAGGAACCCCAGAATCGATGGGAGTCGTGTTCTCGAGGTTCAAAATCGCCAAAAATCGCTCTTAAGTGCGTTTCAAACGTGCTAAAATTTAATGTTAACAACGCCAAATCGCAAAAATCGCCAAAAATCCGCTCTTACAACTAGTATGGGCCGCGCAAAATTTGATAATTAACGCGCATAAGTCGCAAAAATCGCATTTATGGGGCTCAGCATTGTCGAAAAAATCGCCAAAAATCGTTGTAAGACTCGTTTAAAACGCGAACAAATTTTTTAACTTTCAACCGCAAAAATCGAAGGAGATCGTACTTTCGGGGTTCAAAATTTCGAAAAATCGCTGTTAAACTAGCAAAAATCGCCAAAAATCGTTACAAAATTCGCAAAATATCATTTCCTATTTACATAAATCGCAAAAAGTCGACCTAGAATCGTTAAAAAATCGCTTAATTTCGCTTAAAATCGCGTTTTTGGATTTTCACTAAGAGGGAAGTGGGGGTTTTTATATAGTTAACCTTCACTTTTTATTGCCGATCTGGAAAGCCGTCGGGCTCCCCAGTAATCGCCCCGTTGGAAAATTTTTCGAAAATCGTCTAATTCTTGTCGCTGGTGTCGAAATCTCTGAAAGGGCGGGGGGGGGGGGGGGATTTTTCCTTCCGAAGTGCAGCTTCGGAGATCAATGTGCCGCCTTAGAGTCCCCCCCTGAGTCGACCCTCGTGCTCAGAATTTTTTTGGTTGAAAACTTTTTGGGTCACCCGGTATTTGTGTCTAATTAAAAGTTCACCGATTAGATCGTGCGACGGCTCGTTGGAAAGCTCAGGCCGAGCCCTAAACCTTTTACTCCGGTCACTTTTTCGGTATCTCCAAAAATAACGAATCTTTTTTCTGTATCTCGAAGAGGGGGGGGGGGGGTAAATCGGAAAATCTTTCCCAGGGGGGAGAATGTTTCTCCTTTTTTACCCTTATTTACTCGCCGCCCTCGATAATACTCAGATATCGATTTTGGTTCTAATCGGACTATTTTTTAGTGCTGACCTAATCAATAACGACCATAACGGAAATCTCAAAAATTTTTTCAACTTTTTCCCGTATCTCGGAAGGGGGGTGAATTAAATCGGAAGATCTTCTCGATCAATAAAGATTTTTATCCCTTGTCCTACTTTATTGCCCTCATCGATCTGGTAAGAACGACTTAACGACTGATAGACACGAACAGACCCCCTGTGAGACACGACAGACCCCTTGCGTTTTTGGTCTTCTTTCCTTTTCTATCTCCTCTGTTGAGCTTTTTCTTTTTCACTTCTCTCCCCTTTCGGCTCTTTTCCTTTAAATTGTTTGAACTTTTCACCTTCTGCAGTCCTAATTGTTCCTGACTTTCTCACTTAATGTTCCAGTTTTCACTGATCTCACTCATTTATTTATTCCAACAAGTTCATAAATTTAACTTTAATTGTTCTATTTATCACCCATCGTATTCTAATTTACCACTGTATTCGCTTGTTTTCGTTTTTCAGTGTTCACGAATTTTTCTTATTTTTTATAAACTAACCCTAACCCTAACCTACTCACTAGTGTTCCAGTTTTCACTAAATTGATTAATTAATTAATTAATTTAATTAAAATTTTTTAAATTTAGTTCTACCAGAGTTTCTCTTTTTTTTATTTTTTACAAACTAACCCTAACCCTAACCTAATCACCAAAACCCTAAGCATTACTCCAACTTAAATTAATTAATTTTTTTATGTTTCAGGATTTTTCCACACCGGAGTTTTCGAGATTTTAATCCTATACGGAGGATTTTTAGCCCGGCACTCCGCGTTTTTTCTTCTACTTTCACGTACGTATTTCTCGAGAATATTAATGAAACTTAATTAATTTATTTTCTTTTTCTATTTCAGGTTTTCCTGTACCGGAATTTACGGGAAAGTTATTCCCCTTCGCGAGGGGATTTTAGCCCGACACTTCGCGGTTTTAATTCGCTTGTAGGCTGCTTATTCTGCTTCTACTTTACTTGAGATCTTATTCACTTTACGTTTCAAAATTCAGTAAGCTAACAAAAGTTCTCAACTCAGCGTTTTTTCTTCCGATCCGTGCTCGGAGAAGTTTCGAATCGCTCTGTTTCAAAATTTTCGCGTTGGGGCTTGGGAGGCCTAGGTGACTTGCACCCACTTACTGCGTCCTCCAACCGTTTTAACGGTCACGGCCTGTTGTGTTGAGCCGTAACAAGGGAGTTGAACTCGAGTAACCCCCGTAATTTCGAAATTTAGCCGTTTTTGTTTGTCCGTCTGTATTCGCACGAGGTCGATCGTGTCTTGTCTTTTTCTGCTCTTACCCTTGAGTTTATATTGTCAGAGGGGAGCGTGTCCTATTTCTTATATTCTTTTGTGATATTAGTGTCTAAATATACAGGGTGGCCCACATAACTCTGAACAGCTCAATATCTCGAAAACTATGCCATCGATTTTAAAGTTCTTAGTCTTAAATTGCATGGAACTGAAGGGCCTTTCTGACTACATAAACGTGAAGTGGCCTCCCTTCCCTTTTAACGGGGGAGGAGGTACCTTTATAATTTTAAATGGAACCCCCTATAATATAATATATATAATATAAGTGGTTTTACAACAATGTGCGACGGTTGGACGGTCGTTCGCGCTTATTACACCCGGATTTGCTTTACTACGCGTCGAACTCGATCGCGGGTGCGGTGTCCGGCACCTTCTACCGACAATCGGCCGGTCGAGAAGCGACCGGGTCCAGATGGAATACGCGATTACAAACTCTATTCGACTGTGGCCGTCGGAAGCAGTCGGAAACGACGATACGGCATCCGTCGCGTCGTCCCACCGTAGGACGTCTCGAGGTTGGCCCAATCTATCCCAAAATCGGCGACGATACGAGTCCCACGCGGATACGCGACTCCGCGTTACAAACCCGGCGACGTACAACCGTAACGAGACGGTCACGCGGCCCCCCGCTGTCCGGCCGGACCCGCGTTCTAACAACCCGCACGTCTACCGACCGACGGCCTCAAACCCTATGCGATCCTATCACGATTTTCGGCGATACGAGGGGACGTCTTATCGCGACGCGAAATATGACCGATACGCGAAACAACGCTAGCCGAGCCAACGCGAAAATAGTGCGAGAAGGAAAGCCTGATCGGTACTTACCACGCGGTATTCCTGCTACCCAGATCTTAGTGCGGTAGCTTCCTCAGCAATCGTGGCAGGCAACGACGCAAAATCGTACTTTAGAGATTATGCAATGGTTAACGACTAATTCGTACTAGGACCGTTGACACAGTGCCCTAGTTCGCGAAGGCTCGCTAACGCGGAAGCGAGGCGTCCCCCACTTTCCTAATTTCCCCGGCTCTCGCGCGACGCTCGGACCTATCACTACCGCTCGAGCGGCAGGGCCGTACCCGGCGGTCCGGGGCCCTCGGCATCCGAGTTATTGTCTAATTCTTGGTCGGTGCTCCTCGATGATTGGCGGCATCCCTCGGCGGAAGATGTCGAGCTGCTCGCGCATAGGACCCTCGCTGCTTTTCGGGGCGAGGCGGCGTCGAGGCTAAGGTGTCATTCTCTCCGGTCCGTATGGCCTCGGCGGCGCCTCCAGGTTGGTTAACCCGAGCTGGACTCCTCCGTGGAACGCCTGCTGCCGGATGTCCCTGGCAGCGGTCCCCCGAACGCTTCTACGCAAAATTTCCCGCGCTCCTGGGAGGCGGGAAAGGGTTCCGGGTCCCCCTGGGACCCGGCTACGGTCCTCAAATTTCGCGTGGCGCTAAGTGGCGCGGCGTTCAAACGCGTTAGTCTCCACATTTGGGTTCTCGGACTGTCCCAGGGAGAGCGATCGCAATAGCCATAATCGTGGCGGCGTTGCCAAAGGACGGCCCGGTCTCTTAGTACTCCGTAACCTTCTCACCAGGGTGTTTCCTCCACAGGATGTGTAACCAGTCCTGATCGTCCGGGTGGATCAGGATTTGGCGAAACATCTTCACGATGTCTGTCGAGAACGCCAGTTTAAAGAGCCGCCACCGGGTCACGACCACCCAGAGGTCTGCCTGTAATTTCGGACCGGGTAGGAGCGCCTCATTGAGCGAAGACCCGCCGGAGGTGACGTTCGACGCATTGAAGACAACTCGTATCTTCTGACGTCCCTCCGTTGTCTTCCACACGGCGTGATGCGGCACGTAGCACCCGTTGTCTTCGTCGTCTAGCGTTCCTGGGGCCTCGAGCATGTGTCCCAAGCGGTGGTATCCTTCCATGAACTCCACGTAGTTCTGGCGCAGAGTTGGATCTCGTTGCTGTCGTCGCTCGGCCGAAAGCAGCATCCGGAACGCAGCAGATCGAGTGGTCCCCACCTGGGGGGGGGGGGGGGGGGGGGGGGGGGCTCTGAAAGGCAGACGAACTACGTAGCGACCAGTGGAATCACGAACCGTGGTGTCCTGGAACAGACGTTCGCATTTGAGTTCGTCCGGAGTCAGAGGGGTCGAAACTAGAACCTCCTCGAGCTCCCAGTATCGCTGTAGGTCTGGCAACTCCCGACGTCGGATGTGCAACACTCGTGATGTCTTCCGAGGCTCCGAATGACGAGTCGATCCCAGCAGAGTCCAGCCGAACGGAGTCAGCACCGCAGTCGGAGTTCCAGGTGGTCCCGCACGCCTGTCCTGGAACAGTCGACCACAGACGTCGGCTCCGAGCAGGACGTCTACACCGCCAGGTACGTTGTACGAAGGATCTGCCAGCGTTAGACCCTTAATGTGACCCCAGTCGCTCTTTTCCAGAGGATGCGACGGCGTGTGTGCGGTGAGGCTCTTGGTGACCAGGGCTTCCATCGAGGTCCGAAACTTCGTATTGACAGGAGAGCGGAGCTCCACCGAGACTTCTGATCGCGCCGTACCCACCTTGATCTCCTGGTAGCCGGTGAGCTCTACACGAACAGGTCGTCGCCGAAGTCGAAGAGTTTGCGCTGACCACTCGCTGAGGAAGGAGTACTCCGATCCCGAGTCCAGCAGCGCACGTACGGTGAGCGTCCTGCCATCCGGGCCTTCCAACAGTACGCGTGCGGTGGCGAGGAGGGTCACACCGCGCGAGCTCACGGCGTAGGATGAGCACGTTGGAATCGGCAACAGCGAGCGCTTCCCTTCAGGGCCCTTGGGGCAAGCATCATGTAAGGTCGTGTGATGCAAGTCCCCACACACCCAACACCGGAAATTGGAGGTGCAACTCTGAAGGTTGTGTCCTGGAACAAGGCAAGAAAAACAAACCCCGGCTTTCCGTACAAAATCGCGGCGTTCATTGGATGTCAGACCCTTATATTTCTTGCAGGCTCCCAAAGCGTGACCGCCAGAACACAGCGGACACTGTCGACCCTTCGCCTTCCTGGACTCCTCGACCTTCACGGCCATCGTGGTGCGGGAAACCGGGGTGCCGCCTAGACGTCCAGGCACCGCAAGTTTCGGAGTAGAGATGGTTTCCGTGGGTCGAACTGAGGAAATGGCGTGAACGAACTCTGTTCTCCAGGAACATCTTCAACGTTTCAAAGCGCGGGATGGCTAACGGATCGGTGAGTGTAACCTCCCACGCTAGTCGCGTGGTGTAATCCAATTTTTTCACGAGCAGGAAGAGAAACCACTCGTCCCACTCCTCAACCGGCTTTCCGAGAGCCTTGAATGCCTCCTGGGTCTGGCGGAATTCGTCCAGCAGACGCTTGACCTCGGACGATTGAAATTTCGTCGCGGGCGGGGCGTTCATCAGCCTCCGCATGTGTGCTGCGGAAAGTACCCGACGGTTGCCGAACCGCATCTCCAAGGACGCCCAGGCTTCGTCGTAGTTTCCGTCCGTGACGGGGGTCAGTGCGAGCATCTTCGCCGCTTCACCGGTCAGGCAAGACTTTAGATACTGGAGCTTGCGTACCTTGAACAATTTCGCCGACCTGTGCACCAAGGAGGTGAACTGATCCTTGAAGCTTTCCCATTGGAGCAGATCCCTCGCGAAGGTCGGCAGATTGATCGGAGGCAATGAAGCTCCAGGTTCCTGAGGCGTAGGAGGCTGGCCGGGCGACGGGGCATTGCCAGCGATCGACGGAGTCATGGACGTAATCCACTCATCGATGGCGGCTCCGTGACTCAGGTACTCGTCTTCGATGTCGGTGAAGAAATCCGAAGTTAGGTACAGTTCCGACTTGTCCACTTTCAACACGAGGTCGCGATGGCGAGCCGAAAATTCTCGCCAGTATTCGTCGAGCAGGGTCTGCCGACGCTTAAGGGGGCCGGCAGGAATTTGACCTTGACTGTCACGCCAATTCTTGAACGGTCCTCGAACGGTCAGTAGGGAAAACTCATTGTGGAATGGTTAAAATTTTTTTTGTGGAACTACGTCGCGTCTACGACATATCGGTAAAAAAGAATATATGAAATGCCGATTGAGGATGGTAAGAAGATTGAGTAGTAGCGGAAGAGAGAAACGAAAATTGAGAGAGAAAGCTAGCGACTAGACATGGTTGCCACATATAATCCTTCGCCTCACTGTTGCCATGTCATCAAAACCGTAAATGTACAAGCGTTTCGTGAAACTGATTCCTGCCTCGTGAGCCCGATTCAGCCGACCAACACATGCTAACACATACATTGCCACGGGCGCGTAGATATACGCAGGACTCGTTGTCACATTACCTCTGCACTTTTTCGCTAATATCTCTGGAATGAAACTCGAATGGCGGTCACGTGTATGCAAAAGCTAATGAAATCATTTGATGTATATTAAATTAAATCAATTTATTCTTAACATTATAATAATTTTATATATATTACCAGGACTTCTTGAAAATGTGCCGGCATTTACTTCCTGGCAGAAAGAAAATTATATTCAAATCTCATTTGAATGAAATTTAAAGCAGCTCTTTTTATGCCACGAAGCGCATAAATGTAATAATATATGTATACTATTATATATATGTATATTTATATATATCGTCTATGTCATGCCGTATTTTATGTACACTACAAAAATTGGTGTGGCGCGACGGTAGCGTGCCAAGCTTTCACCCGGCCGACCAGCGTTCAAATCCTGCCTACTAACGCATTTTTTTTTTATTTTATTATGTTTTATCGTTATGTATTTATATTTTCAATCGATTTTTATATAATAATTATATATTAAATTTTATAAATTTCCTGTGATTTTCCGGATTTCGAACAAGTTACTATTACGTTTGTGTGATGAGACATCTCGATGTTGATTTTAAATAGACGTGTTAAAAAACGGATCACCCTTTCTTCATTACATTATAAAGTCAGAAAAGTAAAACCATAAAAGTATCTACTAAAAACGTTTCCCCTTCGTAATGACCCCTTTAGAAGGATGGAGAATTGAACATTGGCTTCACAATGAGCTGGAAAAGGACGCGGGGTGTCCCCGTTTCAGGTAGGTGAGTGGTGCGCTCCGCAATACCAGCAGACTTCGTTTACGACTAAATGACCCTATTTTTACCTCGAGAACTATGGGTCATCCCTGTTGTAGTAATGTTTCGGCTTTTATTCTTTCTATGTGGTGTTTAGTGACCGAATCTCAAAGGATTTTTCGATCTCTTACAAATTGTTGATTTTACAGACATTTCAAAAAACGTGTCACCCTTTTTCCAATTCTAAGACTAGAACTCCCAAATCGACGATATGACCTTCGATTGACGAATCAAATTTTTTGTTTTCTTTCATTCGTTATTTGAAGTTTTTATTTAGACATATATTTTGCAGACAGTACCTCGCAGACTGCAAAGCCGACAACACGAAATTCTGGTTTTGAAGTATATTTTATGAAACCCTAATTGTCAAGTAAATAATCACCACCTTCTCGTGGTTTTCATTGAGCAATGACACCTTTCTTGTAGAACATATACAATTCACATACAAACTAACATGTATACGTAATCAATCAGAATTCTCCATTCTTCTGAAGGGTTCATTTTGAAGGGGAAACTTCAGGGAATGTGACCATATTTTTTCCAACATGTGAATCACTGGCTCATCATCGGAAAAAAACGCAAAAGAGGAATTTGTTTACAGTTTCCTACATTGTAAAGTTACTTGTCATGGTCGAAAAAATTATTTTATAACAGCCGTATCCTTTCTAAATTAAACAAAAAGTAGTGTAGCTGAAGTGGAGAAACAGTCCCGGAGATAATAATTCGCAAGTGAGGCCCGTTCATCGACAATGTAGGCAGAAATTGCAAACTTCGCCTGTAATTTCTAAAAATAGTTCTCAAGCTGCAAAAAAGAAATTATTGCTAAACCTCTTCAACTGTTACATGGACTACAACATATTTCATTCTAGTTAATTACTAGAATATAACGGATATTTTTCTATTCTATAAATAAATAGTAAATAATCAGACTTTATTCGAACAGATCTTCAAATAAGGGTATCATATTGTCATCCGACACTGGCGCTCAACACGCACCAGAGACCAGAGTTGGGCATTGTTTCGATAAAAAATTATTTAAATAACGATTCGAATAAAAGATACGTTATCTTTATTCGTTATTCGAAGGTTCGAATAAAAAAAGTATCTTTATCCGACGAGTATCGAATAAATAATTTTATTCTACGAGAATGTAACCGACGAATGAAGATAATTTTTTTTATTCGAAGCGGATGTATTCGCTATAAATCCTCGGATAACTTTTGCCAGCTCGACGAATGAACGGCGACGACGCCCGACGAGGACCGACGAGCGCCGAACGTCGAAGACCCAGCGACTGCCAAACGCCATACAATGTACGCGGATGGAGAATCGTGCATTATTGGCAATTTATGCTTTTATATTTTTAATCAGAACAATATTGTTAATACGAATGAGTTTTAGAGCTTTTCACGATCAAAATGAGTCCAAACACGGCATCATTTGTTTGTGATTTTTATCGTAACATTACGAATCAGTGAAACTTGTTCGATTACACTCGAATTTGACCTCATTCTCATCAGGAAAATCCCCTCCATACGCTGGTCACAATTTTATGAGGATATATTGAAAAATCTAAAAGTTTAAACTTTCATTCGTCCGCGATTCTCCATCCGCTTACATTGTATGTCGTCTGTCGTCGCTGGGTCTTTGATGCTCGGCGCTCGGCAAAAGTTATTCGAACATTTATTCGAAGCCTTCGAATAAAAGATACAGATAAAAGATGGAAAAATTATTCGAAGTTCGAATAAATCCGCTTCGAATAGAAAAGTAACTTTATTCGTCGGATACATTCTCGTGGAATAGAATTATTTATTCGATACTCGTCGAATAAAGATACTTTTTTAATTCGAACCTTCGAATAACGAATACAAATATTTTTATCTTTTATTCGTTATTCGAAATTTTTATTTAGATAAATATTTTGCCCAACTCTGCCAGAGACGAAACCAACGAATTATCATGCCCGGTCCTCTCGGCCTGGTACGGGGGGTGAGGTTTATGGCACTCTCAAGTGCTCTCTCATTTCGGGTCCTTCGACGGGGAAAAGCAAATTGGCGCAAATAAGGCTGGGTTCCATAAAATATGGAAACACGTGTACCTGAGCAGGACAGACCTGGCTGACAAAGTCCAGATCACCACGAGTTAGGAAATAACGAAAGGAATAATGTACGGAAATCATCGCACGCCACTGCGCAGAGTGCGCGAGAATGCCCGAAAGCCGGCCATAGGACAATTTTTCGAAATTACGAATATTGTTCATTTGAGTTGCGATGTCATTTTCTTCAAACCACAACGAACAACTTTACAAATTAATTTTAACATTGTGAAATCATATTTTTATTATGTTCTCTTCAGTCAAATACTGCGAACTGTAATGCTTGTTTCTTCCTATTGTGTCAAATGTGTACACTTTGGAGGACAATCTTGCGATTGAAAGTTATTACTTAATTAAAATTGCTTGCGTGACCATGCATCAGCATGTACATGGTTTCGAATGTACACTGTCATAAAAGAAAAATCATGTTATCCGACCAAAATAAAAAAATCAATTAATGAAAATTAAATTATTGATTAAAATGTTAAATTAACATATTCGTGTCCAGCGACCTCAAAAACCCTTGCGCACGGTTTTCTTTTGAAAAGGTTTCCAATGTTTTCTTGGCCGGCTTTTGGGCCTTTGGACGTTGTGCTGCGCGCGAAAAAAATATGAGAACGACCAGGTAACAGGAAAAATCCCTTCTTGCCTGCGAAATGATCGCGATGAATGTTTTCGGACGTACCTACTCGCATTTGGCACGCAGATGTTTTATGGCCTACAGTCTTTTATAGTAAAAGGTCCACTACAAATGAAACGGCTATTTTTCTAGTAATGTTTAAAAAATGTTTTCACATGTTGGAAAGTTATGCACTCTTCGTTTTACTTGTATCGAAGGGTATCACCAAAAACAGTGGTTCCGATTTTTTCAGATTTTTGCGTGGGTGGTAAAATTACCAAATACAAGCTAGACATAATAATACAAATTTATACTCACGTTTCCCTCAATTTTCGTTTTACACTCAATCTTCTGCTGGAAAGACGAAGCCTTCCTGTTGCATTCTCCCTCACATGTCGTAGCGACGCGGATGATGCACATTCGTCGTTTTTTGTCACAATTTTTGTCATTTTATTATAATATAATGAGGTGGAATAGAATAAAATAGAATAGAGTAGAATAGAGTGGAGTGGAGTGGAGTGGAGTGGAGTGGAGTGGAGTGGAGTGGAGTGGAGTGGAGTGGAGTGGAGTGGAGTGGAGTGGAGTGGAGTGGAGTGGAGTGGAGTGGAGTGGAGTGGAGTGGAGTGGAGTGGAGTGGAGTGGAGTGGAGTGGAGTGGAGTGGAGTGGAGTGGAGTGGAGTGGAGTGGAGTGGAGTGGAGTGGAGTGGAGTGGAGTGGAGTGGAGTGGAGTGGAGTGGAGTGGAGTGGAGTGGAGTGGAGTGGAGTGGAGTGGAGTGGAGTGGAGTGGAGTGGAGTGGAGTGGAGTGGAGTGGAGTGGAGTGGAGTGGAGTGGAGTGGAGTGGAGTGGAGTGGAGTGGAGTGGAGTGGAGTGGAGTGGAGTGGAGTGGAGTGGAGTGGAGTGGAGTGGAGTGGAGTGGAGTGGAGTGGAGTGGAGTGGAGTGGAGTGGAGTGGAGTGGAGTGGAGTGGAGTGGAGTGGAGTGGAGTGGAGTGGAGTGGAGTGGAGTGGAGTGGAGTGGAGTGGAGTGGAGTGGAGTGGAGTGGAGTGGAGTGGAGTGGAGTGGAGTGGAGTGGAGTGGAGTGGAGTGGAGTGGAGTGGAGTGGAGTGGAGTGGAGTGGAGTGGAGTGGAGTGGAGTGGAGTGGAGTGGAGTGGAGTGGAGTGGAGTGGAGTGGAGTGGAGTGGAGTGGAGTGGAGTGGAGTGGAGTGGAGTGGAGTGGAGTGGAGTGGAGTGGAGTGGAGTGGAGTGGAGTGGAGTGGAGTGGAGTGGAGTGGAGTGGAGTGGAGTGGAGTGGAGTGGAGTGGAGTGGAGTGGAGTGGAGTGGAGTGGAGTGGAGTGGAGTGGAGTGGAGTGGAGTGGAGTGGAGTGGAGTGGAGTGGAGTGGAGTGGAGTGGAGTGGAGTGGAGTGGAGTGGAGTGGAGTGGAGTGGAGTGGAGTGGAGTGGAGTGGAGTGGAGTGGAGTGGAGTGGAGTGGAGTGGAGTGGAGTGGAGTGGAGTGGAGTGGAGTGGAGTGGAGTGGAGTGGAGTGGAGTGGAGTGGAGTGGAGTGGAGTGGAGTGGAGTGGAGTGGAGTGGAGTGGAGTGGAGTGGAGTGGAGTGGAGTGGAGTGGAGTGGAGTGGAGTGGAGTGGAGTGGAGTGGAGTGGAGTGGAGTGGAGTGGAGTGGAGTGGAGTGGAGTGGAGTGGAGTGGAGTGGAGTGGAGTGGAGTGGAGTGGAGTGGAGTGGAGTGGAGTGGAGTGGAGTGGAGTGGAGTGGAGTGGAGTGGAGTGGAGTGGAGTGGAGTGGAGTGGAGTGGAGTGGAGTGGAGTGGAGTGGAGTGGAGTGGAGTGGAGTGGAGTGGAGTGGAGTGGAGTGGAGTGGAGTGGAGTGGAGTGGAGTGGAGTGGAGTGGAGTGGAGTGGAGTGGAGTGGAGTGGAGTGGAGTGGAGTGGAGTGGAGTGGAGTGGAGTGGAGTGGAGTGGAGTGGAGTGGAGTGGAGTGGAGTGGAGTGGAGTGGAGTGGAGTGGAGTGGAGTGGAGTGGAGTGGAGTGGAGTGGAGTGGAGTGGAGTGGAGTGGAGTGGAGTGGAGTGGAGTGGAGTGGAGTGGAGTGGAGTGGAGTGGAGTGGAGTGGAGTGGAGTGGAGTGGAGTGGAGTGGAGTGGAGTGGAGTGGAGTGGAGTGGAGTGGAGTGGAGTGGAGTGGAGTGGAGTGGAGTGGAGTGGAGTGGAGTGGAGTGGAGTGGAGTGGAGTGGAGTGGAGTGGAGTGGAGTGGAGTGGAGTGGAGTGGAGTGGAGTGGAGTGGAGTGGAGTGGAGTGGAGTGGAGTGGAGTGGAGTGGAGTGGAGTGGAGTGGAGTGGAGTGGAGTGGAGTGGAGTGGAGTGGAGTGGAGTGGAGTGGAGTGGAGTGGAGTGGAGTGGAGTGGAGTGGAGTGGAGTGGAGTGGAGTGGAGTGGAGTGGAGTGGAGTGGAGTGGAGTGGAGTGGAGTGGAGTGGAGTGGAGTGGAGTGGAGTGGAGTGGAGTGGAGTGGAGTGGAGTGGAGTGGAGTGGAGTGGAGTGGAGTGGAGTGGAGTGGAGTGGAGTGGAGTGGAGTGGAGTGGAGTGGAGTGGAGTGGAGTGGAGTGGAGTGGAGTGGAGTGGAGTGGAGTGGAGTGGAGTGGAGTGGAGTGGAGTGGAGTGGAGTGGAGTGGAGTGGAGTGGAGTGGAGTGGAGTGGAGTGGAGTGGAGTGGAGTGGAGTGGAGTGGAGTGGAGTGGAGTGGAGTGGAGTGGAGTGGAGTGGAGTGGAGTGGAGTGGAGTGGAGTGGAGTGGAGTGGAGTGGAGTGGAGTGGAGTGGAGTGGAGTGGAGTGGAGTGGAGTGGAGTGGAGTGGAGTGGAGTGGAGTGGAGTGGAGTGGAGTGGAGTGGAGTGGAGTGGAGTGGAGTGGAGTGGAGTGGAGTGGAGTGGAGTGGAGTGGAGTGGAGTGGAGTGGAGTGGAGTGGAGTGGAGTGGAGTGGAGTGGAGTGGAGTGGAGTGGAGTGGAGTGGAGTGGAGTGGAGTGGAGTGGAGTGGAGTGGAGTGGAGTGGAGTGGAGTGGAGTGGAGTGGAGTGGAGTGGAGTGGAGTGGAGTGGAGTGGAGTGGAGTGGAGTGGAGTGGAGTGGAGTGGAGTGGAGTGGAGTGGAGTGGAGTGGAGTGGAGTGGAGTGGAGTGGAGTGGAGTGGAGTGGAGTGGAGTGGAGTGGAGTGGAGTGGAGTGGAGTGGAGTGGAGTGGAGTGGAGTGGAGTGGAGTGGAGTGGAGTGGAGTGGAGTGGAGTGGAGTGGAGTGGAGTGGAGTGGAGTGGAGTGGAGTGGAGTGGAGTGGAGTGGAGTGGAGTGGAGTGGAGTGGAGTGGAGTGGAGTGGAGTGGAGTGGAGTGGAGTGGAGTGGAGTGGAGTGGAGTGGAGTGGAGTGGAGTGGAGTGGAGTGGAGTGGAGTGGAGTGGAGTGGAGTGGAGTGGAGTGGAGTGGAGTGGAGTGGAGTGGAGTGGAGTGGAGTGGAGTGGAGTGGAGTGGAGTGGAGTGGAGTGGAGTGGAGTGGAGTGGAGTGGAGTGGAGTGGAGTGGAGTGGAGTGGAGTGGAGTGGAGTGGAGTGGAGTGGAGTGGAGTGGAGTGGAGTGGAGTGGAGTGGAGTGGAGTGGAGTGGAGTGGAGTGGAGTGGAGTGGAGTGGAGTGGAGTGGAGTGGAGTGGAGTGGAGTGGAGTGGAGTGGAGTGGAGTGGAGTGGAGTGGAGTGGAGTGGAGTGGAGTGGAGTGGAGTGGAGTGGAGTGGAGTGGAGTGGAGTGGAGTGGAGTGGAGTGGAGTGGAGTGGAGTGGAGTGGAGTGGAGTGGAGTGGAGTGGAGTGGAGTGGAGTGGAGTGGAGTGGAGTGGAGTGGAGTGGAGTGGAGTGGAGTGGAGTGGAGTGGAGTGGAGTGGAGTGGAGTGGAGTGGAGTGGAGTGGAGTGGAGTGGAGTGGAGTGGAGTGGAGTGGAGTGGAGTGGAGTGGAGTGGAGTGGAGTGGAGTGGAGTGGAGTGGAGTGGAGTGGAGTGGAGTGGAGTGGAGTGGAGTGGAGTGGAGTGGAGTGGAGTGGAGTGGAGTGGAGTGGAGTGGAGTGGAGTGGAGTGGAGTGGAGTGGAGTGGAGTGGAGTGGAGTGGAGTGGAGTGGAGTGGAGTGGAGTGGAGTGGAGTGGAGTGGAGTGGAGTGGAGTGGGTGGGTGGGGTGGGTGGAGTGGTGTGGGTTGGAGTGGGTGGGGTGGAGTGGAGTGGGTGGTGGGTGGAGGGTGGAGTGGGTGGTGGGTGGAGGTGGGTGGGTGGAGTGGAGTGGAGTGGAGTGGAGTGGAGTGGAGTGGAGTGGAGTGGAGTGGAGTGGAGTGGAGTGGAGTGGAGTGGAGTGGAGTGGAGTGGAGTGGAGTGGAGTGGAGTGGAGTGGAGTGGAGTGGAGTGGAGTGGAGTGGAGTGGAGTGGAGTGGAGTGGAGTGGAGTGGAGTGGAGTGGAGTGGAGTGGAGTGGAGTGGAGTGGAGTGGAGTGGAGTGGAGTGGAGTGGAGTGGAGTGGAGTGGAGTGGAGTGGAGTGGAGTGGAGTGGAGTGGAGTGGAGTGGAGTGGAGTGGAGTGGAGTGGAGTGGAGTGGAGTGGAGTGGAGTGGAGTGGAGTGGAGTGGAGTGGAGTGGAGTGGAGTGGAGTGGAGTGGAGTGGAGTGGAGTGGAGTGGAGTGGAGTGGAGTGGAGTGGAGTGGAGTGGAGTGGAGTGGAGTGGAGTGGAGTGGAGTGGAGTGGAGTGGAGTGGAGTGGAGTGGAGTGGAGTGGAGTGGAGTGGAGTGGAGTGGAGTGGAGTGGAGTGGAGTGGAGTGGAGTGGAGTGGAGTGGAGTGGAGTGGAGTGGAGTGGAGTGGAGTGGAGTGGAGTGGAGTGGAGTGGAGTGGAGTGGAGTGGAGTGGAGTGGAGTGGAGTGGAGTGGAGTGGAGTGGAGTGGAGTGGAGTGGAGTGGAGTGGAGTGGAGTGGAGTGGAGTGGAGTGGAGTGGAGTGGAGTGGAGTGGAGTGGAGTGGAGTGGAGTGGAGTGGAGTGGAGTGGAGTGGAGTGGAGTGGAGTGGAGTGGAGTGGAGTGGAGTGGAGTGGAGTGGAGTGGAGTGGAGTGGAGTGGAGTGGAGTGGAGTGGAGTGGAGTGGAGTGGAGTGGAGTGGAGTGGAGTGGAGTGGAGTGGAGTGGAGTGGAGTGGAGTGGAGTGGAGTGGAGTGGAGTGGAGTGGAGTGGAGTGGAGTGGAGTGGAGTGGAGTGGAGTGGAGTGGAGTGGAGTGGAGTGGAGTGGAGTGGAGTGGAGTGGAGTGGAGTGGAGTGGAGTGGAGTGGAGTGGAGTGGAGTGGAGTGGAGTGGAGTGGAGTGGAGTGGAGTGGAGTGGAGTGGAGTGGAGTGGAGTGGAGTGGAGTGGAGTGGAGTGGAGTGGAGTGGAGTGGAGTGGAGTGGAGTGGAGTGGAGTGGAGTGGAGTGGAGTGGAGTGGAGTGGAGTGGAGTGGAGTGGAGTGGAGTGGAGTGGAGTGGAGTGGAGTGGAGTGGAGTGGAGTGGAGTGGAGTGGAGTGGAGTGGAGTGGAGTGGAGTGGAGTGGAGTGGAGTGGAGTGGAGTGGAGTGGAGTGGAGTGGAGTGGAGTGGAGTGGAGTGGAGTGGAGTGGAGTGGAGTGGAGTGGAGTGGAGTGGAGTGGAGTGGAGTGGAGTGGAGTGGAGTGGAGTGGAGTGGAGTGGAGTGGAGTGGAGTGGAGTGGAGTGGAGTGGAGTGGAGTGGAGTGGAGTGGAGTGGAGTGGAGTGGAGTGGAGTGGAGTGGAGTGGAGTGGAGTGGAGTGGAGTGGAGTGGAGTGGAGTGGAGTGGAGTGGAGTGGAGTGGAGTGGAGTGGAGTGGAGTGGAGTGGAGTGGAGTGGAGTGGAGTGGAGTGGAGTGGAGTGGAGTGGAGTGGAGTGGAGTGGAGTGGAGTGGAGTGGAGTGGAGTGGAGTGGAGTGGAGTGGAGTGGAGTGGAGTGGAGTGGAGTGGAGTGGAGTGGAGTGGAGTGGAGTGGAGTGGAGTGGAGTGGAGTGGAGTGGAGTGGAGTGGAGTGGAGTGGAGTGGAGTGGAGTGGAGTGGAGTGGAGTGGAGTGGAGTGGAGTGGAGTGGAGTGGAGTGGAGTGGAGTGGAGTGGAGTGGAGTGGAGTGGAGTGGAGTGGAGTGGAGTGGAGTGGAGTGGAGTGGAGTGGAGTGGAGTGGAGTGGAGTGGAGTGGAGTGGAGTGGAGTGGAGTGGAGTGGAGTGGAGTGGAGTGGAGTGGAGTGGAGTGGAGTGGAGTGGAGTGGAGTGGAGTGGAGTGGAGTGGAGTGGAGTGGAGTGGAGTGGAATAGAATGGAATACAGTAGAATAAAAATAAGAAGGAAAAAATGAGAAATAAATATCGCGTTTTGAACAATTACTGACGGAGATTTTTTCACGACCGAACGCGTCTCTCTTCGTCAGTAAACAGCATCTTTCAGTTTTTTCGCACCCCCTCCTGGTAGTCCACCAGAAAGCCCAAGCTTTGAAACATATGGCAATGATTTGAATTTCGACCTTAGTGCCGCGGCCAGCGGTCGCGGGAAATTCGAAAGACGAAGGGGAGGTGCGATCTTTCGTGACCGACCGGTGCATTTTCATGAAAATCGGTGGATCCCCCGTGCTCGACGCTGGGACCGAAGGCTCATTCCGAGCTTGACTTCAGAAGGGAAAACAACGTAAGTATTAGAAAGTCTATCTATCGCGAATATAGGTGAAGAAACGTTTGTCAGTCAATTTGAATGTCGATTTTTTTTCTTTATTTACTACGCGAATAAACTTGATTCGTTGAACGCGTGGTGAAGTGTTATAGTGTTGTGTAGAATTTGGAAGTGTGCGAGAATGTTTTGTTCGGCATCGTATCGGATTGTGAGTGACTGCTGGTGTGCAATAATTCGGTGCAAAAAAATTTTGAAACTGTGATTTCATTTGAAATCGTTACAGTTGAATTTTACAATTCTTTTATCTGTGCCTATATTGAAACTTTAAAAAATATGTTTCATTGACTCGAATAAACTGTATCGATGCTGGAAATTTAGTCAATGAAACCTATGATATTGGTTTTTTCCTTCGTTTACGAGTTATAAACGTTTGGGAAAAATTGCAATTTTTAACGAATTCGACTTATAATTGACAAATATCGATAACATTTTCAGCATGGATATAATTTGTTCGAGTTAATGGAACACATTTTTTGAAGTTTCAATAGAGGCCCAGATAAAAACGTTGTAAAATGTAACTTTTCCTACATCTTCGACTAATAAAATAATCCTTGTAGCTTCTCGAAAACACTCAAGTCTTTTGGTGTGAATGCTGTTCAAAACGGTGTTGATTCAATTTTGCTCTTCACTGATACGTCTCCACCCCGTGGATTTCCGACCCATCCCAACGATTATGTACCCGATTCTTTCGAATTATTACACACCTGCAGTCACTTAGAATCTTTGTTCACGAATCCGATACGGTCACGAAAACACCGTTCTCGCACACTTCCAATTTTTACACAACACCATAACACGCGTCCAACGAATCAAATCAACTATTATTTCATTTGTATATTAGTTTTCTTCTGGACGCTATAAAACGTTTTTTTACATATTGTAACGTCGCCCCTTTTTCGCCGCGTGTTAGGACGGGAATCGGGGACGACTCCGGGAATTTATAGGCTCGTAGGCCGGGCCGCGCTCGGCCGTGGCGATGCACGGTCCTCCCGGTACAAAGCGATCTCGGAAATTTCCCCGGAAAATAACGCACGACGAAATTACGTTACATGAGCCTTCTGCTCGGGCGCCAGGCACCGGAAGGGTGCCACGCGAAATTCGCGGAGGGAATCTCCGAGATGCGCGGAACGACGGAAAACGCGAAAGGGGCCAATGGTTCGGACACGGGATAACGGGGACAGCCCTCACGGCAGGGCGGATCGCGCAGGTTGTAATAACGAGAGATGACGTCGGCTCTATTAGGTCTTTTATTATAAAATCGGGTCGTTTACAAGCACCCGGCCACGTGGCCGCACCCGAGAGCCCGCGCTCTTTGTACAATTATTGCGAGAAGGTGGAAGACTCGCCGCGCGTGGTCATTCGTTAAAACGTGATTCTCCGCACGAGTACGGTAATACGGTACAATATTCCGTCCGTCGGAACGGAATCTCGCGGCACGCTGGTGGTCGGCGCGATAACAAGGGGACTGTCGCGGTTTTCTCGCACGGACATACGGAACGCATACACGATGTTCGGAACGGCGCAGATGTAATTACGCGGTACGATCGATCCCTTTTCCAATTACGACTGGGACGGATTCCCCCGAGGAAGACGTCGCGAAGGGCCTTTTACCGGTTGTCTCAAAACGCCGACGGTTCGGCGTGAGGGATATCGCTCGAGACGGTGGCCCGTCTCGGCGCGCGAAACCTGGAGAACGCGACGGGGAACACCCGCCTCGCTCCCCCGCGAAATCTTCGAACCAACTCACGAGAATAAAACGCCCCAAGAAGGGTCGGACAGAAGGACCACTGCGCGGACTTACCGTTTCCGTAGTTCGGGATCGGGACGGTCAATCCAGAAGTCTCTAATTCCCCGGATTATTGCCCCTCGCCCAAAAGCTCCTAGTCCGGAACGTTGGCGGAATCTCGTGATCGGATGGCCGGAAACACGGGCGTTTTGGGAACACGCAACACGCGGGGCGCGAGCGTTTATCGTCGGAACGCGAGACTCGGAACTTCGTGACGTATTCCAGCGGGAGGTACCACGACAGTGATCCTTCGGAATTCGTAGTTCGGTCGCGAGGACTAGGTATCCCCACTCCTCGTCCTAGTGCCGATTTTTCCCTAATGGGGCGCGCCTCTCGCGAGTTTCCGGGAACACAGGATCGTATACTCGAGGAATACGCGGGCCCCGAACCCTCTTGGGAAATTCTTTCCCGAATCGCGAAAGGAGGCAGATTCGCGATCTGCCCCGATGGGTCCGCTTACACCACCCCCGCCGGGACCCCTTTCAAGTGGCTGAGGTGAGGCGGCGGCAGGACCGCGACAAAATGTCTGGATGTTCGGTGAGGGGGGTCCTCGTCCTGCAGCTCGCCTCTCGGTGTCTCGTCCCATCCGAAGAAGTTACCGGTACCGGGTTTCCTGGTCCTCCTGGGTCGCCATCGTCGAGTATTCCTGCGAATGTGCCATACTCGGCGCGCGGAAATTCGTTATTTTGTATCCCGGGGTGATTTTGTACTTCCTCGGGGAGCACCTCCTGCCCGTTCGAACAGTCGTAATTGGCGCCAACGGCAGCCCGGTCCCTTCGCCGTTCGCGGAAATACGGAGAAGTGACGTCGCCAAAGTTGCAACGTCACAACTCCCCCCCCCTTAAAGTGGACCGGGACTGCCCGGTGGTCCGCGCACCGATCCCCCTGCTCAGCTGGTTCGGAGGCATCTCCCTTCGGAAGTCTTTCTCTTACAGTACTGGGAACCCTTACCGATGGACGAATAATCCCAATCGACAAAACGAACATGCACGGGGTGGCCTATTTACGGATCTCGGACGAGAGGTATTATTCGCGTCTTGTGAGTGGGACGGAAGCCAGAGGTGATTAAATGAATGGTGATACTGTTTGAAAAATATGCTCTTTTATTATAATCTTATTTTCTATTTTACGTAGCTACGTAGCGTTCCGAAGTCGAGTTCCGAACGGCGGAACCGAAATTAACTTAACAACAAAAAAAAATTTTCCGAAATGTCACCGTAGTCGAGAGGGGAAAAAAAAACTTGAAAAAGAAGAGAGGAAAAAAAAAAAAAAAAAAAAAATATACTTCGGGATAGTCGGGAATCATGGGGGGGGTCCGCAATCTTGTCGCCGCGTAATTCCGTTATCCTTTCCTCTCCTTACGGACGAAGCGTTCCGGATGGTCCAGGATTTCCTGGCACCAGTCCGGACCGCATACCGGACAGGTATTTACCGAGCATCCTGCTCGGCCGCATCGGTAGCAGTGTTGCCGCGGTGGGTGTCGGCAGTCTTTACGCCGGTGTCCGATCTCCCCACAGTTCCAGCATTGGTCCGGACGTGGTACCTCTGGTTTACTCTCCCCTGCCTGCCTTCGCCAATACTCCACCCAGCGCTCCGTGGCCCGTCGAGGTCCTTCCTTCGGGGTATTCCTGGTGGTTGCTTGCGGCCGTGACCCGTTCCCGCTTTTGGCCGGGGCTACTTTGGCCGGTGCCTTTTCGGCCGAGTACTTCTTGGCCGGAATTTCCCCGGTCGCGGCCTTTTTGATCGGAGACTCCGCGGCTGCGGTCTTTTCCGTTCGGGCTTCCCTTTCTTCCGGGATGCTTTCGGGTCGGGCTTTCGTTTCCGGACTTTGCGTGGCCCTGTCCTTCGGAGCCGGGATTACGGTGGCCGGAGCTTCGGTAGGTGGCGTTTCTTCGGACGGGGTTTCCGGGGTGGCTGTTTCCTTGGCTGGGTCGGCCGATTCGCTAGGGGTTGGGATCGTTTCTATGTTTACGGTGGCGCGGGACTCGCTCTTCCCCGGAACTAGTCGATTCCTGGGCTGCAGCGGTATCGGCAGCTTTCTTTTTTCTGGGAGCCCCAGCCCTAGGAGGTCCTCCACGGGGACGTCCTCGTCGTCGGAGGACTCGGTCGGCGGCCACTGGAAGTCGTCCGGCAGGCACGTGAAGAAATCCTCCACCACTTTGAGGTTGTGGCGGAACCTCCGGATTTGCTGGACGATCGCCTGGCATTGCCCCCGGGCGGTTACCTCGGAAATATGCGGCATCTGTGGGAGGTTGTAAGGCAGAGGTAGAAGGGGTGACGTTCTTCGGGGGTGGTGGAGTGTATCGTTTGAGATCGGACACATGAGCTTTTCCGGCCTCCTTCCCTTCCATGGTGCGTAGCCCGTATACAACCGTGGATAACTTTGTTCCCACGCAAAAGGGGCCGCAATATTTCGGACATAGTTTCGCGGCGACATTCTGTGCGGCCGATGACAGTATTCTTTGTTTCCGTAGAACGAGATCGCCGATTTTGAATTGCGTATCTCGGCGCCGCAGGTTATAGTGTTTCGCCTGGGACTGATAGGCCTGCTCTAGATTTTCCGCGACCCAGGCCCGTAGGGTCGTTAAGCGCGTGACGCGGTTCCCCCAGTTTTCCGTATCCGCCGTCTCCAGCTCCGGTATTCCTTCTCCCTCGGCTCGTCGGCACGTGCGGGGGCGCGGCTCTCGTCCGAAGTTCAGAAACGCCGGGGAGGATTGGAGCGCCGAATGATACGCGGTATTATATGCGAAACGAAAACTCGATAAATTCTGATCCCAGTTACGGTGATCTTTTCCGATGTATGATACGATCATCGTTTTAAGGACTCGATTAACCCTCTCGACGGGATTCGCTTGGGGGTGGTAAGGCGGGGTTGTCGTTGTCGCGATACCACGCGAGCTTGCGAGATCTTGTATCGCGCGGTTCACGAATTCGGTACCGTTGTCGGTCAGAATAACCTCCGGCGTCCCCCATCGCGAAAATATAAGATCGTCAAGCGCTTCCGAAATTTTTGGCCCGGTGGCTCGCCGAAGGGGGCAACACTCGATCCACTTGGTGAACAGATCCTGGATTACTAACAAGTATTGAAAGCCGGCACGACTCGGAGGAAACGGGCCCATTATATCCGCGGCGATCACTACCCACGGTACTTCTACGCGGCGTCGCCCCATCAGCCCGGAGGGGGGTTTTTGTTCCACCTTCGTAAGCTGACAGGTAGGACAACGCCGCACGTACTCGGTCACGGTACGGAATATTCCCGGCCAAAAGTAACGGGTTATTATACGGCGGTAGGTTTTTTCTACCCCTAAATGGCCCGCTTGCTCCTCGTCGTGCGCTTCCCGTAATATTTCGGGAATTCGGTCTTCTGGTACGACGAGTTTCCACTCGTCGAGATCGTCTCCCAGCACTTCCTGCACCCATGGATCTGCTCTCCGACGATAGAGCTGCCCCCCGCGAATTTCCCATCCCGGATGCCCTTTCGGATTTTCCGTAACTGCGCTGAACTTCGCGTCATACCAATTTGTTTCGATCGCGGCCACGACCGGAATGCCCCCCTCGGAGGAACCCTCTTCGGTGTTCTCAAACATTCGGGACAGAGCGTCGGGAACGTGATTTAGCGCGCCTTGACGGTACGCGATCGCGAAATCGTATTCTAGCAGCTGTAGTGCCCACCTCGCTAATCGTCCGGAAGGGTTTTTTAAAGTACGCAGCCATCGAAGGCTGTGATGGTCGGTGACGACCGTAAAATGATAACCCTCGAGGTATGGTCGGAATTTTTGAACCGCCCAGACAATCGCGAGGCATTCCAGCTCTGTCGCGGAATACTTCCTCTCGGGCTCGGTTAATGCACGGCTCGCGAACGCGATAACCCTTTCTACTCCCTCGATCTCTTGTACCAGGACCGCCCCTAATCCAACCGTGCTCGCGTCTGTCTGGAGGACAAATGGTACGTCGAAGTGGGGGCAGGCGAGGGTGGGGGCTGTCGCTATAAGGTGCCGTATTTTCTCGAAGGCGGATTGTTGTCCGTCCTCCCATTTCCAGGGCTGCCCCTTCCGTAACAAGATGTTCAACGGTTCCGCGACCGTAGCGAAATCCGGGATGAACCTTCGATACCACGAAGCCATCCCAAGAAATCGCCTCAGTTGTCTTATGTTCCGGGGAACGGGAAAGGACAGCACCGGCGCGACTTTCTCGGAATCTACTTTAAGCCCCTCCCTGCTGACCACGAACCCCAAATATCGCACCTCCTCCCGACAGAATTCGCACTTTTCCGGATTCACGATGAGCCCCGCCGATTTTATTCTCCGGAAGATTCGCGAAAGCCACGAAAGATGCTCCTCGAAGGTGGACGTTGCGATTATTATATCGTCCAAATACGCGAACGCGTGAGGTTCCATCTCCGGACCGATTAAACGATCTAATAGTCGTTGGAACGTGGCGGGAGCTCCCGAAAGCCCGTACGGCATTCGTTTGAATTGGAATAGGCCCTTTCCCGGGACGGTAAACGCGGTAATTGGCTTGCTAGATTCCTCGAGCGGAATCTGAAAATACGCCTGGCTGAGATCGAGGGTCGAAATATATCGCGCGGCCCGTAATTTATCCAAAATACTTGACATAATTGGGAGCGGGTACGCGTCCTTTTTGGAAACCTCGTTCACTTTCCGAAAATCCAAACAAAACCGGTATTTGCCGTTAGATTTCTTAACCATCACGATCGGGCTCGACCATTCGCTGTTCGACGGTTCGATTATATCTTCCGCAAGAAGTTTGTCGACTTCGCGGTATATTGCCTCCTGAACTTTGGGCGAGACGGGATAGTACCGTTGTTTTATGGGACGGTTTTCCCCAACGTCAATCCGGTGCTTTGTCAAATCCGTTAGCCCAGGTAACGCGGCAAAATCCGTGAGTTCGGTTTCCAAAAATTCTCGTAACCGCCCCTGTTCATCCGCGGTTAAAATCTGTAACCCGCAACAGAGGGATTCACGGGAAACCGGACTGAAGGGGTGTTCCTCTCGCGGCCGCGACGCGAAATACCAAATCGCTCGATGATATTCGACCACGATACCGAATGTCGCTATGGCGTCGATTCCGAGTAGGAGGGGGTTCACGAGATTTTCTAAAACGTATGTGGTCATTTTCCGCGTTTCTTTCCCGATGCGTATCGCGAGATTTACCTGCTCGGAGGCTCGGTCTACCGACCCCGTGGCCAGGAGAAAGAAACAAGGGCGCTCCGCTGCGATAACCCTCCCGGTATTTCCTAATTCGTCGATCACCCGCTGGCTTATGAATGATACCGTCGACCCGGAATCGATAAGAGCGCGGAAAGATTTTCCCTCAATGTGAGCGTCGAGGATGAGGAGGGAGGGGCGCAACTCGCGAAAGTTCTCGTATTCGTGGTCGACTACGCGCGCCGAAATTAACGGGATTGGAGCCGCCCCGGTTCCCCCGAGCGGCTCCTCCGCCGGTTTTCCGACCCCGGGCCGCAACGCGGACAATCCGGAACTCGTACCCCTGGTCGCCCACACCCAAAGCAGTGAATTCGTAATTGTTGGGGACAGACCCGGGACCTGTGGCCTGGTCGACGGCAATTCCAACACGTGTCGTTGGCCGACGGTTGTTTGTCCGACGGCACAACGGCTCGGCGGGAATCGGTGTTCGTCGCCGTTCCCCGGCGCTCGGCGGGACGAAGCATATCGGACCGCGGTCGGGTGCGCTCGGTGTTGTTCGGCCCTTCCCGTGATCTCTCTGCGGGCGAGACGGCTCGCCTTACGGCGGTATTTTCCGATAGGGCCTCCCGGGGGTTGCGGGGACGAGAGGGCCCGGACTCATACCACGGTTCGCCGCGCGACTCCCCCCGCTCCTCGCTCACCATATTTACACGCTCGTATCGAGGGGGTACCGGATCTGAGTTTTTAGGGTTGCCCCCGGTCCGCGGGTGGTATCTTCGCGGATCGTACGCGAATTCCGCATAACTCTTTCCCGGAGTACGGTACGGGGCCGGGTCGGCGGGACGGAGGCGAACCTCGGCTTCTCGGAGTTCCCTTTCGAGATCCTCCAGCGAGGCTGCCAACCGTAGGGACACCACGGCGCGCAATTCCTCCCTTGCCCCCCAATATACAGTGTCGATTCGTTTAGACTCTGACCACGGTGTCGCGAGCCGTTTCATCATGACCCGCATAAGGGTCACGTAATCCCGGACCGGTTCGTCGCGGCCCTGCCTTCGCGTTAAGAGTTCGCGTTCCAGGCGTTCCTGGTAATCGGGACCAACGTAATTTTCCCGCCACGCGCGCACGAACTGATCCCACGTACGGAATTCGCTGCTGGTCTCATACCAGTGGGCGGCCATGCCGGAGAGACACATCGGCAAGCAGCGTAGGAGGTCGCGCTCATCTAAATCGGCGCATCCCCGCATGCGGTCTAAACGCGTCAGGAACGCCTCGGGATCCTCTCCGGGCGCCCCGGAAAAATGCAAACGCCAGTCGCGCATGAC
This sequence comes from Halictus rubicundus, assembly GCF_050948215.1. Taxonomy (NCBI): domain Eukaryota; kingdom Metazoa; phylum Arthropoda; class Insecta; order Hymenoptera; family Halictidae; genus Halictus; species Halictus rubicundus. The sequence goes on from NC_135162.1 coordinate 563,086, forward strand.
CTCGTACGCCGCAGGCTTTCGCGTCCCCAAGGGCACGGCCCAGCCGGTGCCAGTTTCGTTCGTGCGGGTGGGACGGTGCAAATCCGCTTCCCGAGAGTGTCGAGGGGTCGGTACGGGGAGGGTCGCCATTGTGCGGTACAATGGGCCCCTCGGCAGATTTAGGGCCGATTTCGTATTTTCCGGAAAATGTTCGAATTTCTCCGGGAGGTCTGTTTTACGTCCGTCCCCTAGGGGTGGCCACGCATCCCTTCCCCCGTCTTCGCCCGAACACTCTTCGTAATCTGAACGCTCCTCGTCCGCCAACATCCTCGAGAATTTCTACGAACCGTAACCCAAACAAAGCGCGACCGTTGGTATGCCCGCGTTCGAAGTCGTAAACACGCGACGGCAGGGGCGCGCGGTCGTTCGGAATGTTTACGCGTTTACGACGGTTACTATTGAACCCCGTCCGAACTCGCTATCCCAACCGACCTGCCATTCAAACCCAAGCGATTATCTTTCAACAATAATCGGTGTCGGAATCGCGTCGCGTAAACAATTATTGTTCGCGATATTTACTTCTCGCTTTCGTATCGCTCCAACCGACCCTAACGGGGAACCTATTATCCCTATTTACGCGTTCCGGTCGCTACGCGATATGAAAGAAAAAAAAACAACAAAAAAAAAACAAAAAAAACAACCTACTGGAACTACACGTAAATCGCTAGCGGGAAACACGGGGCACTTTCTTAGCCCAGCCACCTCAAACGTACACTCCACGTACACCAAATGATATATAATAAATTAACACAAATGCTACACACTAAAATTTTACACAATTTTCGTTTTGTCGAGTTGGTTCGTCGTCGGAATTTGGATCGACCGTAGCCTAAGCGTCCCGCGACAGTTTCCCCGAATTCGCGAATCACGGAATCTCCTGCGCGAGTCCGTCGCTATTACCGTGCCTCTCTCCCTTCTCGGGAAGAGCCCTTTCGAGAGAGAGGTCCCTGTTCGGGCGCCAAATTGTAACGTCGTCCCTTTTTCGCCGCGTGTTAGGACGGGAATCGGGGACGACTCCGGGAATTTATAGGCTCGTAGGCCGGGCCGCGCTCGGCCGTGGCGATGCACGGTCCTCCCGGTACAAAGCGATCTCGGAAATTTCCCCGGAAAATAACGCACGACGAAATTACGTTACATGAGCCTTCTGCTCGGGCGCCAGGCACCGGAAGGGTGCCACGCGAAATTCGCGGAGGGAATCTCCGAGATGCGCGGAACGACGGAAAACGCGAAAGGGGCCAATGGTTCGGACACGGGATAACGGGGACAGCCCTCACGGCAGGGCGGATCGCGCAGGTTGTAATAACGAGAGATGACGTCGGCTCTATTAGGTCTTTTATTATAAAATCGGGTCGTTTACAAGCACCCGGCCACGTGGCCGCACCCGAGAGCCCGCGCTCTTTGTACAATTATTGCGAGAAGGTGGAAGACTCGCCGCGCGTGGTCATTCGTTAAAACGTGATTCTCCGCACGAGTACGGTAATACGGTACAATATTCCGTCCGTCGGAACGGAATCTCGCGGCACGCTGGTGGTCGGCGCGATAACAAGGGGACTGTCGCGGTTTTCTCGCACGGACATACGGAACGCATACACGATGTTCGGAACGGCGCAGATGTAATTACGCGGTACGATCGATCCCTTTTCCAATTACGACTGGGACGGATTCCCCCGAGGAAGACGTCGCGAAGGGCCTTTTACCGGTTGTCTCAAAACGCCGACGGTTCGGCGTGAGGGATATCGCTCGAGACGGTGGCCCGTCTCGGCGCGCGAAACCTGGAGAACGCGACGGGGAACACCCGCCTCGCTCCCCCGCGAAATCTTCGAACCAACTCACGAGAATAAAACGCCCCAAGAAGGGTCGGACAGAAGGACCACTGCGCGGACTTACCGTTTCCGTAGTTCGGGATCGGGACGGTCAATCCAGAAGTCTCTAATTCCCCGGATTATTGCCCCTCGCCCAAAAGCTCCTAGTCCGGAACGTTGGCGGAATCTCGTGATCGGATGGCCGGAAACACGGGCGTTTTGGGAACACGCAACACGCGGGGCGCGAGCGTTTATCGTCGGAACGCGAGACTCGGAACTTCGTGACGTATTCCAGCGGGAGGTACCACGACAGTGATCCTTCGGAATTCGTAGTTCGGTCGCGAGGACTAGGTATCCCCACTCCTCGTCCTAGTGCCGATTTTTCCCTAATGGGGCGCGCCTCTCGCGAGTTTCCGGGAACACAGGATCGTATACTCGAGGAATACGCGGGCCCCGAACCCTCTTGGGAAATTCTTTCCCGAATCGCGAAAGGAGGCAGATTCGCGATCTGCCCCGATGGGTCCGCTTACACCACCCCCGCCGGGACCCCTTTCAAGTGGCTGAGGTGAGGCGGCGGCAGGACCGCGACAAAATGTCTGGATGTTCGGTGAGGGGGGTCCTCGTCCTGCAGCTCGCCTCTCGGTGTCTCGTCCCATCCGAAGAAGTTACCGGTACCGGGTTTCCTGGTCCTCCTGGGTCGCCATCGTCGAGTATTCCTGCGAATGTGCCATACTCGGCGCGCGGAAATTCGTTATTTTGTATCCCGGGGTGATTTTGTACTTCCTCGGGGAGCACCTCCTGCCCGTTCGAACAGTCGTAATTGGCGCCAACGGCAGCCCGGTCCCTTCGCCGTTCGCGGAAATACGGAGAAGTGACGTCGCCAAAGTTGCAACGTCACAATATATACATTTTACTCCTTCACAATAACTCTTGCGCTCCCGCGCCCTACCGCATATTTATATTGGACTAGTTACACACACATGCATACATACATACTACACGGTCATTTTCCTTCTAAGATTCTTTCTTTCTTTCACTCACGCTCTCACTCTCTCACACTCGCTCTCTTGGACATTCACCTGTCGACCGTTGTTTTGGCGACTCGCGGGTGTCCTTTGGCAAAAACGCTTTGCGTTTTATCCTTCCCCACAATATAATTCAATTTAGATTCAAATTCATAAAAAATAATTCCTTTCCATAAAAAAATACTACTTAATTTAAATAATAATCATTGTATGTAAGTATAAAATGAAAGAAGAAGAATATGCTTATGTACAAGATTGAAAATTTATGATATAGAAGTAACGTTTATAGCTTCTTATTTACACGAAGAAGGTATACCTTTTTGTAAGGAAGAGGGGGAAAATACCGTACGCACACCCCAGACTGGGGTAGTGTGGGGCTCAGGTATATTGCAAAGAGCAGTTTATAAATGGGCAATTGTCATTCCCAAAGGTTCAATACATGTCTGTACAGAGCCCAAATTTCGAATTTCCACCTCATCGGGGAGTAATTAACAATATTCGGCAGCATGCCGCCGGTCGCGAGGCGTACGAAACAAGCCTGACGTTACGAGCCGCGTAGCGGCAAGTGCAAGGGTCAGAAACCTTTTCAAACTATCGCTTCAATATAGCAATGAGCAGTTTATAAATGGGCAATTGTCATTCCCAAATGTTCAATACATGTCTGTACAGAGCCCAAATTTCGAATTTCCACCTCATCGGGGAGTAATTAACAATATTCGGCAGCATGCCGCCGGTCGCGAGGCGTACGAAACAAGCCTGACGTTACGAGCCGCGTAGCTGCAAGTGCAAGGGTCAGAAACCTTTTCAAACTATCGCTTCAATATAGCAATGAGCAGTTTATAAATGGCTAATTGTCATTCCCAAATGTTCAATACATGTCTGTACAGAGCCCAAATTTCGAATTTCCACCTCATCGGGGAGTAATTAACAATATTCGGCAGCATGCCGCCGGTCGCGAGGCGTACGAAACAAGCCTGACGTTACGAGCCGCGTAGCCTCAAGTGCAAGGGTCAGAAACCTTTTCAAACTATCGCTTCAATATAGCAATGAGCAGTTTATAAATGGGCAATTGTCATTCCCAAAGGTTCAATACATGTCTGTACAGAGCCCAAATTTCGAATTTCCACCTCATCGGGGAGTAATTAACAATATTCGGCAGCATGCCGCCGGTCGCGAGGCGTACGAAACAAGCCTGACGTTACGAGCCGCGTAGCTGCAAGTGCAAGGGTCAGAAACCTTTTCAAACTATCGCTTCAATATAGCAATGAGCAGTTTATAAATGGCTAATTGTCATTCCCAAATGTTCAATACATGTCTGTACAGAGCCCAAATTTCGAATTTCCACCTCATCGGGGAGTAATTAACAATATTCGGCAGCATGCCGCCGGTCGCGAGGCGTACGAAACAAGCCTGACGTTACGAGCCGCGTAGCGGCAAGTGCAAGGGTCAGAAACCTTTTCAAACTATCGCTTCAATATAGCAATGAGCAGTTTATAAATGGGCAATTGTCATTCCCAAATGTTCAATACATGTCTGTACAGAGCCCAAATTTCGAATTTCCACCTCATCGGGGAGTAATTAACAATATTCGGCAGCATGCCGCCGGTCGCGAGGCGTACGAAACAAGCCTGACGTTACGAGCCGCGTAGCTGCAAGTGCAAGGGTCAGAAACCTTTTCAAACTATCGCTTCAATATAGCAATGAGCAGTTTATAAATGGCTAATTGTCATTCCCAAATGTTCAATACATGTCTGTACAGAGCCCAAATTTCGAATTTCCACCTCATCGGGGAGTAATTAACAATATTCGGCAGCATGCCGCCGGTCGCGAGGCGTACGAAACAAGCCTGACGTTACGAGCCGCGTAGCGGCAAGTGCAAGGGTCAGAAACCTTTTCAAACTATCGCTTCAATATAGCAATGAGCAGTTTATAAATGGGCAATTGTCATTCCCAAAGGTTCAATACATGTCTGTACAGAGCCCAAATTTCGAATTTCCACCTCATCGGGGAGTAATTAACAATATTCGGCAGCATGCCGCCGGTCGCGAGGCGTACGAAACAAGCCTGACGTTACGAGCCGCGTAGCGGCAAGTGCAAGGGTCAGAAACCTTTTCAAACTATCGCTTCAATATAGCAATGAGCAGTTTATAAATGGGCAATTGTCATTCCCAAAGGTTCAATACATGTCTGTACAGAGCCCAAATTTCGAATTTCCACCTCATCGGGGAGTAATTAACAATATTCGGCAGCATGCCGCCGGTCGCGAGGCGTACGAAACAAGCCTGACGTTACGAGCCGCGTAGCCTCAAGTGCAAGGGTCAGAAACCTTTTCAAACTATCGCTTCAATATAGCAGTGAGCAGTTTATAAATGGGCAATTGTCATTCCCAAAGGTTCAATACATGTCTGTACAGAGCCCAAATTTCGAATTTCCACCTCATCGGGGAGTAATTAACAATATTCGGCAGCATGCCGCCGGTCGCGAGGCGTACGAAACAAGCCTGACGTTACGAGCCGCGTAGCGGCAAGTGCAAGGGTCAGAAACCTTTTCAAACTATCGCTTCAATATAGCAATGAGCAGTTTATAAATGGGCAATTGTCATTCCCAAAGGTTCAATACATGTCTGTACAGAGCCCAAATTTCGAATTTCCACCTCATCGGGGAGTAATTAACAATATTCGGCAGCATGCCGCCGGTCGCGAGGCGTACGAAACAAGCCTGACGTTACGAGCCGCGTAGCGGCAAGTGCAAGGGTCAGAAACCTTTTCAAACTATCGCTTCAATATAGCAATGAGCAGTTTATAAATGGGCAATTGTCATTCCCAAAGGTTCAATACATGTCTGTACAGAGCCCAAATTTCGAATTTCCACCTCATCGGGGAGTAATTAACAATATTCGGCAGCATGCCGCCGGTCGCGAGGCGTACGAAACAAGCCTGACGTTACGAGCCGCGTAGCTGCAAGTGCAAGGGTCAGAAACCTTTTCAAACTATCGCTTCAATATAGCAATGAGCAGTTTATAAATGGCTAATTGTCATTCCCAAATGTTCAATACATGTCTGTACAGAGCCCAAATTTCGAATTTCCACCTCATCGGGGAGTAATTAACAATATTCGGCAGCATGCCGCCGGTCGCGAGGCGTACGAAACCAGCCTGACGTTACGAGCCGCGTAGCCTCAAGTGCAAGGGTCAGAAACCTTTTCAAACTATCGCTTCAATATAGCAGTGAGCAGTTTATAAATGGGCAATTGTCATTCCCAAAGGTTCAATACATGTCTGTACAGAGCCCAAATTTCGAATTTCCACCTCATCGGGGAGTAATTAACAATATTCGGCAGCATGCCGCCGGTCGCGAGGCGTACGAAACAAGCCTGACGTTACGAGCCGCGTAGCCTCAAGTGCAAGGGTCAGAAACCTTTTCAAACTATCGCTTCAATATAGCAATGAGCAGTTTATAAATGGGCAATTGTCATTCCCAAAGGTTCAATACATGTCTGTACAGAGCCCAAATTTCGAATTTCCACCTCATCGGGGAGTAATTAACAATATTCGGCAGCACGCCGCCGGTCGCGAGGCGTACGAAACAAGCCTGACGTTACGAGCCGCGTAGCTGCAAGTGCAAGGGTCAGAAACCTTTTCAAACTATCGCTTCAATATAGCAATGAGCAGTTTATAAATGGCTAATTGTCATTCCCAAATGTTCAATACATGTCTGTACAGAGCCCAAATTTCGAATTTCCACCTCACCGGGGAGTAATTAACAATATTCGGCAGCATGCCGCCGGTCGCGAGGCGTACGAAACAAGCCTGACGTTACGAGCCGCGTAGCGGCAAGTGCAAGGGTCAGAAACCTTTTCAAACTATCGCTTCAATATAGCAATGAGCAGTTTATAAATGGGCAATTGTCATTCCCAAAGGTGCAATACATGTCTGTACAGAGCCCAAATTTCGAATTTCCACCTCATCGGGGAGTAATTAACAATATTCGGCAGCATGCCGCCGGTCGCGGGGCGTACGAAACAAGCCTGACGTTACGAGCCGCGTAGCCTCAAGTGCAAGGGTCAGAAACCTTTTCAAACTATCGCTTCAATATAGCAGTGAGCAGTTTATAAATGGGCAATTGTCATTCCCAAAGGTTCAATACATGTCTGTACAGAGCCCAAATTTCGAATTTCCACCTCATCGGGGAGTAATTAACAATATTCGGCAGCATGCCGCCGGTCGCGAGGCCTACGAAACAAGCCTGACGTTACGAGCCGCGTAGCCTCAAGTGCAAGGGTCAGAAACCTTTTCAAACTATCGCTTCAATATAGCAGTGAGCAGTTTATAAATGGGCAATTGTCATTCCCAAAGGTTCAATACATGTCTGTACAGAGCCCAAATTTCGAATTTCCACCTCATCGGGGAGTAATTAACAATATTCGGCAGCATGCCGCCGGTCGCGGGGCGTACGAAACAAGCCTGACGTTACGAGCCGCGTAGCCTCAAGTGCAAGGGTCAGAAACCTTTTCAAACTATCGCTTCAATATAGCAGTGAGCAGTTTATAAATGGGCAATTGTCATTCCCAAAGGTTCAATACATGTCTGTACAGAGCCCAAATTTCGAATTTCCACCTCATCGGGGAGTAATTAACAATATTCGGCAGCATGCCGCCGGTCGCGAGGCGTACGAAACAAGCCTGACGTTACGAGCCGCGTAGCCTCAAGTGCAAGGGTCAGAAACCTTTTCAAACTATCGCTTCAATATAGCAATGAGCAGTTTATAAATGGGCAATTGTCATTCCCAAAGGTTCAATACATGTCTGTACAGAGCCCAAATTTCGAATTTCCACCTCATCGGGGAGTAATTAACAATATTCGGCAGCATGCCGCCGGTCGCGAGGCGTACGAAACAAGCCTGACGTTACGAGCCGCGTAGCTGCAAGTGCAAGGGTCAGAAACCTTTTCAAACTATCGCTTCAATATAGCAATGAGCAGTTTATAAATGGCTAATTGTCATTCCCAAATGTTCAATACATGTCTGTACAGATCCCAAATTTCGAATTTCCACCTCATCGGGGAGTAATTTACAATATTCGGCAGCATACATATCGTACATACGTAAACCTGTACTATCGATCTGCATTATCGACCGTATTCTATCGCAACGTATAGTGTTTGTCGCGGAGAGACCGTGGCGCTAGTAACCGGAACAGCAAAATTGTGCCTTTTTTTCTAGTCATTTTACGTCTTAAATAAGTAAGTAATCAATTAAAAATGCATACCACCGTGTTTGTACATGTCTTCGCTATGTCTGTATAGAGCCCTTTTTTCGATAAGAACACTAAATCTCGCGAAATTAAGAGAATCTCTCAGCGGCAGCCATCTTGTGACGTCATACTTGCTTCAGAATTCGAATTTTCTGCCGAATATTGTTAATTACTCCGCGATGAGGTAGAAATTCGAAATTTGGGCTCTATACAGACATAAATTGGACTTTTAGGAAACACAAGTGACCAGTTTTAAACTGCTCATTGCAATATTGAAGCGATAGTTTGAAAAGGTTTTGACCCATGCATAAGCATATGGATTTCGAACCCTGCCGGCCCCCTTAAGCAACGCCAGAGTGATATTGTCTTTCCCCGTTTTTTTTTAGGTTAACTAAAAAACGCGAGATTCGAGCACCCAACTCCCGCTGGGAGACCAAGAGCTCCGTTGCGGACATTGTTCCAACGGTTGCGAAAGGACGAAAAAGTCAACAAGCGGAGTGACGGTTAGTGCCTATCGGTTTGTTTATCATAACGTTCGAAACGCGAGCGGTTGAGTCAAAAGGTAATCACTATAGCTTGTTTCGGTGCGTGATGAACAAAAAAAATGTCCGCTAGCTCGTTCGAATTTGGAGCCGAGCGTTACGCGAACGGCAACTCCAACGGTACTTGGAAGTTTTGCACCTTTTCTGACGCCTTCACTTGCACTTAGAAGAACTTCGCTTTTCAGGTCGCACTGAATTCGTTCCACGACACATCGGCAAGAAGCGCGGCAAGAGGACAGCAAGACCGACGGTAAGACACCGGAAAGAACAACCCGACTTTTCGGAACAAAAGGCGTTCGTCACTCCGGTTATCAAGAACGGAAAAAACGGATTATCGAAAGCGCGATGATATCCGACTCGAAGGACCAATGTTTTGAACCTTTCGGATTTTACCAGGATTGCAAAAGTCTCCGATCGGTTAAAGAGTGCTGGTAGGAATCGACGAAACAACGGGATCGAAATCGATGCTCTATTGCTGTCTGCATTCACACGTGAACTGAACTGATTACAGGTTGCCCGTTGTGCGCGACACCTCTCGCTCGCCCATTGACCCCCGCGGTGTTCGATCTACTCGGTCCACCCGCGGCACTCGCGGGTTCTGATGGGCGAGGCGGGAGGCCGCCAGGCGCGCAACGTAAATAGCGTCGTTCGTGTCGGTTTATTTGTCCTGAGTATATGTACAATTTTAACACAATGTAAAGTGGAAACGGCTAATTACATGTAAGATATGAAATAAATATGTAAGATATAAATATAAATATAAGACCATGGTTAAATATATCTCAAACAACTTGTCCTCGTCATCCGTCAATAACATTTGTAACGGTACACGCCTCGTTGCGGGAAGCGCGGCGAGGCGTGCGGGCCCTCCCTGGATTGGCTCAGCGGCCAGGGTTCTTTGGGGAGGGAGGATAAGGTAACATAATGAAGACTCTTAATTGGTGTAACGAAGAAAAGAAATGTTTATTGATTAAGTCGGTTTCCCGGATTCCCCGTGGGTCCGGTTGCAACGGGTCCCCTGCGGGAGCCTGTCTCTCGGCCGGCCTAGTCGAACAAAAGAAAGAAATGAGCGTGGACGCCTGGTAACGAACGGTGTACTAGCCTAGTGGTTAACTAAATCGCGCAATCTTAAATGCTAATTACCTTACGATACTAACAGGAACTTAATCTAATTACTAAGTCTAACGCTCGGAGCGACGGAATCCCCGAGCCGGCGGACGGGACTGGTTCCTCTCTCGGCGGTCTGCAAATTCGCGGCGCGGTGCCGTCCACCGGTGGACGACGGCAGGAAGCGAATCGGTACGCGGTTCGGTCGCGGAGCAGGAAGCGCGAGAACGCGCTAGGACGGTGGTCCGCGGAGCGCGGGGCGCCTGGTCGCGACGCGAGAGGGAGAGCGCGGCGCTCGTAGTCGGGTCCGCGACGGAGAATCCCGACTGTGCCCGATTCCCTGGGCACGGCCTGTCCAACGAGGTGTTCGGGTCCACCGCGGCTCAGTAGGTGTATAGTGAATGGACGTTCCTGCGTCAGCTGAGCTTGCGGGGTGCGAGGAAGTTCGTCTCCGGATCGGCAGGACACTCCGTCCGCTGTCCCCGATCAACCGCGGCACGAGTCGTACGCACAGACGTAAACCTAATACTTACGGCTCGGTGCCGGCGTGGTCGCTCGTCCTCGGTAGTATACCGCGGGGCGAGCTCCGCACGCTGCTGCGGCCGGTCGACGACTAAGCTCGCGGAGCGCGACGCGCGATCGCGGATCGGAGAACCGGAATACAGGATTCGGGAGCAGGTCCGAGTAGTGGGGAGGTCGGGCCGGAGTGTCGAAATGACGGTGTGCTGAGAAGTACAGCCGCCGATCGACTGGCTCCCAGGGCTTGCTCGCGGTCTCGGTTTTCCGCGTAGGGGACGTATACCCACATACGTGTCGACCGATCCCGGCGCTTCTTCGTGCTTGCTCGGTAGTATACCGTAACTCGCACGTTTCCGCGCGGCTGCGAGAAGACCTGGGCTCTGGTGTTCCCCCGAGAGCTGCTCCAAGCCAACTCCGCTCTCGTCGGCTTCCGTCGCGATCTTTATAGCTCGAGCGCGGACCTCGTGTGCTCGTTCGCGAATCTTCGGTATTCGTCGATTGGTCCGCGCCCTGGCCGGATTCGCGGATTGGCGCGCGGCTGGTCCTCGTCGCTGGTTGGCGCGGGCCTGGTCTAAAACTCGGCAACGGGACGTATGTGTCTCGTTGCACGTTTCCTTATACAGGGTTAGTTCACCCACGGCGTCTCTGCTTCGCCAAAGTGGATGAACACCGTAGCGACGTGTCCTTCTACTGCGTCCTGCATCCTGTTGGATCCGGAGCGCTCGCTGTAGCGCAGCTCGTCGCAGATTGAACTGCAGGGCAAGGATTGCCAATTACTCAATTCTTAAATCCATCTTCTTGGAAAAAAACGCGTACGCGATAACTGCCATGATTAGGTAGGCCAAAAATGGTGCTGAAATCTGGCTTCACAGTTCCTTAAATACACTACCGGCACCCCCACTCCACAACGGCAAGGGCGAGGGTGGAATTTCCCCGGCGAGATGGAATTTCCCACTTGGCGGTAATGAGGCACCCCATGCATCCTTGCATGTATGTCAACCGTTAGAAATGTCAGATTTGTATTCCATCAATTTTATGACGGGCAAAGTCAGATGAGGCTAGCATAAAAATGAGTTTCTGCGACGTGTTTTTTAATTACTTTATGATCACCGTCCGACGAATACACGAAGGAAAACACACGGTCAACGCGTGCTGGAAGGGACTCCCTGTCGTAGTAAATCATAATATCGCACCTCCTAGTCGGAAAACATAACAATAGATACTATTTTTACTAAGAAATTCCCATGTGATTAACTCCATGATATTGGACGTAAGCTGTGGGTTATAGGAGTGGGCTAAGATATTAAACTGTTGCCGCCCACTACTCCACGATTGTGGGGGGTGACAAAACGCCGTTTCGTATGGGTTCGAAGTGGTAACATTGTATTGATGCGAAGCTTAGAAGAAGGTTCCACGGCAGGACTGCGGTGACGTATCTAGATACGAATGAGCGGCCGATTGGTTCAGAGTGGAAGAGGCAGGCCTCGTTTCACACGCATTTTCGGCTGAATTCGAAATATTGGCTACAACGGTCACACATACTGTGTAGCGTGACGGCCTTCGGTGTCAAAATATTGGGCCAACAGCCGCGGCAGAGATGGGGATAGGCATACCTACGATAGACTCTGTATGGAGTGGTTTATGACAGATTATTACTATTGAGCTGGAAGTCGGCACGGTCGAACAACATCTGTGTTACAGATAGAAATGCGTATTTTTGTTTCTAACTGCAGAATTCATGTATGCGAAATTGACACGGAATGAGATGTGAAATATTGTAAGAGATTAGTGGAGGATGGCTACTGCTAGTCATTTGATACGAAAATAGTGTATACCACAAAGAGTAAACACCCGAATCTCGTTGACTTTGGCGACTACGCGATAGCGTTTGTTGCATCTCAAGCCAATAGCGTGTAAAGATAGTCACAATATGTCTATCTTAGGCCGCAAAAACACCTCAATTTGGAGAATTTTCTCACCTGAAGGGTTCTAGCGAGCACGGAAAAACCGAAAGGTGGATCCGGGGCCGCCAGGCTACAAAGGGTCGCGAGGTTCGGGTAAAAGGAAATATGATTGTAAATTAAAGCGATGAACCGTCTGGTGAAAGTCATTGCGCATGTGGCATGCAAGGATGAGCCCAGAATTTGTATACCTGGGACGACGGTTTAAAATAAACAGTACAAAGCGACAGCTTTAGCCTTTTCCACGAATCTCAGTTTAGTTGATAAAAGTAGGGGAACAGTATGTAAAGCGCACGAGCGAACTTTCAGTTCAGTTGTCCATTCGTCATCGAACCACTACGCAAATCCGAATTTGTTAAAAGGGTGAAAATAAAGTTGTGTTCAGATACAATCTGTTTACTGCAAAGTAATTTGTAGACCCCGACCTCTTTGACGAATGTAAAAATGCTACACCCAAAAATAATATTTCGGATCGCGCTTTTTACCTCCACGCAAAGGACAATTCCGAGGTTTCTTCGTGACAGAAGTTCGCCGCAGGAGACATAGCTAGTTTCGACTGCAGAGCAGCAAACAGCAGAACACAGTATCAGTATGCAGGACGAAAAATTAATCAAGTGCGTGAGGTGTCGAGACTTCCTCTGTAGTTTGAAACATCCAAAGTATATGGATACAAGATACAAAAATATCGCATGGAGGGAGATTGGAGTGGAATTGAATCAACCAGGTCAGTATTCTCAGTATTTTAATAACAATTTTATTTATACTCTTTATTCATACTATTATCTATACAACTTCATTTTCTGTTAGTTTATACATTCGTGACGGTCATTCCTTTTGAAGTGCAGTTACGGCATTTGTTCACACTTCAATATGTTACAATCTTTAATGTGCTGTGAATGGATCTCAAATGTTTTATTAGTATTTTTAAAGTTGTTGATAAACGTTATTGAACAAAAATTGTTGGTATCCGAACCTGTGCTTCAAGAGGTACTCCGTTGTCAGTACCTTTTTATTGTGAATAAATGACCTTATACCACTTTCAAAAACAAAGGCTTAAATAATGCAGGGTTCTTCTCTGTGCGATGGACGTTGGAGGAGGGGATTGGGCTCAACGAAGAAAGCAAGCGAGGCGAAGCGCGGCAGAATGAGACAACAAGATTTCTCGGCATTTGTTTAAAATTTTGTTTTCAATCGATTTTGCTGTCATTCCGAGGAGATTGTAGAGGGGGAATGGTGGGAGCGTCATTAAAAATTACCATCCATCCTTCATGTACATTTATTTTGATAGACAGAAGAGAACTAAAATTTTATGTTCTTCTTTAATAAATTCAGTAAATTAATAGTAAAATGAAATTGTGGTCGTGTGGCTCACGGCGGAAAAGAAGTTAAGCAGCCCTGGTATAGAGAAACGCATGATTCTATTAAAACAATGATAGAAGGGTAATTAAAAATATTTCTGTTTGCAGCTAATATATGCAAAAGCAGGTGGTACAACATCCGGGACTCGTTCCGGAAGTTTCGCTCCCGCAGCAACGCGACGCGCAGCGGACAGGCGGCAGAAACCCCGCCGCTAAAAAAACAAAAGTATGGGCATTTATTGGAGTTTCTCCAAAGTAAAGGGAGATGATGTCCAGTCTTCGGGCGGGGGTCGAGGCGGGCAGCAGCAGCCAGTCCACGGAGGACACGTCTAATGGTGCTGTCGCCATGTGTTCGCGATCGCGCGAACGTTCGCGGTGGGGTTTTCGTCTCGCGCTCCTCTTGCCCCGCCGTGACGTCGGCCACCGAACGCGGCCTCGCGGAAAGCCGTTGCGCCAGCTCGCGTTACCCCCGTCTTTCCCCTCGGGATCCATCGATCGCGACCCAATGATCGATCATGGATCATCGCGTGATCCAAAAAGGACCAATACGCGACTTCCAGGACGGCAGATTCGATCGCTCTCCGAATTCTGCTTCCTCTTCGCTGTGCAACCGTCGTGCGACTCGGTCCTGTTTCTCTGCGCTCTTCCTAATCGTTGGTTTCAACTCGCTCATCAACGCGTTATTCGTGTACATATTTATTGTATATTTCAAAGTACAGTGTTCGTACAGTTTCACATACAGTTCACTTTCATACAGTTCAAAATACAGTCCACTGTCATCCAAATACACGTGTTCGTCACAGACTCTTTTTCACTCAACTTCGATGCACAGCGCTGTGCGATTCCGGCTCCTCCTCATTCTAAGTATCGTTCGGTCGGCGACCGTTTCCGATACACCATGAATTCGGGCACAGAAGAAGAGATGGAGCCTCCGCGGAAGAAACGGAGGTAGCAGGGGGATTTTTCCGACATAGTGCAATCTATGGACGAATCGAACGTCGTATTGAAGAGTCTATTTCAGCAGCCGCCACAAACTGATATGGACTTGTTTTTGAAGAGCATAGGGATAACGCTCAACAAACTCGACGAGAAATTAAAAATAACAGCGAAAATGAAAATTTTCGAGATAGTCATGGCTTTGGAGGAAAAGCAATTAGAATTTAGGTTAGATTAAGTAAAATTAGTTTTAATGCGTTAGAATAGTTATTTCCTTGTATAAATGTTCAATGTGAATATAGTCATAATAAATGTTAATATAAATGTCAAAAAACTGTAAAATCAGTTACCTAATAACATTTAAACTCCTTAACAAGGTATTCCCCATCTATTACCACGAGGGACTCTGAAATGTTCTAGTTAACAGCTTTTAAAATAAATACAGCATGTTCATTCTGTCTTATTCTCGTCGAGAATAGTCGCAGGCTAGTCGTACGACTCTAGCATTGGGCAGCGAACACCTGGGGTTCTGGTAGCAGCGGACACGCTGTGCCTTTGTTCCGAGCCTCTCGAACCCTTTTTTTCGAGGGGAAAATGTCTTTACGCATACCCCAACTCCCTGGGGGGAGCCGGGGTTATGTGGGACTACCCCTGGGGAAAATCCTCAAAGGCTAACCACTAAAAAACCTACGCCCACCTAAGCTAAAGAGGGAGATGCCTGGATCGTGCGAGTACTCAACAGGACACATCCTAGCTAACATCACACCCCGGGGGAGGGGGTTAGCCTCCCACATTGCCTACGCTATAAGACCCCGGGCGGAGGGACCCGCCCGGTGTCCCCATCCCTGGAGCCTTCGGATTAGGCTTCCCAAGCCCCAGCTCGGTCCACTCACAGCTCCCGGAGTCTTCGTGCCCCGCTCGGAGCCGGTGGCTCGAAGGAACCAACCCCGGCCGAGGCAAGAAGACGCTGCCACCGGAAGGAAGGGCAATCGGAGGCGCGATCCCAAAACCCCCCACGAATCCACCTCCCCTAAGGGAGGGACGGACCGACACCCTCCCATACCGGGAAATTAACCCGGAGGGTGTCGTCCTATCACGGGGGGAGCTATGTTCCCCCCGGGGGCCCGGGTCCGCTCGCACCCCGGGCCCCCAAATCCACCGTCCCCATTGGCGGGGGCACAACAGGGCGCGGGGAATCTCCCCGCGCCGACCCCATTCCGCCCACCACTTGCTGGGGCACCGGTTGACGCGGGGGAGACCTCCGCGCCCTCCCTTCCCTCGCCGCCCCCCACGCGGGGGGCACACGTCGGCGCAGGGGTCGACCCGCCCCCAGATACGCCTCGCGGAACCCGGGTCCCTCTACCGGGCCCGCTCGGCGGCCTCCACTCCGAAAAAGCTTCCGTCCGGGCCTGGCGATTCTGGCCCTCGAGCTCCAACTCCTCCTCGCGCGTGAGTTCCACCCTCGGCGGGCGGCGGAAGGAGCGGGCGATATGGTATAACCTCGCCCGCTCCACCGCCACCACAGGGAAGGGTGGAATCACGGCGAGGAGTCCCGCCGCCTTGGCGGACATGGTGCGGTACTCCCGTATGACCCGCAGGGCCAGCCGCCGCCGCACTCTCTCCAAGAGTTTTTGGCTTGGCTGGCTGGCCCCGAGCGAGCGGTGCCACACGGGGGCCCCATACAGGGCAATCGACCGCACCACCTCCATATAGAGGCGGTGTACTTTCAAATCCGGCCCCCTGACATTCGGCAGCAGCTGCGCTAAGGCGGCTGCCGTCCTCTCCAGTCGGGGGAGGGGGGGGCGAGGAACTCGAAGTATCCTTCGAATCGCCAGCGGCCGTCTATGACCAGGCCCAGGTACCTCATCCTGGGCCCGATCTCGACGGAGGTTTCAGCGACGCGAATCCAGAGGTTCTGACCACGGGGTGGTCGCCACGGCCGAGGCGATCCAAGCATCCAGATCGCCGCGGTCTTTGCGGCGGCCACGGTCAGCCCCATTCTTTGGATTCGCCCGACCACGCAGTCCTGGGCAGACTCTCCCAGGTGCCTGGTTCTCCTCCAGTCCTCCCCCTCGGCATAAACCAGGGTGTCATCTGCATAGCAGATGACACCCGTGTCCGGGGGAGGAGAACCCGCAGCACCGCGTCGTACGCCAGGTTCTACAGGAGCGGCCCGAGGACCGACCCCTGTGGAACGCCGCGGTGCGTCTCCCTCCTATGTACGATATTATACGGTGATAAGGGGGCACCTGGAAATGGCCCAGCGCCCCCATTATCTCCGTCCAAGGCAGGGCGTTGAAAGCGTTAAATATGTCTAGCGACACGGCTATCAACACCCTCCAAGGCGTCTATTGTGGAGCGCCCCCAGAGTTGGGCAAAATATTTATCTAAATAAAAATTTCGAATAACGAATAAAAGATAAAAATATTTTTATTCGTTATTCGAAGGTTCGAATAAAAAAAGTATCTTTATCCGACGAGTATCGGATAAATACTTTTATCCGACGAGAATTTATCCGACGAATAAAGATAATTTTTTTTATTCGAAGCGGATTTATTCGAACTTCGAATAATTTTTTCATCTTTTATCTGTATCTTTTATTCGAAGCCTTCGAATAAATCTTCGGATAACTTTTGCCAGCTCGACGAATAAACGGCGACGACGGCCGACGAGGGCCGACGAGCGCCGAACGTCGAAGACCCAGCGACGACAGACGACATACAATGTAAGCGGATGGAGAATCGTGCATTATTGGCAATTTATGCTTGTATGTTTTTAATCAGAACAATATTGTTAAGACGAACGAGTTGTAGAGCTTGTTCCGATCGAAATGAGTCCAAACACGACATCATTTGGACTGTCTTTAATGAGATTGTAATTTTTATCGTAAAATTATGTATCAGTGAAACTTGTTCGATTACACTCGAATTTGACCTAATTTTCATCAGGAAAATCCCCTCCATTCGCTCGTCACAATTTTATGAGGATATGTTGAAAAATCTAAAAGTTTAAACTTTCATTCGTGCGCGATTCTCCATCCGCTTACATTATATGTGGTCTGTCGTCGCTGGGTCTTTGATGCTCGGCGCTCGGCAAAAGTTATTCGAAGATTTATTCGAAGCCTTCGTATAAAAGATACAGATAAAAGATGAAAAAATTATTCGAAGTTCGAATAAATCCGCTTCGAATAAATAAAATTATCTTTATTCGTCGGATAAATTCTTGAAAAAAAAACTATTCGATACTCGTCGAATAAAGATACTTTTTTTATTCGAACCTTCTAATAACGAATAAAAATTTTTTTATCTTTTATTCGTTATTCGAAATTTTTATTTAGATAAATATTTTGCCCAACTCTGCTCGAAGCCGCTTATTCGAGCTGATGAAAATTATTCGAAATTCGGAAGAATTACTCGTAGCCTCCGAATAACAGTACAGATAAAAAATTAAAATTTAATTTGAAGCTTCGAATATAAAAAAGTATTCTTATTCGTCGGATAAATTCTCATCTAATAAAATTATTTATTCGACACTCGCCCAATAAAGATGCTTTTTTTTATTCGAACCTTCAAATAACAAATAAAGATAAAGTATCTTTTATTTAAATTTTTATTTAAATAATTTTTTATCCCAAATAATGCCCATCTCTGCGAGGGCCGTTAGCACCGTGAAAGATTTACTTAATATTTAATTGAATTTAATAATTACAAAGAGTGTATCATGAACAAAGTGCATGCACTTGGAACTGTTACAGAAATATGTAAGATCACCCTTTCGATGAAGTATTGAATGAGGTTTATAACACGAGCGACTGGAATCCACCTCTTTTGAGGAGTTTAGTACACACTGCATGTCTAGCTTTTCTATTAGTTTTGGAGGCAGGTCTCTGGAAGTTGTGGATGCATTCGTTTGTATGGTCTGGCTTGCGAGTCAATAGCAATTGTTAGCGTACCATAAAACTCCAGATGTGACACAGAACACAGATAGGTGTGCTGGGCGCTACGTCACCAACGCACTAAAGGACTGAAATGAAGGAAACACTTTTGTTTTTTCAATGATCGTTGCCAAAAATTGTTCTTCCTTGAATATGGATGGTACCATGGTATTGAGTTGTAAAAGAGTGTTAAACAGAGCTGCAATGCAGCCCATAAAAAATTAGTAGAACGGTGAAATAAAGAGTAAACTAGAATGTTTTCGAGTAAAATTATTTAAAAATAGTTCTAATGTGTTTTTAAAGTCATCTAGTAAAAATCTTATGGTGCTGAGGTGGAAAAAATATTTATTCATGAAAGAAAAATTTTTTAAATTAATAATAACAGTAGCTAAATATATGAAAAAATTTAAGATAGTGTTGATGACAATAGCTCATTATTAAATTAATATTCAGGTTGGTCGCTTTTAAACTTCGATAAGAGATCTGTATTTGTTCGAATTTTTCCGGATTTTCCATTTTTTACAACTAAAGTTTGCAACTACAAACTTGGAAAAAAATAAAATACGTATCATTACAATTAATATTATTCTTAATTTATATTAATTAGAGATTTTGTACACAAGATTTACATGTTAGTTACATATTTCATATAAAACAATTAAGCTGTACGTTCTAATCCTGGTTAAAAAAATAATGTGCGTTCAGTTTTATCACAGACGAGGTATAAGGATAGACCTATCATCTTATGGGACTTCGTGTCCGATGTTCTGAAATATCGACCGTTCAAAAAATCAGAGGTTTTGGTATGCCCTCTAAGATTTAGAGTGGTGAGTTTAGGAATTAAATTTAATCACAGGTATCGAAGGCGTAGTTGCCAAACCACATCGGCGAATATTCGTCGCATAGTTGCCAATTTACTGTTACTGCCGTGTAATGCACAGCGCGTATTTCGGCTATTTTCCACGTTACAGTCGCAATTCTGGAAAAGTAAGCGAAACGAGATATTACATGATTAATTCAACCTGAATATTTCATCTTTGTTTAAGTACAATGCTTTCTGTTTCTATACCCATTTTAAAGCTAAATAAATGCTTTTTCAATTTATATAAATAAACTTTTATTTATTGATAGTAAACATAATAATAATTGTTGTTAAAAATTGAAATACCTATTTAGCGCTATTTTTATCTTGAAATTGATTTATATGAACTGTTGTTGGCTCCTTTGAACGTTCTTTTTATCAAATACAATTTTCAAAAGAACGGAAAAATATTCAAAAGATTGTCAACAAAAATTTTAATGACAGCTGATATGCGAGGTTCCATATTCGTTACAAATTGCAGCGTGTCTGTTATTATATGTTAACATTACACATACAATTATTAGTTCTTTTTTCCAAATATTTTCATAAGTTGTGCAAGAACTTCTTAATTATAAACAATAAATCTGTATAAAATTCTGTTTATTGCTGATCTGACTTATCGTTTAATCGTAAAAGCATACAGGAGTTCAGATTTAGTTGATCTCTTACCATTATTGTTATCAGTTTTGAAGTAATTGTTTATCAATAATAACAATATCGATAATAATTATCGATAATAACAGACATGCCGCAACTTATAACGAATATAGAACCTCGCATAACAACTGTCATTAAAATATTTTTTGACAATCTTTTGAATATTTTTCCGTACTTTTTGAAAATTGTATTTGATAACAAAAGGTTCAAAGAAGCCAACAACAGTTTATATGAATCAATTTCAAGATATAAATAGCGCTAAATAGGTATTTAAATTTTCAACAACAATTATTATTTTGTTTACTATCAATAAATAAAACTTTATTTATATAAATTGAAAAAGCATTTATTCTGCTTTAAACGAGTATAGAAACAATTTAGATTAAAAATGATAAAAAATAATTCCTCTCCACAAAAAAATACTACTTAATTTAAATAATAATAATTTTATGTAATTTAAAATAAAATGAAATTAGAAGAATACGCTTATGTACAAGATTTAATGAAAATTTATGATATAGAGGTAACTGTTATTTAAATTTTAATTAAGCTTATTATTTACACGAAAAAGGTATACTTTTTTTTCTTTAAGTAAGAGGAGGAAAATGCCTTACGCACATCCCAGAATGGGGTAGTGTGGGGCTCAGGTAGCAGATTTTTGGCGTACCTAGACCCACTAAAAACCTGACCTCACCCGGGACACCACGTTTTTCACCGACATTTCATGAGATAAAACGCGAAGCCGCAGGTTGCCGCAGTATAATTTTGGATTTATTATTTACTTAGACATCTACAAACGTGTTTTTAGCATGCGCACGTTGGCGCACGTTGGCGCAAGAGAGATATCACTTTTTAAACTTCATTAACGTTGCTCTTTTCCACGTTTAATGGCATTACATGTAAAACTACTCGAAGAAATTAAAAATAAATAGTTTCCACGGTTGTTTCCGAGTCTTAGTACTCGAAGTAAGCCAGGAAAAAAAAATATTTTTCGTATTTCTATTTTTACAGGCGCATACGGTTTCTTCAAACATGCGCTTGAGTTCATTCTGAAACCTAGGTATGCTTAGCATGGCCGAATTTAATTCATTTTAATGGAATTGCCGAATTTGATTCATCCTTGAAACGTTTTGATTTAATCCCCTACTAGTAAAAAATATAACAAATTTCATTTTATAAGACACTTGAAAATATGGAGTTTTAGCCGCTCTCAGACCACTGTGCGGCGGAGTAAGGGTACCGACTTTTATAGCCAATTCGCCTGTGAAATTCCGCAATCGTTGGGCCTTCGGTCAAAATATACCTGCAGCCTTTTTAAACTGTGAATCCTCGAAGCTGGAGTTTCCCTCGTCGTTTATGGTAGCTCTGAAAAGAGCTGATTTTGAAAGAAGAGCTGTCCGCAAAGATTATTCCACATAATTCTGGCAATATTGATATTCTGCGGTTGTTGGGCCTTCGGTCAAAATATATCTGCAACCTTTTTAAACTGTGGATCATTAAAGTAATCGAAGCTAGAGTTTCCCTCGTCGTTTGTGGTAGCTCTGAAAAGATCTGATTTTGAAAGAAGAGCTATCCGCAAAGATTATTCTACATAATTCTGGCAATAATGATACTCAAGGATAAAATGAGAAAAACATAAATGTTCTTTGCACCAAGAACATTTAAGTACAACTACATTTGAGCAATGGAAACACGTTAGACCATCTAATTTTGTAAAGCAGAACTCTACGGGATTTTCAAATTCTCCTGGCCGCTCTTCTATATATCCACTGCGGAACCAAGCATATTGAAACAGCCGTTTATAACGCGCAGCTGATAATTGGTTGTGGATTAATGAGTGTAGTTTAATAATATTATCTCTTGCGTGTAGATTGATATCAATATTTAATAATATTGCAAGATCGGAAGATCGGCCCTCTGGCCGGGCGTTACGTATGATCTCGTTGTTATATCCATTCCATGAATCAAGAAGTAAAACAGAATTTTCTGGAGCAGATGGGAGAAATACTTCAGTCAACCACGTTCTAAATAATTCTTTCGTTAGTTTACCCGATGTGGAAGCTTCAATGTGGTCATTAGCTGCCGTGAACACACTTCTTCGTACACGAGGTCCTAACTGCCCTTTGACTTCTTTCAAAACAATATACAATGGCGATAGCCGTTGATTCATAAGCACTTACATAGAACGGTCAGTTCGGACAAAAGGTTGACTTCTCTCTTCAAATAAATTTGTTTACGAACGAAATACTGCGAAATTCTTAGATAAATCTAATGAACACTTGTGGAAAGTATTCTACATTAATATTGATTGTTTGTAGGGAGGGACATCTTTCAATTTCTTCGAGATAGAAATAACGTCTGTGCGTCTAGTAGTGTTGGTGTCCAAAATTCAATTTATGAACATGTGGCTCAGACATGTAATTTTGAAAATTTTGATAGACGTCAGAAGATTTTGTTAGAACAATAATTAAACAATTTTCTATCAATTTAGCAAAAAAAATGGAAGAACAACGAACGCGATGTTGATAGATTTCTTTTAAAATGGCCCGATTGGTTTGAACAACCACTGTTTGAATTTGAAGGACGCAGTGAAGGTGGACGACCAAAAAAAGGGTTTTCTGAGGCAAGTGACATGATAAATCGCAGGCAAATAGAAAGCCTGTTGACGCAGTACACCCCGGAAGAGTTGGAGTACATAGCACGAGTTGCACACAGAGCATCGGGGAATGAATTTATATCCATGGTATTGTATATTGGTAACTGTACACAAAGTGCTCATACAAGGTGCTGATGTGGTAGAAAGCATCCTATTATCCATCGGAAATCTTTCAGAAGATACCCAGGAAGCAACGCATAAGGAATTACGATCATTTCGCGAGCACCACACTCGGAAAATTTCTCGACGGGCCATCAACCAAGATCTCAGTGACCCAAAAGAAGCCATCTGGGGATGTTTTAAACATTTCGGATAATCTGGCAGAATAATGTTTCCAACAAAAGTTAATCGATACTCAGTTATCTATAAATCCCAATAGAAAAAAATTTTTTTGATAAAAAATTATGGTCATCTTAATTTTTTAAGTAAATATAAAACTAAGCATTTTTTATTACATATTGTTGTAGCTGATGTTAAGACGAATCTTTTATTTATTGTTAACAAATATAGTAATAATTGGTATTCAAATTTCAAAATTGCAAAAGGTTATTTATATATAAACAAGTTACGTTGAAAGCTTGGCTTTGTAGTTTTTAGTAAGTTATTAAAACATTTGTCTTGTAATGTTCAAGAAAATTTTCATAAAAACCATTTAAAAAATATTTATATAATAATTACTGTTCAAAGCAATGTAGTTAATTAATAATAGGAACAAAATGATGTCATCCTATAACAATAACAATACAGTTCTGAACAATTAATTTATTCGCGTATACGTTACATTTATAAAGTACATATTAATATTTGGCTGTTTACAACATTTCGAATTTTGCAGTTAAACATATTCTGTATTGTACGTACAGTTTCATTCATTTGTTATTTATACCCAACATAAAGTTTAATTAATCATAACCGAAATTAGTATTTGAAATCGTTAAAGCGTTTTAGAAAACAATATTCTATTGTATTCGCGAGACCGCAGTGACTATAGATATATAGCTATTTTTAATTTTAATTCCTACCACTAACGACGCTGTCAGCAGATTTTAGTTCCAGTTGGTAATACAGGATGTGACACGAAAATGGTAATGGGGTTACGTGTGTTACGTCCCGCGGTTGGTTACACGATGGTAAAGACGCTTCGCGATTTTACCGCGGAGAGACGCTTCAAAATTACAACCATTTGGCTCACTCGACTCGTACGTTCGAAGTCTAGCCGGGTCCACGGTTCCACATAAATACGTAGATATGCTACTCACCAACAGTCCTGGACAGATTGCAAGAAACAGAGACAGATGGGGCAGCCGTGCTCCCTCGGATTGGCTACGGAGAATGGTTCGGTGTCCTTGTCCCTCTTAGGTCGATGGCTCTCTCTCTCTCTCTCTCTCTCTCTCTCTCTCTCTCTCTGGAGATGCTGGTCCTGATGCTGCGCGGCCGCGAGATGGTGCGGACGTTCGCCGAATGGATTGGATTGTTATACACGAGAGGGCGAGATAACTGGCGTAATTAGTGTTTACAACCGGCGCGACGCGGCACTCTCTTGCGCGGGATTGGCGGATAATAAATGACAGGATTTGAATGGTTAACACTAAGTATATATATTCAAAAATAGTTGGGATACAAAGGCGCTTAATACTAAGATTGGAACAGCTAGATATAGTAACGCTTGAAAATAGAAACGCGAGATGTTGACGCGACCAGGTCGCGGATGAGAACCGACTTCCTCGGGAATTGTCCAGACCTCCTTCGCTCGGAGATCGCGTGGAGGGGCGCGTGACGTATTACGCGTCGTAGTGGGGCTCGCTAGAGCGCGGTG
Source organism: Halictus rubicundus (assembly GCF_050948215.1). Classification (NCBI taxonomy): domain Eukaryota; kingdom Metazoa; phylum Arthropoda; class Insecta; order Hymenoptera; family Halictidae; genus Halictus; species Halictus rubicundus. Next base: position 587,550 of record NC_135162.1, read on the forward strand.
ACGTAATAACGGGACTTAGAATTCTATGTGATGTAATGTAGTGGCTATCTATATATTATACAACTTATGTCCTAACGCGACATCTAGTTATAACTAAACACAACATCCCGACGGCGCGACATCTATTCAGAAGCTAACGCAACATGTCGATAGGCGTGACATCTAGTTATAAGCTAGCGCAGCAACACGTCGGCAGACGTGACACGTGACCCCAAAAACGTTGGACACGAAAATGCATTGGATGATAGGTCTATCCTTATACCTCGTCTGTGGTTTTATGCTAAAAGACTGACCGGTTCTGTGCCGTGCTAAAAGACTGACCGGTTCTGTTCCAGGAAAGACTGACCGGTTCTGTGCCATGCTAAAGCGGCGATGTTACGAAAGTGGGAACGCCGAAACCCCGGGCGTGAGCACTCTCATTCCTCTCTGCTACTACTAAATACTAGATCAATCAAAGACTGTGAGAACAGAATACGCACAAGGATTTTCAACAATAGTACGTATACTTTAAGCGCACAAAACTACTTATCAAATAATGCGAAACATAATCTGCTTTTTATTGTGGATTTTACTTACTCTTTTATTGATGAATCTCTGTTGAATGCTCCTCTTATAGTTGTAAACAGATAAATACCACTTTGCAAAGATAGCGCTATATAGGTACCATGTCATGTCGTACTGCTGAAATCCATAATGGTTCTAATGCGTGCACACATGCATTACAAGGCAAAATTACTGTGTCTTGTGCATTATTTCATCCAATATCTGGTGGAATTTTCTTCCACTGTCTTAATAATTAGCGTCCAGCTATTCCTCACTCTAACCTATATCTGTCAAACGATATTTTATACAATTGTTTCTTCTTTGCACAAAATTAATATTTATGTAAATTTGTATTATGATATTCACAATCAAACACCATTTTTTATATTTTTTTTTGACAACGGCACGGAAGATTTCTTATAAGTTATTCTCTTTTGTAAAAACACGTTATATCCTCACACACAAGAAACACATAAAAAAACCACATCAAAATTTAAATTCAGATCCAAATTGAATAGATTCCAAATCATATTTAACCATATATTTCACAGTACAATATCACCATATGTAGACTTCGAAAAGCAATGATTATAAAATTCGCGGCGTCCAACGATTATCTAATTTCCGGCGTCCAAACGTCACGAATCCAACCGCCACGGCGTCCAAACGGTACGAGTTCAATCGGCACAGCGTCCAAACGGCACGGGTCGAATCGGCACGGAGTCCAAAAGGAACCCGTCCAATCGGGACGTGTCCAATCGGTCGGAGTCCAACTGGGCATCACTCTGTCAACGCCGAGACACGGTCGCACCGAGGCCGCTCGTCTGCGGATTAGGTCGCAAAAACTGTAAACCGAGGTGTAAGAGTCGAAATGTTGTTTGCGTTACCGAGATTCTCGGTAACGCCTGCGGCGATTTCGAACAAGTCCGCTTCAGAAATAATTCAGTAATCACCCGGTACACTCGCAAACGTTCTCGACAGAGCAACGCGCCCTGTTTATGTTTCATACTTAGTTTCTTGATCTACATATACATTCACACTTTATATCCATATACATATACATTCTCATCACTCTCTCTTACAGCTATTCACACATCCTTACTCTCGTTCTTGATTCGGGCGTGCCCTGTCGAGCCGTTAGTATTACGACTACATTCAACCTGTTCGCATCGAAACAATCTAATATCAAATAAATCTAGCAATCTTAAAATCGAGTACGTGTTCTTTCTCTGATTCCCCGGTTCTTTCCTCTGCGTTCCACAGTATTTTTGAGTTCTCCATTAACAAGTTGTTTAAACAATCCTCAATTTCCCGAACCGTAGCCGGTGAATGCAAGTAGGTTCGAAACTGCGTCCCTATCCCGTAAAAAATCATAATCCGTCCCACCTGGGACGTAACAATGCATTGACCTTAACTTGTACGCTCGAGTTAATTCGAGCGCGCTAAACATGCTAAACATGCCAAACTGTGCACACTCGAGATAATTTTTCACACTCGAATGTAATCGAGAATTGAAAATAACAATGTGAAAGCAAAGAAAAAAAATCGTTTTATTGATATTTATCATTTACATGGGGTTGTAAGCTATAACACTTATTTATTTAAGAATAGAATATAGCTTTTTTTTCATGGAACAAAAGCGCAGTATATCAAAAATTAATTTTTTTGGCCGGTTTTTTTTAAACTGTGCGTTAAGGGGTTAATTGCTAAAAGAAAAGTCAAGTCGTTTGGTCCAATTTTAAAAAGGGTATTCTGATTTAATGCACAGACAACATGTGCAGTATTCGGACTGTACGTGGATTGTACGCGGACTGTCCGCGGACAATTCAGTTCGTCAGTCTGGATGAAATAAAATCATATAAAATGACAGTTGTTCCGTCGTTTGGGACGGGAATTGCCGGTGTAACGGTGGGACGTGCACGAAAGAACCACAAGCACTTATACGACGCACAACGAATAGTATATTTACAGTTTATGTACAATTAGTTACACTTCGCGGAGGCGCGAAGGAATCGAGGCACTGGGTGTGCTTCGAGGCGCGACGTGAATTGTGTCGCGGACTTGCAAGTAGGCGATAGCGCGATACCGATAAGCTCGTAAGAACGGTGCTTTATGATGCGCTTCGATTAGCAAGAGAGTTACAGCTCAACTCAACCCGCGCGTCGGTGCGCGGGGTGTATATTGTCAGGGCCTTCCAGGCGCGGGGAAGGGTGTCGCGGGGTAGCGTTGCCGAACGGTTCGGCGGCAACCATCATCTCGAGGCGTGACCTCCGTTGGAATTCGCCCGGTGCGGGCGACCGTTGGCGTACGCGCTCGCTTGTTTGGTGACCGTGGCGGTCGTTTCGGTCGCGCGGTCGTTGCTCCCGTTTCGTTGTCGGGCTCGGCTGACGGTTGAGCCCGAACAACAGTAATTGTACATAAAAGGTTACATCTCGCCGATTTTGGTAAAAGTTAAATATGTTGTAAAACTCAACATTCGGAACAACTTTTTCCTATATAAGTTGCCGCTGCTCGGCAGTAGTTTCTGAGATATTCTCAAAATCTGTTACTGAAACTAGAATGGATTTTGCACACTCTTCCGCATATTAGAAGGCATGAATAACATATATAAGTTACTTTCTTATTAACGAATATGCAAGATCACGTGCAAGATGTCAAGGAGAAGGTATAATTAAAATTAGTTGGGATTAGATGGGGGGGGGGGGGTGGAGAGGACGATTACACTGACAGTGTTTCACTTTTACATGGATTTGTGTATACTTAAGGAATTTTTAGCTATTCCAGATCATATACTTAACAATGTAAGCGTTGTCGGGCTGGCCTGTAGCGGCTAGCTGGACGCCGGAAGAGAAATCTTCAGCGCACCAGCACCAAGAAAGATTTGTGGTTTGCACAGCATAAGACGCTATTTGTGAGAAAACGTCTTTAACGTTTTTGGCCACTTAGCGGACAGATGTGTCCTTGTAGTTCCTAGCGACGAACTCAATAGCGCAAGTGGACGCCATAAATTTTGGGTAGTCGAAGGGTCTCCAGCCTAGAGTGTCCCAGCGACGCGTGCCTGGTTTCTATCACCCGGGAAAGCTGGGCCCGTTGACGTAAGCCAACAGCCATGTACCGCACTTAGCACTGGGTCCGGAAGACACCCCGCTGCATCACCAAAATTAGTTTGTAACAAAACGACGCGCTCACCCTTCTCACGCACGAGAGGCGTGGAACGTGGGCGTGTTATGCAAAATGCACGGATTGGTGGAAGTTCCTCGAAAGGACTTCCACCAATCAGTCGACGAGCGTTTTTGAGATATAAGGCAGCAGACTACCGACGCGAGAGTCCAGTCAAGCAGTCTAGTCACAGCCGACTCATAGCTACACTCTATCGCTGCGAGTAAAAGTTCAGTCGCGCCGAGTTCTAGTCGGGTCGTAGATTTACAGTCGCGCTATCGATCTACCCCGGACACTATCGCGACATCACTTTTATAAATAAACGACTCAGTCACGTAAACCTGATTTGTGAATACTTATTCGAAGGCATACGCCTTTACATAACCCTATTCCTTCAAGCTTGTTACGTATGGAGACGTTCTCCACGTTCATTTCGATTAGAATTTGTAATCTCTTTTCTGAGAACGAAAAGCGTCCCAACAGGCCCCTTTTATTAACGAAAAATACTGTATGCCTTCTTTATATCAAAATCTCTAGACACTCCCTTCTGGCATCCGTTAATTAATATTCTGATAGGAAATAGCCCGGATAACCTTCATTAACCCCTTTTAACGAAAATCTAACTGAGGCCTGGTTTTCATTAGAATTGACAAAAAATGTGACTGTGACCCTATGTACATTAAATCTTAAACAGAGTACCCCTTTCATTTTCAAGGTATATAAACCCGTTCATTTTCATCCTCTTTGGTTAGTCGAGAAGCGGTTCAGTCGAGATTAAAACGCGGTTCAGTACTCGTGCAGTCACGTCGCGACAATTCTAGTGAGATCGGGTTAAAGTCCCTTTCGAATCAATTCGTAACCTTATAGATTCCGTTAGGTCGGTATATGTTCTATTTGGCATTCAACAATCGCGCTCTCCGACCCCTCATAGCCAGTGCGTCAACACCGCGCATCATAGGTAACAATTTCTCAAATTGTACACTTACTACATTCACTCGCGACACAAACAACAACATTTGTTATTATCTTAAATCAGAATATATTTGTCTTGTTTGCTAACTCGCGTAATCTACAACCCTTAATTATTGTCCAATATCCTAATCTAATAATTGAACATTCCCACATGATACAATCTTACCGCTCAGATTGTATCAATTAAATTATATATAAGTTACGAGGCTTACTAATCTTAAATTCAAACCAACGAAGATTTCTCCAACCTAGTGGCTCCCCGATCCCGCATTGGGTGCGTCCACGAAAACTATATCATCCTAGCGGATCCCTGATTTCGCATTGGGTTCTTCCGTATCCTAGCAGCTCCCTGGTTTCGCATCAGGTGCGTCTGTGAGTTATCCACCTTCCTTTCAAATCGGGTTCGCCGCGTGTCTCTCCTAGTGACACCCCGATTTCGCATTGGGTGCGTTCGCGAAGTTTCATCCTCCTAGTAGCTCCTCGGTTTCGCATCGGGTGCGTCTGCGTTTGACTCCAACCTCCCAGAGGTTCCCTGATTTCGCATCAGGTGCGTCCTCGACGTCAACTATCCTAGCGGCTCCCCGATTTCACATTGGGTGCGTCCGCGTACCTAACTAACAAATTGAAACCATATTCCTGGGGTAACAACCCCTCGCCGCCCTCTCGCGTTGCTCGCAGCCCTGGCTCGTAACAAGCCTAACGGCCCGCCCTCTCCACCCCCTCGCCGACCTAATCCCAACCAATTTGAATTGTACGTTCTCCTTGACATTTTGTACGTGATCCTGCATATTCGTTATTAACAAAGTAACTTATATATGTTAATCATACCTTGTACTACGTGGAAGTGTATGCAGAATCCGTTCTAGCAGCAGCACCAGTTTATAGAATATCTCAGAAGCTAATGCCGAGCGGCGGCAACAAATAAAGGGAAAAGTTGTTCAAGGTCATCAAAATCGGTGAGTTGTACCCTTTTCTGTATAATTACCTTGTAAAAAGTTCACACGGTATATAGATCGTTCGACGATCGTCGAGATATGTATATATGTAGAAACAGATTCTGAAGCGACGCAACGGACATACAGACTCGGTCGCGAAGATTTTGTAGCTCCGACGCGGATTCGCGATTAAGAGCGTGTAATTGAAGTAGCGTTGACAAATGGACGGCAAGAAGGCGACGCGGATTGTCGTAACGCGATGTCAGCGCGGCCCACGCGATTTTGAAGTTTGCAGCGGTCACCGGAATGTTGATAACGCAATCGAGAGCGCGGCCTTTGAGCGAGGATACGAGATAATGCATGCGGGAGACATCCGTAAGTGACCGGTTCGAAATGATGAGCGCGTCAAATCGATCGCGAAACGCTTCCCAGGTCTCACACTGACCTTCGAATAACGGGAGGTGGATTCGCGGGAGATGCGCGGGCGGTTCCATCGAGAGATGGGAGCCGGCGGACCCAGTTTGGGCAGCACTCACTCACTTCTTCCTGCTTCTGCTGGTCGAGGATGTCGGTCATGAAGGCGAGGCTGTCGAGGTACACCTCCTCCGTGGCTGCGAACTGGTCCTCGCTGAAGTAAGGGTGGCTCATCTGCTCCTTCGGGGACAGGGCAGCTGCGACCTTCCCATGACCCGTCTCGTACTTCCTCCACTGCTCCTTTATGTGGACGATTCGGGTCTGCACGACACTCTTCGTCCACTTCTCCTTGCCCAGTTTTTTAAAGTTGACCACCGATCGCTCGATGGCCCGTTGAAGGGTGAGCTGTTGCTCCAGATGCTCGGCCATGGTCGGTGTTGAACGGTCAACGTCCACTTCCTCAGATCCGGCTCGAAGGACCAAATGTTTCGGCTTGAACGATTGTTGTGAAAATGAATAATTGGAAATAGGTGACGAAGTCACGAGCGAAGTCTTACTGCAAGCGAGCGCTGCGAAGTCAGAACGTATTCTGAGATCTCGTTCGCGCACGAGAACGCACGAAACGTCGGAAGGACGGTTGATCTCATTGTTCTAATGGGTGAATTCGGTTCACCTTTGCGCGCGAGGTGAGATTCAAACGGAGGTGTTTGTCGCCGGTGACACGGCTGTTTACGCGAGCGAGGAACACCTTCGTTTGAATTCTCCTCTTTTATGCCAATACTGAACAGGACATATGGAGGTCAATACAGTTTTACTCAGAATTCGATAGTCTATCGATTCATAATACAGAAAGTAGGTCTTTCCATTTTAAAAAATCAAGGTGACCTTGAAATCTCCTCTATGCCTCCACCCACGCAGAGAATGTTTGTGTCACAATATTGTAGGAATATGTTGAACTCCTACGTCTCGGGTGTGACGTATCGGGTGAAATGATTGACACCGGTTTCACTAAATACTTTATTTTAGTTCGACGTCTCTGTTCTCAAGTTACAATTCGATGTTAGCTGTCTCGACAACTAACTCGCTCGCGACTCTCGCTCAACTGAACCTGCTCCGTTACGAAGGACAAAAACGTTACGAAGAAACAAAAACGTTACGAAGAACAAAAACGTTAACGAAGAACAAAAACGTTACGAAGAACAAAAAACGTTACGAAGAACAAAAACGTTACGAAGAACAAAAACGTTCCTTCGAAAAGCAAAACGCTATCGACGCGGCTCAGCGTCTCGCACCACACACAGTCGCATTCATAACCATACATCCTGACTCAGTCACACTCACATCCCTACAATATGCCCCCCCCCATGCCCCGCCACTTAAGATACACTTCGCTCGGCAGAGATTTTCATAAACGACTAAAGTACAGGTGAAGCGTACAGCGTGATTGAATGTTTATTTACATTCAACGACCCATAACAAGAGATTACGAGACACAGATGAAGCAATATCAACAACCAGAGGCGGCAAGGAAGTGTGTATTATACAAGGTGGGGCAATAACTGTGTCTACTTTGAATATTGCCGTTATTTGTAATAATATGCAAAAATGTTCTATACAAAACTTACACGGTATAGGGGGGGGGGGGCATATTTTGACACAAACATTCTCTGCGTGGGTGGAGGCATAGAGGAGATTTCAAGGTCACCTTAATTTTTTTAAATGGAAAGACCTACTTTCTGTATTATGAATCGGTAGACTATCGAATTCTGAGTAAAACTGTATTGACCTCCATATGTCCTAAATCTAATAGTTAACGAGATATTATCGAAATAATTTTCCTTCTTCTTTGGGTAATACCTCGTTAACTATTAGGTTTAGGACATATGAAGGTCAACGCTTTTATACTCAGATTTTGATACTCTATCGATCTATGGTATAAAAAATGGGACATTCCATTTAAAAAAATGAAGTCGGCCTTCATATGTCCTTTACGCGTCCACCTACAAAAAAGCTACTAACATCAGATTAATGTCCCATCGAAACCAAGCAAGTTCCATCTGATGCATTTCTTTCTAACACCAATAGCAGCCGAGTTTTTCAGGTGGCCTGCTTCTAGCGCCTCACCCTGTATACGCGGCAATATTGGCGGAGAGGTTGAGAGAGGAGATAGAGAGAAAGGGGTTATTACCAGACAGTCAGGCAGGTTTTAGGAAGGGGATGGGGTGTATAGATAACATATATATTTTAAATTATTTGATAAACAGGCAAATGAGAAAGAAAGAAAAAGAGGGTTGATAATATTGTTCATAGACTTAAAAGCGACATTTAACTCGGTAGACAGGGAAGAGTTGGTAAGGGCAATGAGGAAAAGGGGGGTAAGGGAAGGACTAGTAGAAAGGTGCGAGGAGCTGCTGAAGGAAACGAAAAGCAAAGTTAGAGTAGGGGACGAAGTAGGGAAATGTTTTTGGACTGTAAGGGGAGTGAGGCAAGGATGGCCACTACGCCCACTACTGTTTACGATGTTAATAGCAGATGTAGATGAAGAGTTGGAGAGGTGAGGCTGGGGGGGGGGGGTAAAGATAGGAGGAAGGAAAATTTATACGCTTGCGTACGCTAACGACATAGCGATGCTGGCGGAGGAGGAGGAGGGGATGAGAGGGATGATGGGGAAGATGGAGCGATACCTGGAAGGGAAAAAACTACCGTTAAATGCAGAGAAATAAAAAATGATGAGGTGTAGGAAGGGCGGGGGGAGTGGAAAAGGGTGAAGTGGAGGTGGAAGGACAGGGAGATTGAAGAAGTCAGAGAGTATAAATACCTGGGGTACGTGATAGCGAGGAATGGTGGGCAGAAAGCGCAAGTGGAGGAAAGAGTGAGGAAAGGAGCAGCGATAATGGGAAAGGTGTGGGGGATAGGAAAAAGGAGGTTTGGCAAGGATTGGGGCAGGAGAGTATGGCTTTTTGACAAGTTGGTCTAGTCGGTAATAAGCTATGGGGTGGAAATTTGAGGATGGAAAGAGAGGGCAGACATGGAAAAGCTGCAGGAGAGATATCTAAGGTGGGTTCTGGGAGTGGAAAGGACAACACCGGGATACATGGTAAGGGAGAAAAAGCAGAGGGAGTTATTGAGGGGAAAGGCAGGACTGAGGGCGTGGGGATACGAGAAGAAATTAGCGGAAGGGAAAGGGGGGAAGCTGGCGCGGTTATGCTGGGAAGATGTAAGAAGGAGGGTTAGGTTGGGAGAGGAAAGAGAAGGGTGGGAGAAGGAGAGGTGGGAGTTCTTTATGGAGAGAGGGTGGTCGGCGAAGGGAGTAAATGAAATGATTGATGAAAAAAGGGAGAGAATGAGTGAGGAAATAATTAAAAAAGAAAAGGAAAGACAAACAAAGGAAAGAAGGGTTAAGATGGGGGAGTCGAGGTCAAACAAGTGGTAGGGGATGGTGAAAGGAGAGGGACTGCCGGGGTATCTAAAGAAAGGATGGGGGAAAGTAGGTGGAAGAGAGTGGCGAGATTTAGGTTGGGGTGCGGGATGAGGGGAGAGTGGTTTTGGCTGAAGGAGGAGCAGAAAGTATGCAGAGTGTGTGGATGGGAGAATGAGACGTGGGAGCATGTGTGGGAAGTGTGCATGAGACAGGATGAGGAAAAAGGATGGCAGGAGAGAATGTGGGAGGTGTTGGAAGATGAGGGAGGAGGTGAGGAATGGATGAGAAGGGTGGAAGAGTGGAGAGAGCGGAGAAAGGAAAAGAGTAGAGTGGATGATGGGCGACAGGAAGGGGAGGTCCAAGGGTAGTGGGGGCGAAGAGGGCTGAGGGGGGGGGGGTAAATTTAAGGTTACTAATATAAGGTCTTTTGTATATATATTCTCTCTGTCTCTCTATATAGTTCATAAGTCTAGTTTAAGTTACGTATAAGTTAGGGGAAGTTAGGTTGCCGCCTCTATATGGAGGTGGTGCGGCCGATTGCCATGTATGGGGCCCCCGTATGGCAGCGCTCGCTCGGGGCCAGCCAGCCAAGCCAAAAACTCTTGGGGAGAGTGCGGCGGCGGATGACCCTGCGCGTCATACGGGGGTACCGCACCATCTCCGCCGAGGCGGCGGGACTCCTCGCCGTGATTCCACCCTTCCCTGTGGTGGCGGCGGAGCGGGCGAGGTTATACACATCGCCCGCTCCTTCCGCCGCCCGCCGGGGGTGGAACTCACGCGCGAGGAGGAATTGGAGCTCGAGGGCCAGAATCGCCAGCCCCGGACGGAAGCTTATTCGGAGTGGAGGGCGCTGTTGGCGCCCTCCACACGTCCGATTGTCCGGGCCCTTCCGCTCATACTTGATATATGGAGCAGGAAGCGGGGAAGGTTGACCTTCCGCCTCACGCAGGTGCTCTCTGGCCATGGGTGCTTCGGAGAGTACCTGCACAGGATGGGGCGGGAGCCGACGGCGCAGTGCCACCACTGCGGTGAAGACGTCGACACGGCGCGGCATACCCTGGAGGAGTGCCCAGCTTGGGCCGAGCCGCGCCGTGTCCTGAGAGCCGCAGTGGGCGGGTGGGACCTCTCGCTGCCGACCGTGGTCGACCACATGGTCGACAGCGTGGGGTCGTGGAAAGCGGTGGCCTCCTTCTGTGAGGTCGTAATGATCCAGAAGAAGGCCGCCGAGTGTCATCTGGGCGCGTGGACGACCCCCGCGCCGACGTGTGCCCTCCTCGAGAGGGGCGGCGAGGGTAGGGAGGGCGCGGGGGTCACCCTCGCGCCAACAGGTGCCCCCGGGAGTGGGGGGCGCAGTGGTGTCGACGCGGGGGGTCTCCCCGCGCCATGTTGTGCCCCCACCATTGGGGGCGGTGAATTTGGGGGCCCGGGGTGCGAGCTGACCCGGGCCCCCGGGGGAGAGCATAGCTCCCCCCGTGATAGGACGACACCCCCGGGGTAATTTCCCGGTTTGGGGGGGTATCGGTCCGTCCCTCCCCTAGGGGAGGGGGATTCGTGGGGGGTTGGGGTGAGGAAGGGTCGGGGCGTGCCGGATCGCGCCTCCGACGGCCCTTCCTTCCGGTGGCGGCGTCTTCTTGCCCCGGCTGAGACTGGTTCGGGAGCTGTGGGTGGACCGAGCTGGGGCTCGGGAAGCCCAATCCGAAGGCTCCAGGGATGGGGACTTAAGGGGTAGGCAATGGGGGAGGTTAACCCCTCCCCCGGGGTGTGATGATAGCTGCGACGTGTCCTGTTGAGTACTCGCGTGATCCAGGCACCTCCCCCTTTAGCTTCGGTGGGCATGGGTTTTTTAGTGGGTAGCCTTTGGGGATTTTCCTCAGAGGTAGTCCCACATAACCCCGGCTCCCCCCAGGGAGTCTGGGTATGCGTAAAGATATTTTCCCCACGAAAAAACAGGGTAAGTTAGGTTAGGTTACGAATATAAGGTCTTTTGTATATATACTTTTTCTCTATATATATGTAGTACATAAGTCTAGTTTAAGTTAAGTACAAGTTAGGATAAGATAGGTTAAGTTAGGCTAAGGATAAGTTAGGTTAAGTGAAGATGGAAAGGCGGCGATAGAAGGAGAAGATGATGTAAAAAAAAGATATTGTAACCCTTAGGGGAGGCAAAATAAAGTATATAGATAAGAGTCGTCGTTTTATTTGGAGGTTTAGAATAATTTCGTGAAACACGTGTATCCTAAACGACACGATGTTCTCGCAAAAGCCATATATTGTTCCTTCCTTCATAGTATCTCACCACCGAAACCGAATAATCCCGCATCGCATCGTGAGTGTTTTCGTTCATTTCGCGATATCGTGCAATCGAATGCTCACGCGTATAAGACATTTTCCGCGTGTGCTTTTGTAGTGCAGTGAAATTGTGAAGTGTTGAGGTTTGAAGGTGTATAATTCAATTAGCATTGACATTTGTGCAGAATCATCAACAAAATGGTGAGTAATGTGATGCATAGTTTCGTGTGCATTTATAAAAATTGTGGAACTCGAAGTAGGGACAACATATTATATGTCCAATTTTATCGTCTGCCTTTTGCTAATAGAGATCGATTAATGACATGGTTAGTAAATAGTGGTTGCGATCATCTAATAGAGAAATCAGGCGCAGAATTGAAAAAATTTATAATATGTAGCAGACATTTTTCAGAAAATGTAATACCTCCAAATGGAAGATTAAAAAGAAATGCGGAACCTATTAAAAATAATATTAAATCCATTAATGAGGACGAAGATTCTGTCACTCATATTTTAGATTATTACCAAAAGCAAATACAGGTTTTGCAACTAAAACCAAAGCGAGAAAATACTAAGCTATTGCTGGCAAATAAAAATAAGAATCAAGTGATTTTACGTTTGCGACAAAAATTAAAAACATTGAGGGAAGGTAATATATCGGATGAAACACTTCGAAATGCTATACGACGTCGAGTACAAGGATTTTTATTTACATTCATAACGATGCAATTATTTCACAACGGGCAATCTTCTTACACTGAAGAAGAGCAGCAATTAACAAAAAAAAAATGCATTATACTTCGCCCAGTTTGTTCGCAAAAATGCGTCAAGAATTTAATTTTATATTACCTGGGAGAAGTATAATTAGCAAATGGTTTAGCACTGTAAATCTATGGCCAGGAATTTGCAATAATTTGTTTCTACAATTTAAATCAAAAGTTGATTGTATGGACATTAGCGAACGTAACTGTTTTATTAGTAGATGAAATGCGGATAAAAAATGTTTTGATTTCCATGAACGTCTACAGAAAGTTGAAAGTTTTGAAGATTTAGGATCATTGGGATGTAGTCAAAAAGTAGCGACTAATGCATTAGTTTTTATGGTCCGAGGCTTGTTACATAATTGGAAACAACCAGTAGCATACTTTTTGACCAGTAATGCAGTCAAAACTATCGACTTATCGTCCTTATTGGATGAAGTAATAGAAGCAATTTTAACCACGGGATTAAAAGTACGTACTGTTGTTTGTGATCAAAATGCCAGTAATCGAAGTGCTATTAAATATAGAGTTTCTGTAGGCCGTCCATATTTCATGCATGGAAGTCAAAAAATATACACGATCTTTGATATACGATAATGAAATATGATATTTGATATTGATATTTGAAATATGATATGTTTGATGATCATAAAATTGCATCGTGGAAAGACGTACGTTCGTTATGGCAATTGGAAGGTGATAAAGCAACGAGAGCTGCTTGCAAATTAACGGTGAAACACGTTTATCCAAATAACTTTGAAAAAATGAAATGTCGTTTAGCTCTGCAAGTATTTAGTCGCAGAGTTTCAGTAGCTCTTTTAACCGCGGGAACGGTGGGAGGAATTCAACGTCAAACAGTAATGCATACTGCTGAATTTTTCAAAATTCTTAATGATAGTTTTGATTCCTTAAACAGCCGGAGTTGCAACGATTCGAATCCAGATTGATGTGCATTGTCGGAGCATTGTGGCGCACTATTAAAAATAATGGTCAGAATATACCACCATGTTTCGAAGTGTTCGGCGATTTGCCGAGTGCCGGGACCGTCCAGCGGTGGACGCGGAATGAGAGTACCGGAAAGAAGGATGAAGTTCCGGAGGAGACGAACGGACTTCGCAAGACACAAAAGGTGCGGTGGACTAACGATAATTTATTAAATGCCAACACTCTCGGTACATGGAAGATCGGACGAACACGGAGGACAATGACGAAAACGGATATCTTGCACGCGGCGCGTCGGAGAATCTTGACCGCGGAAGAGCGGAGATCTTGCACGCGAGAAGAGGCGATTCGTGACGCGGATGCAAGAAGATTATTGACTGAAGACCGAATACCAGTTATATGAACTTTGATTGATAAGCGAGAAGAAAGCCGACGTTCGTATGTTCGTGAAAGAACAAGACTCACGATTGAATTCGTGCGAGGCGGCTGCGAAAACGTAACTCAATTGGCGAGTATAGAGCGTGAACTAGACGCGAGTCCGCTGAGAGCGTACGGTAGATTGAACATACGAGAAAATCGTTGTCTCCGTCGGAGCGATCGGTGGATCATGAAGAAACGGGTGGTTTGAAATTTGGGGGAAACAACAGCAGAGAGAGGAACGAAGGACGGAGCAGGAGCGACACAAAGGAAGGACGAAACAGAAGCGATCGCATCGACGAAGACAACATGTACGAGACCAGAACAATAACGGGCTATTTATAGATTGGATGCGAACAGAAGTCAGACCAAGTCGTTACCGTTCGAATCTCGAACACGAAGGCTTGGAAATTTCTGTGAAAGCAATTTTGCAATTATGGGAAGATCTTAAATGCGATGGAATTAAATTTTTTATAACGTCTAGAGTGAATCAAGACCCATTGGAAAATTTATTTTCAATGATCCGCACTTATGGTGAAACTTATAATCAAAATCCGTCTGCAAAAGCTTTTTGCTTATCATTTATAACGGTAGAGCCTCGCCCGCGTGAAGCGCGAGCGGTGCTCGCGGATGCCCTCTCCTGAATTCGCTCAGCGGCCAGGGTCGTTAGAGAGGGCGAAGATGTTCGTGAAATAAATCAACTCTGGTGTTAATACGATAACGAAAGCAACTTTATTGTGCCCGGTGATCCGGGTTTCCGGCTCGGGCGGACGGTGCTTCCTTCTCAGGAGCTCGGCCGGCCTGTGACAGAAACGAGGTTGCACGATCCGATGACGCAACGTTTAACTCACAACTAAACTGGGCTTGCTCACGGTCTTGACTTTCCTCGCACAGGACGTAAACCCTAGTGTTCGTACGGCCAATCCCGGCGTTTCCACATACACACACGGTAGTATACCGTAGTACGCACGCTTCCACGCGGCTGCGAGAAGTCCGGAGCTCGGAGATGGTAACCCGAGAGCTGCTCCAGGCCAACTCCGGTTCTGGCGTGGTTCGACGCGATATTTTGTAACGTGGACCCCTTTTCACCGCGTAGGAGGGCGGGAGCGGGGTCCACTCCGGAACTTTATAGGCTCAGAGGCCGGGTCACGTACGGCCGTGAATACGCGGTCCTCCCGGTACTAACACGTTCCCGGAGGTGCGAGACCGTAACGAGAGCCTTCTGTTCGGGCGCCAGCACCGGAAGGATGCCACGCGAAATGCAAATCTCCGAGAACCGCGAGATGGATGGAAAGCGCGGAAGAGTCGGGGGTTCGGACGCTGGGATAGCGGGGACAGCTCCCACGGCAGAGCGGATCTCGCGGGGCGGAAATAATAACGTGAAAAATGGGCTCAAATCATGTATTTTGGGTCAGGATTACAAAGCCGCAGCCACGAGGCCGCACCCGAGAGCCGGCGCTCTTCATACAAATTTGCGATAGGGTGGTCGTGTCGCTGTGCGAGGTGGTCAGATTTAGTAAAAATCTCCGCGCTCGTGCGGTAGTTCGGCACGAGGAAATCGCGCTCGCCAGAGCGGGATTCGGAGGCGCGCAGGCGGACGGCGCAATTACAAACGACTGTCGCGATAAACCCCGGAACGATACGGTCGCGGAGGTGGTCGACAGGTGGCTCGCGATGTCGCGGGCCCGCGAGGGCCGGTGGATTCGTACCGAACGTGCACCCGACGGAAGGCGTTCCGCGACGCGATCCGATACAATACTCGGCGAACGGACCTACGGTAACCGGCGCGAGAGAATGCAAGCGACGGTAAACGAGAGTGACGCGAACGACGGCAAATTACAATGACTGCGGCTCCTCCGAGGAGAGACTTCCGTATTTTGTTCCGTCGGGAAACTACGGCACCGCTCAAAGCACCGACGGCTCGGCACGAGCAATCTAGGCGAGGCGGGAAGCGCCTCGGCACACGAAATGTGGAGAACGAGTCGGGGTGGCGACGTGTCCGCTCACCGACCCGCGAGCTCGCGAAGTCGCGAGGGCGCGAGGTCGACGTCGTACACACGTGTCGCTCTCCCACGCAGCGTTGCGAACCAACTCGCGAGATTCTATAAAAGGACCAAGAGCGTGGACCACTGCGTTGACTTACCGTACTCCGCTGGTTCGTTTTACGGGGCTCGCTTTGGGGCGCTTTTTCCGGCTGGTGTATGCCTCGGAATGCGGTAATTCTCGTACGCTCTGTTGGCGTGGCGCACTGATCCCCGCTGGTGGTACGCCGGGAAGAATTCGCCGGTACAAACGGCACTAACCACGCGAGACGCGATTCCCGATTCGAACGTTCGCAATTTTATAATCTTGGCGCAGCCCGGGACGTTACCTCACGCTAAGTCCGGAATCCGTTGGTGCGTGGTGCACGCCCCTGAAACTCGGCCGTGCTCGGCGCGCACGAAAAGTCTTAGCCATCGATCAAAAATCGATACGGAAGCTCCTCGGGGAGCGCTCCCTAACCTCACGAGCAGTCGTGTATCGCAAAATTCGGCGGTCCGGTCCCTCCGCTATCTCGTAACGGGTGGGCCAGTGGCGCTGCAAAACTTATAACGTCACATTTTATAGGCGAAGCGCGGACCTCGCGAAATGTTCGCGAAGCTTCGGCGCTCGCTGATTGGCGCACATTAAAAAAAAATTGTATTTAATTTATCAAAACCGGCTCAGTCTGCCAATTATTTACATGATGAGGATGAAACATTACTTCCAAACTCGAAATATGATGGTACATCTAATGTTGCACTAATATCGACAAATACAAGTCGTGAACGGGAAATTGATCAAGAAACGTTTATTGATGTCGAAGAAGTTGTCATTGATGCGTCATATATTAATGACGAAACATTAGAAGCCTCTGGGGTTAAATATTTTCCAGGATTTGTGGCCATCCCGCCGGGGGTGGACCTCACGTGCGAGGAGGAGATTCGCTAGGCCCGGACGGACATGTTAGCGGAGTGAGGGGCGCTTTTGGCGCCCTCCACACGTCCGATTGTCCGGACCCTCCTGCCCATACTTGATATATGGTGCAGAAGGCAGGAAAGGTTCCCGGACCATCCACACTGGTCCGGTGACGTTGACGGCTCCGTGGCGATATGGTGGCGTCGCCACTCGGCGACAGTGCCCCCCTGCTCCGTGGTCGAACGGGGCAGGGGGGTGGTTATGGTAAAGTGGGGAAGATTTCTGGTCGTGGGGTGCTACAGCTCACCCAGTTATGACTCCGCCGAACTCGGGAGGTTCACGCCCCTCCGACGTGGCAGCGGCCAGATGGGCGCTGAAACGACTGGACGGGGACCTCCCGAGGGCCGTGATTATCGGATCCGCCTGGCCTTCGGCCAGGGAGCGCGAGGCAGATGGGCGAGTCATTTTCTGGGCGGCGACGCGGAGCCGAGGGTCGCCGAGCTGTACAGGGAGTACAGATCGGCGGCCGTGGCCCTCAAGCGTGCGATTGCCGCTGCTAAGGCCAAGGCCTGGGATGAGCTCCTGTTCACCCTCCGTGACGATCCGTGGGGACGCTCGTATAAGGCGGTGCTTGGGAAGCTCCGCCCCTGGGCGTCCCCGGTCACGGAGAGGTTAGACCCGGAATTCCTGGGGCGCGTCGTTGACACCCTCTTCCCCCTGAGTGATGGGGTAGACGGGAGGTGGGAACGCGCCCCGGATCTGACCATGGGATGGTCGGACGAGTTCCGGGTAACCGAGTGGGAGCTGTACCAGGCCGTCCGAGAACTCCGGGCTAGGGGCAAGAAGGCCCCTGGCCCCGATGGGGTTCCCGCTGGTATAATGGCCTTAGTCCTGGAGGTTCTCGCCCCAGCGTTCAGGAGCGTCATGAACGCGAGCCTGCGCCGGGGAATCTTCCCCACTGTTTGGAAAAAAGCGTGCCTGGTTCTCCTCCAAAAGGAGGGGAAACCCGCAGAGTCTCCCTCTGCATACCGGCCGGTGTGTTTACTCAACGAGGCGGGCAAGCTGTTCGAAAGAATAATTGTCGCCCGCCTCGTCGAGCATCTGTCGCGGGGTGGTCCGGACCTGAGCGACAGCCATGAATTTCGGAGGGGGCGTTCTACAATAGACGCCCTGGAGCGCCTGCGCCTCCTCCGGGAACAGGCTGTCGCTCGGGGCAGGGTGTTGATAGCTGTGTCGTTAGACATATCTAACGCTTTCAACGCCCTGCCCTGGACGGAGATAATAAGCCGCTCGACCATTTCCAGGTGCCCCCTTATCTCCGGGAGGTGGTGGGCGACTACCTCCGCGGCAGGAAGGTGGCTTACACCGGCCGGTATAACATCGTTCACACGAGGGAGACGCACCGCGGTGTTCCGCAGGGGTCGGTCCTCGGACCGCTCCTGTGGAACTTGGCGTACGACGCGGTGCTGCGGGTTGTCCTCCCCCCGGATACGGGTGTCATCTGCATAGCAGATGACACCCTGGTTTATGCCGAGGGGGAGGACTAGAGGAGGACCATGCACCTCGGTGAGGCCGCCCTGGACTGCGTGGTCGGGCGAATTCGGAGGATGGGGTTGACCGTGGCCGCCACAAAGACCGAGGCGATCTGGTTGTATGGATCGCCTCGGCCGTGGCGGCTACCCCGTGGTCAGGACCTCCGGATTCGCGTAGCTGAAACCTCCGTCGAGATCGGGCCCAGGATGAGGTATCTGGGCCTGGTCTGAGACGGCCGCTGGCGATTCGAAGGACACTTCGGGCTCCTCGCCCCCCGACTCGAGAGGACGGCAGCCTTGGCGCGGCTGCTGCCGAATGTCGGGCGACCGGATTTGAAAATACGCCGCCTCTATATGGAGATGGTGCGGTCTATTGCCCTGTATGGGGCCCCCGCATGGCACCGCTTGCTCGGGGCCAGCACGCCCAGCCGAAAACTCTTGGAGAGAGTTCGGCGGCGGTTGGCCCTGCGGCCCATACGGGGTTACCGCACCATCTCCGCCGAGGCGGCGGGACTCCTCGCCGTGATTCCACCCTTCCCTGTGGTGGCGGCGGAGCGGGCAAAGTTATACCACATCGCCCGCTCCTTCCGCCGCCCGCCGGGGGTGGAACTCACGCCCGAGGAGGAGTTGGAGCTCGAGAGCCAGAATCGTCAGGCCCGGACGGAAGCATTTTCGGAGTGGAGGACGCTATTGACGCCCTCCACACGTCCGATTGTCCGGGCCCTCCTGCCCATATTTTATATATGGTGCAGGAGGCGGGGAAGGTTGACCTTCCGCCTCACGCAGGTGCTCTCCGGCCATGGGTGCTTCAGAGAGTACCTGCACAGGATGGGGCGGGAGCCGACTGCGCGGTGCTACCACTGCGGCGAAAATGTCGACAGGCGCGGCATACACTGGAGGAGTGCCCAGCTTGGACCGGGCCGCGCCGTGTCCTGAGAGCCGCAGTGGGCGGGTGGGACCGCGCGCTGTCGACCGTGGTCGACCACGGGTGATGCCCAGTTGGACGCCGTGCCGATTGAACTCGTACCGTTTGGACGCCGTGGCGGTTGGATTCGTGACGTTCCCTAACCCTAACCCTTTTTTTTTATTTTTTTTTTTACGGGTATTTGTCTCTATTATTTCGTTTCAAATTTCAAAAATAACATAAATTCGCTGGTTTTAATTTTAGTTCGCTCGCCGCAGTTTCAAGTCTATTTCTAGCTTTACTTCCTATGTCTATCTCCGTGCATGAATTCAAATTTGAGTCTTAAACGTATTCTTTAGTTTTAGCTTTCGCTTCGCTCGCCGTTTTCCTCAAATCTGTCTCTATGTTTATAACTATATCTATTTATATCTATCTATCTCTAACTATTTCTCTATGTTTGATCGCTCGCAGCTTAACTATTAATTTCTTTATTTATTTATTTATTCGCCTATTCGAAATACTTATCTATTTTTATTTCTATGCTAATCCTAATCTAATCTAATTACTTATGAGGAGTCTGTTTGGAATCTGGTTCAATGTACACGGATATTTGTTGTAGAGGATTTATTTTAGAATGGACAACTGACAGAGTGACGTCTAGACTGGTAGCTGAGGACTCACTGCCTAGGTTTCCATCGCCCTGTCTACTTATACTTTTCTCTGCCCTTTGTGGCAGGGAGAAATCTCTTCCAAATAGTGCTGGTGTCCTCCAGACCTTTCGCACGTGGGGCTCTTCCGGTCGCAGACGACCGCTGCCCTCTTGTCGAAGGTCCTTCGGCACTCCACGATTTATGGTACCCGTGTGCAGCTATTGAGACTGTGACGAACTCGAACTAAAATCATGCTAGGGTCTGAAACTAAACAGTTCTCTCAAAAATAGCATTGTCTAGTCACGTATACCATAAATCGTGGTGTGTTCAGCAGTTTTCCAACTTTCTCTAGTCCCTACATTCACCCCCTTACCAGTGTAAACGTTATCTTATTTACATGCGTCGGTAGTGGTCTTAGAATGAATTCTTAAACTAACTTAATATTATTTAACCTACTATTTACATCTTAATCTATTTATTACTAAAGTTACTGCTAACTACCGATTTGTAGACGATCCGGAAACCTAACACGCCTACCGGAACGCGTCCGCACCGGTGCTTGCTCTGATTCCGGCTCTACCGCAATTTCGTTTCTAACTGGTAAAAGCTGTGGTTTTAAGTTATCTTTAACTACATCGTTTACTATATAAGCTGGCTTAAGTCTATCGATTGATACATTTGTATTTTTACCTTTAACAAAAATAACATAAGTCTTATCGCTACGAGAGACTACTGGGAACGGACCTTCATATGGGTTTTGTAATGCATTTTTTGCTGCATCGACACGCAAGAACACGTGTGATGCTGTTTTCAAATCTTTGAATACAAATATTTTTCTATTTCCATGACGTGACCCTGCTGCTGGTTGTAAATTTTCGAAATGCTTTTTAAGATCTCTAATTAATCTTATTGGTTCGCTGTGGTTTTCTGGAGTTTTAACAAAAAATTCCGCAGGTAAACGAAGGTTTCCGCCATAAACTAACTCTGCTACCGATGCGTCTAAATCCGGTCGAAACGCTGCTCGCAACCCTAATAAAACTATTGGTAGTACGTCTGTCCAACGTTCATCACCGTGACACTTTATTGCAGCTTTCAATTGTCGATGCATTCGTTCGACTAAACCGTTCGCCGCAGGATGATAGGCCGTGGTTCTAAGATGTTTGGTTCCTAATAGATCGTTTAATTGTTTAAAAAGGTTGCTTTCGAATTGTCGACCTTGATCGGTAGTAATTCGAGCTGGCGTACCGAACCTTGCTACCCAACCCATCATAAATTTTCGCGCGACCGTTTCGGCCTCTATGTTTTCTAAAGGAAAAACCTCAGGCCAACGCGTAAAACGGTCTATACAGGTCAAACAATACCTATAATTTCGCGAAACTGGTAAGGGTCCTATCAGGTCGATATGCACGTGTTCGAACCTTTCCGCAGGTAACGCAAAATTTCCTATGGGACTAGTCACGTGCCTAGTCACTTTCGCACGTTGACATTTAATACAGCCGCGAGCCCACTCGCGACAGTCTTTGTCCATTGCTGGCCATACAAAACGCTCTTTTATTAGCTTGACTGTGGTCTTAATGCCGGGATGGGCTAACCCGTGGATAGAGTCAAAGATTTGGCGTCGGTATGGTTTAGTAATAAAAGGTCTAATCCTACCTGTCGCGACGTCGCAATAAACCAAAGTCTCAGATGTCAGACTGAGGCGTTTCAATTGCAACGCGCTGCCTTCGGATTTTAAGAATTCTTTTAATTCCTCGTCGGTTTCCTGTGACTTTGCTAATTCTTGATAATCTACTGCTTCGGTAATTGATTCTATTCGCGACAATGCGTCTGCGACTTCGTTTTCTACCCCTTTAACATGTTTGATATCTGTTGTGAATTGTGCTATGAAATCTAAATAACGAAACTGACGAGGAGTACATTTGTCTAGCTTCTGTTTAAATGCGAAAATGATGGGTTTGTGGTCGGTAAATACTGTAAATGAACGGCCTTCTAACGCGTGGCGGAATCTTTTAATTGCGGAATAGATCGCAAGCAATTCGCGGTCATATGCGCTGTATTTTTGTTTTGCACTCGTCAAGGATTTTGTAAAGAAGGCCAAAGGTCTCCACAAATCTCCTTCACGTTGCTGTAACGTTGCGCCCAACGCGTAATCAGAGGCGTCGACCATGAGAGAAAGGCTTGAACCGTTTACAGGATGCGCTAAAAGAGTTGCGTTACTCAATGCAGTTTTTAGATTTTCAAAAGCCTCTTCAGGTTCTTTGGACCAATTTACGGGAGCATCTCCTTTTAATTTCGCTCCTTTTAATAATTGATTTGTAGGTGACTGTAACTCGGCTGCGTTAGATATAAAACGGCGATAAAAATTAATCATTCCTAAAAATCTACGTAATTGTTTTATCTGCTGAGGTTTTGGAAAATCTAATATGGCCTGAACTTTTTCTCTCAATGGACTCGTACCTTGTCCATCTACGGTATATCCTAAAAATTTAACTTCGGTTTTCGCAAAAACGCATTTAGTTGGATTCGTTATTATCCCGTACTTATCCAGACGAGCAAATAACTGACGCAGGTGTTCTATATGTTCTTGTTCGTTAGTGGAGGCTACCAAAATGTCATCTAAATATGCGTAACAAAATTCTAAACCTCTTAAAACTGTATCGATAAACCTTTGGAAAGTTTGCGCTGCATTTCTTAATCCAAAAGGCATCGCAACATATTCAAATAATCCGAATGGCGTAGTTACTGCTGTCTTTGGGATATCGCTCGGGTTAACGGGAATTTGATGATAAGCTCTAATTAAATCTATAGTCGAAAATATTTTCTTTCCCGCTAACATTCGCGAAAAATCCTCTATATAAGGTATGGGATAACGATCCGGCACCGTACGGGCATTGAGAGCTCTATAATCTCCACAAGGTCGCCATTCGTTACCTTTCTTAGGCACCATATGCAGTGGTGTAGCCCATTGGCTCTTTGAAGGACGAATGTAACCTTGATTTAAGAGAATCTCAAATTCCGCTTTAGCTATTTTATATAATTCTGGCGATAATCTGCGCGGTCTACTAAAAGTTGGTTGTCCGGGAGTTGTATTTATGAAGTGAACGACATCGTGCTTTACCTCGCGCGTTGCGGTTGTGGGATTCGTGATACCTGGGAATTCCGCCAGTAGCTGTTCGTAAGGGGAAGTTCCCATTATGGTCTTCACTGATGCGATGGCATCCACTGCAACCCTTCCGCTGGAAGACATCGATGTCCTCTGGTCCCATAGCCTGTGATTTCTTATGTCCACTAGAAGACCGTAATGTCCGAGGAAATCGGCTCCAATTATCGGTTTCGCTACATCAGCGAGGACAAATTTCCACTGGAATGCACGACGTAACCCAAAATCTAAGTTGAACGTACGCACTCCATACGTCGCTATCGTGGACCCGTTGGCCGCAAATAGTTCATACGTTGTCTTTGAAACTCGGTCTTTCACTCGCGTACGCGGATATACGCACAGATCCGAGCCCGTGTCCACTAAAAATTCGTCTCTAGTTGCACGATCGACGATGAAAAGGCGGCTTGTTTTACTCCCGTCACCGATAGCCGCGTTCAGTGGCGTGTGTCGTCGTTTCCCGAATTGTAATTGCAAGGGGGCGTACATTTTTCCGGCCGGCACTTGCTCCCGAACCGCTGATGGTACCAGCAAACCCTTGCTCCGGAAAATGACCTTGCACGCCTTGCACTATTTCGCGATCGAGATCGCGGGCGATATTGTCTCTTGTGGGATCGTCCTCGCGATTTCGATAGCTCAGCTATGTTGAGCATAGCTTCGAGTCTCTTTAGCAACACGTCCATCGCACTTTCCGGCACAACACTCGCGACACTTGGTCGACTCGTCCCTTCGTGGATTTGATCGGCAATTTCTGCTAGTTTATTTAACTGGAGATCAGTCTGTGCCGTAACAATCGCGCGAGTCAAATTGGGAAGTCTACTCGCCCATAAAGTTCGCAAGAAGTCTTCGTTCACTGTCGCGCCCGCCAAATTACGCATATGCCGGAGGAACTGTGAAGGCGTCCTGTCGCCCATTTCTTCTTGCTCGAGGAGCTGTCGTATCCGCTGGCTCTGCGACGCTGACAGTCGAATTATTAATTCGCGTTTCAGCGTTCCATATTTGTCGGTCGTTGGTGGATTCTTGAGGATGTCCTGTACCTCAATCGCGTATTTTGGTTCCAATTGCGATGTGATATAATAGAATTTCGTTGAATCGGCCGTTATACTGTTAAGGAGGAATTGTGCTTCCAGCTGGTTAAACCAAAGTTCTGGCTGTTCCGGCCAAAATTTCGGCACTCTGATTGCCACACGATTGACTTCCGGAGCCGGTGTTTGAGTTTCGAGTGTGTTTCCGTCCATTGTGAATGGTAGTGTTGTACTTCACGTTAACACGCTTTCCCAAAAAAAAATCACTCACAACAAAACTCGTGATCACGTCGGAGTCACCAATTTGAGGAGTCTGTTTGGAATCTGGTTCAATGTACACGGATATTTGTTGTAGAGGATTTATTTTAGAATGGACAACTGACAGAGTGACGTCTAGACTGGTAGCTGAGGACTCACTGCCTAGGTTTCCATCGCCCTGTCTACTTATACTTTTCTCTGCCCTTTGTGGCAGGGAGAAATCTCTTCCAAATAGTGCTGGTGTCCTCCAGACCTTTCGCACGTGGGGCTCTTCCGGTCGCAGACGACCGCTGCCCTCTTGTCGAAGGTCCTTCGGCACTCCACGATTTATGGTACCCGTGTGCAGCTATTGAGACTGTGACGAACTCGAACTAAAATCATGCTAGGGTCTGAAACTAAACACTTCTCTCAAAAATAGCATTGTCTAGTCACGTATACCATAAATCGTGTTCAGCAGTTTTCCAACTTTCTGTAGTCCCTACACTTACAAAATAGAATTAAGCTAACCTAGTGTATAAAACAAAAATAATTGAGAAAATAATTAAATTTATTTACATAACGCACGCGCTTATATATATTTTTTGCCTATCTAAACTATGTGCTATATTTGCTATCCTAACATAAAATATATTATAAAATATCTTTAACGGTTCCCACTCTCGGGTTCTTCCGAAAAATGCCCCAAAAAACACTTTTTTGCTCTTTCACCAAGAGCAAAGTGGGCGTTTTCGGGTAGTTTACCCCACTTTTTTATTCTTTCTTCGTTTAGCCCTAGCGGTCCCTATTACTCGGCCTGTTAATCTTTTTTTCGAAAAACGTCTCCTTTTACTCGCAAAAGCCCGTTTTTTGGCTAAAAAGTGGGGGTAGGCGAGTTTTCTCCCACCAGGGGGTTTTTCTAACCCCACCCCACCCTTATTTCTCAAAATATCCCCTAATGGGTCTCCACGTGTCCAGTTTTTTCCGAAAAGATTCTAAACTTTTTCGTCACCCGGTATAACACGAAACTCAACTTTGTCCGATCCGGCCGTTACAGGGCTCGTTGGAAAGGTCTTTTACTACTCTACTCCGTTCTCCTATCACTTGTGTCCTAGCACTCAAACCTGGTCTGTATTTTTCTATATCTCGGAACGGGGGGGGGGGATCGCAAAGTTTTCCTCACCCGGGAGAAATATGTCCCTATCCGACCCTTTTTGCTCGTTACCCTTTCTAATTGCTGTATTTCAAATTTCAAGTTGATCGGAGCATTTTCGGTCAACCGCTGTATAAATCCGGAGCCTAACCCTTTTCTCTACAGTGTGGCCACTTAATTTGTACTCCGACCGACCCCTCGCGACGTGGCTTCCTTTCTCCAATGTTCCTTCCGGGTATTTTTCCGAAATACTAGTCCTTTTGCGTGCACTAAGTAACTATTTTGCTCAATTAACCAATAAATAAATAACTACGTAAGTGTCTCTAGTTATTAATTAATTTCCAAATTATTTATAGTCCGTTAATTGTCCACGTACTCGTACACTTTGATCGCGAAAGTTCTCACTAGTTTCTCTATTTTTATTTATTCTTAACCGAATTTTGATTTTTATTTTTTATTTTAGTTTTATTGTTCAGTTTTTCGCGGCAATCCACTAAAACTAAAACTAAAACTTTCGGTTTATTCGATTTTTCGTGCAAAATTCGCGGTTTCGTGCTTTGTTTCGCACTTAAACTCCGAATTTCGATTTTTATTTTTATTTTATAAATAAACTGTACTATTTCTTTGTATTATTTAAGAAACTCAAATTTCGATTAGAACTCGTTATCTACTGGAAATTGTAACTCACTTTGATCTTTACTCTTTCGAGGTTCAAATCGCTCTGTCTTTGAATCTTCAGGCCATGCCTCGCGTGACCTATTCCGTTATCCCCTCCTATTCGGTACTCCAACCGTATTTGTTATCGAGTTATTGTTCTGCTTAGGTTTGGCCTCGAGCAAACCCGTTGTTATTACCCATTTCGGTCAAATTTTTTCTTTTTCAGCTCTGCTAACGGCAGTTGTTCGCGAACGTTATAATATTTGTTCTTTTTTGATTTTACCCTTGTCTGCTACCCGCTGAAGGGTAATTCGTCTTATATGTCCTTACCGAAATTCGTTTTTCTATGTTCCTAAATTAATTTCGCATTCGTAACGTTTTAAAGAGAGATCATTGCCCCCACACGCCCGCTTTGTGGAGTCGACGACTTGTAAACCTTTACACCGCTTGCTCGTGTTATATCAGCTTTAACCGTCTTTGCACTATGTTAAATTGCTTATATTTTCAAAACTAATTTCTAAATCGAAAAACTGCATATAACTTTTGTTTCTTATAAAGTCTTACTTTATCCGTTTCATTTATTATTCCCCCCCCCCCCCCCCTCGCCCCGCAAAAATATCTTTTTAATTAGACGTTTTTGCGGTTTAAAAATAGTCTCAAATTACTCGTCGTCTCCAAAAAGCGTCGAGTTCACACTTTTGGTGCACTAATGAGCTCTCTACTTCTTATAAATTATTAAAAACTAACTCGCCACGTGCGCGTGGCGTCGTCCGCCATCTTCTCGGTGGATAAAAGCAATACGCCGCTGGTGCAGCGTCCCCTTACATACCCAGTCCCTTTCTACTCGTTTTCGCTCTGATCTTAGAGTTCTACTTTATCCTATTCTAGGTGGAACTAAGTGGAACTGCATGGTTCTGATCTCAGCTATCTTATCTCGCCTAGAATGCTGCAACCATTTGGGCAAGCAATACGCCGCTGGTCGTTCTTCTTTCTCTCTGTATTTCTTACCGTGCTGCAGTCTCCCCTCGTGGGGACTTCCGCGGGCGGGAGGGGGGGGGTGGCGCTGCTGCAGTCTAGTATACCGGGCGTCCAGAAAATCCTTGGTCGGAGTTTGAAGTTTCTTTCCCCGGTGTCGGCATAGCCCGGTCCCGCGGAGTTCGCTTTTTCTCAGGCATCTGTAGTCCTTGGGTAATCTTCCTCCTTTCCGTCCGTGACTCCGGCCCCAGCAACGTCGTCCAGCTCTGCAGCCCTCCCTCCCCCCCCCCCCGCTCCTCGTGGTCCTCCCAGAGAGATCTGCAACACAGAATTGAAATATTTTAAGCGCTTATCGTTTCTTTTTTAATCCTAATTCCTATTTTTCTATTTATATTAGTCTTATAACTTAACTTATGTTACAGGTCGGCCATCCTGTCTGCGTCTGCAGATTCAAGATCCTCGTCGGTGCCTCGCATAATCGGATTGTCCAGATTGTCTTTTTCTCTTTTTCTCTCTTCAGCCTCCTTCATGGTAAGTATGTTTTTGCAAAAGGTCGCAAAGATGTTCCAGATGTTTTCACAGGTAAGTATTCCTTCCATAATGATTTCCATGCTTAGCTGCTCCGGTCTGATTTTCAACGCTTCCGTCAGCAGCTTTCTTTCGTTGTTCCATTTCTGACGTTCTACCAACGTATGTTCCGGTGTGTCCACGATTCCGGGATGGTACCAGCATTCGTCTGCTTCTGTTTTTCCAATTCTGTACCTAAAAGCATTAAATACACCGTGGCCCGTAAGGGCTTGAGTTATATAGAAATTAAGTTGACCGTGCTTCCTGTCTATCCATTTTTCGATATTAGGTATTAATCTGTGGGTCCATCTGCCCACGGTCCCTGCATCCCATTTTGCTTGCCATCTCTACATAGTTATTTCTTTTGCCTGTCTCCTTATTATCTTTTTAATTCGTTGTCTAAAGACTTCGGTTGGTTCTTCTACATTTTCCTCCTGTTCTTGTATGCTGTATTGCCTTGCGTTATTTGGATCTTCCGCGTCTTCTCTCATATTGTTGTCTTCATTCGTTTGAAGGGTTTCCGTCATCTCTAGCTCTTTGTCGAAGATTTCCCTCCTTTCCATGATTTTTAAGTCCCATGGAGGAACTCCGGACAATACTGCTAATGTTTCCAGTGGCACCGACCTATAAGCGGAGACCACTCTCGTCAATCCCATCTTTTGCGTTCTTTTGAGAATTCTGTTATTCGTAATTTTTTCTGCAGCCTCTGCCCAGATTGGAGCTCCGTAAAGGACTATGGATTCCATCGTCATGTAATATAACTTTCTCCCAGCTTGCTTAGTTCTCATCTTATTCGTCATGATTCTACTTAGAGCAGTCATTGTCCTTATGGCCTTGTTTGTGGAGTTTTCTATCTGTTTCTTGAAGCTTTTATTAGAGTCGAAAATTATACCCAGATACTTTACCTCGATTGATGGTTTTATATTTGCGTTCCCAATTTTGAAAGTTATATTCTCTTCTACCTACTTGCAGTTTAACATGAGAACCTCGGTTTTATTTTCCGCAAGAGCGAGTCCCGCCGTGTCCATCCATAGTCGTGCGTCTTCAGCGATTTCTTCCGCTCTCATTTTGAGTCTTTTTTCTGTCGCCGCTTGCACTATAATTGCAATGTCGTCAGCAAATGCAATTTTTGTGGTCATAGGGGGGTTTGGTCTCGAGAGCAGTCCGTCGTAGACCAAGTTCCAAAGAAAAGGGCGTAGTACAGACCGTTGTGGTACTCCCCTCTTCATTTTCAATTCTATATCTTTCTGTGGTGCCTGGTATATGACTGTCCTATTTCTAAAATAATCTTTAATTATCCGAGCCAGGTATGACGAGATGTTTCTTTTTGCGATTTCCTTGTGTATAGCCTCCCAGTCCAGCGAGTTGAAAGCATTTCTCACATCCAATGCGATCATGATGGCAAATCTGTTTTTGCTGGAAGCTTCAATCGCTGCCTTCCTGACCTTTTCCATTGCATGAATTGTTGAGATTCCTTTTGTAAATCCGAATTGGTTTTCATTGAACTGTCTCCTACCTAGTTCCCTGTGTAACCTGGCTCGGATAACGTATTCGAATACTTTGGCCGCTGCATCTATTATACAAATAGGGCGGTAAGCAGCCGGAGTTGAGGAATCCTTGCCTTCCTTCCTCAGCATGATCGTTCTAGCGTTTTTCCAACTTTGAGGCATTATTCCTCTCGTCAATATTCCGTTGAAAAGTGCCGCAAAACGATCAGGTCTGAATTCTATCATGGCTTTTATGATCTCCGGTTGCATTCCATCAATTCCTGGCGCCTTTCCTGGTTTGAGCAATTTTGCCGCTTCCAAAATTTCCTCAATGGACACCTCGGGGATAGCTGGATTCCGAGTTTCATCTAAATTCCTTGCCATTGTTTCTATTTCTGTATTGTTCGACTCATGCTCGTTAATTGAGTTGTCGTCTTGCGGGAACAAACCTTTCATGACCTCATCTGCAAATTCGGGGGAGAGCGACGCAGGAGGATTATTATTTTTAACTTGTCTTATGATACTCTTATACGGTTTTCCCCAAATATCCTTGTCTATTGATTCGCAGAGTTCCTTCCAGGATTTTTCTTTCGCTTTACCTATGATTCTCTGCAAATTCTTTTTTGCCAGTTTGTGAAGGAATACTAACGCCTCCCATTCGTCTATATTACCTTTTTTTCTGGCCTTCTGTGCCGCTCTCCTCAGTTTTTGCGCTTTGACGCTTTCTTTTTTTATTTCTAGGGTCCACCAGGAGTTGCTTCTTTCTTTTATGTTCGTCTCATCGGCCTTATCTAACGCCTCGTCGCAGCTTTCATATATACAATTTAAAAATTTTTCTTCTTCCTCGTAATTGTACGTATTTCCCTGTTCTATTTCTTTTTCTCTCAGTAGGCGCTCCATTGCCGTCCCCAGCCTGGTAATTCCCGTTCTTGTAGCTTTCCATCTGTTTCCGAATTTTGCCTTTGGTTCATGATTTTCTTCTGCTATGTGGATTTCTGTAAGAATATATTTATGATCAGATGCTGATTCCACTTCTAAAATTTTACTTGATATGGTATATTCTGTTTTCTGTAAGTCATAGGAGGTTGCAACGAAATCTAAATTAGATATAGCTCTTCCTCTTTCAAAAGTATGGCCTCCTTCTGGTATCCGTGGAAAGATGTTGTTGCCTAAAAACTCCTCAAGCAGTATTTGTTGCTAATTATAGGCAGGTCACTTTCCCGAGTCACCGTATATCGTTTCCCCTTTCGCAAGCTCAGGTAGCAGCAACCATCCTGAGTCGTCTGGGGTACATATGGTTTTCCATATGTTAACCGTACTCCTTTCATGATCCAAGGTGATCACTGAGTGACGGTCCGACTCAGGTATCGCCAACTATTGTGAGCCGCCTACCGCACATACAGTTTCCCATATGGCAACCGTACTCCTTTTGTGACCCAAGGTGGTCACTGAGTGACGGTCCGGCTCACTATTGTTGACGGTGTATTATTCTACCTGTTCGGGCTCAGGTAATAGTTCCCCTTCATGGGTCGCTCACTACACATTTAGTTTCCTAAATGTCGACCATACTCCTTTTATGACCCAAGGTGATCACTGAGTGATGGTCCGACCCACGATCTCTTGGAACTCTTTCATACCTGACGATATTGACGGAAGTCGGTGACTACTCACAGAAGCGACCATTCCATTTGCCTTCTACTAGCACGACTCTCCCTTTTTCTCGTGGTTTCTTCTATTTAATCTACCCCTACCCCTGCATATTTGTCGCGGGGTTCCACACTAACAGAGTATACTTTCCATCTTCCAATTAACTCTCAACTCGAACATAGAAATTAACTTATATAAGAATTAACATAGAACATAATAATTAACTCAGTCCTTAACACCCTCCCCCTCTGCTGCGGGGGCTTTTTCCTCCGCAGCACTAACATTTAACACAGGTAACACTATTAGTTTTACTACAGGTCTTCTCAACGTCCCATGTTGAGTCTTCACTTCCGCTACTCGAATTCTTCCGTCGGCTCCTGGATACACTGCTTTGACGATTCCTTTTAGCCACATATTCCGTGGCATTAGATGGTCTGCGATAATAACTATGCTTCCGGTTTTTATCGGTGTCGTGTCATGCGTCCATCGCCTACGTGGCTGCAGTGTGGGTAGATATTCTCGTACCCACCGGTTCCAGAAGTGGTCTGCTAGCCTCTGAGCTACTCTCCATTGTTTTCTGCTATATAGTTCGATGTCATCGGGTACATTTGGCAATGGGTCAGCTGACGAGGTTCCTATTAGAAAGTGGTACGGTGTGATGGCTTCAGGATCCCTAGGATCTACCGATACGTGTGTCAGCGGACGTGAGTTTACTGTCCGTTCCGCTTCTAGCAGCACTGTTTGCAACGTCTCTTCTTTAGGTGACCTTTCCTTTAAGGTTACCTTCAAAGCCGTTTTTACGCTTCTCACAAGCCGTTCCCAGCTTCCACCCATGTGGGGTGAGGCAGGTGGAATAAACTTCCATATCATTCGGTGACTACTAGCGAATTCCGTTTGTTTTTGTTGGTCGAGATCCTGTATTAGTTGCTTAATCTCTCGGTCCGCACCTTTCAGATTCGTGGCGTTATCTGAGTACAGTTGGGAAGGGAAACCCCGTCGCGCTCCCATTCGTCTCAGAGCCATAATCGTTGAATCTGTAGTCAGGGAGTTAACTAATTCTAGATGGATGGCTCGTGTTGTCAAGCATGTGAATAAGACACCCCATCTTTTCTCATGACGTCTTCCAACTGTGACGGTCAATGGTCCAAAGTAGTCCATTCCGCAGTGAGTGAAAGGACGTTGGTGATGTCCTAATCTAGCCAATGGTAAATCACTCATTCTTGGAGGATTTGACTTCGCTCTTCGGATGCGACACGTTACGCACTGATGCGCTACCCACCTAATTGTAGGTCTGAGTTT
Organism: Halictus rubicundus; assembly: GCF_050948215.1. Taxonomy (NCBI): domain Eukaryota; kingdom Metazoa; phylum Arthropoda; class Insecta; order Hymenoptera; family Halictidae; genus Halictus; species Halictus rubicundus. Next base: position 619,627 of record NC_135162.1, read on the forward strand.
CAATATCCAGTACCTTTGCCTGAGCTCATTTAATACAGTTTCGGTGCTGCCATGTCCCGCTGATTCGTGATACTGACGTACCAACAATCTGGTATATGGATGTTTCCCGTCTAAGAGGACCGGTCTTTTCATTTGTTCGGCAATTCCAGCTATGTTGCTAACCCGGCCTTTTAATCTTAATATTTGTTGGTCATCCATCTCGGGTGAAAATTGTATGAGTCGGCTGTCAGCGGGTAATGGTCGTCGTTGTTCTATTGATCTGATTTCATTTCCAAAGCTTTCTTCTTGCGCTTGCCTAATCCATAATTTTTCAGATCGTTGCATTATGTCTTCTGTTAATTCTACGCCTCTTTTCTTCTTGCACCGTTCAACGAATATAAGTATTCTTGCCGTAGTTCGTATCAAACGCAACCACGATGAAAACCTTAGGATGTCGAGCAGCACCGGGTTTGTTGTTCTTCCGATTGCTGCCACTGTTCGACACTCTTCTTCTGTCGCCTGTTCTTTGCTTTTCCCCGCTCGTGATCTTGGCCAACTGTTTTCAGCGTTTGTTAAGAAATCCGGTCCATGGAACCAGTTGGATTCAGTTAGGATTGCAACAGGTCGATTCCGGGTTGCGTGATCAGCTGGGTTTTGTTTCCCGGAAATCCATCTCCACTCGGTTGTAGTCGTGAGTTCGTCGATCTCAGCTAACCGATTAGAAACGAACGTTTTAAACGATCTTGGATCCGCTTGAATCCACGACAATACCGTGTTTGAGTCTGTCCAAAAAATACGGCGTGATATTTTAAACTCGTGCTCCGTTTCGATTGTCCGTCCTAGACGACTCGCTAGTAATGCAGCTTGCAACTCCAGGCGAGGAATTGACGTAGGTTTTAATGGAGTTACTCTGCTTTTAGAGCAGATAAACGCTACGGTGGATCGCCCGTTGCTATACGTAAATTTCCAATAGGCAACTGCCGCGTAGGCTAACTCGCTTGCATCACAAAATACATGTAGCTCTGTGGTGGTTACATGGCATCGAGCTACGTAGCATCGTGGTATCGTTAGTTCACCTAGTGATTGTAGCTCGGATGTCCACTCCTTCCACTTGCCCATCTCAGCTATCCTTAGATTCTCGTCCCAAGTTATGCCGCTACGCCATACGTTTTGCAGCAGTATCTTGCTCTTAATTGTAAAGGGGGCCAGAAATCCAAGCGGGTCGAATATCGACATGATTGTTCGTACCATCTCCCTTTTAGTAATTCCTTTTTCTTGTAGTGGTACGCTCACCGCATTTTGCATTTTATTTGTATTAAAACTGAACGTGTCTGACATCGCATCCCAGTAGAGACCTAGTGTCTTGGATGCTCGTCTTTCCTTCGCTGTTAATTGAACAGTTCCTGAAGTCACATTTCCTCCGGACATTTCTTTCATAACAGCGTCACTATTACTTGTCCAGCCGCACATTTGAAAGCCACCCCGCCGATGTATCTCTGTTACCTCTCTACTTAGTCGTTTGGCCTCATCTTCCGTGTCCACACTGTCTAAATAATCGTCTACATAATGTTTATATTTGATGGCATTTACCGCTTCAGGATATAAAGTTGCAAACTCGTCAGCGTTGCGATTCTTCACATATTGGGCTGACGATGGAGATGATATGGCTCCAAAAATCATCGATGACATGCGGTATACGTCTGGCTTCTGGTTCCGTTCGGTTTCCCGCCATAGGAATCGTTGTACGTCGCGATCTTCTTCTCGTATCTTTATTTGAAGAAACATCTCTTTAATATCTGCGACGAACGCTATCTTTCTTTGACGAAAGCGCATTAAAACTCCGAGTAACGAATTCAACAAGTCCGGTCCTGGTAAGAGCACGTCATTGAGGCTAGTGCCATGACATTTCGCTGCTGCATCGAAGACAATACGCAGTTTATTCGGCTTGTCCACATGCTTTACTCCAAAGTGCGGCAAATACCACACTGGAGATCCTGTTTCAATTTGCTGTGCAGTTAATTTTTCTGCGTATCCCTTTTTGATCAAATCTTCTATTTGTCTGGTATATGCGTTTGCTAATTCTGGTTCTTTGTCCATCCTTCTTTCCAAATTCTTTAACCGCTCAAGAGCATACGAGTAGTTATTCGGTAGATCCACCTTTTCTGTATGCCAGAGCAATCCAGTTTCCCATCTCCCTAGCTTTCTTTTAGTCGTGGTATTTTGAAGGTGCTGCGCTCTTTCTTCTTGCCGGTTCGTGCGAAGTATGTTGGAAATTCCAATGGATTCTAATTCAAAATATTCTTGGATCACTTCGTTTAAACTTTTGGCGTGGTCAGTTTCTGGCTTTGAGTGTTCTGTCAACCCAAAGGCCTTTGTTAAACGATTTGTAAACTCATGGTCCGTAATTGTGTATCCGTGAACCACCCAACCGAGTTCGGTGAGTGATGCAACCGGTAAATTCCGACCTCCGACTCGCAACTCTTTTGGAATGCATAAATACCAGTTGTCTTGACCCAGTAAAATCGTAGGTTTTGCATTCACATAATAAGAAATAGGTAAATCTTTAAGGTGTTCGTGTTTGTTTGTATCGCTTCTCCGCAATGTTTGTTGGGGTAGCTTCAGCTTTGCTACGGTTTGGACATTTCGCACTAAGTGTTTCTGTACTCTTCTTATGTCTGAGATCTCCAAAGAAACTCGTTGGCTTCGTCCTTCCGTTGTCATCATTCCACCAACCCCAAGTATATCCAGTTTGCTCGCGGGTCCGTTTGTACCTATTTCCCTGGCAATCTGTTTGTCGATTAGGGAAATTGTTGATCCTTCGTCCAGGAAGGCATACGTTTTCGCTTGACCCGCCGGACCACTTAGTATTACCGGAACAATTTTCAGAAACACTTGGCTCTGCCCTTTCTGTCAGTCTTCCTTCCGCGCGTAGACTGTTGTTTCTGTGATGACGTCCGTCCTACCCTCACTATTTGCTGTAGTCATTGTGTTGGGGTTTACCATTTTCTTATGCAACAGTCTGTGGTGTGACTTGTTGCAATTTCCAATACCGCACTTTTCTGCTTGACACTGCAGCCGGCGATGGTCCTTCTTCAAACAGCGGAAACACAAATTGTGTCTCTTTGCCCATCTCCATCTCTGATCCACATTTGCTGTTTGGAATTTCTCACAATCCACTGGACGGTGTTCTCTGTGATTACAGAAACTACATTTAAGCCCACTATATTTGCTTCTTGGTTGTTTGTCATTGCTGTCTTTCCCTTTCGCTGCTGCATACACCCGGCTTGTTCTTTCTCTCCTTTCATTTGTTCCTCGTCCCTTCCCCCGAGAATCATCTTTTCGAGCGTTCCCTGAGGTTACAGTGACACCACTAGTCCCTGCCTTGCACGCCATTTCTGCCTCCATCGTTAGGAATGTCGATAGACCGACGAGTCTCGGTTCATCGGTCGGTCTCATATTCGCAAACCGATTATAATTATATATCATCGCAGATGACATTTTTTGGATAATATTGTTAATTAATTCCGGACTATGCAAATAACCCAGATGATTTACGCTTTGCATGCTCACTACACAGTTTCGCACTTTTGCTGCCAACGTTGGAAGATCCATACCCCTTGTGCCTATTCTTGGCAGTCGTTTCATTTCTTCCACGACTTTTCCCAATATGACATCGACATTACCGAAACGCAACTCTAACGATGCCATAATATCTTCTGCACTTCCAGATGTCAACAACAATGAATCCACTGTCTCTTTTGCTTCTCCGCGTAAACATTCACATAAACGTAGCACGTTTTCTTTATCGGTGAAGCCATTTAGTTCGGTGGTGATATCGAAAGCCCTTTTAAACGGTATCCATTCCAGTGGATTTCCCTCGAATATAGGCAGTTTTCGAGCAGACGTGAGTCTTGTCATTAGGTTTGTTGGTGACGTTTTTGCGTGTGGCTTTAGCGTGGCAATCACGTCCGTTAGTACTGTTGTCAATTTATCGAGTTTATTGTTCTCCTGATCTATAGACTTTTCATTACGTTTGGCTGCCGTTGATTGTTTTTCCGAATTCCTCAGCCATTCCGTTATGTTCTGCGCTGTGGCCGAATTGTTTGCTGGTTCTGGATGTTCGTTTATGAATTCGACCTCCTCGTCGAGTTCTGCTAGTTCGGCCTCCAGTCGTTTTTGTATTAGGTCCATTTCCAAGCGAGCACCTTCTTCGAGCGCCTTCTTCATCAATTTCGTCCTAGCCTCCGCCGCTTGATATTCCAGTTTCCTTTTCCTAGCCACAATGCTTGAGGCTCCTGAGCCTGCTATACTACCACGCGAACCGGGGTGACTATCTTCTTTTTTCTCCTCACTATCCTGGACCCGTCTTGTGTCGCTTGGTCCAGCGTCATTGTCTGGTACACCCGTTTGCACTATGTCACGATCACTACCGTATCTCCGGCCTCGGCCTTTACCACGACCACGTTTTCCCTTATTCATAATTTAACACTTTTCGTTTAACCGAATGCAGCTGCAGCTTCCACTCACGATCTGTACACTTCGTGTTTCCAAACACGAGTGACCCGGTAGTCATACCTTTCGACTATGAACGGTACATCCCTAGGTCGGGATCCGGCTCGAAGGACCTTTTATTGTTGCTAATTATAGGCAGGTCACTTTCCCGAGTCACCGTATATCGTTTCCCCTTTCGCAAGCTCAGGTAGCAGCAACCATCCTGAGTCGTCTGGGGTACATATGGTTTTCCATATGTTAACCGTACTCCTTTCATGATCCAAGGTGATCACTGAGTGACGGTCCGACTCAGGTATCGCCAACTATTGTGAGCCGCCTACCGCACATACAGTTTCCCATATGGCAACCGTACTCCTTTTGTGACCCAAGGTGGTCACTGAGTGACGGTCCGGCTCACTATTGTTGACGGTGTATTATTCTACCTGTTCGGGCTCAGGTAATAGTTCCCCTTCATGGGTCGCTCACTACACATTTAGTTTCCTAAATGTCGACCATACTCCTTTTATGACCCAAGGTGATCACTGAGTGATGGTCCGACCCACGATCTCTTGGAACTCTTTCATACCTGACGATATTGACGGAAGTCGGTGACTACTCACAGAAGCGACCATTCCATTTGCCTTCTACTAGCACGACTCTCCCTTTTTCTCGTGGTTTCTTCTATTTAATCTACCCCTACCCCTGCATATTTGTCGCGGGGTTCCACACTAACAGAGTATACTTTCCATCTTCTAATTAACTCTCAACTCGAACATAGAAATTAACTTATATAAGAATTAACATAGAACATAATAATTAACTCAGTCCTTAACAAGTATTGTTCCCTTTAAGTTTTGCTCACTGGAACCCCAGGTCGGGGATTTGGCATTGAAGTCGCCTCCGATTATTATGCTGTTTCCCTTGAGTCTTTCATTTTTGACAAATTGCATTAGAGATTTAACTTTGTGTGCATATAGGTCTGTTGAAATATTAGGTGAGAAATACGTACTTACGATGGTCACATTGTTTACTCTTACTGCCGAGTAATCGTCATCGGTGCAGTCTCCGTCCTCATTCCTTTTAAGTCCATTCTTATTGGTTACCCATACAGCTGCTGTGCCACCTGTTGCATATATCCAATTTCCCGGATTAAAGAGAGGTTCTTGTATTAAGACAATATCTGCTCCCAGGTCGATTGCCGTCTGTGTGAGTAGATAATGAGCTAATCTGCAATGATTTAAATTTATTTGAAGTATTTTAATAGTGAATTTTAATTTGCAGCTTCACTCCCAGCTAGTTGCTCCATGTATTTCCTGTATTGGGGACAATTTACTGCCCCCGCTACATGCTCTGCCTTCGTTACATGTATACCTTCTCTCGTACATAATATGCAGCATCTGACGGCTTCGCAGCCGTTTATCTGATGCCCTACCCCTCCGCATCTCCTGCATAACTCCTGTCCCTTCAAGTCGAAAGCGCAGTTGTAGGACATATGTCCAAAAGCGTGACATTTAAAACATCTAATAATGTTTTGCGTTCTCTTAACTCTACAATTCGTAAAACCTATTTTAATCTTATTTTCTTGTCCTATTTTTTGTAAGTCTTCCGCGGGGAGAGAAATAATCGCCATTTTAGTGCCTCCGTAACCGAACCTCATCGTTTTTATCTCGATTTCGGTTTTCTGCCTTTGTAGCACTCGGGAAAGTTCCTCCTGCAGTTCCTCTCTGTCCACTGTAGGATCCAGATCTTTTATTTCATAAATGACTCTCGGCGCCATTCTTCTTATTTGACACTCGTCTCCTAGAGTTTCCTTTGCGAATTTTTCTAAAACTCCCGCATTGGTGCCTCTTTCCATTTCAATGATTATATCCCCACCCCGGGATTTTCTAACCCCCCTAACCCTAACCCTAACCCTAACCATAACCACAAAAATAAAAATTCAGATCCAAATTTAACAGATTCCAAATCATATTTAACCATATATTTCACAATATAATATCACCATATGTAGACTTCGAAAAACAATGATTATAAAATTTACGGCGTCCAAACGCCATGAATCCAACCGCTACGGCGTCCAAACGCCATGAATCCAATCGCTACGGCGTCCAAACGGCACGAGTCGAATCGGCACGGCGTCCAAAAGGAACGCGTCCAATCGGGACAGTCCAATCGGTACGTGTCCAATCGGTCGGAGTCCAAGTGGGACACCCCCGTCGACCACATGGTCGACAGCGTGTGGTCGTCGAAGGCGGTGGCCTCCTTTTGCGAGGAAGTGATGAAGCAGAAGGAGAGGGACCCGGGCTCCGCGAGGAGTGTGTGGGCGCGGGGGCGACCCCCGCGCCGACATGTGCCCCCACGGGGGCGGGGGTCTTCCCCGCGTCAACGTGTGCCCCCGGTGGTGGGGGGTGGAGTGTTGTGGGCGCGGGGAGTCCCCCCGCGCCCTGTTGTGCCCCCACCATTGGGGGCGGTGAATGTGGGGGCCCGGGGTGCGAGCTGACCCGGGCCCCCGGGTGGGAGCATGGCTCCCCCCGTGACAGGCCGTTACCCCCCGGGTTAGTTTCCCGGTGTGGGAGGGCGTCGGTCCGTCCCTCCCTGACAGGGGAGGGGGATCCGTGGGGGATTGGGGAAAGGAAGAGTCGGGGCGTGCTGGATCATGCCTCCGACGGCCCTTCCTCCCGGTGGCGGCGTCTTCTTGCCTCGGCTGGGACCGGTTCCTTTGGAACACCGGCCCGGGCGGGGCACGAAGACTCCGGTAGCTGTGGGTGGACCGAGCTGGGGCTCGTGAAGCTCAATCCGAAGGCTCCAGGGATGGGGACACCGGGCGGGTCCCTCCGCCCGGGTTCTTATAGCGTAGGCAATGGGGGAGGCTAACCCCCTCCCCCGGGGTGTGATGATAGCTGGGAGGTGTCCTGTTGAGTACTTGCGTGATCCAGGCACCTCCCCCTTTAGCTTAGGTGGGCGTGGGTTTTTTAGTGGGTAGCCCTTGGGGATATTTTTTCCCCACATAACCCCGGTTTTCCCCAGGGAGTCGGGGTATGCGTAAAGACATTTTCCCCACGAAAAAAAGGTGCTCTCCTCGTGATCCACTCCCGAATCCAGTCGTTCCTGCTTTCGATCCGCGATCGTGCCTCGCGCCCCGGGAGTTTAGTCGTCGATCGGCCGCAGCAGCGTGCGGAGCTCGTCTCGCGGTATACTACCGAAGACGGGCGACCACGCCGGCATCGGGCCTTACGTACTACGTATACGTCCGTACGTACGAACTCGTGCCGCGGTTGACCGGGGACGGCGAACGAGGCGTCCCGCCGATCCGGGGACAGAGCCATCCTCGATCCGCGAGCTCAGCAGACGAAGGAGCACGTCAAATTCACTCACACCCGCTGAGCCGCGGAGATTCCCGAAGACCACCGTCGAGAACCCGGAGTAGGGTCCGAAACCGCGGGGACCGATCGCCGCCGCGCGCTCTCCCGCTCCGTTGTCAGGCGAACTGCGCACCGTAGCCGCCACGCGTTCTTCGTTGCACCCGACCAAACCGCGCACCGTTTCGCTCCGTCGTCCGCGATCCACGACGCTCCGCCGGGTTTCTTGGCCGTTCCCGTCCCCGCTGCAAGGAAACGGCCTCGCTTCCGATTAAGAGCTCCGGTGCTCTCCGCGAGTAGGATAAGTTCTCCGTAGTAAGTAAGCCGACCCACGTAGGTTAAGTTCGCGAGATTGCGTTAGATCACTTATCGATATCACATTATATCATTTTTTAATTATCTACATTAATTCTTGGTATCACGTTATGTGGCTTTGGGGTTGTTACTAAGGGTCCACGTTCGTCTCTGTTCAAATAGACCGGCCGAGAAGAGGGCCTTCGCACCGGTCTTCGAACCCGAGGCAATAGCCGAATAAATTGATTACGTTTCTTCTTTTACCTGAAACCCGCGTACTTTATTTAACCACCTTATCCCCCTCCCCAAATAACCCTGGCCGCTGAGCCAATCCGGGGAGTGCTCGCACGCCTCACTCCCGCCTCACGCGAACGAAGCCTGTACCGTTACAATACTATGGTTTTAATAAGGAAAGTAACTGATTCAACAACAACATAAAAATTTATAAAAATAATTAATTAACAAATTAATCAAAAAATATATTCTAATATGTATTATTAGAAAGAGATTATTTTATAATATTTTTTAGTTCAAACCCCATTTCAATATGTTTCGGCGTCGACCGACGGTCAGAGCAGCCTGATGCCGGGAGCACTCAGAGTTGAGCGCGCAAAGAAATCCACGGGAACGGATCAGTGAGAGGTTGAGACAGAGAGAGAGAGAGCTGGTATTAAACTGCACTTTATTTGCCGATTACCGGTCACAGTCAGCACGAAAAGCTGGTCACTTCGCGAGCGCTAGAGAGAGCGAGATCGTCGTGAGCGCTAGAGAGAGAACGAGAACGTCGCGATCGCTCGAAAACGAAAACGTCGCGAGGTGCGCACGATAGAGATAGAACGCGCGAACGAGGATCGCGAGCCGGCGGACGAAACGGAGATCTTGCGCGTGCAATCGTCTGCCGTCGTATCGCGGAGCGGAAATCTTGAGCGGCACGAGACGCATATCGCCGCGAGACGGAGATCTTCCCCGCGGACGACGGAAATCTTGACGCGCGGCAGAAAGCACGTAACGCGGCGCGGAAGATCGCAGAATCACTGCGAACGAGTGGCTCGAGATTGCGAGAGTCTCAGAGCGAGAGATCTTTTAGGCTAAACTGAGCGAGACGTGCGAATAGAAGCACAAACGTGCGCGAGAACAATATACTGTTGCGACGAGCGTTAAGAGCGTTATAATCGTGAAGAACGTTAAGAGCGTGATGCGAGTGACGAACATTAAGAGACTGAAGAACGTTCAGAGAGAAGAGAGCGAGAAGGCACGCGCAGGTGCCTTAAATAACAAGGACCGTCGAATGTGGAGCACCGTGATTGGAGCTCCCGAATCGGATGATCCTTGTTTGTCTCCATTTGAAGGATTCAAACGGTGAAATTCGACCAATGAGACGTGAAACTGTTGCTACGCGGTGTCGAGCAACGGCGACACGAGCTCTTGTCGCGTGTTGACATACGCGACAAAAACTGTATGAAACAGCGGTCGCCATTGAAGACAATAGACGCCGAATTCCAACGCTTGAATCCTGAACACAATATCTCAAACGGTTCAAAAGTTATACACAAATGTCCCTAAATTCTTCGATCCGGACCTCTGTGCAGCATGCCGGATCGCGCCTCCGACGGCCCTTCCTTCCGGTGGCGGCGTCTTCTTGCCTCGGTCGGAGCTGGTTCCTTTGGGACACCGGCTCCGAGCGGAGCACCAAGACTCCGGGAGCTGTGGGTGAACCGAATTGGGGCTCGGGAAGCCCAAACCGAAGGCTCCAGGGACGGGGGTACTGGGCGGGTCCCTCCGCCCGGGGTCTTATAGCGTAGGCAGTGGGGGAGGTTAACCCCTCCCCCGGGGCATGATGATAGCTGGGAGGTGTCCTGTTGAGTACTCGCGTAATCCAGGCACCTCCCCTTTAACTTAGGTGGGCGTGAGGTTTTAGTGGGTAGTCCCCAGGGGTACCCCCCCCCCTGGAAACAGTCCCACATAACCCCGGCTCTCCCCAGGGAACCGGGATATGCAAAAAGCATTTCCTCACGGAAAAAAAGGATTTGTGGCCATGAAATGTGTTACAAAATCTGGATGCGAACAATATTCGATCTCATTAATTAGCGAAAATCATGAATTCCTGCAGGATAGACAGATATTAACATTTTTTAGAGCCTATGAAGCAAATGACGAACTATTCGGTCATTTATGTGCTCCATCTGCAGAATTTTCATTTGTATTTAAATTAATGAACGCAGTATTTGACGTGGCCTATCCAAATATTAGAGAAGAATATGGTATACAAGATATGTTATTTCCATTAATGGTGGAAGCTGTGGATATGAAATATCCAGGTTGGTTTCAACATGAAACTTGTGGGCTCCATCGAAAGGATCTTGCATACTATATGATGAAAGTTAAAATTCGTAAAGATCTATGTAACCGTGTCGGTTACACATCGATATATCGCACGTATCGATCGGCGATACTGACCCCACCACCATATCCTACTACGTTGTTCGCGAGTCCGGAGATAGTGTAAGATCGCGAGATATCGCGATCCTTGTCAAGTTGCGAGCGCATCGATCCCCACTCGATAATGATCGAAGGAGGTCGATGCGAGCCAGCGATCCAGCACTCCACGTCTGGAAGCGGTCCGGGAAACACGCGTTAAGTAATCGTGTCTGTTCAACGAAACACGGTACGCGTTAGAGGAGTCAAACCGACTCGACAGAGCAAGGCAAACCGTCCTTCCTGCTCTCAACACGTACGCGCCTCAAACCGAGGAGTCACGAGCACAAACCGCGCCATGGCACTGTCGCAACATTCTGTATAAAGCTCCGTGACTCTCGGACGTGGCCGCGTAGTAGTCAAACAAAATTATGGAATTTTCACTCGTTTAAAGATTGCTTTGGGAAATGTTTTAATTATAAATTACGAAGTAAAGTGTTTCAATTGTCAGTGTATATCACTTGCAGCGAGCAAATCGCGAATACGAGGAGCGACGGCGAGTGGAAAGCGCCGTGTGTCCGTATGACACAATTTTGTAAAATTTAGAGAACTGCGTCGCGCAGAGATAGAAACGCGTCGCATAGCGTGCGATAATCGCGTCGAACAGACACAGTTGGTTTGCTTCGTCCTTCAAAGTCTAAGTATTATGATAGGGTACGGAGAAGTATCGTTTCAAAAATACTGTACGTACTATACGGGTCGAAGCGAGACAGTCAATCATCGCATGATCGCGGTGGTTCTTTCGAAACCTCGACAGAGCGTACTCTGAGGCCATGAAACGTACCAAAGGGTGAACTCCTGGGTTCCGAGGAACTGCCGAGGTTTTTCTGTGAGTCTCGTCTAGATCTGGACCATTTCATTTCACACAATCATGGTTTTTCTGCCGTGACCTTAATCGAGTGTACTCCGAGGCCACGCACCGTGCCAGAGGGTAGACTTTTGGGTCCCGTGGAATACCGAGGTTTTGGTGTGGGTCCCGACCGGATTCGAGGCGATTGTACTTCGTACGATCGCGGCTACTCTGTCGTGACCTTATCAGAGATTGCTCCGAGGCCACGTATCGTGCCGATGGGTAGACTCCTGGGTCCCGTGGAGCGACCGAGGTTTAGTGCGAGTCTCCCCCGAATCGGTACGAAAGAGCATCGCACGATCCCGAGTATTCTGTCGCGACCTTTGTCCGAGATCACTCCGAGGCCACGTATCGTGCCAAAGGGTGAACTTATAGGTCCCGTGGAATAATCGAGGTTTAGTGTGCGTCTCTACTGAATCGAGACGATCGGGCCTTGCACGATCGTGGGCACTCTGCCGTGACCAATACCCGAGAATACTCCGAGGCCATGTATCATGCCAAAGGGTAGACTCGTGTGTTTCGTGGGGTGACCAAGGTTTACTGTGCGTCTCCACCCAGGCCACTTGTACGAACATCGTCCAGGTGCCTGGATGGTCTGACGGGTACGACGTCGTTCGATCACGGATTTCGGGTCAGATAGGAGCGATCGGACTTCGCACGGTCACTGACACTCTGCCGCCGCCTTGTCTGAGATTGCATAGAGGCCACGTTACGTGCCGAAGGGCAGACTCATTGGAAGCGTGGAGTGACGGCGATTTTGTGTTTGTCTCCATCCTGATCACTCGTATGATTATCCGGCCGAGTGTAGGGATGGTCGGACGGGTTACGAACTGCTTATCGCGGGACGCTATCCGGGCCGAGGGACTTTGCTAAATCGATTCCGAAAACCGGACGTAGAGTCGAACGAGCGTACCGCGAGCGTTCTTCACGTGTTCATAATATTTATAGTATATACATGCATACAGTCAGAGGCGATCTATTGTGAGCTGACAACTTATATTTGTAGTATATACATGTATACAGTCAGAGGTGATCTTACGGAGCTGACCATTTTTAATGCTAGTGTAAGCGTATGTTTTTAACTTTATAGTGAAACTGCGATATGAGCGAAGAGAGCGACGCTCTGAACAACTGAGACAGAAACGCAGAAATATCCTGAGACCTAAGAGTGCGTGTCCATCTGTGAATTCTCGTGCGAATTTCTCTCGAAAGTACTCTCACATGATGTGTCCATTTGCAAGAAATCCTCTCTAGAGAATTTCTTGCACAAAAAATGAGGGACAAAGTGGAAGCTTTCTCTCGCATCATCAACATCCCAAGGATCAGCTGAAGTGAGGGTGATCGAGCTAAGGAAATTTATGACCTTGGATCACGACGCCGACACCTCGTTGACGCCTTGCAGATGTTGGGGTTGTAACGAGGGATGAGCAATTGAAGCCGGGCCAAATGTCCTACTCGGTTGACTTTTCCAAGGAAGGACAGCGATTCTGGACAAAGGAACATCGACGACCGATACACGAACGATTTTGATGAAAATTTGCATGAGGGCTTAGTAGACCTACCTAAGAATGTGGGAGAAATCAATCATCTTATATGTGCCGGAATCCTTTTTAAAAAAAATTCTGCCCACTTTGTAGGTTTCAAAAATCGCTACAACTTATTTCAACCATTCATATACGTACAGGGTGTATAAAAATTATATGTCACGACCACCATAACGGGATTCTACACCTCTGGATCGTTGGAGATCTGTTTAAAAAATGGACCGCAAAATTGACCTTGACCTTGAAAATCAAGGTTAAACGGTCGAAAATTGTTCTCTATTGGGTCGTATACTACTCATCGCGAGGAATAAAAGTCTCAAAGGAACCATGGGTCTCATCTAAAAAAAACACACACATAAAAAATGATAAAAAACGAACAAAAAAACATAAAAAAACGATATTAAAGTTTCGATGATTTTTAAACATAGTTTATTTATAATGTCCTTATATTTTACAATAAAATATAAAGTTCATAATGTGCTATTGACGAAGCAGGGGGGAACTATTCTTTATCTCGCGAAATACATATATCGCAATAGAGTAAGAAATAACGGAAGACCGTTGCGTGCAGCAGAAGTGCCAGATCGACGGGATTTTCAGCGACTAGATAAAAAATTTAGTGATCAAGTATTAATATTACGTCATCTTTCTACACATATTTTTACCATACTTACTTAATTTCTTTGGTGTCTATTTCTTCGTCAAATCCATAAAACAGTACCGTTTCCTCGAATTGGTCGCAACAGTCGTGCTTGTGTCCTAGCCTCGATATGGCCGCCATTTTGGTCCAGGCATTTTCTTAATATCATTTCTAGGTTTCTTTTTAATTTTTGGCCGATGTTCGGTACTGTTCGTAGGTGCTCAAAAGCTTGTTGAATTTTATATTTTAACTGTAGCACAGTTTGAAGTTCCTGACCTGATCGATAAACGATTTCTTTTACTGCGCCCCAAAGAAAGAAGTCCAGTGGCGTCCTATCCATCGTGTTCCAAACATTTGATCCAAAAATTGGCGAACCGGTCGGCCATAATGAGTAGGAGCACCATCGTGTATGAAATAGACGAAATGATGTCAGCTGCGTGGTATAATTAGACGTAGTTCACTCAAGAGTTGAGTCCGTAGAAATTGCAGATATGTTACACTTGTTAATGATGTAGGTAAATAAATTGGGCCAATAATTCCTGCCCATACTGTAAGAACGCGCGATTTACCACATAAGGTAACAGGGCAGCGACGACGTCGATGAAATTCGACGATCGCGACGGAATCTGACGATCACGACGGAATCTGGCGATCAGCGGCCACGGCCCGCGGCGCAGTTCGCCTAGACAATCAGCGACGTTACCATGTACGGGCGAGAGTAAATAAAGTTTCATCGATTACAATTTTTCAGAAGTGGGATCTGATTCCGCGGAGTTACGTATTCTATTACATTCGAAAAGTCTTTTATGTGTGTTACGTGATTTATGTTACTTATGTTATTTTATGATTTCGCGTAATTTATGTCGGTTTATGTGAGTTTATGTGAGTTTATGTGAGCTTATGTGATTTTACGGGACAGTAAGCGGGATCGGACTGTACGAGTTGAAATTTTGAATTGCACTTTTCCGATTTTTGTTACGTTACGTTACGACAAACGATTCGAACATGAGTGCGAAAGTGACGGTTCGGGACTTGAAAGAAAGATTACGCGACATAAACTTGGCGACGACGGGCACCAGGGCTGAGTTACTTAACAGATTAATCGAAGCGGGTGTGCATCCAGAAACGTGGCTAAATACCTCCATCGAACCAGAACAAGAAGAGGAAATTGCGCGGGCACACCACTCAGCCGTGGCCACTGACGATGCTGCTTCGCGAACGGCATCAACGACTTCAGAAACCGAGCTTTTACGACGGGAACGAGACCTGCCCGAACGAGAGGTACAACTTTTGCGCAGAGAGCTGGAATTGCTACGCGTCACCTCGCAAGGCGCCAGTCGATCGGCGATACAACCTACGTTCGCGAGCTGGAGGGACATTAAGGATATGGTCGCAGATTACGATGACGTCGCTTACGACTTCAACATTTGGGAGAAACAGGCGGAACAATTGATCCGAAATTATGCACTCACGGATGATGCTGCTAAGGCTCTATTATGCAGCAAATTGACGGGAAAGGTGTTGAAGTGGTATCATACACAAAGCGATTGTGTAGAAATGAGCCACATGGATTTGCTGGCGGAAACTAGAAAAATGTTCGGACAGCGAGCAAATACTTTAAGTCTACGAAAAGAGTTCGAAGCCAGAACTTGGGCACCCCACGAGGCATTCGCGGATTATCTGCACGACAAAATTACGTTGGCGAATCGAGTCCCGGTTGCCGACGGCGAACTCGTCGACTACGTGATCGACGGCATCCCAAACGAAGGTTACCGGACACAGGCACGCATTCAGTGTTTTAAATCCACCGATGCGTTATTGACGGCATTCGAAAAAGTCGTTTTTCCACGGGAGACGATGCGGCGGGAAATGGGGCGTCAAGGAGACGCCTCGATGATGGCTAAGAGGCTGCCAAAACGATACTTCTCGTCGCTAGACCTAAAGGATGGGTTTTTCCACATTACGATGCATGACGAGTCGATTAAGTATACTTCGTTCGTAACCCCTCTGGGCCAATTTGAATATCTTAAAATGCCATTTGGCCTAAAGGGAGCGCCGCTCAAATTTCAAAGATTCGTTACCACGATATTTAAAGATTTGATCAATTCAGGGGATGTATCCGTCTATCTAGACGATTTTTTAATCGCAACCACCACAATCGAGCATCACTTCCGGGTACTTAAGAGGGTATTCACATTGTTGGTAGAAAATAAGTTAGAATTACGACTAGATAAATGCAAGTTCCTGCAAACGAAACTAGATTATCTCAGGTATACGATTTCGAACGAAGGTATTAGCCCAACAGAGCGCGGTGTAGAGGCAATTAAAAAGTTTCCGATTCCGAGAAACGTCCGGGATGTGCAGAGTTTTTTAGGATTGTGTTCCTATTTTAGAAAATTTATCGAATATTTCTCAATTAAGGCCAGACCGCTATATGACTTGACGTGGAAAAATATTAATTTTAAATTCGAACGGGAGGAAATGCACGCGTACGAAACACTCAAAGCAGCTCTGGTGGACGCGCCTATTTTGAGTATTTACGCACCGCAGGATGAAACGGAGCTGCATTGCGACGCGAGCGCAGTTGGGTTCGGTGCCATTTTGATGCAAAGGAAGGCAGATCATAAATTCCATCCGGTTTTTCTATTTTTCCAAAAGAACTACACCGACTGAGTCAAAGTATCACACATTCGAACTAGAAACACTAGCTACCCCTAGCTACACCTAGCTATTGTTTACCCCTTACGCCGGTTCCGGGTTTACCTTACGGGTATCGCGTTTAAGATTATTACGGACTGCCAAGCATTGAGCATGACGCTCAACAAAAAGGACACGAATCCGCGGATTTCTAGATGGGCTCTCGAAATGCAGTTCTACGACTATACGCTCGAACACAGAATTGGCGCGCGAATGGCCCATGTCGACGCTCTAAGCAGACAGATACTTGTGGTCGAAGATAACTCATTTTGTTGAGGGGTTATGTGGAAATAATTATACAGGAAGATGGTGGAAGAAATATATTTAATCGGAAGAAGCCGTTGTCGGAGGTGTCTACAAGACGGACGCACAGTTAGAACTAAAGCCCAAACGCGAGGGCGGCGATGCGTACCTTCATACCTGAACTGAGGAATCATGTATTTCCCAATAACCTTAGGACGTGGGGTTTTCCACAGGGTACGGTAAAAGGCCTAACGTTTTATTTTAACACTCCCCCTAAAACTCTACATCCTTATTTTATACAAAAAATTCACACAGTAATCTCTTTTTTACTTGTAAGGCCTAATTTTTGACTTAAGTAAATAGATCTCGGTTTCGCTAATGCTTTCGTGAATATGTCGGCTATTTGTTCCTCACTTTTAACATACTTAACATCAATTTCACCTTTTTCATATAAATCACGCACAAAATGATACTTAATATCTATATGCTTGCTTCTTTGATGGAATTCCGGATTTTTAATCAATTTTAACGCACTCGTGTTATCTACATACAACGTACAATCAACAATATTCGTTTTACACTCGTTAAACAACTTTTTCAACTATACGATTTCTTTTGCCGCTGACGCTGCGCTTACATATTCGGCTTCAGTCGTTGATAACGATACGCATTGCTGTCGCTTACTTTGCCACACAATTGATGCATTCCCAAATTTACACACCAAACCAGATGTTGATTTTCGAGTCCCCTTATCAGCATCACTGTAAGCTTCGAAACCCCCTGTAGCTTCTTTACTATAAAGTAATCCTACGTCTGCGGTACCTTTCAAAAATCTTATTATCCGTTTCACGAGTAGCCAATGTGCAGTAGTTGGTTTATCTAAAACTCTCGATGCTATATTTACTGCATAACTTATATCCGGTCTAGTTATTGTTTGTAAAAACATTAAATTACCCACGGCTTCGCGATACGGTACATCACGACAGTTGTCTTTGATAAAATCACTCGCATCCCAACCAACCTCTACTGGTGTTGATACATTATTCGCGTCTGTTCAATTAAATTTTTCAACAATATGTTCAATATATTTGCTTTGGCTGATGAAAATTGATCCGTTTCTCAGTCTGCAAATTTCTATTCCAAGGAAATTCGTTACATTTTTCGTGCATGTTATTTTAAAATCCTTACCTAATTCAAAAAACAGTTTATCTATTAGGTGCTCGTGCGACGCTGCCAGAAGCCCATCATCAACATAAATCGCTAGAAACATTTTTCCATCGTTTTTATCATAAATATAAAGACACGAATCGGCTGAGCTTTTATTAAATCCGAATTTTATAATAAAATCGCTAAAATGTTCGGTCCAGCATCTCGGAGCTTGTTTTAGCCCATACAAACTTTTCAATAACTTGCAGACACTCGCTGTTCCATCATGGAACCCTTCAGGTTGTTTCATATACAGGGTGGTTGGTAACTGGTGGTACAAGCGGAAAGGGGGTGATTCTACGCGAAAAAAGAAGTCGAAAATATAGAATAAAAATTTTTCGTTTCAGGCTTTGTTTTCGAGAACATTGAGTTTGAAAATGCAGACAATGCGCGTGTTATTCGATAGGAATTGTCTGCTGCGTCTGACCATGACCTACCAATTCTACTTCCTACGCATACTAAAGCACGCGAACCCGACGGATCTTTAAATTCGATTTTCTCGAAAACAAAGCCTCAAACGAAAAATTTTTATTCTATATTTTCGACTTCTTTTTCGCGTAGAATCACCCCATTTCCGCTTGTACCACCAGTTACCAACCACCCTGTATATGTCTTCGTTTAAATTTCCATACAAGAACGCGGTCTTTATGTCAAACTGACCCAAACTCAATCCATTACGCGCAGCGATACTTAACAGAAATCTCACGGTATCATATCGAACTACCGGGCTGAACGTTTCTTTATAATCGAGTCCTTGTATTTGCGAACATCCTTTTATTACTAATCGCGATTTAAATCGTTCTGTATTATCAGGATTCGTTTTCTTCGTGTAAACCCAGCGACTATTAATAATTTTGCGATTTACCAGCTTTTCAACTAAAGTCCAAGTTTGATTTTCACGTAAGGCATCCATCTCTTCATTCATAGCATTCATCCAAAAATCTTTCTCATTACAGTTAATTGCTTCATTATAATCGCAAGGTAACTTTTCTGCACGAAAAGTAATCGGACAACCGTAAAATTCCGTTTGTTTGATCCTTCGTCTATCACGGAGCTGTCTTACGTTGCCATTCTCGATTGAAGATTGCAAAGGCTGGTGTACTTGATCGTTACTGATATTAGTTTCGACATCGACCGTTGTTTTGTCAAAAATATCTGTACTCTCATGAGTAGTTAAATTTTCTCCGTTTTCGTCGGGTCTTTTTAAAGGTATCTACATCAATGTTATTTGCCGTTAGTCTCTCTGGTTTGAATAGTACATCACGGCTCAAAACTACGTCTCGTAAACTCGGCACGTAGACACGGTACCCTTTGCAATTTTCAATATATCCTACTAAATACCCTTTTACAGCTTTTCTGTCGTGCTTTCTTCTTTTTTGACGGGGTATATGGACAAAACATTCTGTCCCGAAAATTTTCAAATTTTCTATATTCGTCCCTTTGCCGTACCATAAACCATAGGGATTCTGACCTGGCTGTTTTGACGGTCCCGATCGGTTAATGACGTATGCAGCTGTGTTCATCGCTTCAGCCCATAGAGACAAATGTAGTTCCGGCTTCGAGTATAACATTGACCGCGCGGCCTCGACTATAATTCGGTTTTCCCGCTCTGCGACACCATTCTGTTGAGGTGTATACGGAACACTTAAGGTGTGTTTTATGCCTTTATTGGCCAAATAGCCCTGGACGCTTCTATTCTCGAATTCTTTTCCCCCGTCACTGTGAATTACTTTTATGTTTTCCCCGAACATATTTTCAATTTCACTGCGTCACAACGCGTAAATTTACTTTAAATAAATCTCCCCAAATCGAGCCAGTCGCTATAACTGCTCCGTCGCGTGAAAATACACATTTTTCTCCATACGCGTCATCAATCCCTTTCCTGGTAACGGTAATTATCGAAAAGAGATTTTTCGGTACAAATAAAACGTTATACATAATACCCGATATCCATTTTCCGTCTACATATGTTTCGATGTCAACGTTACCTCTTTCATACGCAGGAGTAAGATCTCCATTACCTAGTCGAACGGTAATCGGCTGTTCAAACTCTTCGAACTCGCCGAAATCGTTGCTCCCGAGTCAACCAGCCAGATGTCATCGCCTTCGAATTTGCTGCTGCTTCCCACAAAAGTCTGCTTGTGAGCCGGAGTTGAAGTCTGCTGCACAGTATGTACACCGCCGTTGTTTCGTGTGCGGAAATATCCATTTCTCTTAAAACAATTCCTGCTGAGGTGTCCTTTAGATCCACATACGTTGCAACCCACACAATCTTTTCGTATGTGGCCTGTTTTGCCGCACGTATAGCATCCAGATAAAACATTCTGCCGACGATCATCTTGATTTGGTCTGTGGTGATAATTATTTCTCGAAAACGATGTATTTGACGACCTTCGTTTCACCAATAAGGCCACAGCCATATCCTCGGAGTCATCCTGTTCTTGAGTTCTAATTTCCTCAGTCATCAGTGGCGCCGTCAAATTTTCCAGGGTTTTCTTCTTGTCTTCCACGGAATCCCACGCACTATGAAAGTGATTAAATTTCTTCGGTAATATTGCCAATATGCGTGTCAATATCATGGAGTCCGGAACTGCACCTCCGAGGTTCTTCATTTTAGTCGTTAGCTGTTCTACTTTTGCTAAATTATGACTCACACTTTCACTCGAGTCCCATTTAAAATCAAAAAATTGTTTTTGCACTATCGATAAATTTTCATCGGACTTCATATTGTAAACTGTATTAAGTTTCTTCCACATTTCTCGCGCTGTTGTGCAACTCAACAGTAAGTCAAGAGGTTTTTTCTCGACTGACGTCACGATCATCCTGCGAGCTGTTTTATCAGCCTTTAAAAACTTTTGCAGGTTGACTTGATAGTTTGGAGAATTTTCAGCCGGGCGCTCTAGTTCTCCTTCACACACACTAAGGGAATTATCGTTTTCCTCCAGCAATGTGCGTATAACGAAACGCCACTGAAGCCAATTATCACTATCACGGAGCTTTTCTATTTTTAAATGCATCGACTCCACTTTACAAGTTTGCACAACTCACTGCACTTCGTAATCGAATTATTTATACTGATAACTTGTATTATAACCTGGGCCAATAACCTGTTGAGGGGTTATGTGGAAATAATTATACAGGAAAACGGCGGAAGAAATATATTTAATCGGAAGAAGCCGTTGTCGGAGGTGTCTACAAGACGAGCGCACAGTTAGAACTAAAGCCCAAATGCGAGGGCGGCGATGCGTACCTTCATACCTGGAGTGAGGAATCATGTATTTCCCAATAACCTTAGGATGTGGGGTTTTCCACAGGGTACGGTAAAAGGCCTAACGTTTTACTTTAACACATTTGACAAAAATCTAGCATTATGTCAAGACGGGGACGAGGTCATTGTAAATTTAAGAAATTCCTTAGAAAAATCAGAACATAAACATTATGAACTACGGGACGGACTAGTTTACCGGAAATATCATGAACAACTCTTATTCTATGTGCCTTCCTCCATGGAATCTAGCGTCATGCATCGATATCATAACGAATTTGGTCACGTGGGAGTGGATAACACGCTCCAAAATGTTATGGGCAGTTACTGGTTTTCGGATATGAAAAATAAGATTAATAATCATATAAAAACCTGCTTAAAATGTTTAGCGTTTTCGCCGGATTTCGGTAAGCCTGAGGGCGCCTTACACTGCATCCCAAAAGGAGACAAACCGTTTACAACGTTACACGTTGACCATTTAGGCCCATTATCGAAAGCGGGCAACGCAAGAAAACGTTTTATTTTCGCCGTCATAGACGGATTTACGAAATTCGTAAAATTGTACGCGACGAAAACAGCAAATTCGACCGAAGTCATTAATTGTTTAAAATCATATTTCGTTACGTTCAGTAGGCCAATACAGATTGTGTCCGATCGGGGAGGCAGCTTTACGTCTCGCGACTTCCAAGATTTCACGAACGAATATGGCGTTCAGCACATCAAAGTCGCGACTGCCTCTCCGCAGGCCAATGGCCAAGTCGAACGCGTAAATCGTTCGATTATCCCGATGATAGCTAAACTAAGCGATGAACGAAAAGTTCAATGGATTAATGTCCTGAACGAGGTAGAATTTGTATGTAACAACACTGTGAATAAATCCACAGGAGAATGTCCGAGCGTGCTCCTGTACGGCGTAAAGCAACGCGGAAAGGAGAGTGATAGTTTACGCGACTTTTTGGAATCGGTCGGGGTCATAAATAAAAAACGGGAATTAGACAAATTGAGACAGGAGGTCGGAAAAAAGATTGAAATGGCGCAAACAAAAAACTGCGATTATTATGATAAAAAACACCGAACACCGACAAAATACGCGGAAGGCGACAAGGTCATGATCCGAAATTTCGACAACACCCCCGGTGCATGCGCGAAACTGACGCCTCGGTATAAAGGACTGTGGCGACCGTCGTCCGTCGACACTTCGGCGAAAGAAAAATATACAAAGGCACGCAGCCTCGCGCACGGCGACGCAACATTGTATGTCGGTACCCGCGTCGTGGAGTCGCCGAATTCCTTCGCCGAAGATCAGTTCGTCACGAGACGCTCATCGAGACACACCGAAATAAAAACTGCTGCAGCGAACGATATTGTGTGGTGATTTACATCCCGACTACCTCGTCTATCGATCCCACATAATTGGTGACCCCGACGTGATTGGCCGCGCAAAGGCGAATCGAAGTAACCGCGCGAGTGTTAACGGGTTAAAACGCGACGTGCAAGACTCGAAATCCCGCGTGTAACGATCCCGTGACGATGACGGATTCCGCGAGTAACACCGATGCTGCAGTGGCGCGAATAGCGGTCCGTGTTCCGCCGTTCTGGGAGAAGAACCCGACGACCTGGTTCCGACAGCTGGAATCCCAGTTCGTGCTGGCAGGAATCACACAGGATTCCACAAAGTATCATTACGTCAGCGCGAATCTGGACAACAGATATGCCGACGTGGTGATAGATATCATTAATAATCCCCCGGCGACCGACGCATACGAAACGCTAAAGGCGGAATTAATCCGAAGACTCTCCGATTCCAAGGAGCAGAATATACGGCGCCTCTTGGAACACGAGGAGATCGGTGACCGGAAACCGTCAATTTTCCTCCGACGACTTCAAGGCCTCGCGGGTGACACAGTGTCGGACGATTTCCTCAAGACTTTGTGGGTACGACGTCTTCCGGCGAGTATACAGGCCCTCATGGTTTCGCGCCAGAAGGAATCGCTCTCCGAGTTGGCCGCGCTCGCCGACGCCGTCGCGGAGGTGTCCGCGCGCCCGCAAGTCGCTGCCATACCTTCGAGGCAAGCCGACCTGGTGGCCGAAATCGCCGATCTCCGTCGCGAGATCGCCGCCCTCCGCGTGGGGAGACGTGACTTCCGTCGACCGCGTTCCAAGTCGCAAAATGGACGCCCCAGGTATTCGCGATCGCGTAGTCGCGGCGGGGAACACGATTCCACCGATGGAAAGTGTTGGTACCATTGGAAACATGGGGCCGCCGCGAAAAAGTGCCGCGAACCGTGCAATTTCGTGTCGGGAAACGCCCGGGCCATACGCTAATGGCGGCTAGCGACTCCGGGCCAGCGACGA
This sequence comes from Halictus rubicundus, assembly GCF_050948215.1. Taxonomy (NCBI): domain Eukaryota; kingdom Metazoa; phylum Arthropoda; class Insecta; order Hymenoptera; family Halictidae; genus Halictus; species Halictus rubicundus. The sequence goes on from NC_135162.1 coordinate 643,025, forward strand.
GCCGCTTATTTGTAACAGATCGCGACACGAAGACCAGTTACATGGTCGACACCGGATCCGATCTGTGCGTTTTTCCGCATACGCGAGTGAGTGGTCCGCGTGAAAAGACATCGTATGTGCTTCACGCGGCGAACGGAACCGTGATATCGACGTACGGGTGCGTCACTCTCCACCTAAACCTCGGCCAGGCCCAACCCAAGGGCCCCCTCGGCCCAACCTCCAGTTTTTCGTGGAGATTCGTTGTCGCGGACGTTACAACGCCTATAATAGGAGCTGATTTCCTCAGTTTTTACGGCCTCCTCATCGACCTACGCGGAAAACGGCTAATAGATAGTCGCACGTCTTTGACGGCAGTGGGACGCGTCGCAGAGGCCAAAAACAACAGCGTCAAGGCGATTTCCGGTGAATCGAGGTATCACGCGATCCTCGCGGAATTCCCGGATATTACGCGGCCGTCGGGAGGACACCGCACGACGAAGCACTCAACGTGCCACCACATCCGGACGACGCCCCCCCCCCCCCCACGGTGTCCTGCAAACCGAGACGTCTCGCCCCCGACAAACTGAGGCTCGCAAAGGCCGAATTCGAGGCCATGGTGAGGGATGCAACAGCTCGACCGTCGGAAAGCTGCTGGTCATCAGCCCTGCACCTGGTCCCCAAAAAGGGCGACGCTTGGCGGCCGTGCGGTGACTACCGCGCGTTAAATTCGAGGACAATACCCGACAAATATCCCGTGCCGCACATTGAAGATTTCGCGCAGTGTTTGGCCGGAAAGACAATTTTTTCAACGGTAGATTTGGTGCGTGCGTACAACCAGATTCCGGTTCACCCAGACGATATCCCGAAGACCGCGATCACGAGACCCTTCGGCCTATACGAGTTTCCGTACATGTCGTTCGGCCTACGAAACGCGGCACAAACCTTTCAACGGTTCATGGACGAAACGTTGCGCGGCCTCGAGTGGTGTTACGCGTATATAGACGATATCCTCGTGGCATCGACTTCACCCGAGGAGCACGAGCACCACTTGAGGGAACTTTTTCGCCGTCTGGACGATTACGGAGTGTTGGTGAATACGGCAAAGTGTGTTTTCGGGGCACCGGAAGTGGCTTTTCTGGGATACGCAGTGTCCGCGCGTGGCACCCGACCGCTGCCAGAAAAAGTCGAAGCAATTCGAACTTTCCCTCAACCGACGACTGTGAAGGAGCTGCGACAGTTCCTAGGAGTGGTAAATTTCTACCGAAGATTTGTGCCAGCCGCGGCCCGAATCCAGGCTCCTTTGAACGAGGCGCTGCAGGGGAACGTTAAGGGTCGAGTCCTCGTCGAGTGGACAGCGGACAGGTTGAAGGCGTACGACAAGTACAAGGAGAGCCTCGCACGCGCAGCCCTCCTGGCACATCCCGACGTCACGCTTCCCCTGGCCGTTTTTAGCGACGCATCGGACTACACGGTAGGCGCCGTGTTGCAACAGCGAGCACCCGACGGATGGCAGCCTTTGGCGTTCTTCACGAAGAAATTGACACCGACCGAACGTAAATATAGTCCGTTTGACCGCGAACTCTTAGCCGTGTACAAAGCCGTAAGGTACTTCCGCCATATGATCGAAGGACGCGAATTTTCGATTTTTACAGATCATAAACCGCTGATCTTCGCGTTCGCGCAAAAGCCCGAGAAACATACCCCTCGACAATTCCGATGGCTCGACCTCATCGGGCAGTTTTCCACCGATATCCGACACGTGTCCGGCAAAGATAACGTAGTCGCGGATGCCCTATCGCGAATCGCAGAAATATCGAGCACCGTCGATTACGTAAAGCTCGCCGAATCGCAGCAGCAAGACGAGGAATTGCGCACGTTCCTACAGTCGGATTCGTCCCTAGTATTAAAGAGAGTCGCTCTTCCTGGGACAAGCACCGAGTTGTATTTCGATACCGCTACACGTACTTTGCGACCGTTTGTCACGAGACAATTCCGCAAACCGGTATTCGCCTCCCTCCACGGCCTTGCTCACCCCGGCGTTAGAGCAACAGCGAAATTGGTATCCGAACGTTGCGTGTGGCCAGGTATACAGAAAGACTGCAAATTTTGGGCACGAGCGTGCGTACATTGCCAACGCGCGAAAGTTAGTAGACACGTGTCTACCCCGACGGGAAACTTCGCCGCACCCTCGGAGCGTTTCGACCACGTCCACGTGGACATTGTCGGCCCGTTGCCGACGTCGAAAGGATTCCGCTACTGCGTAACGTGCGTGGATCGGTATACCCGGTGGGCGGAGGTATTTCCCGTAAACGACATTACCGCAGAAACCGTAGCACACGCGCTATTATTAGGGTGGATCGCTAGATTCGGGGTGCCTCGACGGGTTACGACGGACCAAGGACGACAATTTGAGTCCGCTCTCTTCGAACAATTGTCGTCTCTTCTAGGCATCCGGCATCTACGCTTCTACGCGAACGATTTCACCGCCAGTTGAAAGCTGCGATAGTTTGCCACGCCAATACCGATTGGGTCAACGCGTTACCCATCGTCCTCCTAGGAATACGAACGGCCTGGAAGGAGGACATTAAAGCGACATTCGCCGAAATGTTGTACGGTGAGACCATTCGTCTGCCGGGCGAATTCTTTTCGAACGCGCAGACAACAAGCAGCAGCACCGAAGAATTTGTCTCGCGGCTCCGCGATCATTTTCGAAAAATTAAACCGTCACAGGTTTCGCGTCACGGCGTTCGACGAATTTTTGTATTCAAGGACTTCTCGACAGCGACCCATGTGTTCGTGCGCCACGGCGGCTGCAAGCGAGCATTGCAGCCCGCGTACGACGGCCCATTCTGCGTAGTCGAGCGGCACCCGAAACACTTCAACATTCGTGTGAAGGACAGAGTGGTTCCGGTGTCGTTAGACCGTTTGAAACCGGCGTACTTGCTCCGCGACGATGAGCAAGACAACACCGACCCGCAACCGCGAAGCGCACCTACCGCACCAATCGAACCAGACCGCATTACCAGGTCAGGTAGACGGGTACGACTTCCCGATCGTTACGTCGCAACGTAATTCCGAATGTATATAAACCTCGTGTTGCGACGCGTAACGACCACCCAATCGCTCAACGGTTTTCGGACCGACCGACGAAGCGATGAAACACTATAACGCGTTAAAGGCTCTCAACAAGCCATTTTTAGAGGCATTCCCGATTTACGCGATAACGAGCAAACTGGATGAACAAACGCGGCTGCGGTGGAAGGAAAAGACACAAGGTTCCGGTCCTCCGACCATGGAACAACTGTTAGATTTCCTACATAACCGATGCAGAGTTCTGGAAACATCAAAAATCGAACCGACCAGATCAGTAACTCGTTCCCAAACGAATACGAACATGTTTAATCGCCAAACATCAAATCCTAACATTCGCGCACTCGCTCACTCTTCACAATAAGCTCGTTGCTTTATGTGCAAGGGAAATCATTTTACTCAGTATTGCGAGAATCTAACAAACGCGAGTATCGATCAACGAGCAGAGTTGGTTCGGGAAGCAGGTTTATGCTTCAACTGTTTACGATCAAACCACGACATCAACGCATGCACTGCGGGATCTTGTAAACGATGCAACGAAAGACATCATACCTTGCTGCACAAAGAATCGTCGCCGGTACAATCGGCTGTATCGTCCCTAAACGCAAATATCGGTAACGAAACGCTACTCTCAACCGCAATCGTGCACGTGCAGGATAGGAAGGGTCTGCTACATCCGTGCCGCGTCCTACTGGATTCGGGTTCACAGTCCCACTTCATGACAAAGCGTTTTGCTACGAAATTAGCGTTGCCACAATCTAAAGGCAACAATCCGGCTCGAAGGACCAAAATGTTGAGCGATGCCGCGACTTTCGTTTCGCGTTGCTCGTGTTAGTTTTCGATTTAACGAAAAACTGAACTCGTTGAGATGAATGTAAGAGTCGTTGGTTGTACAAATTTATTTTACTGTAAGGACACTTGACTAAACTCGGCCGATGCAATTCTTCACGTTTTCACAACTTATGCGGTGTTACAACGATGTTACGAGCGTTCCAGCGACTGCCGATGTTAACGATACGATAATGCTACGACGTTGGGTTTGCGATTTCTGTTGTTGATCTGAACTATGTTAGTGCTTGGCGATACTTATAACTACTCCCGCTACGATTCCCTCCCTTCGTCATTTTTTGGGAGGAATTTTCAAGGTGGCCTAGGGGCTGTGATTGGCGGAATTAAATTCGGAGGATGACCGTAGCAGACAATAAACCAAGGAAGCGCTTCGGACCTGGCAAGACATATTGAAGTTAAAAACGCGATGAATAGGATAGCGCGGGCTGGCAAACAGATGGCCCGGGAACGAAATCCGTAGTTAAAAATCGGACGCTAAATAGTTATGTCCCACGGCTTCAAGGATTTATTGTAGCTATGTCATAAACGGTAATTTATTTAGATTTGCGAGGGTTGTAAACGGACCCGTCTCGGTAGTGGCGTTAAAAACGTTTTTTCGGTAGGCACGTGGCGGACAGACGGCTCGCCTAGGTCATTGTTCAGGAAGGTGAGGGCGCAGGTAGCCCAAGGACGGTCCGAAAACCGTTGAGCGATTGGGTGGGCGTTACGCGTCGCAACACCGCGTTTTAGATCAATTTGTATATAGTAGATTGTAAGTCGTATTTATAAGTTAGCATAGTTCGACCGTACCCTAATTTTCACCAAGGGGGTGGTGTGGCGACCGTCGTCCGCCGACACTTCGGCGAAAGGAAAATATACGAAGGCACGCAGCCTCGCGCACGGCGACCAACGATCGGCGACGCAACATTGTATGTCGGTACCCGTGTCGTGGAGTCGCCGAATTCCTTCGCCGAAGATCAGTTCGTCACGAGACGCTCATCGAGACACACCGAAATAAAAACTGCTGTAGCGAACGATATTGTGTGGTGATTTACATCCCGACTACCTCGTCTACCGATCCCACAGTTCGTTTAGTGAATCAATCTCGTTCTTTAGTCTGCAAGCTTCTTTACATTGTATCTGAATACCTTTAGTATACATCTTAACTTGATTAAACCTTATAAATACATCGTCTATGTTCAATCCTATGTAAATATCTACTTCTGAGTTATACAAGTATGCTTTATTGATTTCCTCGTGGAATATCGAGCTGTCCTCTAAGGGTACTATATCTAATCCGTATACGAGGTTCCCGGTAAAGGTGATGGTGACCGTCCTGCAAAGTAAGGTTTTAATCGGTTACCGTGTATCTTTTTAACTTGGTTGTCGACAAAAATTTCATAGTACGGTGTGTTGACTCTTTGTATCCTATATGGTCCTAACCATTCAACATCTAACTTGTCTTTTTTATGATCGTTGTGTACTAACACAAAATCTCCTTCTTTAAATATTGCCTGAGTCCTGACAATCTTTCTTCTTTGGTCCCTTTGATACCTCTTTTTACTCTTCAACAGAGTTTCTCTAGCCAGTGTCAAATATCTATTCAATTGTTTTTGCCAAAGTGAAAACATTTCATCATAGGTGAAACCTGTGGTTCTCGCGATGGATGAGGGTAGGTTAGCTTTTCTACCGAAGGCGAGTTCGAAAGGTGTAAAGCCAGTTGCTTCATGAATAGAAGTATTGTATCCTAGACAAATAAAGTTCAGAACATCGTCCCATTCCTTGTCACTGTCGTGTAAGCTAGTTCGTATTAAATCTTTTACTGTAGCATGAGTTCTTTCTAAGGATCCGTTGGATTGGGGATGGAAGGATGTGGTCTTTACGTGTTTGATTTTAAATGCTTCTTCGAATTTCGTAATTAGTTCGCTAACAATGTTTTGTCCCTGGTCGGTGAGTATTGTTTTAGGTGCTGAAAATATGTATATGTAGTGGTCCAGTAATGCATTAAGTATCGACTCTGTCTGTTGTGTTTTTAGTGGTACTAGTATCAGGTATTTCGTTAGGTCATCGTGTATAGAGAGTATAAATTGATTTCCTTTTTTGGTCTTTGTCATTGGGCCTATGATGTCCATAGCTATTTTATCGTTCGGTTGCATTGGCGTGTCTGATATTATTGGAATTTCTTTAGGTCTAATTCTTGTTAATTTTTCCTTTTGGCAGGCGTCGCATCTCTTCACATAATCTTCTATCTTCTCCATCAGGTGTGGTATTTTGAATTTGTCCTTTATTCTCTGATAGGTCTTCTGTATTCCGAAGTGTCCGGTGGCGTCATTGTGGTTTTCTTTCAGTATCGTCTCTATTTCTTCTTCCGTCAGTTCTCGTATCGGCTCCCATGCGAAGTAGATCGTTTTATACCGGTCGTTGAAGTACATTAGTATGATCTTGATCCTATTTTTCTCCATTTCGGTTAGTGCCTTGTCTCCGGTTCCAATCTTCGTACTTTTCTGCAGTATTTGGTATATTTTCTTCAGCCAGTTTATTCTGTCGTAATTGCCTATTTCAGTTTTGGTTAACTGATAGAACGTATGGTCATTTGGTACGATCTTTAAACGCGCTGGTATTGTTTCATCCTTTTCCCATTCGTCGAAAATCTTTAAGTGGTTTTGAATTTCGGGATCTTCTTCGTCTTGTTGCCTGGTGATTGCATGTACTCTTGACAACGCGTCCGCGGCTGTGTTATCCTTTCCTTTTGTATATTCGATCTCGTATTCGTACTCTTCCAATTTCAGTCTCCATCTCATTAATCTTGAAGAAGGATCTTTACAGTTGTTTAACCATTTGAGTGCTTGGTGGTCGGTGCGTATGACGAACTCCCGCCCTAATAGGTATTGTCTCAGTCTCTTTACTGCCCATACGATGGCCAATAGTTCTTTTTCTGCTGTCGTGTAGTTTCGTTCAGGTGCGTTAAGTGTTCGCGATATATAACAACATGGGTGTCCGTCTTGTGATAGTACTGCTCCTGTACCTTCGTTACTGGCGTCTGTCGTTAGTGTAAATTGTCTGTTAAAGTCTGGGTATGTCAATACGGGTGCTTCACATAGCTTTTGCTTTAAGGTTTCGAAACTGTTTTGTTGTTTGTCTGTCCAGTGGAATGGTACGTCTTTTTGGGTCAAGTCTGTCAATGGTTTAGCGATCTTTGAAAAGTTCCGTATGAATTTTCGATAGTATCCGGATAATCCTAAAAATGATTTGATTTCTGTCGGTGTTGTAGGTACTTTAAAACGTTCTACAGCTAGTATCTTTTTAGGGTTTGGTTTGACTCCTTCTGCGGTTACTAGGTGTCCAAGGTATTCTAGTTCAGGTTTTAAAAATTCGCATTTGTCTGGCTGTATCTTTAGTCCAAGTTCCCTGAGTCTCTGAAGTACCATAGCTAAGTTTTCGTTGTGTTTCCCTATCGTGTCTCCGAAAATGATTATGTCATCTAAGTAAACGAAGCAGTGTTTATTAACTAGTCCTCTAAGTGCTGTGTCCATCATTCGTTGAAAGGTAGCTGGTGCATTCTTAAGTCCAAAAGGCATTCTGTTATAGTGAAAGTGTCCCTGAGGTGTACTAAAGGCTGTGTATTTTTTTGCGTCAGGATCCATAGGAATTTGGTGGAAACCAGAGGATAGGTCTAGGGCCGAAAAGAATTTAACGTTTCCTAATTGACTAAGTATGTCGTCGATGTCTGGTAAAGGGTAAGCGTCTTGGTCTGTCAATTCGTTCAATTTCCTAAAATCGATAACTATTCTCCATTTCTGTTTTCCTGAAGCATCTGCCTTTTTAGGTACCACCCATACAGGAGAGTTGTATGGCGAATCCGATTCTTCGATAATTTTCTTGTTGAGCATGTCATTCATTTGCTTCTCGATTTCGAGCTTGTGACATTCCGGAGATCTATACGATTTAGTGTTAATGATTTTATTTTCTTTCAAAGTTATAGTGTGTTTAGCAAGGTTAGTACAGGGTAGGGTATCGGTTTCTAAGTTGAACACGTCTAAGTAATGGATTAAAATTTTCTCAATAGATTCGCGGAGGTTTTTCTCTATATGACTTGTTCTCACTATGGCTTTGAATTTTCCAATTTGGTCTATTTCGTTTATGTTATAAATTTGGTTAGAGGTATCTTTGTTTGTCTCACCAAAGTTGAAGAAGCATACTCGCGTTGGTCTGCCTTCGAGATAGATTGTCTGAACTTTGATTTCTCCTGGTTGTACTGTAGCTGGTTTCTGAAAATATAGCACATTGTCGTTGAGCTTGATTTTATCATTAGAGATTTCATATTGGTACTTTTCTAAGCAAGGTAGCCCTATGATTCCGTCTTCTATTAAAGGAAAGTCGTCTGGTATACAAAGAATTTATGTGATTGGTCAAAGATTCGAATTTTAACGTATCTGTCTGCAATGTAACGGTCTTGTCCCATAAAAAATGTTCGCGGTTCTGTTTTGTTTATAACGCTATTAATTTTTGATTCTTTAATTAAATTTATTCCTGCTCCTGTGTCGATGAGGTGTATCCGTCTTCCTCCTGATGTATTGAATGCGGTGGTAAGAAGTCTTCCTGTTGTTGTATTGACTCGAATTCTTGGCCGTTCTCGATCTCTACTCTGTTTACCCGTGGTGGTAGGTTTCGCTGGCTGGCTGGTGGAAAATTTCCATTCGGACACTGGTTGGCTATGTGTCCCGAGCGATTGCACTTGAAGCATTTTATTGCTGCGTGTTCAGCTAATGGTGTTCGTTCGAAGCGCCTGAAGCTGTTTGCTTCTGCTGACTGCGCGATTGTTCGTACCGTAGGTCGTAGCGTCTTGGTTGTTGTTGATTAGCGAAGCGGTTGGTGTTCACTGCTCGTTCCGATCGTGATGCTGCTGGTCGCTTCCATTCGTTTTGCTCTTCTCGTAGATAGCGTTCGATTTCCGCTGCTTTCTTCTCGGTTTCGGCTAATGATTGAGGTTCGTTTGTCAAAAGCGTTCGTCCTATGTCTCTTCTGAGTCCTTTCAGATAGATTCTATTCACTTTCTTCATTGTTGCTTCCATCATTATGCGTCTGGTTATTGGTTGCGGATATTCGTTGGTAATGGCATGTGTTAGCTTTTTCAATACGTGTCTGAACGGATGTTAAAGTTCTGTACACTTTCTTCTTTTCCTTGCTTGATTTCTCGCAGTTGCTCGCTGTATTCGTCTGTGGTTACCTGAGTTGCCACGTTTGATCGTAATGCTTCGTATAGTTCACCAAAAGATTCTATTTGTAAATTTCGTATCCCTTGGGCTGCTTTCCCAATGATTTTCTCTACTTTAAGGGCCAGTTTTCCTACGTGGCCTTGAGTCGCCACGCTCCAAACAGGAACTAGGAGAAGCTTCCTAGCGATCTTCACGCTACAAACGGCCGCTAGGAGAAGCTCAAATGACAGTGTGTGTGCCGTGTGCGTGTGCCATGGTATGCCCCACACAACGCTAGATCCGCAAGAACGAAAAAGATTGCAAGGGTTCGGGAGGCGGCAAATCATTGTTCGATAATGCAAAGATGGCGCTTTCCAGGGGTGAAAAGCGTTAGATAAAAGATAAATCTAGAGCGCTCGCGAACGAACAGGTCCTACTTTTGCGTTTTCTAGGCGCAATTTGCAATATTCGGCAGAATGTAGATATAAGGACACATTTTCTTAAATAACCGGGTTCTTATTGAGAATGTTGACGGCGAGCGCTCTAGCGGTGACATATACAATGTCAATGCAACGCCTATTATATTGTATAATTACGTATTAAACAAAGGATTTACCGCCCCCGAAAAACCATCCCACAGCTATTATTTTGCTCAAATATAGTTCCGGCATTTTTCGCTACGAGCGCTGTATTCTCTTTCCGATCATTGTCGTCGTTAGCAGTCACTATGCTCGAATGAGAGTGTGCGGCACACTCACACACCGCCAGGTCGACGTGTACGTGTACCTACGAGAATAGCAAGGGTCCGGGATGCCGCGAATCATTCCTCGATAATGTAAAGATGGGGATTATCAGTAGTCAAAAGCGCTAGATAAAAGATAAATCTAGAGCGCTCGCCATCAAACAGGTCCTACTCTTGCATTTTCGAGCAACATTTTGCATTATTCGGTCGCATGATGCCTGTCAGAGAGGCGATCTGAGCACGCGTGGCCGACATCGTAAACAACGGCGCTGCCGTAGCTTCGTTCGAACAGCCGCGCCTCGGCACACTCACACACCGCTAGGTCGGCGTGTACGTGTACCGATGAGAATCGCAAGGGTCCGGGATGCGGCGATTCATTGCTCGATCATGCAAAATGGCAGAGTTGGGCAAAATATTTATTTAAATAAAAATTTCGAATAACTAGTAAAAGATAAAAAAATTTGTATTCCTTCTTCGAAGGTTCGAGTAAAGAAAGTATCTTTATTTGATGTGTATCGAATAATTTTTTTCGACTAGAATTTATCCGACGAAAAAAGATAATTTTTTTTATTCGAAGCGGATTTATTCAAACTTCGAATAATTTTTTCATCTTTTATCTGTATTTTCTATTCGAAGGCTTCTAATAAATCTTTGAATTACTTTTACCGAGCGCCGAGCTTCAAAGACCCAGCGACGACAGACGACATACAATGTAAGCGGATGGAGAATCGCGCACATATGAAAGTTTAAACTTTTAGATTTTTCAATATATCCTCATGAAATTGTGACGAGCGAATGGAGGGGATTTTCCTGATGAAAATAAGGTCAAATTCAAGTGTAATCGAACAAGTTTCACTGATACGTAATGTTACGATAAAAATTACAATCTCATTAAAGACAGTCCAAATGATGTCGTGTTTGCACTCGTTTTGATCGGAACAAGCTCTACAACTTGTGGCGACCCGCGCAAAGAGCACGCCGACCACCGACAACATACATTGTATACGCGGCGGCGACCGTCCTCGGAAAGCCGCAGCGAAACACGTGAAGATCGGCTTCGGGGACGGTCGCCATCTGCTAAACAATCGACTGACGCGAGGGAGAATCGGTCGGTCAAAGGTATGCGATCGACACTCGCTCGCGAACGTCGGTATAGGACGGTTGAAGGTCCACCGACGAATAAAGACGTATACCAGCGAACACGGCCTCAGTCATTTCACCCGACTCCCACATAATTGGTGACCCCGACGTGATCTGTCGCGCAAAGGCAGAGCGAACCGCGGTAGTGTGCAGTTCGGGTGCATAAAAAAATTAATTACGGAACGCAGCGATGACTGACCCGCTGTCCGACCTCGCAGCCCTCGCCGATGCCGTCATCGAGGTGTCGTCTCGTCCGCAGGTCAACGCCGCATCGACGAGTCGAATGGACGAGACCCAGGCGTTGATAGCGGAACTCCGCCGCGAAATCGCGGCCCTTCGCGTCGGTATGGACACCCGCCGCGCGCCGTCCAAGTCGCGCGGTCCTCGCGAAAGAAGGGCGTCGAAGTCGCGAAGCCGAAGCGACGAGGTACCACCTGGTGACGGCAGATGCTGGTACCACTGGAGGCACGGTCCCGCCGCGAGGAAGTGCCGCGACCCGTGTTCCCAGGCGACGGAAAACCGGCGGGACGGTCGTTGATGGCGGCGAACGACTCTGCGCCGGCTACAAGCCGCCTGTTCGTGACGGATCGGACAACAAAAATCACCTTCATGGTGGACACAGGATCCGACCTGTGCGTTTTCCCGCGTTCGCGTGTGAGTGGTGCACGCGAAAGGACGGCATATGAACTTTACGCCGCGAACGGTTCAACGATCACAACGTACGGCTCCGTGAGGTTCGCGTTGAACTTCGGCCTGCGTCGGGACTTTTCGTGGCGGTTTGTGATCGCGGACGTTACAACCCCGATAATCGGCGCCGATTTTTTGAGCCATTACGGACTCCTAGTCGATATGCGCGCGAAAAAACTAATAGACGGTGTCACGACGCTGTCGGCGGCTGGTCGTATAGTGACGTGTTGTGCCGATAGCGTGAAGGCGATTTCCGGTGAGTCCACCTACCACAGGATCCTCGCGGGATTCCCGGACCTCACGCGGCCGTCAGGAGGACACCGCACGGCCAAACACGCGACGAAGCACCACATCCGGACGACGCCAGGCCCGCCGGTATCGTGCAAGCCCCGTCGGCTGGCCCCGGATAAACTCCGCATCGCTAAGGCGGAATTCGAGGCGATGGTGAGGGACGGAACAGCGCGCCGATCCGAAAGCTGTTGGTCATCGGCCCTACACCTGACACCGAAGAAAAGCGGCGAGTGGCGACCGTGCGGGGATTACCGCGCATTAAACGCGAGAACAATCGCGGACAAATATCCGGTGCCGCACATCGAAGATTTCGCGCAGCGCTTGGGGGGAAAAAGCGTGTTTTCTACGATAGACTTGGTGCGCGCATACAATCAGATACCGGTGAACCCGCAGGACATCGCGAAAACCGCGATCACGACCCCGTTTGGTCTGTTTGAATTCCCCTGGATGTCTTTCGGACTTCGAAACGCAGCGCAGACATTCCAGCGGTTTATGGACGAAGTGTTACGCGGCCTCGACTGGTGCTACGTTTACATAGACGATATTCTGGTCGCATCGAGCTCAGTCGAGGAACACGAAGAGCACCTACGCGAACTTTTTTCCCGCCTAAACGAGTACGGGGTGCTCGTCAATTGTGCGAAGTGTGTGTTCGGTGCGCCGGAGGTGACGTTTCTCGGCTACGCAGTGTCCGCGCACGGTACCCGACCGCTTCCAGAGAAAGTCGAAGCGATTCGAACTTTCCCGCGCCCGGAAACGGTGAAAGAGCTACGACAGTTTCTGGGCGTAATAAACTTTTATCGACGATTCGTGCGAACGGCCGCCGAGATGCAGGCGCCACTCAACGCGGCCCTCCAGGGTAACGTGAAGGGACGAGCACCGGTGACATGGACTCCGGAGCGAATCGAGGCCTTCGAGAGGTGCAAGGAAAGCCTGGCGCACGCAGCTCTTCTGGCCCATCCCGACACCACGCTGCCCCTTGCGATCTTCAGCGACGCATCGGATTTCACGGTAGGCGCTGCGTTGCAGCAGCGGTCACGCGACGGATGGCAGCCGTTGGCTTTCTTTACAAAGAAGTTAACGGCGGCCGAGCGCAAATACAGTCCGTATGATCGGGAACTGCTCGCGATATACAAGGCTGTACGGTATTTTCGGCATATGGTCGAGGGTCGCGAATTCACGGTTTTTACCGACCATAAGCCCATAACTTTCGCGTTCGCGCAGCGCCCCGAAAAACATACGCCGCGACAGTTCCGCTATCTGGACCTCATCGGCCAATTCACGACCGACATTCGGCATGTGGCCGGTCGAGACAACGTGGTCGCCGATGCTCTGTCCCGGATAGCGGAAATCTCTACCGCGATAGATTACGCGAAACTCGCGAAATCGCAGCGAGAGGACGAGGAGCTCCGAACGCTCCTGCGATCACCCGACTCCTCTCTTAATATCAAGAAAGTAGAATTACCGAGCGACAACACCGAGTTGTACTGCGACGTTTCGACTTCCGCGTTACGACCATTCGTAACGAGGGAGTTCCGAGAACACGTGTTCACGTCGCTACACAATCTTGCGCACCCCGGTGCCAAGGCGACCGCGAATTTGGTCGCACAAAGATTCGTTTGGCCAGGTATGCAAAAAGATTGCAAAGCCTGGGCACGAGCGTGCGTACCATGCCAACGGGCGAAAACGGGTAGACACGTGTCTGCTCCGGTCGGTACTTTTCGAATTCCTTCGGCGCGTTTCGAACACGTCCACGTGGACATAGTAGGCCCGTTGCCGATGTCGAGGGGATATCGATACTGCGTGACGTGCGTCGATCGTTACACGCGCTGGCCGGAGGCGTTCCCCGTCGAAAACATCACCGCCGAGACGGTGGCGTACGCGTTATTTTCGGGGTGGATCGCCCGATACGGTACACCCCACCGAATCACTACCGATCAAGGGCGACAATTTGAATCTGCGTTGTTCAAGCAGTTGTCGCACCTTATCGGTACGAAACACCTCCGTACGACCGCGTACCACCCGGCGGCAAACGGCATGGTGGAGCGATTCCACCGCCAGCTGAAAGCGGCAATCGTTTGCCACGCGGACAGCTGGGCCGACGCGTTGCCGATCGTCCTTCTGGGCATTCGAGCCGCCTGGAAGGAGGACATTCAAGCGACCTCCGCCGAGATGGTTTACGGCGAACCGATTCGCCTACCGGGCGAGCTTCTTTTAGACCGGCGAGACGCGAACGTTAACGACGAGGCGTTCATCGCGAGATTACGCGAACATTTCCGTGGGTTGCGTCCGACGCCTGTAACGCGCCACGGAAAAAAGAAAACATTTACATTCAAGGACCTCAATACGACGACGCAGGTGTTCGTGAGGCACGGTGCACTGAAAAGTGTTTTGCAGCCTGCGTACGACGGTCCTTACGAGGTGATTGAGCGGCACCCGAAACACTTTAACATTCGTGTTAAAGATCGAGTGGTTCCGGTGTCGTTAGATCGCCTCAAACCCGCGTACCTGCTAAACGACGACGAGCAGGGTACACCGGACAGGCCCTCGCCGCGGGGGGTCAACAGCGATGCTCCGGTCCCCAGTACGGAGGAGCAAATCGAACGCTCGACAAGATCGGGAAGGCGCGTTCATTTTCCCGACCGCTATGCGGCGACTCCTTAGATTTAGTCATTAGTGTAAGTAGTTTGTAAGCAACAATGTATATAGTATTGTAAATAGTAAACTTGTAGCGATAAATAAAAGCGAGCGAACCCCTAATTTCACCAAGGGGGGTGATGTGGCGACCCGCGCAAAGAGCACGCCGACCACCGACAACATACATTGTATACGCGGCGGCGACCGTCCTCGGAAAGCCGCAGCGAAACACGTGAAGATCGGCTTCGGGGACGGTCGCCATCTGCTAAACAATCGACTGACGCGAGGGAGAATCGGTCGGTCAAAGGTATGCGATCGACACTCGCTCGCGAACGTCGGTATAGGACGGTTGAAGGTCCACCGACGAATAAAGACGTATACCAGCGAACACGGCCTCAGTCATTTCACCCGACTCCCACAAACTCATTCGTATTAACAATATTGTTCTGATTAAAAACATAAAAGCATCAATTGCCAATAATGTTGGATTCACCATCTGCTTACATTGTAGGCTGTTGGGCGGGCTTTATAAAACAATCTTTATTCGTCGAATAAATTCATTACGTGTGGAATAGAGATAACATAATTATTTTTATTTGATGCGTAACAAATCATTTTTTTATCTTTTATTCGCTGTTTGAAATGTCTATTTCAATAAAAATTTGCCCATCTTTGCTCCTACAATTATATGATTTTATATTATATTAATTCATCCACGTGATTCTCTCTCAAACTCTATACTATTCGCAATAGTACGTTAAATAAACGCTATTCTGGTTTTCAACATATTTCTGTTCCCACAGATCGATTCTTGGAACAATTATCTATAAAAAAAGTGTAAGGAAATAATGCTTGTTCATGAAATATTTTTAAATTACAAATTAAGGTATCTCATATGAAATTTGAAGTAGAAATTGATTTTCCTAAAATTATGCTTTAATCATTTCTTACGTAAAATATTTTTACGAATTTTTCGTCTTTGATATTAGTTTTACTTTTAATATTTTAAATCTTAAAAAGCAACACTAAAAAAAATATCTGTTTAATTTGAATACGTTTGTCGGAGAATGTAACATTTGATAATCGATATTGTCACGTCTGCCGACGTGTTGCTGCGCTAGGTTATAACTAGATGTCACGCCTATCGACATGTTGCGTTAGCTTCTGAATAGATGTCGCGCCGTCGGGATGTTGTGTTTGGTTATAACTAGATGTCGCGTTAGGTCATAAGTTGTATAATATATAGATAGCCACTACATTACATCACATAGAATTCTAAGTCCCGTATTCCCCATCTCCGAGGCGCGCCAAGATGCGCGACATTACGTCACCGCGCTCTAGCGAGCCCCACTACGACGCGTAATACGTCACGCGATCTCCGAGCGAAGGAGGTCTGGACAATTCCCGAGAAAGTCGGTTCTCATCCGCGACCTGGTCACGTCAACATCTCGCGTTTCCATTTCAAACGTTACTACCTCTTATTATATCTAGCTGTTCCAATATTTAGTATTAAGAGTCTTATATTCCAACTACTTCTTTGAATATATATATATATATATATATATTTAGTGTTAACCATTCAAATCCTGCCATTTATTACCCGCCAATCCCGCGCAAGAGAGTGCCGCGCCGCGCCGGTTGTAACCACTAATTACGCCAGTTGTTTCGCCCTCTCGTGCCTAACAATCCAATCCATTCGGCGAACGTCTGCACCATCTCGCGGCCGCGCAGTATCAGGACCAACATCTTTAGAGAGAGAGAGCCATCGACCTAAAAGGGACAAGAACACCGACCTATTCTCCGTAGCCAATCCGAGTGTAGGTTGTAAAGGTTGATTCACTCGCGGTGAAAGTCTAAAGCCTCTGGAGGGCTAAGAGGCACGTAGCCTACTCTACGTATATTCTGTGATGGGAAGGCACGAGGCAGGAACGCCGAATTGACAACACTCCCGTGTGGTTCTACAAGAACCTGAATGTTCAGTTTTATTTAACGCGGCCACGTGAGGCCGATAAGTACAAAAGAACAGCGTGAGCACTTCGCGGGCACGTGTGTACTTCGCGAGGTATCCGGAAGGAAAAGAGGTCGAGTTTCGGCTCGCACGCGGGTCGTTCCCGCGTTCGCTATGAGAGAGGAAACTCGACCGTACGGCGTGGCCTAGGGGAATGGCGACGGTGGCGCCATCCACCCTACACGAGGGAGCACGGCTGCCCCATCTGTTCCGTCGTAAAAACCCTCTGCAAAGGGACTGTAGGTATGGGGCCTACCATCCAGGTAAATAACTAGGCACGTGTATGTTGGCAAGAGGAACTTTATTTATATCTGCACGTGGCGGCAGACTCAGAGCGACTGGTGCCTAGGGAGGACGCCGAGAGTGTCTCGGGGAAAGTCCCTAGACACATAGAGTCGTGCTCCTATTTATTGGCGCCCGCTGCGTCGCCTAGCGGATGCACTAGGGAGTCAACGATACTCCCTACACCACCCCCCTCGCCAGTAATGGCGGGTGAGACGCAGACAGACGTGCCAATTCTGCTCGTTGGTTATCGCGCTATATATATAAAAACAAAATATAACATATATACATAAATTTACGGTGCTATAACTATGAAATATATACAAACGACTATTTAAACTTTGCAGGAACAAGAACTTAGATGTAAACATGATATTTATCGGTAGACAGGAAAATTGCTGTGTCTTTGGGAGGGCCTAGCTGGTATTGCACATGATGGTTCGGTACCACTAGTTCTCGCTGACCAGAAACGCTGGCTTAAGCCTGTCCTTGCTAACGTTTACGTCGCGTTGTCCTATTCTAAGTACAAAGTTCTTATCACTACGGCTTAAAACTAAATATGGTCCCTCGTACGGTGGTTGTAGCGGTTTTTTAACCGCGTCGCGACGCACCAACACGTGCGATGCCGTGTCGAGGTCTTTGAACACGAACACCCGTCGATGACCGTGATGCGCCTTCGGAGCCGGCTTAAGCGACCTCATGTGGTCTCGCAGCTGCTCCACGAAGACGGATAGCTCCACCTGGTCGTTGCCCGCAATCAGGTCGCCGGGTAGACGCAGAGTCTCCCCGTAGACCACTTCTGCTGGTGTCGTCCCGCTGTCCTCTTTGACTGCTGCCCGGATGCCGAGCAGGACTGCCGGGAGCGCCTCCGACCAGGTTTCCTCCTGGCGGCACATGATGGCCGCTTTCAGCTGCCGATGAAGACGTTCTACGGCCCCGTTGGCCTGTGGGTGGTACGCTGTCGTTCGATGGTGTTCCGCTCCCAGCGCTCGTGCCCATGTCTTGAATAGCACGGACTCGAACTGCCGACCCTGGTCCGTCGTTATCCTCAGTGGAACGCCGTAGCGCGAAATCCAGCCCGCGAACAGCGTTCGCGCGACGGTCTCCGCGCTGATGTCAGCCACTGGAAACGCCTCCGGCCATCTGGAGAAGCGGTCGATGACGGTCACGCAGTGCGTGTAGCCCCTGGAGTGCGGCAGTGGTCCAACGATGTCCACGTGAATGTGGTCGAAACGCGCGGTGGGAGCTGTGAACTCCCCGACCGGCGTCGACACGTGTCGTGAAACCTTCGCCCGTTGGCACCGCATGCACGTCTGCGCCCAGGTGCGGCAATCCTTCTTGACGGACGGCCAGACGAAGCGCTGCGTGACCAGCCTCACGGTTGCCTTGGGTCCGGCGTGTGCCAGACCGTGTAGGCTGTTAAAGATGGCTCTGCGAAAAGCTGCTGGCACGAGTGGGCGTGCCTGGCCGGTGGAAATGTCGCAGTACACGTCCACGCTGGGCTGCTGGAGGCGGATCTTCTTGATGACCAGGCCTCGGGGGTCTGCCATCAACCGCTGCAGCTCGGCGTCCGAACCTTGCGCGTCGGCGAGCTCGTGAAAATCCACCGGTGCAACCACTTCCTCGATGCGCGATAGGGCATCGGCGGTGGTGTTCTCTGCGCCCTTGACGTGCTGCACATCTGTGGTGAACTGTGCGATGTAGTTCAGGTAGCGGAACTGAATGAGTGTGCATTTCTCCGGCTTCTGGCTGAGGGCGAAGGTCAGCGGCTTGTGGTCGGTGAAAATGGTGAAATTCCTGCCTTCCACCGCGTGGCGGAAATATTTCACCGCCGCGTACATTGCCAGCAGCTCTCGGTCGTACGCGCTGTAGTTCCGCTGCGCCGGGTTCAGCTTCCTAGAAAAGAAAGCAAGCGGTTCCCAGGTACCTTGCCGGAACTGCTGCAGCACTGCTCCCAACGCGATGTCCGAGGCATCCACCATCATGGCCAGTTTGGCCTTGGCTGACGGATGCACTAGTGTGGTTGCAGCTGCCAAAGCCGCCTTCGTCCTCGTGAACGCCGCGTCTGCCTCCGGTGTCCACTCCACGGGCACGCTCTTCTTGCCTGATGTCAGGCAAGCCACGAGTGGAGCTTGGATGTTCGCCGCCCCAGGGATGCACCGCCGGTAAAAGTTTACCATGCCCAGGAACCTGCTGAGTTCGGCTTGGTTTACCGGCTTGGGGTAACGAGTGATGGCCTCCACCTTATCGGCCAACGGGCAAATCCCTGCTTTGCCGACCGTGAACCCGAGGAAAGGCACCTCCGGGACTCTAAATTCGCACTTTGCCGAATTTATCACTACCCCGAACTTGGCGAACCTCTGGAACAATTGTTCCAAGTGTCCGAGGTGTTGCTCTTTTGAGTCCGACGCCACCAGCACGTCGTCAATGTAAACATAAACAAAGTCTAACCCGCGCACTACCTCGTCCATAAAACGTTGGAACGTTTGCGCGGCGTTACGCAGTCCAAAAGTCATTACCGGGAATTCGAATAACCCGAACGGCGTAGTGATCGCGGTCTTATGAATGTCTGCTTCCGCGACCGGGATCTGATGGTACGCGCGCACTAGGTCTATTTTCGAAAAAACCGTTTTCTCGTGCAAACTCTGCGCGAAGTCTTGAATGTGCGGCACTGGGTACGCGTCGGGTACCGTCCTAGCGTTCAACGCGCGATAGTCCCCGCACGGACGCCACTCACTATTCTTTTTGGGCACCAGGTGTAACGGCGATGCCCAGGCACTTTTTGACGAACGAGTGATGCCCTGTTGCAGCATATACTCGAATTCCCGTTTCGCCGCCTTCAGCCGGTCCGTCGTGAGACGCCGCGGTCGCTGCGATACGGGAGGTCCCGGTGTCGTCACGATGTGATGCTTAACATCGTGTTTCACCGCACTGCTACACACTGAGGGACGCGTGATACCCTGAAATTGTTTTAACAGCGCGTATACCGCACTGTCCCGCACTGGTGCCACGCATTGAGCCGATTCGACCGTGCCGGTCGGTATTGTTCCGGTTACCGATAGGCCGGTGATTTTGTCGATCAACCGACGGTCCTGGACGTCCGGCAGGAGACCGAATCGGGCTAAAAAGTCCGCACCAATAATGGGTCGCGAAATGTCTGCAATAACAAACGTCCACGGGAATGCCCGGCGTAATCCTAAATCTACACTAATCACTACGTGCCCGTAAGTGTTAATTAGTGAACCGTTCGCCGCGGTCAGCAGGTAGCTCGATTTCGTTCGCGCACCGGTCACTTTTTTCCGCGGGAACACGCTGACCTCAGCCCCGGTATCGACCAGGTACTGGGTCTTCGTCGTCGCGTCGGTTACGAAGAGGCGACGTGCTGTCCTCTCAGGGCCGCTTGTCGCCATCAGCGACTCTGTAGGTCGTTTCCCGACTGGAAAGTACACGGCTTCGTGCACTTTGTCGCCTTGTCTCCGAATCGCCCGTGATACCAGCAGATGCCGCTGGGGCGAGATTCGGCCTTGGACTTTGATCGGGAACGTCTACGGTATCGGCTGCTGGGCGTGCTGCGCCTTGGTTGGCGCCCTCTGCCTTCCAGCTTGGTGGTCACGCGTGCGGTAATTTGCTCAACGAGGGCGTTGATGTCGCCGAGCGCTGCGACATTGTTTGCCGCCGCTGCTGGGTGGATCTGCGCCGGCGTGACCTCGCTGATCCGGTCTGCCAGGGCCGCCACTTTCTCGAGCTCGACGCCATCTTGTGTGGCCAGCACCGATTGCATGGTGACGGGTAGCCTACTCATCCACAGAGTCCGGATGAAATCTTCCGGCACCTCGTTGCCCGCCAGGCTCCTTATGTGTCGCAGAAACTGCGACGGCGTCCGGTCTCCTCGTTCCTCGTGTTCGAGGAGCTGCTTCATCTTCCTCTGCTTGGAAGTGGAGAGCCGCGTGATTAATTCCTCCTTTAGCCGCGTGTACTTATTCTGCTCCGGCGGGTTCAGCAGGATGTCCTCCACTTCTTCCGCGGTTCTTACGTCAAGTTGCGCCACAACGTGGTGGTACTTGGTGTCCTCCTGGGTTATCCCGCGCAAACCGAACTGGGCGTCCAGGTGCGCAAACCATAATGCTGGTTTTTCCGCCCAGAATTTCGCCATGTGCACGGCTACGGCCATGTTTTGCGCAGGCGGCTCCATATCAATCACGTCGGGGTCACCAGTTGTAGGTATGGGGCCTACCATCCAGGTAAATAACTAGGCACGTGTATGTTGGCAAGAGGAACTTTATTTATATCTGCACGTGGCGGCAGACTCAGTGCGACTGGTGCCTAGGGAGGACGCCGAGAGTGTCTCGGGGAAAGTCCCTAGACACATAGAGTCGTGCTCCTATTTATTGGCGCCCGCTGCGTCGCCTAGCGGATGCACTAGGGAGTCAACGATACTCCCTACAGGACGTCAGTACAACCGTGAAGGTCAGTTAAACTAACCACCCGCGGCATAATGACCATGACCGCCATAAAAAACCTACCGTAGTTTGGCGTAGTCAAAAATCCGAACAACCTCAGCTGACGATCACATGTTGACCTGCGAACCGTTAGCGTACCGAAATTTATAGTTTTATAGCCGTAGCCGCCTGTAACCAAATGTATCTTCCACTCCCACTCTTCCTAATTTTCCACCACTTCCAACACCTTCCAAACACATCCTTCAACCAATCATAGACAACTTCCTAAGACCACACCCACATCCGAGCCTACCTTATTCCAAAATATTGTAACAACAACAGAACTGTCTGATACACCGAACTGACTAGTACACCGAGCTGTCTAGAACTATCGAGAACCGAATTCCTTCAAGCACCGAGCTGCTTAGAAGTTACCGATGGCAAGCCGAGTCTTGCATTTTAGAAATAAAGACTAGTTCTCCGGAGTTTGAATTTACACTCATTCGCCGTTAAACCATTACCCAGTCGCGAGCCGATTCTCCCCAATTCCGGGATCGACGCGACACCACACCATCTGTCTCTGTTTCTTGCAATCTGTCCAGGACTGTTGGTGAGTAGCATATCTACATATTTACGTGGAACCGTGGACCGGCTAGACTTCGAACGTACGAGTCGAGTGAGCCAAATGGTTGTAATTTTGAAGCGTCTCTCCGCGGTAAAATCGCGAAGCGTCTTTACCATCGCGTAACCAACCGCGGGACGTAACAATATGGTTCCGTGATGATTCACCTTCTCACCGACGAGAATTTCCTTCGTGGTCTTCTGCACCGACGAGATACCGTCGTTGGCCTTCTGTTTCTTACTCCAGCCAAAATCTATCCTAGAGGGCGATAGAAAACACCGTGTTTTTCGAGCGACACATTCCCCCGTAAGGCTGGCAGTCTTTATATGTATCTCGTCGGTGCCTATAGTCATAACATCAGATATGTACACAACTCGTCAATCATTTGTATGTTAGAAATCGGTTGCGACCCGTTCACCTTTCTAGTTCTGGGGTAAGTGCCGTGGGGTTCATCACAGTCCTCTCACCAAAAAGGCATAGCCTTCCCCACTCCGTGGCCAGATCCGCCCCGAAATCATCCCGATTGGTTCTTCATCCGACACGTCACCGATGACGTCGCGTCAACGGTAGCGTCGGCAATCGGCAATTGGGGATCGGTGTCTCTGTCACCGATTTCAAAGCATCGGCCAACTCTCAGAGGTCGCCGCCCAAAGCATCGGCCGACTCTCAGAGGTCGCCGCCCAAAGCATCGGCCGACTCTCAGAGGTCGCCGCCCAAAGCATCGGCCGACTCTCAGAGGTCGCCGCCCAAAGCATCGGCCGACTCTCAGAGGTCGCCGCTCAAAGCATCGGCCGACTCTCAGAGGTCGCCGTGCTTACAAAGTATCGGTAGCCGTCCCTGATTCGGCCCGAAACATATTGGCGCTAACATGTATTTGACCAGATTTGATCATTTTAGTGGATCTAGTTCCAACATTTATCGTTCGTCAGCGTAGAGGGCGTAAGAAAACCAGTTGTTTACATGTGAGACACGAAACCCCATATGGTGATTGGTCTACTCCTATACCTCGTCTGTGCTACGTCGCGTCTACGACATATCGGTAAAAAAGAATATATGCAATGCCGACTTGAGTAGTAGCAGAAGAGAGAAACGAAAATTGAGAGAGAAAGCTTGCGACTAGACATGGTTGCCACATATCATCGTTCGCCTCACTGTTGCCATGTCGTCAAACCCGTAAATGTACAAGCGTTTCGTGAAACTGATTCCTGCCTCATGAGCCCAATTCAGCCGACCAACACATGCTAACACATACATTGCCACGGGCGCGTAGATATACGCAGGACTTGTTGTCACATTACCTCTGCAGTTTTTCGCTAATATCTCTGAAATGAAACTCGAATGGCGGTCAGTGTATGCAAAAGCTAAGGAAATCATTTGATTTATATTAAATTGATTCTGTTTATTCTTAACATTATAATAATTTTATACATATTACCAGGACTTCTTGAAAATGAGCCGGAATTTACTTCCTGTCAGAAAGAAAATTATATTCAAATCTCATTTAAATGAAATTTAAAGCAACTCTTTTTATGCCACGAAGCGCATAAATGTAATAATATATATAATGGGGTTAAGAAAATTCCTTATTGGTAACAATAATCAGTTTGGTTTCTCTGTAAAACAAAAGAAACAACAATTAAAGTTTATTGTTATCTCTCTTTGCTTCACTTCATTAGCAGTCTTAATTATCTTTATTCTCTCTACTCTTTTCTTTTCACGTATCATTCTCCAACCTTCAGAATCTCCTCATCATCTTGTTTATTTTTCCATCTGGCGGGTTAATTAGAAGGCGCGCGTTATATATGAAGCGCGGCAAATTTAAATGAAGAAAGTACTTTCTTTCTTTACATCTCCCCTTCCCACCATGAAAATTCTTACGGGAATTTTCATTGGCTATTGTTTATTCTGGTATTAGTTTTGTTATGTGGAATAGTCCTGTTTCTTCATTTCTTTTCCCTGTTTGGATTTTAAATATGGTATTTGATATTTTCTCTGTTATTTTGAAAGGCCCAATCCTGAGTTCATCCAATTTTTTTCTGTTCAGTTTATTTCCGTTTTCAATGTATACGAAGTCGCCTGTATTGAATTCATTTTCTTTTCTGTTTTTGTCAAATAGTTTTTTATTATATTCGTGTGATTTTCTTGTGTTGTCTAGAGCTATTTTTCTATCTTTTTTCCAATCTTCTGCATTTTTGTGTTCCTTTAGTTCTTCGGGTAGCATATTTGTATTAGTCCCATCTAGTAGATATTTTGGTGTAGAACCTGTTACTGAGTGTTCTGTCATGTTATATTTATCAACACACTCTCTTGCTATTGTTGTCCAAGCTTTCTTTTTTTTTTTTTTTTGATTCGTTGATTCTGCATCTTATTTTATTGACTATTGTTTGGTTTACTCTTTCATTTAGGCCATTTGAAAAAGGTGCATTTAGGGCTGTGTAGATAAGTCTGATATTTTGTCCTTCTAAAAATTTTTTGAATTCCCGAGAGTTGAGTCCTGGGTATTGGTCTGTTAATATTGTATCTATCTTGTTTATTTCTAGTGTGTTTTGAACTATCTTTATAAAATCGTTTGCAGCTTGGGTTTTTGAAGTATGTATGAATGCGTATCTTGTATAGTGATCAACTAAAAGATGGAGGTATCTTTTCATTGATCTTTGACCACCAAACCCACCGATCGTGTCAATCGACATTATCTCAAATGGCTTTGTTGCTGGTGCTAATTGTGACCAATCCATATTTTGCTTGACCTCTAGATTTATTTCTTTTACAAATATCGCATATTTTGCATATCTTTTTTATGTTCTCTATTAATCTTTTTGAAGTGTAATATGGACATATTCTGTTTATCAGTTGATTTATGCCAATATGACACCAGTCTATATGTGTATTTCTTATTAATTTAATGCTCAATTTCTCTGATAATACTATCTTCTTTTTATTCTTACTTTGTTTATAAATTATACCATGTTCATCTATTGTTTTTTTCTTAAGTTCTTTTAATGCAATGTTTTCATCTTGATCTTTTTTTATTTCTTGGATTTTGATTGTATTTACTATCTTTAATGCTTCTTCAGTATTATCTATTGATTCCAATACCGGGTTCCTGCTAAGACAGTCTGCTTCAGTGTTGAGTTTCCCTGGTATGTATCTAATATTGAAATCGAATTGGGATAGGTAATATGTTAGATCACCTAGCTCTTCGTCTGTTCTTGCTTTTATGTTTAGGTTCTCTAAAGGTTTATGGTCTGAATACACTTCAAATTTTCTTCCAATCAGCCAGTGTTCCCAATATTTTATCGCTTCTTTCACTGCTAAGCATTCTAAATATATGGCTTTTTTTCTTTTTTGCGTCTCATTTAATTTCTTTGAGAAAAAGGCTACTGGTTTTTCCTTTCCATTTCGTTGCGTTTGTTTCAGTATTGCACCTATACCTTCGATTGAAGCATCTGTAAATATCTTAATCGGCAAATCTTTATCGATTATTTCTAGTACCGGCTGAGAGCACAATAATTTTTTTATTTCTGTAAATGATTTTTCACAATCCACAGACCAGTTAAATTTCACATCTTTTCTCAACAGTCTATGTAATGGATCTAGTATTGTTGAGATTTTCGGTATGTATTCGTGATAAAAGTTTATTTTACCTAGAAATTGTCTGATATTCTTTTGTGTTTTTGGTGTAGGAAAATTATGTATTGATACTAAGTTGTCTTTGATTGGTCGTACCGTATTATTTTCTATTACGTGTCCGAGATATTTGATTGACTTGGATGCGAACGTGCATTTTTTTAATTTCAATCTGAAGCCTTCTTTTATTATGGCTTCTAAAACTTTTTTTATGTGTATGATATGATCTTGAAAAGTTTCTGAAAATATTAATATGTCGTCTATATAGTTTTCCGTGAAGCTTTTAAGGTTATTTCTTCTTAGTATACTTGATAAAATTCTTTGGAAGATAGCTGGTGCCGTTTTTAAACCGAATGGTAGGCAAGTCCATTGGTAGTGTCCTTCTTGGGTTATAAGGCCTGTTTTATTTCTATCTTCTATCCTTAGTGGTATTGCCCAAAATGCTGAATTGATGTCTAGTGATGTAAAGTATTTACAATTTCTAGCTTTAATTATTAGGTCATCAATTAGCGGAAAAGGTTGAGCTTGGGGTGTCACAATTTTATTTAAATCTCTAAAATCAATGCATAATCTAGTCTTTCCTTCATCTTTTTTTAGTGCTAGAGTCACTGGTGCAGCAAATGGGCTATATGACTCTTCAATTAAATTTTTTTCTAATAGTTTTGCCACTAGAGGTACCTCATCCTGGGCCCGATCTCGACGGAGGTTTCAGCCACGCGAATCCGGAGGTCCTGACCATGGGGTAGCCGCCGCGGCCGAGGCGATCCGTACATCCAGATCGCCTCGGTCTTTGCGGCGGCCACGGTCAACCCCATCCTCCGGATTCGTCCGACCACGCGGTCCAGGGCGGCCTCACACAGGTGCCTGGTTCTCCTCCAGTCCTCCCCCTCAGCATAAACCAGGGTGTCATCTGCTATGCAGATGACACCCGTATCCGGGGGGAGGACAACCCGCAGCACCGCGTCATATACCAAGTTCCACAGGAGCGGTCCGAGGACCGACCCCTGTGGAACGCCGCGGTGCGTCTCCCTCGTGTAGACGATGTTATACCGGCCGGTAAACATCACCTTCCTGTCGCGGAGATAGTCGCCGACCACCTCCCGGAGATAGGGGGGCACCTGGAAATGTTCCATCGCCCCCACTATCTCCTTCCAGGGCAGGGCGTTGAAGGCATTAGATATGTCTAACGACACCGCCACCAACGCCCTGCCCCGAGCGACAGCCCGTTCACGGAGGAGGCGCAGACGCTCCAGGGCGTCAATTGTGGAGCGCCCCCTCCGGAATCCATACTGGCTGTCGCTCAGGTCGGGACCACCCCGCGACAGATGCTCGACGAGGCGGGCGGCAATTATTCTTTCGAATAGCTTGCCCGCCTGGTCGAGTAAACACACCGGCCGGTATGCAGAGGGAGACTCTGCGGGTTTCCCCTCCTTTTGGAGGAGAATCAGGCACGCTTCTTTCCATTCCTTGGGGAAGACTCCCCGGCGCAGGCTCGCGTCCATGACGCTCCTGAACGCCGGGGCGAGGACCTCTATAGCTAAGGCCATTATACCACCGGGAACCCCATCGGGGCCAGGGGCCTTCTTGCCCCTGGCCCGGAGTTCCCGGATGGCCCGGTACAGCTCCCACTCGGTGACCCGGAATTCGTCCGACCATTCAATGGTCAGACCCGGGGCGCGTACCCTTCCCCCCTCACTCAGGGGGAAGAGGGTATCCACTACGCGCCCCAGAAGTTCCGGGTCTAACCGCTCCGTGACCGGGGACGCCCAGGGGCGGAGCTTCCCAAGCACCGCCTTATACGGGCGTCCCCACGGATCCTCACGGAGGGTGAGCAGGAGCTCATCCCAGGCCTTGGCCTTAGTAGCGGCAATCGCACGCTTGAGGGCCACGGCCGCCGATCTGTACTCCCTGTACAGCTCGGCGACCCTCGGCTCCGCGTCGCCGCCCAGAAAATGGCGGCGACGGGCGCGGGCATACTGGCGGCGGGCTGGGCCGGCCGAACTGCGGAGTTCGACCAGCTCCCCCGACCACCAGTAAACTGACCTTCTCGGGGGCTGCGCTCGGACCCGGGGCATCGCCTCGTCACAGATCATCTGCAACGTGCCCCGGATCCAAGCCGCCCCCACGTATGCCTCGCGCTCCCTGGCCGAAGGCCAGGCGGAGCCGATAATCACGGCCCTCAGGAGGTCCCCGTCCAGTCGTTTCAGCGCCCATCTGGGCGCTGACGGGGTGCCACGTCGGAGGGGCGTGTCCAATGGCGAGTTCGAGACCACAGCCACGTCCATCAGGACGTAGCTGTGGTCCGACAAGGTCTCTCCGTCCCAGACCCGCCAATTGGACACACGGCGTGAGGTGGCGGCCGTCGCGAACGACACGTCCACAATCGACCAGCCGTTCCACCTCACGCACGTAGGCACGGAGCCCCGGTTTAACAACCGGAGCTCCATCCCCTCCGCCCAGTCTTCCAGGACTCCGCCGCGGGCGTTGGTGCCGGGGTTACCCCAGGTGGAGGACCTCGTATTGAGGTCCCCCAGGACCAACACTGGACCGGCTATATAAGGGGCTATCATTAGCCCCAGCCGGTCCAGGAACATCCCTAATTCGGCGGAGTCATAACTGGGTGAGCTGTAGCACCCAACGACCAGAAATCTTCCCCACTTTACCATAACCATCCCCCTGCCCCGTTCGACCACGGAGCAGGGGGGCACAGTCGCCGAGTGGCGACACCACCATATCGCCGCGGAGCCGTCATCGTCCCCGGACCAGTGTGGGTGGTCCGGGACACTGTACGGCTCCGTGGCGACGGCCAGGCCAACCCCCCACTCCTCCAGGCACTGGACCATTAGGTCCTGTGCCTGGCGGCAGTGGTTGAGGTTGGCCTGGAGTACCGGAAGAGGGGACCAGCGCGGAATATGGGCCATTAATTGGCCTTCACGCTGGTCCCCTCCATAGCCGCCTGTGCGGGTGGTGGGGGGTCTTTACCCCCCGTCCCGCTGGGGGCCGCCACTACCTCCATACTCTCCCCCTTGGAGGTTGGGGGAGCGGCCGTTTTCGCCACCGGGGTATCCGGGGGCGCGACTGGGCTGGGCGCCACACCGCCCACACACCTCCCTCCTTTCTTGGCCTTTGGGGGCGGGGAGCACGCTTTGCTCCCCGCCTTGTGCCCCGCCGGTCTCCCCACGGCCGCACACACTACGCAGTGGGGTGGCGCCTTACACTCCACCGCCCGGTGGGTGGCGTCACCGCAGCGGTAGCAGTGACCGCTGCGGTCAACCTCCGCAGTGCACCGCTGCCGAACATGCCCCAGGGCAAGGCAGCGGAAGCACTGCAGCGGCCGAGCCGCCAGCACAACCACCTGGGCGGTGGACCACCCCACGCGTATTTTTCCGGCCTTCTCGATAACCAGGGCCGCCACGACCGGGCACTGCACCCATATGGTGCCGAGCCCGCTGGGCGGAGCCTTAAGCTCCCCTACCCTAACGGACTCGGCGGTGCAGCCCCCGGCTTTAGAAACCGCCTCCACTACTTCCTGGGGGGTCACGGAAACCTCCAGGCCCGTGAGGCGGAATTCCGCCTTCTTCACGGGTCTGGACACCTTTACGTCCATCCCCCCCAGGACGGCGGCCATCTTGGCGGCCAAGGCATCGGCCTTGGGGCCCCCATCGGCACCGAGGACCTCAATAATGAGGCCCCCGGTTACCGCCCTCTTCCAATGGAGGGCCCCGATGCCGAGGGCGTCTAAATCGACGCCCTGGCGGGCCCTCCTAATGGCCTCCTCATACGAGGCCCCGCTCCCCTCCGGGACAGTCAGGGTGACTGCCGCGGAGCGTGACGGGGCCCTGACCTTGGCCGCTGCTTTCCCGCCCTTCGAGGCGGGGGCAGCGGCCTTGGCCGCGGAGATGGCCCGCCTCCCGACCACCTCTGCCCAGGTCCCCGGCTTAGCCGGGGTACCCGGAGCGGGCGCAGGGGGCGGGGCCGGGCGGGCGATCGGAGGCTGGGGAGCCTCCCCAGCCTTCTTCCCCTTCTTCTTCTTCTTCTTCTTCTTGTCCCCCGTCCTCGGGGCAGGGGCAGGGGCAGGCGTCGGCGGAGCAGGCGCAGGAAATGGCGCCAGCGGCACCAGGGGCGCGGGAGGCGGCTTTGGAGGGGCCTTACGCGCCCCCGCAGCCGGGGCAACGGCCGCGATCGCGCGCCGGAGCTCCCCCCGCATCTCCTGGCGAATGGACGCCAGCCCCGCCTCCATAAGCGCCCGCATCTCGACCATCAGGTCCGATGCGGGCGTCGCTGTGTTCCCGACGGCAGCGGGTGCCGGCGGGGAGGGAGCGTCACGCAGCCGCTTTACAGCCATCAGCTCCTCCCTGATGGCTTCGAGGGAGCCACGGGTATCCCGCAACTCCCTCTCAAGGGCCGCGCAACACTCCCTCAGAAATCCCTCCCCGGGGCCCGCGAGGGTTAGAGGGTCTGAGCCGACCGCAGGGCATCCCCTCGGGAAGCCCCTCCGGTCGATCTCATTTGCCACATCCTCTATTAGGTCGGAGGAGTCGCGGAACCCTTTGACATACGTCCCTTTCAGGTTCCGGCTCCTCTCGGCCATATCCCGGTTCTCGCGGGCTAACTCCACGAGGAGAGCGGTCAGCTCCCCAGGGAGCAGACTTCTCACCTCCGGGCGGGGGAGCTCGGAGAAAGTTATCTCCCGCTTGTCCCGCTTATCTGGTGCTGGGGTCGGCGAGGCTCTCCCCGGAGACGGGGTGAGCGGACGCTTTGCTCCCGCGCCACTGGTTGAGGGGGTCGAACTGGCCGATCTGGACGATCTCATCGATCTAATCGACCTGATCGAACCCCCGTCATCCTCCTGCTCGGGCACCGGAGTGCCCTTCCCAGGCCGAGGCCTGAGATCCCGGGGAACCGGTGCCGGAGGCGGCATCAGATCCACCGGGGCCGGCAATGGCGTCAGCCCTGCCAACTCCTTCTCGTCCGCTTCCGGGTGCGGTTCCCTCTCCTTAAACTCATGTTTTATGATAATATTCTCCATAATATTCCCACGAGTGCGGCGGGAAAAGAGGTCCACCCGGGCAGAGCCCCCACTACCCGGGTAAGGCTATATACACACTGGAGGCGCCAGG
Source organism: Halictus rubicundus (assembly GCF_050948215.1). Classification (NCBI taxonomy): domain Eukaryota; kingdom Metazoa; phylum Arthropoda; class Insecta; order Hymenoptera; family Halictidae; genus Halictus; species Halictus rubicundus. The sequence goes on from NC_135162.1 coordinate 673,709, forward strand.
TATCCAGTGGATGGTGCGCTCGCGACTGGTGTACCCCACCAGCCACGCCCTGTTGCCAGGGCGTACCCTCTCACCGCGCACCGAAGCTTAGGGTTGGGGATTTTTTATAGAGGTTATCATCCTCGCGGCCCGGCCGGTTAAGGCAAGACCACCGTTCCGGTAAAACATGACCACCGGTTTACGGCAAGGGCCCTGCGGCGACCTCCCCGGTCGTTATCGCAGGACCCATTCCGCGGTTTTTCATCCCTCCGTGTGAACCTTACCGGCAAGGGAGGCCCTGCCAGGATCCGAAGATCCCGCCGGCATCGCCTCACACATCATTAGGACTACTTCCCGCGGAATACCCCTCGCTCCGTTAGCAACACACAACTGTGTGTGTTCCCAGGGACCACCACGAGGAGGTGGAGCGTAGAGGATTTTAGGGATATGACCGCCACCACTGTGGCATACCTAGTAGTGGATCCGAGTCACCACTACTAAGCCCATATCCCCTCGGTCCCCCGGTCTTTTCTCCCTTATATGATATTATCCTTTCGAACGTTGACTGATACTGACATCCTGTCTGATCCGTAATTAGAATTGCGAGGTGATATTTTTTACTACTTTCCGATAATTTTTGGCGGCCTGCTATATTTTATCCCGCGCTTCTTCATTATGGACTTCAAGCTTGGCAACCCTATTTCTCGCTATTTCATTACGTCTGAAAGTACAACATAACAACATGCATCAGTCATTTGTGTACCGAGGTCATTCCACGCGAAATGGGGCACATTTTCGAGTACTGCTGTGGGATTTTGTTCAAATTTGAATATGTTGTAGTCTTTGGCGACCTATGAACGAATGTCAAAGGATTTCTCGATATCTTAAAAATTGTTGATTTTAAATAGACGTGTTAAAAAAAGGATCACCCTTTCTTCATTACATTATAAAGTCAGAAAAGTAAAACCATAAAAGTATCTACTAAAAATGTTTCCCCTTCGTAATGACCCCTTTAGAAGGATGGAGAATTGAACATTGGCTTCACAATGAGCTGGAAAAGGACGCGCAGTGTCCCCGTTTCAAGTAGGTGAGTGGTGCGCTCCGCAATACCTGCAGACTTCGTTTACGACTAGACATGTGCGGGCCGCCCGATATTCGGGTTCGGATCGGGTCGCAGAAAGTCGGACGGGCTCGATTCGGGCTACCCGAGAGTTTCGGGCTGCCTGCTCGACTTCGTCGGGCGGGTTCGGTATGAATCGGACAAGTCCGAGCGAGCGAGTTATCGCGATACCTGAGATTCAACTCTGCGTTCTTATGAAATACATAATGGCAATAATGATACTTCTTTCATAGCTTAATTAACGTAATTTTTAATATACTTGGTTTTTTTATAATTACCGTAGGTATAATTGGCAAACATATGCATAATCTTTATTTGTATTAAATTTTGAAATAATGCACGTTACTTACACGTGAAAAATTTAAGAGACAATATTTCTGGCATTCTGACGAATTTGTTCCTCCGAATGAACTTGCATATGTATCGATAATGTCGTTAAAATATCCTTACGAAATTACATACAACTAGAACGTATGAAAATAAGGTAAACTATGACAATTTTTTACATTTTGTGCTGTTTTCTCTTAAATTTTTCACGTGTAACGTGCATTATTTCGAAATCATATATCATTGTTACCATTATGTATTTCATAAGAACGCAGAGTTGAATCTCAGGTATCGGGTTAACTCGCTCGCCCGAACTTGTCCGAGTCATTCCGAACCCGCCCGACGAAGTCGAGCAGGCTGCCCGAAACTCTCGGGTAGCCCGAAATGCTCGGGCCGCCCGATGTGTCATGAAGTATCGCGCGCCCGACTTTCTGCGACCCGACCCGACGATTCGGGCGTCCGACAATCGGTCGGCCCGCACATCCCTATTTACGACTAAATGACCCCTTTTTTACCTCGAGAACTGTGGGTCATCCCTGTTGTAGTAATGTTTCCGCTTTTATTCAAATTTTAATATATGTAGTGTTTAGTGACCGAATCTCAAAGGATTTTTCGATCTCTTATAAATTTTTGATTTTACAGACATTTCAAGAAACATGTCGCCCTTTTTCCATTAAATTCTAAGACTAGAACTCCCAAATCGACGATATGACCTTCGAATGACAAATAAAATTTTTTTTATCTTTTATTCGTTATTTGAAATTTTTATCTAAATATATATTTTGCAGACAGTACCTTGCAGACTGCAAAGCCGACAACATGAAATTCTGGTTTTGAACTATATTTTATGAAACCCTAATTGTCAAGTAAATAATCACCACGTTCTCGTGGTTTTCATTGAGCAATGACACCTTTCTTGTAGAACATATTCAATTCACATCCCAAAATATAATAACATCTTTACATAATCAATTAGAATTCTCCATTCTTCTGAAGGGTTCATTTTGAAGGGGAAATTTCAGGGAATGTGACCACATTTTTTCCAACATGTGAATCACTGGCTCATCATCATTGAAAAAAAAACACAAAAAAAGAATTTGTTTACACTTTCCTACATTATAAAGTTACTTGTCATGGTCGAAAAAATTATTTTACAACAGCCGTATCCTTTCTAAATTAAACAAAAAGAAGTGTAGCTGAAGTGGAGAAACAGTTCCGGTGATAATAATTCGCAAGCGAAGCCCGTTCATCGACAATGTAGGCAGAAATTGCAAACTTCGCCTGTAATTTCTAAAAATAGTCCTCAAGCTGCAAAAAAGAAATTATTGCTAAACCTCTTCTACTGTCACATGGACAACAACATATTTCATTCTAGTTAGTTACTGGAATATAACGGATATTTCGAAGCAACCTGACGTTACGAGACGCGTAGCGACACGTGCAAGGGTCAGAAACCTTTTCAAACTATCGCTTCAATATTGCAACGAGCAGTTTATAAATGGTCAATTGCCATTCCCAAAGGTTCAATACATTTCTGTACAGAGTCCAAATTTCGAATTTCTACCTTATCGGGGAGTAATTAACAATATTCGGCAGCTTGCCGCCTGTCGCGAGGCGTTCGAAACAAGCCTGACGTTACGAGCCGCGTGGCGACAAGTGCAAGGGTCAGAAACCTTTTCAAACTATCGCTTCAATATTGCAATGAGCAGTTTATAAATGGTCAATTGTCATTCCCAAAGGTTCAATACATGTCTGTACAGAGCCCAAATTTCGAATTTCTACCTCATCGAGGAGTAATTTGCAATATTCGGCAGCATACATATCGTACATACGTAAACCTGTACTATCGATCTGCATTATCGACCGTATTCTATCGCAACGTACAGTGTTTGCCGCGGAGAGACCGTGGCGCTAGTAACCGGAACCGCAAAATTGTGCCTTTTTTTCTAGTCATTTTATGTCTTAAATAAGTAAGTAATCAATTAAAAATGCATACCACCGTGTTTGTACATGTCTTCGCTATGTCTGTATAGAGCTCTTTTTTCGATACGAACACTAAATCTCGCGAAATTAAGAGAATCTCTCAGCGGCAGCCATCTTGTGACGTCATATTTGCTTCAGAATTCGAATTTTCTGCCGAATATTGTTAATTACTCCACGATGAGGTAGAAATTCGAAATTTAGGCTCTATACAGACATAAATTGGACTTTTAGGAAACACAAGTGACCACTTTTAAACTGCTCATTGCAATATTGAAGCGATAGTTTGAAAAGGTTTTGACCCATGCATAAGCATATGGATTTTAAACCCTGCCGGCCCCCTTAAGACGTCTTGTAAACGTCTTCTAGACGTCTTTTGAACGTCTTAGAAACGTCTGTTAGACGTCTTAGAGACGTTTTTTAGACGTCTTTTAGACGTCTTAGAGATGTTCATTGTTACGAGCCAGGGCTGCGAGCAACGCGAGAGGCCGGAGAGGGGTTGTTACCCCAGGAATATGGTTTCAATTTGTTAGTTAAGTACGCGGACGCACCCAATGCGAGATCGGGGAGCCGCTAGGATAGTTGACGTCGAGGACGCACCTGATGCGAAATCAGGGAACCTCTGGGAGGTTGGAGTCAAACGCAGACGCACCCGATGCGAAACCGAGGAGCTACTAGGAGGATGAAACTTCGTGAACGCACCCAATGCGGAATCGGGGAGTCACTAGGAGAGACACGCGGCGAACCCGATTTAAAGGAAGGTGGATAACTCACAGACGCACCTGATGCGAGACCAGGGAGCTGCTAGGATACGGAAGAACCCAATGCGAAATCAGGGTTCCGCTAGGATGGTATAATTTTCGTGGACGCACCCAATGCGAAACCGGGGAGCCACTAGGTTGGAGAAATCTTCGTTGAATTGAATCTAAGATTAGTAAGCCTCGTAACTTATATATAATTTAATGGATACAATCCGAGCGGTAAGATTGTATCATGTGGGAACGTTCAATTATTAGATTAGGATATCAGGCAATAATTAAAGGTTGTAGATTACGCGAGTTAACAAACAAGACAAATATATTCTGATTTGGAATAGTTACAAGTGTGATTGTTTGTGTCGCGAGTGGATGTAGTAAGTGTACAATTAGAGAAATTGTTACCTAATGATGCACGGTGTTGACGCACTGGCAATGCGGGGTTAGATAGCGATTGTTGAATGCCAAATAGAATATATACCGAACTGACGGAATCTATAAGGTTACGTTTTGATTCGAAAGGGACTTTAACCCGATCTCACTAGACTTGACGCGACGTGACTGCACGAGTACTGAACCGCGTCTGAATCTTGACTGAACCGCTTCTCGACTAACCAAAGAGGATGAAAATGCATGGGTTTATATACCCTAAAAATGAGAGGGGAATGTATCTGTTTTATTTTACGGTCGCATACTCGTATTTGTCGTTTCTAGTGAGTTTAAGGTTTGCAGCTGGATCTTTGTTTATAGGGGTAAAACGAAGGGTTAGCCAGGATGTTTCCTATCAAAGACTATCTTGACAAAACATTCCAGAAGGGGATGTTTTGAAGATTTCCATATTAGGAAATCGTACGGTGCTGTTACTGAATCATGCTTCCTGCCAGCTGCGTCCAGCCGGAGTACAATCATTAGACAAGGGGCCTGTTGGGACGCTTTTCGTTCTCAGAAAAGAGATTAGAACTTCTAATCGAAATGAACGTGGAGACACGTCTCCATACGTAACATCATAAATGTTAATTAAAATAAAATTAATTTAAATGAATAAAGCAATATTTTATTTTTATTGTTAATATTTATTATAACATTCAAAGTATACATTAAAATTTAAATTAAAATTAAACATTACAATTAAAACTAAACATTAGAATTAAAACTAAACATTAAAATAAAACATTAAAATTAAAATTAAACATTAATCATTAAAATGAGACATTAAACATTGAAATTAAACATTAAACATTAAAATTAAACATTAAAATTAAAATTAAAATTGAACATTACAATTAAAAGTAAACATTACAATTAAACATTACAATTGAAATTTAACATTACAATTAAAAGTGAACATTAAAATTAAACATTACAATTGAAATTTAACATTAAAATTAAACATTACAATTGAAATTTAACATTACAATTAAAAGTGAACATTAAAATTAAACATTACAATTGAAATTTAACATTAAAATTAAACATTAACCATTAAAATTGAAATTAAACATTAAAATAAAACATTAACTATTAAAATTGAAATTAAACATTAAAATAAAAATTAAACAATACAATTAAAATTTGTGATTCTTTTAACACAAGCAGCACAATACCATCGATATTTCTTTTGATAAACAAAAAATGTTCCATGTGTATTTGTTATAATTTTGCTATTCTATCGTAACTATGGGTACCTAAATATTAATGCAATGTTGTTAATAATTCTAAGATATGTTGTTAACAAATAATAAATTGATAATTAATAATAACTAATACAATCGGCCGCCCTCTTCAGCTACATCTGTATAGCTGCCTAGGTGGCCTTTTGGCTTCCAAGCATATATTCGTCTCTTATGAACTTTAGGCACTTTATACTGCAACACTTCGAGCAGCAATCAGACAAACGGTATCCTAGAAAAGATGAACGAAAATTAAGAAAATTTATAACACAACACTGAAATAAATATATCAGAAGAGCATAAGCAAACATAACAACGCTACGAATAATAGCAATGAAAATACTTACTTGTCCAAAGAATATGTAAATAACGACTTGCAATAACGATGTGAAATAATGTTGTCCAAAGTCCCCAGTTCACAACGCTCGAAGAATCACAACACTAAAGGATAGTTCAGACACGGCGGAAACAGCGCAGTTGAACGAATATGAAGACGTTAATGTAAATAAGCACCGCGCGGTTGACAAGCGCAGTTTCCGCCGTGTCTGAACTAGACCTAACGAAATCGCTCGAAAGAGCGACGCACGCGCACGCACGCACACACACACACACACACACACACACACACACACACACACACACACACATACACACACACACACACACACACATATATATATATATATTTACCTAATCCACGTGTTTGTAATAAATGAAATGTATTTTTTTTGTATCATTCCAAGCATTAGCAAAATTAAGACACAGTATTTTAGTCATTGTACAGTATAATAGCCACTATCATAACATCTCCAAGAAATTCAAGTTATTTAGTCCCGAAAAAGACATCCTTAAGACCTCTGAAATAAAACGTTTCGAAAAAGACGTCTTTAAGACGTTTTATTTCATACGTACAAACGACGTCTCCAAAAAGACGTCTTAACGACGTCTGAAATGAGACGTCTTTTCCAGGCGTAAGACTTTCAGACGTAAAATGGACGTAAAAAAGACGTCTTTAAGACGTCGCGTGCTATCTGTGTTGGGTCGACGCGACGAAAAAGCACGTTACGAGTTTGTCTTCTGCGTCGACAGTATAAATGCGCAAAACAGATGGAGACAGCCACTGGCATATTTCTTATCAGGAACTGGAGGACTGAAAACAGAAGACCTCATCCATTTACTATACTCATCTTTGCAACGGCTTAAAAAGTGTGGAGCACATGTACAGATTTTAACATGCGATCAGTGCGCCATGAACCAGAAAGTCTATAAAACATTAGAAGTAACCGAAGACAATCCGTCTTTCACTTACGAGGGAACCTCATATTATGCAACATTCGATTTCCCTCATCTAATTAAGCGACTAGTGACGCAATTGAGGAAACACGGAAATGTATACGTTGCAAATGAAAGTATCATTTCGTTTTCCGACATGGATGAAACGTGGAATTACGACATGGCAATGAACTCCTCCCGATTGCTGCCCCATATCACAGAAATCCACCTGCATCCAAATGCGTTCCAAAGTATGAACGTTAAGCGGGCATTCCAAATGTTCAGAAGAAGATTCGCTGCGGCAATAGAAGTTGCGGGCCATGATCCGAAAGGATTGCAACAGCGAAGTACGACGTGGGAAAAGACGGTAGTGTCAATCAAAGCGATTGATAAATTAATTGATTATTGTAACTGCTATGATGTTAACAACACTGTTAAGAAGCAGCCTTTTTGCAAGCGGAATGACGTTGTCTACAAAACGTTGCAAGACACGAAGGAATAGTGGACAAAAGTATGGAGTGTTCGCCGATATGGGCAAGGTTCACAGCTCATAAGCAGACCGTCCTGTTTCAAGGGTCTGACCCAAACTATCGGAGCATTTTTGAAAGCCTACAACTCCATCGCCGATGACGAAGTCACACGTGATTTCCAGTTTGCTATAGGTTTAGCAAACCAAGATTCAGTCGAATATTTATTCTCCAAACTCCGACAACGGGGAGGATTCAATGCGAATCCAACGTCGTGTATGGTCCGATTAAATTTACGGCACATCATGTGCTCACAATTAGTACAAATTGGAGATCGGACCAGCACGCAGGAGGAAGACGAAGAATGTTCAATGCTGATTAGAGGTGAAAGCCGCGTTCCTGCTGTAAACAATTTCGCAATAATTGAGTATTTGCAGGCAGACGAAGAAGACGACGGAACGTCAGAATGCGCAACACATTTCCACGATAACCATCCCAACAAGAAGGACAGTGAAATATCCTTCTACGAAACAACATCCATCACATATTTCGCGGGTTTTATCGTGCACCATATAATGCGAAATTATAATTGCACTAAATGCCGCGATAAAATGATGAAGACGCCGTTGGATATAATGGAACCTGCAGAGAAGTACATTGCAAACAGAGAATATTCAGACAACGACGACGACGATGATGAATGTGAATGATGATGATGAATATTTGCCGACCACTCGGGAATATTGTGGCATCAAAAAAATTTACTACAGACATTGACCACAACGGCAATTAAAATCATCAACTCTCAAGATCCGGCTTGGTTTGCAGAAGAGAATAGCTGCTACGAACATAGAGTAGCAGCTTTGAAGCATCTGTATAAAGTGAAATTGCATGACCAAGCCCGAAGAAGAAATGAAGAGGAAAAGTCACTATACAAAAAGTCACAAAAATTAAAAAACTTACTGCATCAATAAGATCCAATAAATTTCTCTACGCCTGTTCGAACTCGCGTTACGGTGGACCGAGTAGCTGAAACGCGAGTCAGGAGAAGCTTGGACATACAGAAAAGAATAAGTCCCGCGAGCGCAGAGAAGACCTATTTGGAAATATCGGACTAAAAGGAGACGCCCTGGGGGAGGAGGTTTAATGGCTATTGCCGGTCCTTCTGACCTGCGGAGTCCCACACTACCCGGTCACACACCACCTTGACCGGGTGTGCGTAAATGCATTCCTCCTCCTCCTTAAAAAAAAAAAAAATAACTTGGCCAACTAGGGAAATGAACGAGATCCGCCGCTGCCGTTACAGGGGAAGTGCACGCCTCTCAAAGTGAGTTTAATTAATCGTTTACAACATAATCAAATTGCTTAAACAAATATATTTTTTGTGGGATACAAATAAACTTGAAGCCGTTTCGCAACATAACGTCACTTTAATATAAGGTATAAAGGATATATATAATAAGTGAAATATAAAGAAGATATGCATTAAATCTCGCGATTAACCATGTGCGTATTTCAACATCCTACAACGTGCTACAATGAGCTTCAAACGTATAGACGGGAGTGCGTAGCGCCCTCGTAAAGCGCGGACGAATAGAGGAACTTCCATCAATTCCCCCACTTTCCGATATTCAGTCTCATACGTTCTACACATCTGTTGTGAGAAACTGCTTTCAGTCCCTTCGTCATCACATCAGCAACATTTTCATTTGTTGGAACATATGTAATTCCCACGAATCCTTTCTCAACGCTCTCTCTTACTAAGTGATGTGATATATCTATATGCTTCGTACGGTTTTTCTCCATGCGGCCTTTTGAGAAATCTATCGCCGCTCGATTATCACAGAACATCTCGTACTTGTCTGAAACATAGTCATGTAAATCTAATTCCTTTAAAAACATTCTTACCCACAGTGTTTCACGTATGCCGTTCGCCATGGCTATATATTCAGCTTCCATTGTTGAAAGGGCGAGGCATTTTTGTTTCCTCGAACACCATTGTATAATGTTTTCGCCAAAATGCGTAATCACTCCAGAAAAAGAGTGTCGATCGTCCCTGTCTCCGGCCCAATCGGCGTCACAATGTTGTTTAACAATTAATTTGCTGCTACTTTTATATACTAATGCATAGTCCACTGTCTTGGATAGATATCTTAATATGCGTTTGGCTTGAATCCAATGTACTTCTCCTGGATTTGTATTAAATTGCGACAACTTCGTTTCAGCAAAAAGTATATCTGGCCGAGTATACAACGCCAGATACATCAGTGATCCAATCAATTCTCGATATGGATAACTTATTTTGGTTCCTCTATCCGATGATGACGTCAGGTTATCTTTTGCTGACAGTTCTACTCCCGGATCCAACGGAGTTGCTGCACCTCGACATTCTTGCATGTTATATTTCTCCAGCAATGTATTCACATACGCCTTTTGTGACAGACGTACTTCTCCGTTCGTCCCTCTCTCTATCTTTACTCCTAATGCGTGATTTATTTCACCAAAATCTTTTCTCTCATATGTTACTGATATTTCCCTCACGATGTCAATGATCGTTGATGAGTCATTTGAAAATATGAATATGTCATCGACATATATAACTATTATTGTCCAGTATCCCTTACAATACGTGCAACTGGACGACTGTAATCGACGAAAGCCCTGTTTTATTAAGAAGTCATTGAGTTCTTTATTCCAATTCCTCCCTGACTGTTTCAAGCCGTATATTGGACGCAACAATTTCGCGACTTTCCCTTCTTCATTTTTAAGTGGCACTGGCAATCGCATGTAGATGTCTTCTTCTAATTTTCCGTATAAATATGCGCACTTTATGTCTACATGCCTTGTGTACCAGCCAAATTCCGCGGTTAGTGCTAATAAGATCCGTAGTATTAAAAAGTTCGCAACTGGTGCGTACGTCTCTTCGTAATCGATCCCTTTCGTTTGGGAGAACCCCTGCGCAACCAATCTTGCCTTGTAACGAGCTATTCTTCCTTCCGCGTTGGTCTTTAATTTGAATACCCATCTGCATCCAATACATTTCTTATCTTTGGGTAATTCTGACAGTTGCCATGTGTTCCTACTCTCTAGACTGTCTAATTCCTCTTGCATGGCACTCTTCCACTGCGATGCTTGTGGAGAATTCAGTGCTTCAACTACAGATTGCGGTTCTATCACCTCAACCAAGTTTGCCTCCATTTCAGTGTCGCATGAGCCCTCTTCGGAATCGTTGTAAGCAACGTTGTCCATAATCTTGGGTTTGCCTTTTCGACCATATGGGTTCCTTGGTACTTTCTTCGGCCTTCCTACCTTTCGACCTCTTTCTGTACTAAAACCCCCCACTATCTTTGGAGTTGCATCGGCTTTATCTTCGGATTTTCTTTCTTCCTTGATTGGACTTGGTGGTGTCTCTTCTGCTTCGGCGTCTGTAGTGTCACCAACATCAATGACTTGATCGTCATCTGACCAGGCTTCATTATATCTCCACGCTTGTGTATTCTTCTTATAAACCCATTCATATCCGATTTTATGCTCGACAAATCTTACGTGTTTGGTTATTAATATATTCTGCGTTTCAGGGCACCATACTCTATATCCCCGAGTTCGGTTGCCATATCCGACAAATACGCATTCGACTGCTCTATTATCCTATTTTCCTCTGCCTTGTCTGGGTAACCATGCGTAGGCTAAGCATCCATATACTTTTAGGTGTTGCATACCAGGCTTACGTCGAGTCCATAAAGCCAATGGTATCTCGTTCTCAATCCCGCTATGACAAGTTCTATTTCTTATATATGCAGCAGTCGTTACCGCTTCAGCCCAGAATTTCTGTGGTAAGCACGCAGATCTTAACATGGACCTCGTCATATCCAAGAGCGTCCTGTTTATTCTTTCCGCGATACCGTTCATTTTGGGTGTTTCGACATTACTCCTCTCATGTTTAATACCTAAACCTTTGAAGTATTCTTCTAGCTCCTTGTTGCAGAACTCTAAACCATTATCTGTTCTGAATCTCTTAATTTTTTTTCTTGTTCTCGTTCCACTTTAGCAATATATTCTTTTATATGATCTTTCGCTTCTCCCTTGGTTTTCATACATCTCACGACAGTCTTCCGTGAGTAATCATCCGTAAATGTAATAAAATACTTGCTCCCACCTATGGAGCTCACCTGTAAAGGACCGCAAACGTCGGAATGAGTTAGTTCGCATACCTCTTTCGATTGGCGTTCCTTCAATCTTCTGCTAGGCATTTTTGTTGCTTTTCCTATGTGACATGAATCGCAGACGAATTTCATGTTCTTCGTATCATCTAGTCCTCTCACTTTATCCTCTTCAACCATTCTTCTAATAACGTCTTGATGTGTATGACAGAAGCGTTGATGCCATAGTTCATCCGTATTCAAATTCATTGTGTTCATTTCCACTGGTGCATGTACTTCGTTGTTGTTCACGTCTATTTCTGCCCTTACTATATATAGGTCGTTTGTTCTGTGAGCTACACAAACGATTCTATTATTCAGTGTATTTTTAATAATTACTTTCCCATTCTTGATTATCAATACTTTGTTCCTTCTTTCAATTTGTGACACTGACATTAAATTCTTGCGGATATTAGGTACATAATACACGTTATGCAAGATTATACCACTTTCTTCACCATTGACCAAGGTTTTTAAAGTTATGTTGCCGATACCTTTTGCCACTAGAGTTGCCCCAGTTTGTTTTCCAGGGTCAGCTGCTGTATTAACCACTTCTGAATTCAATTCTCTAAAGTCTGTGAACCAATCTTTTCTTTTGCATACGTGCTGTGTGCAGCCACTGTCTAAGAGCCAACCTTCGCCCATATCAACATTATTCAATGACACCAAAAACGCGTCATAGTTCCTTTTAGGTTTTGCACCCGTATGTACGAACCTTGCGTTGTATTTCTTCTTATCTTTTTCTGGCTTGGTACGACAATCTCTTGCGATGTGACCAGTCTTCTTGCAATTAAAACATGTTATTGTGTTTACCGCTACCTTGTTGAACATCCTATGTGGTTTCTCATCACTCTTTCTTTGGACATTCAATGCTTCTTTGGGTATGTCATCCTCAGAGCTCATTCTGGACATCCTTCTATTATATTCTGCCAGTAACACTCGTTTTATTTCGGCAGATGTGAACTTTTCATCTGGCAAGCTCGCCAATGACATGTTCAAGTTTTCGTAGCTGTCGGGGAGTCCGGATAATAAAGTATAGGCAAGGTCTTCGTCACTTACCTCCGCTCCTGCTTCTCTCAAATTATTTGCAGCTATTTTTGCTCTAGCCAAGTACGCAGGCATGTTCTCTTGATCTCCCATCTTAAGGTGATAAAACTCCTTCTTTAATTGCATAATCCGTACTCTGCATCTCGGTTGATGTACTTGCTCCAGTGTGAGCCATGCTTCATATGCACTGGCACAATCTTCAATGTGCACTTGTTGTTCCGCGCTCACGTTCAATCCGATCGCAGCAATCGCTCTATTCTCACTTATGCGATACGCTTTCTTTTCATCTGCTGAGGCTTCAGCATTCATTACTATTCTTTGTAGCACGTGTTCCAATAACCCTTTACCTTTCAGAAACCATTTCATCTCGATCCTCCAAGATCGATAATTATTTTCCGACAATTTTGTTATTTTTGTGTCGGTCTGTCTATATGCGCTCATCGTGTAATATTTATTTGATACTGCAAATATTATAATCGTGGTACAAACCTCAGACTTGTATTTCGATGTCGACCGATTTTTTTTTTTAGGTTATGTTGCGCACGTTAGCGTTCCTGGGCCCATAACCATTGTGGGATACAAATAAACTTGAAGCCGTTTCGCAACATAACGTCACTTTAATATAAGGTATAAAGGATATATATAATAAGTGAAATATAAAGAAGATATGCATTAAATCTCGCGATTAACCATGTGCGTATTTCAACATCCTACAACGTGCTACAATGAGCTTCAAACGTATAGACGGGAGTGCGTAGCGCCCCCGTAAAGCGCGGACGAATAGAGGAACTTCCATCATTTTTTAACTGAATTTTTTATATAATCAAATATAACATAAATTCGTTGTTTTAGGAAAATAAAGTTTGTTTAAACAAATAAAATTCTTGAATATATTAATTTTTAAGAAATACAATTTCTTAAATCATTTTTGTAAATCAATAACTTTTTTAAGTAAATTAAATTTTTAGCGAATAATTTTTTTAATAAGTATCTTTTTATAAACAAAATTATGCTAATAAATAAAATTGTTCAAACAAATAAACAATTCCCATTGTTTTTTTAATTTATATAAATTAAATTAAAATAGAATATATTTATAAATAGATTAACCCTTATCGGACGCTACGACCACAGCGACAAAGTACATACTCTTGTCACGTAATAGGTGACTTACGACTGTTAAGGGTTCAACGAGACACGTACGTCTCGTCGCGAACACCGAGTTTCCGACCAGGCCCGCGCCAATTAGCGGCGAGGACCAGCCGCGCGCCAATCCGCGAATCCGGCCCGGGCGCGGACCAATCGACGTGTGCCGAAGATTCGCGAACGAGCACACGAGGTCCGCGCTCCGGCTATAAAGATCGCGACGGAACCACAGGAGAGCGGAGTTGGTCTGGAGCAGGGGGTGCAAGCTGCCGTGTTATAAAAGTGACCAGTATTTTAGCGCTCTCTAGTGCTCGGGGCCCGAACTAATAACAGTATATATATATGTAGATACAAACGCTACTCACTCACACACAGATACTCGCGTGACTCACACAACTCTATTGTAGCTATATGTACTTTCATGTACACGCGTACAATTAATCTTTTAAGTGGAAAGGGTAGAAATTTATACAGCTTGAAATATATAAAAATAAATATTTATTATAAATCCATTTATTTTCTTCTACAATGTTTCTTATAATAGGTACGCGCTATCTCAAACAAAGGTGATTCCGTTTGTTGAATATTTTTCAACTTTCCGGTTAAGGGCCAGTTTTCCCAGGTGGCCTTGAACAATCGATAGTACCGCTATAACGGCCACTAGAAGAAGCTAAATAGTAACATTTTCGTCCAGTATGGGGAGCTGGGTGCACTTTCCACATTCAGTGTCGAGTGGCATTTTCCGAGTATCCTCTCTGATTCGATCGCATGATCTCTGACAATAGAGGCGATCTGAGCATGCGTGGTCGACATCGTAAACGACGGCGCTGCCGTAGCTTCGTTCGAACAGCCACATCGCGGCACTCTCACACACCGCCAAGTCGGCCTGTACGTGTACCGATGAGACTAGCAAGGGTTCGGGAGGCCGCGATTCCTGACTCTATAATACAAAGGTGGGGCATGTCATTGGTCAAAAGCGGTAGACGAAGGAGAAATCTAGATCGCTTGACCACCGGCAGGTCCTACTTTTGCATTTTCGAGCAACATTTTCCATTATTCGGTCGCATGACGCCTGTCAGAGAGGCGATCTGGGCACGCGTGGTCGACATCGTAAACGACGGCGCTGCCGTAGCTTCGTTCGAACAGCCACGTCGCGGCACTCTCACACACCGCCAAGTCGGCCTGTACGTGTACCGATGAGACTAGCAAGGGTTCGGGAGGCCGCGATTCCTGACTCTATAATACAAAGGTGGGGCATGTCATTGGTCAAAAGCGGTAGACGAAGGATAAATCTAGATCGCTTGACCACCGGCAGGTCCTACTTTTGCGTTTTCGAGCAACATTTTCCATTATTCGGTCGCATGACGCCTGTCAGAGAGGCGATCTGGGCACGCGTGGCCGACATCGTAAACGACGGCGCTGCCGTAGCTTCGTTCGAACAGCCACGTCGCGGCACTCTCACACACCGCCAAGTCGGCCTATACGTGTACCGATGAGACTAGCAAGGGTTCGGGAGGCCGCGATTCCTGACTCTATAATACAAAGGTGGGGCATGTCATTGGTCAAAAGCGGTAGACGAAGGATAAATCTAGATCGCTTGACCACCGGCAGGTCCTACTTTCCGCTTGTTAGGGAAGGAGGGGCGTAGATGTGTGAGAAAAAAGACTACTTTCTTTATTTTATTTATTTATTTTATTTTGTTCTTTTCAGTTAGGGTTAGAGTTAGGATAGTAGCGGGGAAAGGAAGGAGGTGTAATAGAAATGTAACCCTGAGGGGAACAATAAATGAAGAAAGTATATTTAAATATATTAAAAATAATGAACTTTATTTCATTTTTAGTATTGTATATTTATGTAGGGGGCCGCGCGGCCCCCGCGGCCGCCACGCCACCCGCCGCAGCCGCGCCCGCCGCGGCCGCCACGCCACCCGCCGCCGCCACGCCCCCCGCTGCCACCGCGCCTTTTTTTCCACCCTCCTCGGCGGTAGGAGCTCCTCTTTATTTCCTTCATTATCTTGGTCTGAAAGATATACACAACATTTATATGCAACATGTACAGTAAGGAGCAAAACTAAGTCCACACTATTTGAGACAACATAACTTTTTTTATAATTAGATCAAATGACTTGAATGTTATTGAGAAGCTAGAAGGATTAGTTTATTAGACGAAGTATAAAAAATTTTTGAAAAAAATTTGTATTGGAAAAGAAATAGTAAAAGTTGGTTTTTTCAGCTTTTTTATCTGAGCCTGTATCTAAAATTTAAAGAATGTGTTTGATTGGCTCGAATAAATTATATCCATGCTGAAAATTTCATCGATATTGGTTAATTCGTTTACGAGTTATAAAAATGGCAATTTTCCCACTTTTAAGCGTTTATAACTCGTAAACGAATTAACCAATATCGGTGAAATTTTCAGCATGGATATAATTTATTATACAGGCTATTTATTATAAATTTTCAATACAGGCTCAGAAAAAAAGGTGAAAAATCCAACTTTTACTATCTCCTTTGCGATTCCGACCAATTTCAATTTTTTCAAAAATTTTTTACACCTCGTCTAATAAACTAATCCTTCTAGCTTCTCAATAACATTCAAGTCATTTGATCTAATTATAAAAAAAGTTATGTTGTTTCAAATAGTGTGGACTCAGTTTTGCTCCTTATTGTATATAACATTTTTATGTTTCTGTACTCACGAACATATCTTCGGTCATTTGTACGACCGGGCTGGATGGCGGGTTAGGCGCGGTCCTCAAGTCTAGGGATGTCCCCTCGCCGGAGCGGCCGTTTACAATTTTCTGTAAATGAAATGAAAAGTTTTAGAAATAAATAAACGTTTAGGAATGACGAAATATACCGTCTACTCACTACATTTTCTTGACGCCTCGATTTTAAAGATAGGCGGGCGACTGCCGCCATCACCGCCGCCGGTACCGGTGTCGTCGCCGCCGGTGTTGGAGCCGCCGCCGGTGCTGGTGCCGTCGCCGCCGGTGCTGGTGCCGCCGCAAAGTGTATATTCTCCATCTGAAGAATTGCCACAGTCAGTCAAATGTCAACACTGATCAACACTAACTAGAAGTATCAACACTAATATATATTCTACAACAAGTTGGATACGTACGACTGCGTGGTTCTTGAAGGAAAACTCTCGACTAATTTTAATTCGACGTTGGCTCTGGCGCGTTTGGAACCGAATTGACTTGGAGGATCGAGTGAACCGTAGATCCTCCCTATTGCTTCGGGATTTTTCCTCCCTTCCTAGATGACAAAAAACATCCCTGGATTGGCCAGGACGAGGACCAGTAGGGAGTGGACGGTAGGAAAGTAGGAGATGGGACTGAGGAACATCCTGATGGCCCCAAGGCCATCCTGATCGACTAAGTGTCATCAACCACTTGCTAAATACAAAGAGTTGCTAGAGCCTGGGAAAAACCCAGAGCGTCTGGCAATCGTCAAGCGCAAAGCTAAAGAAGGGCAGGATGGGACCTCTGGCAACTTTATGGCACGGTCCTAGAAAACTACATACAATTGCTAACTGTACGCCTTGGGAACGGACACGATTGGGAAATTAGCTAAATTTACGGTGACAAGGCCACTCCGTACTTAATTTCTAAAAATCCCAAAAGTCACGTTCCAAGAGCGTAAAGCAATACCCATGCCATAACCAGATGTCCCAATCCAGAGTTAGGCATTATTCCGATAAAAAATTGTTTAAATAACGATTCGAATAAAAGACACTTCATCTTTATGCGTTATTCGAAGCCTTCGAATAAAAGATACAGATAGAAGATGAAAATATTATTCGAAGTTCGAATAAAAAAAATTTTCTTTATTCGTCGGATAAATTCTCGTCGAATAAAATTATTCATTCGATACTCGTCGAATAAAGATACTTTTTTTATTCGAACCTTCGAATAACGAATAAAAATTTGTTTATCTTTTTGAAAATTGTAAAATATGATCTTGTAGAATTAGTAAAAAGTAATGATGTTGAAGGCGTAAATTCGGTATCATTGCAGTTCAAAATTGGTCATTGCTATTGAGTTTAGTTATACAATTAAAAATACATGTTCTAATATGTTAATATTTTTATAAGTACGCGACATTATTTACCAACCAAATTATACTTTTTCTTTTTTAGCATTACAGTTAGATAAATTCTTGACATTTTGCAAAAAAAAATTGTCTAGAAAGCACTGGGAACATAACAAACGGCTTAGAAATGTATGCAAATTTGACTGTTTTTTCGAAGTAACAAAAACAGTTCCCTGTAATTAAATGTTAGAATATTTTCCAAATGCCACCACATGTAATCCTTTGCTTACCACTATACGATCAAGCCATATTTTAATTTGGTTGGTAATTAATGTCGCGTACTTATAAAAATATTAACATATTAGAACATGTATTTTTAATTGTATTCCTAAACTCAATAGCAATGACCAATTTTGAACTGCAATGATACCGAATTTACGCCTTCAACATCATTACTTTTTACTAATTCTACAAGATCATATTTTACAATTTTCAAAAAGATAAACAAATTTTTATTCGTTATTCGAAGGTTCGAATAAAAAAAGTATCTTTATTCGACGAGTGTCGAATGAATAATTTTATTCGACGAGAATTTATCCGACGAATAAAGAAAATTTTTTTTATTCGAACTTCGAATAATATTTTCATCTTCTATCTGTATCTTTTATTCGAAGGCTTCGAATAACGCATAAAGATGAAGTGTCTTTTATTCGAATCGTTATTTAAACAATTTTTTATCGGAATAATGCCTAACTCTGGATTGGGACATCTGGTTATGGCATGGGTATTGCTTTACGCTCTTGGAACGTGACTTTTGGGATTTTTAGAAATTAAGTACGGAGTGGCCTTGTCACCGTAAATTTAGCTAATTTCCCAATCGTGTCCGTTCCCAAGGCGTACAGTTAGCAATTGTATGTAGTTTTCTAGGACCGTGCCATAAAGTTGCCAGAGGTCCCATCCTGCCCTTCTTTAGCTTTGCGCTTGACGATTGCCAGACGCTCTGGGTTTTTCCCAGGCTCTAGCAACTCTTTGTATTTAGCAAGTGGTTGATGACACTTAGTCGATCAGGATGGCCTTGGGGCCATCAGGATGTTCCTCAGTCCCATCTCCTACTTTCCTACCGTCCACTCCCTACTGGTCCTCGTCCTGGCCAATCCAGGGATGTTTTTTGTCATCTAGGAAGGGAGGAAAAATCCCGAAGCAATAGGGAGGATCTACGGTTCACTCGATCCTCCAAGTCAATTCGGTTCCAAACGCGCCAGAGCCAACGTCGAATTAAAATTAGTCGAGAGTTTTCCTTCAAGAACCACGCAGTCGTACGTATCCAACTTGTTATATATATATATATGTCGGGGCGTGATGGCAGCGATGCACCCCGTCGGCAACAACGCGTAACGCCTATAGGACTTAGTTTAATTGTAAAATAACGATTTACCGTACCCTGATAATTGCCCTGCGAAGGGGCAATAAAACAGTCCCTGCGTACCTGCGCTACCCCTCTTCGCGCGCGGGGCAAAGGGAGATGCGAGACAGGGTACCTGGAATGATGGGCTGGGACCCTGTTGAACGTGACCACGGGCGACAGAATAGTTTCCGGGACGGTAGAGAGAAGACTAGCTTTGAGGAAAGCGACTTCTCGAGAGTAACAGAACAAAAAGACGTACGCGAACATTCTGTGCGGCCCGTGTGCTCGTTGACGTGTCTCTCGTTGCGCTACGCGATCCGGCATCGCGTGTACGTGTAGAGTCCATACGACGTTCGCGTAAGCGCGAAAGGAGCGAAACGATGGAGAACGACGACGGACAATCTCCGACGGGTCCGAGGACGGAAGAGTCCGCCCAGCCTCCGACATCAGAAGTGGGATTCTCGCGGGAAAACTCAGCTCCGCGAGTCTCCTCGCCCGAGAACGATGGAACAAATTGGAAGCTAATGTTCGAGATGCTATTAGGACGGATGCAAGGTCCAATAGTGAATCAACCAACACACGCCACCACCCGGATATTCCTGCCAGAGTTCGACCCGGATAAGGAGGACTACAGTGCGAAAGCTTGGTGTAGAACGGTGGATGTGTGTCTCGCAGAGCGACCGATACAGGGCAGCGAATTGGTCATGGCTCTAAGCAGGGCATTGAAAGGTGGCGCGTCCGCGTGGATGTCACAAGTGAATTACGCTGGCATGAACTGGAGTGAGTTCAGAAAAATGTTTCTAGCCCAATATGATACGTTCGAAACCCCTGTGGGTGCAATGATGAGGATCAACGGGGGAAAACCAAGAGAAGGCGAGTCTATGCCTTCATACTCAAACCGTGTGCTGGCCTCATTTACTAATTTATACGCATCGATGTCGACGGAACAAATCGCTATAGCATCAACATTGGCACATTGCGTGCAGATAGATCCACGACTGCAGCGCGTTGCGTTCACAACAAATATCGATACGCGGGCTTCATTACAAAAGGAGCTGATGGCCTTCGGGTTCCGTAAACGGCCAGTTACCACCGATGGAAGAGAACCGAAGTCAACGGACAGCAAGAAGCCGAAAAGTGTTGTTACGTGTTTTACATGCGGCAAGGAAGGACATAAAGCCACGGACTGTCATCGACGCCAAGGAGCTACCAGGTTGCCGGGACCCAAGCCTGGCACGAGCGGAAGCAACCGGGGACCACCGAAAAAGCCGGTTACCTGCTTCAAGTGCGGAGAGGACGACCATATTGCTCCACAGTGCAAGAAGGAGGATGGAAGACCACATCCGAGGATACCCATGGAACGGCAGATCAACTTGTGCAGTATCGCCCCGGTAACAGCGGAACTAGCGGAATCGGGTGAGGTCTACGAATTTTGTTTTGATACGGGTGCGGAATGCTCTCTGATAAAAGAGTCGGTGGGAAATAAATTTTCCGGTAAGCGATCTAGAAATCTGACAAGGTTAATTGGTCTTGGCAACGCTAACGTGATGAGTAACTTACAGATCCTGTCCCGAGTGGTAATACACGATCACCGCGTTGAAATTCTCTTTCATGTCGTGCCGGACGAACATTTGAGTTATAGTATTTTGATTGGACGCGATTTGATAACGCAAGGGTTTTCTGTTGAAATTTCGGCGAATAGCTTCAGTCTAAGACGGGATAAGATAATAAAAATTTGCGAAGTTGGCAAAAAGATCGATAACTTTAATAGTGTTGACACAGATGTAGTTGGTCCCCATAGAGAAGAACTAATCGATCTGTTAAAAGGATTTTCTGAATCGTTTGTCCTCGGTACACCTACGGGTAGGATAAGTTCGGGAGAGTTACAAATAAAATTAATAGACCCTAATCGTACTGTTCAACGACGACCATATAGACTTAGCCCTGATGAGAAGCAAACTGTAAAGGACAAAATCAACGAACTCTTGTCTGCCGGGATAATTAGACCTAGTTGTTCCCCGTTTGCCAGTCCCGTAATCCTCGTTAACAAAAAGGACGGTTCTGACCGTTTATGCGTTGATTACCGGGAACTAAATAGTAACACAGTCCCCGATAGGTACCCCTTACCGCTCATAAACGACCAAATCCAGCGACTAAGCGGCGCACAATACTTTACGACGCTAGATATGGCGTCGGGTTTCCATCAAATCCCTGTCCATAAAGACTCGATAGAAAAGACTGCATTTGTTACTCCAGATGGTCAATACGAGTATTTGTCCATGCCGTTCGGGCTTCGTAATGCACCTTCGGTATTTCAGAGGGCCATAAACCAAGCCCTTTCTGGACTCGTAAACACATTTGTAGTTTGTTACCTGGACGACGTTATGATTCCGGCCAACTCTATACAAGAGTCCTTAGAGAGGCTACAAATAGTACTAGAAAAATTAAAGTCAGCGGGATTCTCACTCAATTTGAATAAATGTGCGTTTCTAAAATCACGTGTAGATTATTTGGGCTTTGAAGTGACCGCGGGGGAAATCAGGCCAAACCCACGGAAAGTAAAAGCATTAACCGAATCTTCTCCTCCATCAACGGTGACTCAGCTTAGGCAATTCATAGGCCTTGCTTCCTATTTCAGACAGTTTATACCTAAGTTTTCTCAGATCACTTCCCCACTATACAAATTGACTACGGGAAAAGGAAAGATAGAATGGAAACAGCAACACGAAAAGATCCGACAAGACATTATTGCAAATTTAATAAACGAACCCACACTAATGCTATTCAATCCGTCATACCCAATCGAATTACATACTGACGCCAGCTCGGATGGTTACGGTGCTGTCCTAATACAAAAAGTAGATAGTAAATCTCACGCGGTCGCGTATTATAGTAAGAGAACCACTGACGCCGAATCGCGATATCACTCATACGAGTTGGAGACGTTAGCGGTAGTCAATGCCATAAAACATTTCCGCCACTTCT
This sequence comes from Halictus rubicundus, assembly GCF_050948215.1. Classification (NCBI taxonomy): domain Eukaryota; kingdom Metazoa; phylum Arthropoda; class Insecta; order Hymenoptera; family Halictidae; genus Halictus; species Halictus rubicundus. The sequence continues at coordinate 696,098 of NC_135162.1, forward strand.
TGCAAGGAAGACAATTCCTAGTCGTCACTGATTGCAACTCGCTTAAAGCCTCGCGTACAAAAATGGACCTTACCCCGCGAGTACACAGATGGTGGGCATTCCTACAGGCATACGATTTTGACATTGTATACCGAGAAGGAAAACGCATGAGCCACGCGGATTTCTTCTCGCGAAACCCTTTACCGATCAAAGACAGTCATAAACGGATTGAACAGAAACGGGTTAATTTGGCCGAGATATCGGAGAACTGGTTACAAACTGAGCAACTACGAGATGATGAACTGAACAAGATCATTTCCCAATTGGAAAACAATGAAATGGATCCTGATACCGCCAAAACATATTCGTTGAAATCAGGAGTTTTGCATAGAAAAATACAACGTAAAAATCGCAGTCAACAATTACCCATAGTCCCCGTACATTTTCGATGGTCCGTAATTAATAATGTTCACGAGTCTATTATGCATCTTGGTTGGAACAAAACCTTAGAGAAGGCCTATCAACATTACTGGTTTCCTAACATGTCGAAGTACATTCGTAAATTTGTCGAAAATTGTATCACGTGCAAATTATCAAAGTCTCACTCAGGTAAAGCGCAAGCCGAGCTGCATCCTATCCCAAAGGTAAGCGTACCGTGGCATACGATTCATGTTGACGCTACGGGAAAACTTAGCGGCAAAAATAACATAAAAGAATACGTGTTTGTGTTCGTCGACGCGTTCACCAAATTTGTAATTTTACGACATTCCATAAACATAGACGCGGCCAGTGCCATCACAGCACTGAATTACTGCGTGAATTTATTTGGGGCCCCCTCCAGAATTATTGCCGATCAGGGTAGATGTTTCGCAAACAGCAATTTTCGTGAATTCTGCAAGACCCATAATATTGACCTGCATCTAATCGCTACAGGTACGTGTCGTGCCAATGGTCAGGTAGAAAGAACAATGAGTACGCTTAGAAATATGCTTACCGCGGTAGAACTAAATAATAGCAAGTCCTGGCAAGAGTCCCTTGAAAATGTCCAACTAGCGTTAAATTGTACAGCGAATCGTACCACTAAGCATAGCCCTTTGGAATTGCTGATAGGCAAAGTTGCCAGACCAATATCATTGTCAGTTGCTAATGATAACGGCGAAGAACTCGACCTTTCGGACATCAGAGAACAAGCGACCCAAGCGATCGACCAAAACGCCGCGTACGACAAAACACGATTCGATAGTAACAAAGCAAAAATTGTTAGATTTTCGGTCGGAAATTACGTTCTTATAGAAAATCACGAACGAAATCAAACGAAATTAGATGCTAAATTTCGCGGTCCGTATAAGATAATAGAAGTTTTGCCCAACGACAGATATCGTTTGAAGCCTGTAAGTGGCAATAGAGTACTTAAATATGCTCACGAGCGACTGAGATTGATGCCTGATAGTTCTGTTCCCATAGAGTTTGATATCCGTAGTAATTGGAGCGACACCGAATTAACAGAATGTGCCAGTGTCGGGGATGACAACAGTGAGGAAAGAAACACGTGAAAATCCATGCGTCGTGCTTATTAGTCGTAAGCCATTATTCCCAAACCCAGTTTAGCTGGTAAAGGAGGCGGGGCGATGTAACGGCAGACGATGGATGTATTGGGTCGTGTTGATGACTGCGAAACGTGTGACCACGTGATTGGTCAGGAGTCGTATGAGTCGACTGAAAAAGGTGTGACCACGTGGTTGGTCGGGTGCCACATGGGTGGCTTTGTTCTGCTGCGTCCAGTAGTGGACTAAAAGTTCATGTTGTTGTCTTGAGCTCACGGTGTGTCAGAACCGCTTGGCCGAACTGTTTATTCCGTGGCACCGAATTATCTGAATATGTTTTTATCCAGAATTGGTTAAGATTGCCCGCATGACATCGAACGCGTGTATAGTGCTTCGACATAGAGTACATGGCAAACATGGCATTCAGAGCTCAATCGATATTTTGTCAGAATGGACGAACGGGAAACATAGATGGTATTTCTTTTCCAGACGATGTATAAAGTCGTTGCAATTCCACACGAGGACGTGTGACAGTCAGGAGGGCCGTGTCGGGGCGTGATGGCAGCGATGCACCCCGTCGGCAACAACGCGTAACGCCTATAGGACTTAGTTTAATTGTAAAATAACGATTTACCGTACCCTGATAATTGCCCTGCGAAGGGGCAATAAAACAGTCCCTGCGTACCTGCGCTACCCCTCTTCGCGCGCGGGGCAAAGGGAGATGCGAGACAGGGTACCTGGAATGATGGGCTGGGACCCTGTTGAACGTGACCACGGGCGACAGAATAGTTTCCGGGACGGTAGAGAGAAGACTAGCTTTGAGGAAAGCGACTTCTCGAGAGTAACAGAACAAAAAGACGTACGCGAACATTCTGTGCGGCCCGTGTGCTCGTTGACGTGTCTCTCGTTGCGCTACGCGATCCGGCATCGCGTGTACGTGTAGAGTCCATACGACGTTCGCGTAAGCGCGAAAGGAGCGAAACGATGGAGAACGACGACGGACAATCTCCGACGGGTCCGAGGACGGAAGAGTCCGCCCAGCCTCCGACATATATATATATATATATATATATATATATATATATATATATATACTTTTATTTTTGCCTCCCCTAAGGGTTACAATTCTTTTTCCTTTACACCATCTCCTTCTATCGCCGCCCTTCCATCTTCGCTTATCCTAACTTATACCTTATCTATCTTAATCTAACTTAACCTAACTTATACTTATACTTAGCATAACCTAAACTTATATACTATATAGCTAGAAAAGAGAGTTTATTTACAATAGACCTTATATTTATATCTTAACCTAGCTTATACATTACTTATCTATGCTTATGACCTATATAATGCTATGTAGAGAGACAGAGAGAGAAAATTGTATATACAAAAGACCTTATTTGCTAATCTTATATTTACCCCCCTACCCTTTGGACCTCCCCTTCCGTTCGCTCATCTCCCACTCCTCTCTTTTCCTTTCTCCCCTCTCTCCACTCTTCTACTCTTCTCATCCATTCCTCACCTCCTCCCTCATCTTCCAACACCTCCCACATTCTCTCCTGCCACCCTTTTTCCTCATCCAGCCTCATGCATACTTCCCACACATGCTCCCACGTCTCATTCTCCCATCCGCACACTCTACACGCTTTCCGCTCCTCATTCATCCAGTACCACTCTCCTCTCATCTCGCATCCTAACCTAAATCTCGCCACTCTTTTCCATCTACTTTCCCCCCATCCTTTCTTAAGGTACCCCGGCAGTCCCTCCCCTTTCACCATCCCATACCACTTGTTTGACTTTGACTCCTCTATCTTACCCCTTCTTTCCTTTGTTTGTCTTTCCTTTTCCTTTTTAATTATTTCCTCGCTCATTTTCTTCCTTCCTTCCTCAATCATTTCATTTATTATCTCTCCCGACCATCCCCTCTCCTTAAAGAACTCCCACCTCTCCTTTTCCCACCCATCTCTTACCCCTCCCACCCTATCCCTTCTTCTTATTTCTTCCCAACATAATCGTGCCAGCTTTCCCCCTTTCCCTTCCGCTAATTTTTTCTCGTATCCCCATGCCCTCAGTCCTGCCTTTCCCCTCAATAATTCCCTTTGCATTTCCTCCCTCACCATGTATCCCGGCGTTGTCCTTTCCACTCCCAGGACCCACCTTAAATATCTCTCCTGTAGCCTTTCCATGCCTTCCCTCTCTTTCCATCCCCAGATTTCCACCCCATAACTTATTACCGACCATACCAATTTGTCAAAAAGCCATACTCTCCTACCCCAATCTTTGCCGAACCTCCTTTTTCCTATCCCCCACACCTTCCCCATTATTGCTGCTCCTTTCCTCACTCTTTCCTCCACTTGCGCTTCCTGTCCACCATTCCTTGCTATCACGTATCCCAGGTACTTGTACTCCCTTACTTCCTCAATTTCCCTGTCCTTCCACCTCCACTTCATCTTTTTCCATCTCCCCCCGCCCTTCATACATCTCATTATTTTAGATTTCTCCGCATTTAACTGCAGCTTTTTCTCATCCAGGTACCTCTCCATCTTCCCCATCATCCCTCTCATCCCCTCCTCATCCTCCGCCAGCATCGCTATGTCATCAGCGTATGCTAGCGTATAAATTTTCTTCCCTCCTACTTTTACCCCCCCCCCCATCCGCCCCTCTCCAACTCTTCATCTACATCTGCCATTAATAATGTAAATAGTAGTGGGCTTAGTGGACACCCTTGCCTCACTCCCCTTACCGTCCAGAAGCAATTACTTTCTTCCTCCCCCACTCTGACTTTACTTTTCGTCTCCTTCATCAGCTCCTCGCACCTCTCCACTAGCCCCTCCCTTACCCCCCTCCTCCTCATTGCCCTCATTAGCACTTCTCTGTCTACCGAGTCGAAGGCCGCTTTTAAATCTATGAACATAATGATCAACTTTTTTGTTTTCCTTCTAACCTGTCTATTTATCAAATAATTTAACACATACACATTGTCTATACACCCCATCCCCTTCCTAAAACCTGCCTGACTGTCTGGTAGTAACCCTTTTCTCTCTATCTCCTCTCTCATCCTCTCCGCCAATACCGCAGCATATATTTTATACGCTGTCTGTGTGAGCGTTATACCTCTATAGTTCTCCACCTTACTATTGTCTCCCTTTTTGGCTATTGGCACCACTATCCCTTCCTTCCAGTCTTCCGGCCATCCCTCCCCCCTCCAAACCTTGTCACAGACTCTCCATAACCATTCTTCCATCTCATTCCCTCCATATTTCCATACTTCATTCGGTATACCGTCCCCCCCGGCAGCTTTCCCTTCCTTCAAACCCCTAATCACCCTACTAACCTCCGACTTATCTAGCTTCCTCTCCCCATCCCTCTCACTTCTACCCACCCCTTCCTTTCCTTCCCACCTATCTACTCCTCCTAATACTTTTTTAAAATATTCGTCCCACTGTTTCATCTTTATCCTTTCGTCTATCCTCGCTCCCCCCTTCCTTTCCATATTCACCACTTTCCATATCTGACTCTCATTTTTTAGTCCTTCCACCATCCTTTCCCATCTCTCTCTCTCTACCTTCTTCTTCTCTTCGCATAACTCCTTATATCTTCTCTTCTCTTCCTTAAATTTCTTACCCTCCCCTCCCTTCTTCCTCCATCCCCTTAGTTCCTCTCTCACTTTCCTTTTCCCTTCCCTACACTCCTCGTCCCACCATCCGCCCCTCTTTTTTCTCTCTTTCTTCCCCATCGTCTCCAACGCCTCTCCTACTCTTTTCTTCAATCTTTTCCACTCTTCCTCCACTCCTTCCTCTCCTCCCCTAAAGGCCCCAAATCTTTCTTTGAAGCCCTTTATTTCTTCCTCTGACCAGCGACCCCCCTTATTCCCCCTTCCTTTCCCTTTTTCCTCCTTTTTAAGATCCCCTCTATTCACTCCTTCTATCCAAACCGTCACTGGCATGTGATCCGAATCAATCTGTTCCCCTATTTCCATCCTTTCCACCTCTTCCCTTGTTTGCTCATTCCCTATAATATAATCTATTACTGAGTTCCCCTTCCCCCCTACATATGTCCACTCTCCCGCCTCGTCTCCTTTAGTGCTACCGTTTAATATCCCCCATCCTCTCTCTCCTAGATATCTAATCAGCCTCCTCCCTTCTACGTTTATTTTCTCATCCTTCGACTTTCTACTCCCTTCCCCTCTTTCCCCCTCTTCCTCCTCTCCCACTTCCCCCCCCCCCCCCTTCTCTTCCCGTCCTAGCATTGAAGTCCCCCCCTATAATTACTCTTTCCCGGATCCCTCTTTCTTCTGTCCATTGCCCCATTTTTTCCAACTTTCTTTCCAGATCTCCGTTTACGTAAACCCCTACCACCCTCCACCATTTCTCGCCTATCTTCACCCTTACCGTCATCATACCTTCTTCATCTCCTCCCTCCTCCCTTTCCCTCTCGATCTCTTTCCTTACTCCTATTATCATGCCCCCCATTGCCCTTCCCCTTTTTTCTACTCTTCTTGCCCACTGCGTTTCCCATATGTACCCCTTTGGTAGCCTTCTCCTTACCCCGCTCCACCCCCTTTCCTCGATCCACGTTTCCATTAATACTATTATGTCCCACCCCTCTAACCCTTTCCAGAATTCCGTGTCCTTATTCCTTAATCCTGCCACATTCCAGAAGGTTATTTTGTACCTTGCTTTCCCCCTCTTTCCCCCTCCTCTCCCTTCTCCCTCTTCCCGTTTCCCTGTTCTCCATACCACACTTCCTCTATCTCATTCCATCTCTTCATTCTTCCATTTACCCACATTCTCATGTACCCTATCTGTACATGCATTCCCCTCTCTCTTTCCTTCTCCGCTTCCCTTTCTATTTTCCATTTTGCTCTCCTTTCTTCCTCTGTTAAATCATCATCCAGCCATTCTTTCCTTCCCTTGAGTAACCTCCTTCTGTCCATTACTATCCTTTTCTGTTCTAAATTCGCCATTTTAACTAGCACCATCCCACACCCATCTTTTCCTTCTTTCCCTATCTTCCTTACTTCTTCTATCCCCTCTTCCTTCACCCCCACTAATTCCCACACCCTTTTTACTTCCTCCTTCACATCCTTTCCCTCTAACTGTATCTTTTTTATTATAATGTTCTTCCGCTTCTCTTCCCTTTCCTTCCTATCTTGTAATACCTCTATTCTCCTAATTCTTCTCTTATTTTCCTCTAACATTTCCCTCCCTATCCCTCCTTCTCCCCCTTTATTCCTCTCTTCCTCTTCCTCTTCCCTTCTTTCTATCTCCTCTACCCTTCCTTCTATTCTTTCTAACCATTTTTCTATCCTTTCCCATCTTTTTTCCTCCTCCTTTCTCTCTTCCTTCCTTTCTTCCCTCCATCTCTCCCTTTCATTCCTCCACTCCTCCATCCACCTTTCCCCTTCCTCCCTCAACCATTCCTTCATCCTCTCGACTTCCCCTATTAGCCCTCTTATTACTTCCTCTATCTTCCTAACTTCTGTCTCCGCCTCCTCCTTTCCCTTCTCTGGCGATCTTTTTGTTTTGTCACTTCTTTTAAACATTCCTCTTTCGTCCCTCCCCTCTCCTAACAATTCCTCTCTGCTCCTCTTTTTCCCCACACTTTCCACATTCCCCAAATTATCTAGACTAAACCACCGTTCTAACCTCTCATCCTTCATCATCCTTCCTACTCTTCCTTTTCCCGCCCCCTCCTCTATTTTCCCCACCCCCTTTTCTTCATCCCCTCTCTCACTCATTTCTTCTGCCCTTTCCTACTTTGTAATTGTCTCTCTTTTCAAATTTCCCGCCTCCTTGAGTTATTCTTCTCCCGCTAGATCGCGCTACCTTCCACTCCTTCCAGATGTGATCCTGCGCACTCCCCTCTGCCGTCACCCGGACCTAACCTCTCTCTCACTCACTTTATCCTTCCACCAATGCTCTCTATCTCACTATCCCGCCCTTATCCCTTTCTCTAACACCTGACCCTAACCTCCAGACACCCTTCTCCGCACACTTTCTCCCCACACACCTCTTTCTCTCACACTTTCACCCTAAGTTTCCGTACACTCTTTTTCGCACCTCAATCACTCATGCGACCGGAAACGGAAGTCCGTATCCAACTTGTTGTAGAATATATATTAGTGTTGATACTTCTAGTTAGTGTTGATCAGTGTTGACATTTGACTGACTGTGGCAATTCTTCAGATGGAGAATATACACTTTGCGGCGGCACCAGCACCGGCGGCGACGGCACCAGCACCGGCGGCGACGGCACCAGCACCGGCGGCGGCTCCAACACCGGCGGCGACGACACCGGTACCGGCGGCGGTGATGGCGGCAGTCGCCCGCCTATCTTTAAAATCGAGGCGTCAAGAAAATGTAGTGAGTAGACGGTATATTTCGTCATTCCTAAACGTTTATTTATTTCTAAAACTTTTCATTTCATTTACAGAAAATTGTAAACGGCCGCTCTGGCGAGGGGACATCCCTAGACTTGAGGACCGCGCCTAACCCGCCATCCAGCCCGGTCGTACAAATGACCGAAGATATGTTCGTGAGTACAGAAACATAAAAATGTTATATACAATAAGGAGCAAAACTGAGTCCACACTATTTGAAACAACATAACTTTTTTTATAATTAGATCAAATGACTTGAATGTTATTGAGAAGCTAGAAGGATTAGTTTATTAGACGAGGTGTAAAAAATTTTTGAAAAAATTGAAATTGGTCGGAATCGCAAAGGAGATAGTAAAAGTTGGATTTTTCACCTTTTTTTCTGAGCCTGTATTGAAAATTTATAATAAATAGCCTGTATAATAAATTATATCCATGCTGAAAATTTCACCGATATTGGTTAATTCGTTTACGAGTTATAAACGCTTAAAAGTGGGAAAATTGCCATTTTTATAACTCGTAAACGAATTAACCAATATCGATGAAATTTTCAGCATGGATATAATTTATTCGAGCCAATCAAACACATTCTTTAAATTTTAGATACAGGCTCAGATAAAAAAGCTGAAAAAACCAACTTTTACTATTTCTTTTCCAATACAAATTTTTTTCAAAAATTTTTTATACTTCGTCTAATAAACTAATCCTTCTAGCTTCTCAATAACATTCAAGTCATTTGATCTAATTATAAAAAAAGTTATGTTGTCTCAAATAGTGTGGACTTAGTTTTGCTCCTTACTGTACATGTTGCATATAAATGTTGTATATAAATGTTGTGTATATCTTTCAGACCAAGATAATGAAGGAAATAAAGAGGAGCTCCTACCGCCGAGGAGGGTGGAAAAAAAGGCGCGGTGGCAGCGGGGGGCGTGGCGGCGGCGGGTGGCGTGGCGGCCGCGGCGGGCGCGGCTGCGGCGGGTGGCGTGGCGGCCGCGGGGCCGCGCGGCCCCCTACATAAATATACAATACTAAAAATGAAATAAAGTTCATTATTTTTAATATATTTAAATATACTTTCTTCATTTATTGTTCCCCTCAGGGTTACATTTCTATTACACCTCCTTTCTTTCCCCGCTACTATCCTAACTCTAACCCTAACTGAAAAGAACAAAATAAAATAAATAAATAAAATAAAGAAAGTAGTCTTTTTTCTCACACATCTACGCCCCTCCTTCCCTAACAAGCGGAAAGTAGGACCTGCCGGTGGTCAAGCGATCTAGATTTATCCTTCGTCTACCGCTTTTGACCAATGACATGCCCCACCTTTGTATTATAGAGTCAGGAATCGCGGCCTCCCGAACCCTTGCTAGTCTCATCGGTACACGTACAGGCCGACTTGGCGGTGTGTGAGAGTGCCGCGACACGGCTGTTCGAACGAAGCTACGGCAGCGCCGTCGTTTACGATGTCGGCCACGCGTGCCCAGATCGCCTCTCTGACAGGCGTCATGCGACCGAATAATGGAAAATGTTGCTCGAAAACGCAAAAGTAGGACCTGCCGGTGGTCAAGCGATCTAGATTTATCCTTCGTCTACCGCTTTTGACCTATGACATGCCCCACCTTTGTATTATAGAGTCAGGAATCGCGGCCTCCCGAAACCTTGCTATTCTCATCGCGGCACGGCTGTTCGAACGAAGCTACGGCAGCGCCGTTGTTTATGATGTCGGCCACGCGTGCTCAGATAGCCTCTCTGACAGGCATCATGCGACAATGATCGGAAACAGAATACAGCGCTCGTAGCGAAAAATGCCGGAACTATATTTAATTGAAATAATAGGTGCGGGATGGTTTTCGGGGGCCACGATTCCTGTGTTTAATACGTAATTATACAATACAATAAAGGTTGCATTGACATTGTATATGTCACTGCTAGGTCGCTTGAGTCCAACGGTCTCCATAAGAACCCGGTTATTTAAGAAAATTGTCCTTATGTGCAAATTTTGCCGAATTTTGCAAATTACGCCTAGAAAACGCAAAAGTAGGACCTGCCGGTAGTCAAGCGACCTAGATTTATCTTTTATCTAACGCTTTTCACGCTTGAAAAGCCCGATCTTTGAATTATCGGGCCATAAATCGTGGCCTCCCGAACCCTTGCAACCTTGTACGATCTAGCGTTGTGTGCAGCAAACCATGGCACACGCACACGGCACACACACTGTCATTTGAGCTTCTCCTATGCGGCCGTTCGTAGCGTGACGATCGCTAGGAAGCTTCTCCTAGTTCCTGTTAGGAGCGTGGCGACTCAAGGCCACGTAGGAAAACTGGCCCTTAATATATTATTGACATGTTTCATGTACATATTGAAAATGTAATTAAATATATTTTGGAAAATATTGTATTGTAATGTAGTGGCATGCTCGGTATGTGTTGTGTTGAAACTTACATTTTCTTGTAAATATTTTATAGCTTTTTTTTTAATATTAGTTTCACAAATATGATTCATCATGATTGAATGACAGATATCAATTAAGAAGGCACTATCGAATAATTTTTTCAATTCCGAAACTCGGAACAATAGTTTGCAGTCTTCGCAGTCAGACTTCAAGTTCTTTGCAACAGCAGCTAATATGTCTGTTACATGTTTGTCATCTACACTATTTAAAAATATGTTTAAATTAGTAAAAGCATGTGTAACTTCCACATGTTTTCTTCTTGCCATTTCAATAATGTGCTTTGTATGTACAAAATATTGTGAACAATCATCTTCACAATTCGCTTTATTCGATATCCTCCGACCAAAATTATTAATAAAAATACTTTTGTAGTAATGTTCAAATGATGTGCACGTAGGATTTACATTTCTCACTCCGTGGCTACGGACTACACTAAAAAAGTTTTCTAATGGGTCCTGATTAAAATTTCTGCCAGCAAAATTAATTCCTACATCCTTTAATTTATAATTTAATTTAATAATATTTTTTAGAGTGAATATCCAGTTTTTTAATACAACAGGATGCGTTTTATCCATCGGTTTATTTTTTATAAATTTCATGGATGAAATTATTTTAATTGCTTTGTGCCAAATATTCATGTTAGTGGAATATGTACTGCTATTGGAGTTTTCACTGTAAAAATTATTGAGACTGTCGAATAAATTATTAAAAAACCGTAACAAATCTGCTGTATGGGTTGCATCTGGTGGTAATACTGTACTGTCATCTCCCTGAATGTGTTTGTAATTACAATAAAAATGAATTATTTTAGCAAATGTTAAGCTGAAAACTTGACTACAATACGCTACTTTCATTTTTTTAATTTGTCCCTTCTTTACATGCTGGTCTGTAATTTTATTCAAAAGACGATTGGGTCCATTAGTTTTATCTATTTCATATGTCCTGTCAATGTGTTCCCACTTTGCAGTTAATTGATGAACGCCATCGAGCGAGAATTGTAAATCTTTTGTTAGCAAATTGTTACGTATGCATTTCATTAGATGAGGGACATCGAATAAAGGAAATATTTCTTGATTATTAATATGAATTGTTTGCTCTTGTGAATTTTCTACCAATGCATCTATGGCTTTCACATTATTTGAATTTTGGTCACAAACAGAACTAATTACATAAAGACCAATATTTTTTGCTGCTATTACAATTTGTTTGAACATGTCTGTGACATCTAAATATGTGCTGCTGCTATTACTGTATGTATATGCGACAGTTTGCTTCCAAGGCTTTCGACCACATAAGCCTTTCAGCATCCATACTGTCGCATGGTCTGCAAATTGTAAATTGCCCTGCCTGTCAATATACACACCTTCTACATTATCAGTTATTGCATTGTAATGCACACCTACAGATAATTGCATCTCATCAAAAATGAGTACGCAATATTTTTCTTGAGCTGAGAAAGATGTAATATTTTTTGCAATGGCTTCAAAAACACTACTGCATATTCCTGGACTAATGTCCAGCTGGGTAATTAATTTCTTCAACGTTACCGTCGAGGGCAATAATAGCAAATTTTGAAAAAATCTATAATTCTTCGGGCTCTTCTTCCAAATAGCTAAAGCTATTGTTTTTTCCCGCAACGTAAAAGTTCTTTTACATTGTTTCCTACTTACATTTCTGTGATAGCATGAAAATAGATTTTTGACATGCTCGGGCACACTTTTCCAGAAATTGTGGGTTATCAAATTTTCTGCAATTTCTAGCCTCTTCTTATATTTTAGCTTCTGTATTTTGCATTGTCTAAACTTCCTCTGAATGTCCACCATTACCTGGTAACTTTTATGGTTTTCCTTGGATAGCTGGCTGACAGTTGTTGTATTGAATACTTTCAAAATAGACACTGAAAAATATAATATAATTATTGTGTATTTGTGCTATTTAAATTATGTTACCAAAGACAAACGCCGCATTCACTCCGTTTGTGCATGCATTTAGTAAAGTACAATTCCGAAAATTTTACCATAATTGCACACAGAACTTAATAGAAATGAATAAAAGTAAGAAAAGTTGGGAATTCAAGCATTAAGTATGAAATATTTTACCATAATCGCACACAGAACTTAATAGAAATGAATAAAAGTAAGAAAAGTTGGGAATTCAAGCATTAAGTATGAAATATTTTACCATAATCGCACACAGAACTTAATAGAAATGAATAAAAGTAAGAAAAGTTGGGAATTGAAGCATTAAGTATGAAATATGAAGCTTAAATTATACAAGCATCTATCATGCTGCAGTTGCGCACACAACACCTCTGTACACAAGAATTCTTACTGTGTTTCTTAAGGGATTCTTTTCCTTCAGTTATTGCCTCATTGAAATGCAGCAGAAGAAATGTTCTTGAATAAGAAAATACTATAATATTTTGTAGTTTTCATATTCGTTTATAAAATACTAGTTTTTGAAATAATATAATTACCTTTTCTCCGTTTCTTTGTTGATAATACACTTCCTTGATTCTCATCCCTGGAACGCTTTATGTTTCTATGCATCTGAACATCTAATAAAAATTTTTTGTTACTATAAAGCTTAATACAAATTGGAATAAACAATAAGAACAGATTGTTCCTACTAACCTTCAGTAATATTGATACTTCCGCTCGTTGAAGGTTGATCAATGGCTCTGCTTTCATCATGATCACCTCCCGTTTCGATACATGAAAAATGATCCAGCGGAACTTCAATAGGATCTGCGAATATAAAGACAAGATATATTATCGCACATGTTTATACCATTATTTCTTAACTATATTTATTTATAAATAAATAATATATAAATACCTGGTAAACATAAAGTTGGTACAGCAGACAGAGAGGCCTCGCCCTCCAATATATTTGGCCTCAAAGTGTAAATTGCATACTGCCCGCTGCAAAAGTAGTTTCTCGGGCAAATGCAATAATTTTTTGTTCCCAGTCGCAGAGAGCCACTTAGAAATCCTTTTATCATATTTCCTGTCCGAAGGAAATTTGTATAAACGGCTATAATTGCCGGGGCAATTAAGTACAACGCACAATTTAGCAACCATAGCTACTCTTTCACTTGGACCAACTTCGACTCGCTTTGAACAATTCCAGTGAATTACAGTATGGATGCTACAGGACTGTACAGGACGCTTGGACGCTAGGTTAGCGTCGGTTAGCGTTAGCGTCAGTCAGAGCAAAGCAAGCGTTCTGCGCATGTGCCCCCATCACGTGATGGGGAACACCAACGCCGCTTAGTGCTCGGGGCCAGCAACTTAGTGGTTAAATTATTTGCATTTCAGCTTATGCCCCCTGGTCTGGAGCAGCTATCGGGCGAACACCCGAGCCCAGGTCCTCTCGCAGCCGCGCAGACACGTGCGAGCCTCGGTATACTACCGGACGAACACGCCGAAGCACCAGGATCGGCCAAAGCGTACGTGGGTTTACGTCCCATAAGTCGAAACCGAGACCGCAAGTAGGTTCTGGGAGGCGGTCGATCGACGGCCTGCACTTTTCAGCGCACCGCCGTTTCGACACTCCGGACCGTCATCCCCACTCCTCGGACCCGTTCCCGCATCCCGCGTTCCTGACCGGAGATTCCGCTTCGCGCTCGCCAGCTGAGCGACGGACCAGGACACTGGACCGACCCGGACCGGATCCACCGGTAACCCGGAAACCGGCTAATTGGCCGTAACATAAATAAATATTCTTTTGTTCTTTTCACTGCAACCGGGTGTTTCACTTGATCACCTGTCCTTCCCCCTCCCCAAAGAACCCTGGCCGCTGAGCCAATCCGGGGAGGGCTCGCACGCCTCGCCGCGCTTCCCGCAACGAGGCGTGTACCGTTACAAGGGTTAATATAATGCATTTTCCTGTTTGCAGAGTTTATTTCGGCTTCGAAAATTGTATGCAACACGATAAGGAGCAGGCAAGCAGTTATATTGTAGCTGTCATCGCTGGTTTGCAAGAAGATTCAACATGTCCTCCGTCGTCGCCCATCCATTTAATTGTTATTAAATTTACTATATCTGTCTTTCTATCGATATCTCCATTCCTATGTAATAAATGATTTTTTACTTTTCGATTAATGATATTATTTCGCTTTTTTCCATTTTGTATTTCATAGTTAAATTCAGTCTTGCAAATTGCGAACATTTCTAAAAGTCCTAAGGAATTGTAAATAGTACCTTGTATATTTTCTTTTTTGTTTAAAGTTGAGCTAAAATGTTGTTCGATCTTTTTTTGTTTCAATAAAATTAGTTATTCCGTAATGTGTTCACTTCTTTAATCCTTTCCTTTATTTCACCTGTGCATAATAATTACTTTCCGCGATTATTTTAATTACTGATCACTGTTTACAATTATTTAATTATTTTTTAACTGTCCCTTATCACCAGCCCTACAAAAAAATTAACTTACACCGTATAATATCCCTCTTTGTATTAAACAATTTTTGGATATTCCAAAAGGCACCGGTGGCCGATCGAGATGAAACTTGGTGGGTATGTAAAATTCAACATTCTGAACAACTTTTTCCTATACATGTAACCGCGGCTCAACCATAGTTTCGGAGATATTCGCGTAAAACTGCAGCTACTACTATTGAATTTTACCTATACGTGCACGTCCGAGGCGTGCGTATCGCGTTTCTAGCGGAAAAAACATAAACAGATCATTGAGTCGACTCCGCCCCCTCAACGACCTAATCCCAAACAACTTGAATTATACCTCCGGTTGTACTTCCGAAAGGCACCAGGGAAACACAATACGCACGCCTCGGACGTGCACGTATAGGCAAAATTCAATAGTAGTAGCTGCAGTTTTTCGCGTATATTCGTAGAATGTTGAGTTTTGCATACTCACCAAGTTTCATCTCGATCGGCCACCGGTGTCTTTTGGAAGTACAGGGTGTCAAAAAATTATATGTCACGGCCACCATAGCGTGATTCTACACCTACGATTTGGTGGAAATTGACATAAAAACTCCCCGCAAAATTTACCTTGACCTTGAAAAACAAGGTAAAAAAAACAAAAATTTTTTATTTAATCGTGTTCTATTGGTCATAAGGATTAACTTTGTGAAAGAAACCATGGGTCGCATCTCAACCGTTCTCTTAAAAAATGATATTGCATTTCTTATAATTTTTGCAGCTTCTTTATTTGTAAATTTTTTACATCCAGCGACAATATATAAGTAAATAGCAGTACTATTGACAAAGCAGCGGGGAATTATGCGTTAACTCGGAAAATATAACGAAATGCTTCGCCGTGTTCAAGCACTTTGTCCAAGTGATTATGCTGCTCGACGAAGTTTTTGTTCTTGGGTGCTACGCAAATTGGAAAATGAACAACACTTTCTAGAACGTGTGTTGTTTTCCTACGAATGTAGTTTCTCAAGTAGTAGCAACCTCAATCAACAAAATGCCAGAATTTGGGCTTATAGAAATCCACACGCAATGGTTCAAAGATTTAATCAAGGACGGCTGCTTTCCCGCTGCTTTGTCAATAGTACTGCTATTTACTTGTATATTGTCGCTGGATGTAAAAAATTTACAAATAAAGAAGCTGCAAAAATTATAAGAAATGCAACATAATTTTTTAAGAGAACGGTTG
Organism: Halictus rubicundus; assembly: GCF_050948215.1. Taxonomy (NCBI): domain Eukaryota; kingdom Metazoa; phylum Arthropoda; class Insecta; order Hymenoptera; family Halictidae; genus Halictus; species Halictus rubicundus. The sequence goes on from NC_135162.1 coordinate 712,086, forward strand.
AGATGCGACCCATGGTTTCTTTCACAAAGTTGATCCTTATGACCAGTAGAACACGATTAAACAAAAAATTTTTGTTTTTTTGACCTTGTTTTTCAAGGTCAAGGTCAATTTTGCGGGGAGTTTTTTATGTTAATTTCCACCAAATCGTAGGTGCAGAATCACGCTATGATGGCCGTGACATATAATTTTTTGACACCCTGTACAGCCCACCTGTTATCTAAATATTCTTTGAAAGTCCTTTTTTTACAGTCCTTCACGAGATATTTCAATTTCTCAAAATAAACGAAACGCCCTGTATTTTGGATTTTGAGTAATTGTAGACACTTGTATGATTCTGTTATACATATATACAGGGTGAGTCACCTAACGTTTGCACCTCAAATATTTTTGTTGTTTCTAAAGATACGTAAAATATGGTAAGGACAAAGTTGAATGATACAATGGGGCTGACACGATGCCAACAGAAAATTTTGTTTTTATGTCATTTTTTAGAGATATCAAGGTCACCTTGACTTTTTTCAATCGAATCACCCTTTTTTAAACACCTAAAATGATAGTCCCTTTCATTGGGAATCCAGTGACAATAATTATTCCAAGGTCATTCAAGGTCACAGACAGAGAAAACGTATAAGATTTAGAATATGAAAGCAGAATACGTTTATCACGGTTGAGACTTGTAGTAAATAGTAAACATACTATGGTCGTAGTTAAAGTAAACATACTAAGGTCCTTCAATGTTATTGTCATTCAGCATTCTTATTCATTATCGGTCCAAACGCGATTTCGCTATATCTTATTCAATGACTGAAAAGTGTGACATGATCACGATTTACTGTGAATGTAGACAAAATGCAGTGCAGGACTCCTTCTGGACAGACTTTCATTAATACGTACAGGTTGTTTCGAAGTACTGGAAATGTACATGCACGACAGCACAAACGGAAGAATCCCACGACTAATGAAGACAATGAAATTAATATTTTAGCAGCTATAGCTGTCAATCCTCACGTGAGTACGAGAAAAATTTCCCGGGAAGCAGGCATAAGTGAAAGTAGCGTAATATAGTAATATACATAGTAGCGTTATTCTGGCCCGACATAAATTTCGTCCGTTCCACATATCGCTCCATCAAGCATTGCACGGGAATGATTTTCAAAATAGAATTAACTTTTGTCAATGGGGACTGCTTCAAAATTATTCATTTTTTTCTAATGTCTTGTTTACGGACGAAGCAACATTCACTAATCATGGCTCAATTAATCTACGGAACGCCCATTATTGGTCTGTGGATAATCGGCACTGGCTGCGAGAAACTGATTATCAAATACAATCGAGCGTAAACGTGTGGTGTGGCATGTTGAACGACAAAGTAATTGGACCATATTTCGTTAACGGAATGATGACGGGACAGAAATACGCTCAATTTTTGCAAGAAGATCTGACAATTTTGTTAGAAGATGTCCCTTTACAAAATAGCTATGATATGTGGTACCAACATGACGGTTGTCCTGCTCATTATGCACGAGTAGCAAGAGACACGTTGGATTCTCGATTTCCAAACCGATGGATTGGACGAGGCGGAACTGTTTCATGGCCAGCACGTTCGCCTGATTTAAATCCACTGGATTTCTTTTTATGGGGTCTGCTAAAAGAGACCGCGTACATGGATGCTGCAACAACAGTTGAAGATACGCATCAGCATATCATCATAGCATGTACAAATATCACCTCGGATGTACTTATCAGAGTTCAACATTCCTTCAGAACTCGTTTACATCAATGTATCGACGTAGACGGCCATCATTTCGAACATTTATAAAATACAGGTATTCTGCTTCCATATTTTAGTTTTATACGTTTTTTCTGTACTTGACCTTGAATGACCTTGGAATAATATAGTCACTGAATTCCTTTTAGGTGACAGGGGTTAATGGAATGTTTCTAATGTACGGTGGATCAACAGACAACAATACAAATTTATTAATAACAAACAATTAATAAATAACAATTAATAACAAAACAAAACGAGAAAACTAGTCAACGAGGAAACGCGAACAAAATACGTTACCAAAACTCCGTGTATTAAACTGTTCGCGATATGCTGACTACTCTCTGGAGCGTTACGTTCTCCGTGAGAGTCCAAAGCTACCTGATCTTTGCTTCCTCAGAGCGCCTTAATAATGTCCCCGAAAACCGTTAAAATAAGGGGAGGTTCTCCACCCCCACAAGGGCATGGAGAAAGTTTCCTCCCCCAAAACATTGCATCCAGGGACTTCACTCTTAAAGATACTGTAACGGTCGAGCCGAGGTTCTGGCAATCGTCACTTAAATGACCAGGCCCTCAACCCGACCTCCCATGGTACGCACTTGAGAAGGATGGAATTTCCGCGTCCGAAAATTCCCACGTTCCCACGCACCATGGTCGCCACAGTACCCCCTTACCAGTGAAAACGCCAGTTAGAACGAAAGAGAAAAAAAAACTAACTACCTAACTGGTAATATTTACAAAGTAAGAGCGTTTTGCTATACACTAGCTTACGCGTAGTCGCAAGTGCAAATCCGGCTCATTTACTTAAAATACGCGCCTTAAACCTACGAAAGAAAATATATATATACGGCAAGAGAAAAAACAAATACAACTATGCGCGTAAAGAGAAAAAAATTGGATACGTATAAAACACTAATGCTAACTGTACAATTTACCCCGGTAAGGATAAAAACAAAAAATACATCTGGGACACTAAAATTACTATATACAAGATCTTTAAAAAATTATACTACCTAGTACTACTATATACACGGTCTTAACGACTATACGTATCCCTTTATTGCCGTAAAAAAAGAAAAATAATAAAGATAATAAAGGAAAGAAATACATATACGCACTCATACAAATATATACACGCGTTGCTCAAATACCGTCTAACATAGACCAGCCTGAAAACGATCAGGGAATCGAACTCTTCTACCTGACCGTCGTAAAACAGGTCTGTCCTCAGTACGGTGTGTTGCAGTCGTGTCGGTCGTACTGTGCGTTACTGTTGTATCGTCTGTCCATGTGCAAACGATAGTTTGCGGAGGGTTTTCGTCAATGTCATCGTTCAAAATAAAAGCCGGTTTCAACCTGTCTATTGAGACCCTGACTTCCTTGCCCTTGATGTCGATGACGAACGTTTTGTCTCCGCGTTTAACGACACGAAATGGCCCATCGTACGGCGGCTGTAACGGACTTTTAACCGCGTCGTGCCGCAAAAATACATATGGGGACGTAGACAGTTCTTTAAAAAGAAACGTCTTACGTGTACCGTGGCGCGTGGCTGGCGATGGCTTTAACTTCCGGAAACGTTGCCGAAGCCGACTCACAAAATCCGATTGTGAATCTTCCCGACCCGTGACAAAGAATTCTCCCGGAAGACGAATGCCCGAACCGTAAACCATTTCCGCGGAAGACGTTTTTAAGTCCTCTTTATGGACTGTGCGAATACCGAGTAGGACGATTGGTAATATATCAACCCAATTATCCGTCTCGTGGCATTTAATCGCTGATTTCATTTGTCGGTGCAATCTCTCGACCATCCCATTAGCTTGAGTTGATAGGAGGTCGTACGGAGATGAGACGCACCGATCATACGCGATAACTCATTAAATAACCGTGATTCGAACTGGCGTCCTTGATCAGTGGTTATTCTCAAAGGAACGCCAAAACGACTAATCCACGTGTTTATAAGTGCTCTCGCGACTGTTTCCGCGTCGATCTCCGCGATATGTATGGCTTCCGGCCAGCGCGAGAACCAATCGATACACGTAAGACAATATCTAAATCCCTGAGATATCGGTATTGGTCCGACAATGTTCGAATCTGCCGGAAGGATTGTCAAAGTTGCCGACGGGGGCTGCGACGTGTCGAGTGACTTTCGATCGCTGGCATGAAATGCAATGCCGTGCCCAGTCTCGGCAATCTTTATTTATTGAAGGCCATACAAAACGTTCTGTTATTAATTTCTGTGTTGCCCGAACCCCAGGATGAGAGAGTCCGTGCAACGAATTAAAAACTGCTCGTCGTAATGGCGTCGGAATAAAGGGTCTCACAGTTTCGTCAGTCGAGTCACAGTACAAACTAACATTGAAACCGAGGAAAAACGTCTTCTTTAAACAAACAGCAGAAGAGTTCGATTCCAAGATCCCTTTCAGTTCTGGGTCGTTTTCTTGTGCTTGTGCCAGTGTGGTAAGATCGGGAGCTACGGCTATTACCTCGACACGCGACAATGCATCGGCCACCATGTTATCGGACCCATTAACATGCCTAATTTCAGTCGTAAATTGGCTAATATAGTCCAAGTGACGAAACTGACGAGGCGAACATTTATCAAGCTTTTGCTTGAAAGCAAAAGTTAAGGGTTTATGGTCGGTAAAAACTATAAAACGTTTTATGGCCATATAAATCGCCAGTAGCTCGCGATCGTACGCACTGTATTTGCACTGTGCGGCAGAAAGGGCTTTTGTGAAAAATGCCAACGGTTGCCAGTTCTCGCCTATGAGCTGTTGCAAAGCTGCTCCGATAGCATAATCGGACGCATCAACCACAACGCTTATCGGTGCGTTGGGTGCTGGATGTGCAAGCATCGTAGCGTTCGCTAAACTGGCCTTGACTTTCACAAAAGCCGCTTCTGCCTCTTTTGTCCATGGCACGGGTGAATTTCCCTTCTTCGACCCTTTTAATAGTTCGTGCAATGGTTTCATAAGACTAGCCGCACCAGAAATAAAGCGGCGGTAAAAATTTACCATCCCGAGAAACCTGCGTAGAACTTTAATAGTGTCGGGTCTGGGAAATTCCCTGATTGCTTCGACCCGCTCAGGTAAAGGTTTTACCCCATCCCTATTCACGCTGTACCCAAGGAACTCGATTTCGCTTACGCCGAAAACACATTTCGCCGGATTGATAACGACCCTGTGGCGGCCCGCGCAAAGAGCACGCCGACCACCGACAAATATACATTGTAAACGCGGCGGCGACCGTTCTCGGGAAGCCGCAAAGAAACACGTGAAGATCGGCTCCGGGGGCGGTCGCCATCTGTTAGACAATTGACTGACGCGAGGGAGAGGTGGTCAGTCAAAGGCAGAGTTGGACAAAAATTTATTTTAAAATTTCGAATACAAATAAATGAAATCTATTTTTTATTCGAACTCGTTTCTCTCGGATACATATTCACCGCAGTCTATCCGTCGGATACTTTTCACGATTTTCATTTGTCGTCCGTGGGTCATCCGAATTGCGGAGCAACGGCTATGCGTATCCGACGCCTCTAGCGGCGAGATTTTTTATTTGAGAGAATGTATCCGAAGATACAGCTGATGAGTTGGAAAGTATCTTTGATTTTTATTCGATAGTTTTTAGCAGCGCCCCCATGTATTCGACGGTCAATTTCGTCAGATACTCGCAACTCAGAATGTATCTTAGATTTTCGACGTACGATTTTTGCGTGACCCAGAGATTTATTCGGATGGTCGATGTAGGGAAGATGATTTATTCGATTTTTTATTCGAGACGAGCATGAGGAATAAATGAAAATCAAATGTATCTTTTATTCGAAATTGTATTCGAAGTTCGGATAAAAGACCGAGCGACGTTGCCAAATCATAATACTTACGTTGTAATATGCAAGTACGTCCTATGGTATAGTGACTCCCATTAATATTCAAACACTATTTATTAATTAAACGATTGTTTAAACCAATGAATTTGTATTATTTAAACGAATGTTTAAACACATACATGTTCATTATTTAAACGATTGTTTAAGCAAATAGATTTGTATTATTTAAACAGATGTTTACATAGGTAAATGTTTATTATTTAAATGACTGTTTAATAAATGAATTTTTATTATTTAATCAGATCTTTCAACCGATACATTTTTATTACTTAAACGATTGTTTAAACAAATAAATTTTTATTATTGAAACAAATGTTTAAACCAATACATTTTTATTATTTAAACAATTGTTTAAACAAATAAAATTTTATTATTTAAACAATTGTTTAAACAAATACATTTTTATTACTTAAACGGTTGTTTAAACAAATAAATTTGTATTATTTAAACAATTGTTTAAACAAATAAATTTTTGTTATTGAAACATATGTTTAAACCAATACATTTTTATTACTTACACGGTTGTTTAAACAAATAAATTTTTATTATTGAAACAAATGTTTAAACCAATACATTTTTATTATTTAAACAATTGTTTAAACAAATAAATTTTTATTATTGAAACAAATGTTTAAACCAATTATCAGTGGATAGGCATAATTTTTTAACGAAGTTTACTGCAAATTTCATGCTGATATCTCTTACGGTTCAACATTTATTGTAAAATGTCACGAAATTTCTCGACCCAGCACAGTGTCCGGCCGTCCAAGGCTGTGTATCGCGATGCAGCATTCGCTTCAGATAATTTTAATTTCGTTAATTTTAAAATGTTCATCTTTTTAAAAAATAGGTCTGTAAAGAGGACACTTGGGGCTATATCCTCATTTTTTTGCAAATTTTTAAAAAGTTCCCTTCTATGAAAAGATTGCATTTGTTGAAAACAACGCACACCTTCGGCCAAAAAGAAAGTAACACATGTTTCGTTCTTCTACTCTCGGAATCATTCGGCAGGGATCGACGTCTGTCGTTGCACACATATACATATGTATATCGTCGCCTGCGATTGCACATATATATGCATATATTTGTAGCCGCTTCGACTGCGGCGAACGTAGATAGAAAAGGACAGCATGCAAACACGGCCGCGTGGCCGAAGGCGCTAGAAAAAGGCAGCACAACCCGATGATATTATTATTCGATTTGTACCGTGTTTGGGCTTATTTTGTTCAGGAAAACATTTTCAATCGGTAGGTAATGATATCATTATGGTAACGTTAATAAGAAATAATATTAGGTATAGTTGGTAAACGCCAATACGCTACTGGTTACAATGTTGCCTCTGATACTGAATCACGACCATATGGAGCGTCGCGTCATGTGCCGCCTGGAGACAACAATGTAAGCGTTTCACCATCACTTATTAATAACAATAAAATGTGTGTTACAATTCATAATTCTGCCATGGGAACATTATTAATCGATTGCAAATAGTTTGCTGATGAAAACAAGTCTAAACACGTCACAAATCTGATAAGTTAGACGGTGCCAGTATCGAAACGTTTCCTTCGAAGTTTATCAACGAATTTTATTTCACTAGCTGACCGTTCCATTTCGATAGAGTCCGCTGCCGTACCAGAGCATGTTCTACAGAGTCGGTAATTCAGAACCGTAGAAAGAAAAATGCCATAGCATGCAATGCCTACATATGTACGTGTACCTGTACATAATACATAATCTAAAGAGTTCTTTATAAAATTGTCTTAATAACTTAACATCCAGCAGAGTACCAATGGTGAAACCCAATGACATTTCCTTTTCTTATAAAGAGTTTTACTCACTGCAAAACGTGACGTAAATTGTTTAAGTAATAAAAATGTGTTTGTTTCAACAATATTTTAAGTAATAAAAATGTACTGGTTTAATCATTTGTTTCAATAATACAAATGTACTGGTTCAAACATTTGTTTTAATAATAAAAATTTATTTGTTTAAACAATCGTTTAAATAATAAAAATTTAATTGTGAAAACTAGCGTTTAACTAGTAAAAATGTACTGGTGTAAACATTTGTTTCAATAACAAAAATTTATTTGTTTAAACAATTGTTTAAATAATCAAAATTTATTTATGTAAACAAGCGTTAAAAGTTTAAACGATAAAAAGTGTTCGATTATTAATGGTAGTCACTGTACCGTGGTACGTATTTACGTATTATGGCTTGGCAACGTCGGATAAAAAAGTCGTCCATCCGACCATCGAATACAATTTCGAATAAAAGATACATTTCATTTTCATCTCTGCCAAATACTCGTCCCGAATAAATCCTCAAATAAATCGTCTGGCCACATCGAGCTTCGGATATCGAATAAAAGTTACGAATAAATTTCGCCGCGACATCTGCCTTCGAATACATTCTGAAATTAATTTTTATTCGACGCCTAAAATCGTTCGGATGGTCGGCGGACGCCGAGTATCTACAAATAAATCCGTCGAATAAATGGGGGCGTTGCAATCGACCATCCGAATAAATTCTGACGTAGCCAGAAAATCATCCGGAGGCACATCGAATACAAATCTCGAAACCAGACGCTCGTCGAATAAAGATACAAATAACTGCTCGCGATTCATCCGACTTCGAATAGAAACAAAAGAACAGAGAATTTGTATCCGAAGGCGCTTCAAATAAATTTTTCATCGGATACTGCCCAACTCTGGTCAAAGGTATGCGATCGACATTCGCTCGCGAACGTCGGTACAGGACGGTCGACGGTCCACCGACTAATAAAGAAGTACTTCAGCGAACACCAGTCTCAGTCATTACACCCGGCACCCACAGACCCCGTGTTGGTTTAAACGTTCGAATAAAATTCGCAAGTGTTCCCGGTGTTCCGATTCGTTTTCGGACGCGATAAAGAAATCGTCTATATACGCGTATACGAAATCTAACCCCCGGGTAACTTGATCAACAAAACGCTGGCACGTCCGCGCAGCGTTTCTCAGACCGAACGGCGTAAACAAAAATTGGTACAAACCAAACGGTGTCGTTATCGCCGTCTTTTCAATGTCCGCGGGCGCGACGGGAATCTGATTATACGCGCGAACCAGATCCATTTTTGAAAATACCCGTTTCCCGTACAAATATTGTGCGAAATCCTCGATATGAGGTGGCGTGTACCTGTCTGGAACAGTACTGGCGTTGAGTGAACGGTAGTCCCCACATGGTCGGGTTTTGCCGTCCTTCTTAGGCACAAGGTGTAGCGGTGAGGCCCATGCGCTCTTGGAGGGACGAATTATTCCCTGCCGCAACATCAAGTCGATCTCCGCCTTGGCCACCTTCAGCCGATCCGGAGCGAGCCGCCGTGGCTTGCAGAATACAGGTGGTCCAGGTGTCGACTCGATGTGATGTACCACATTGTGCTTGACCGCCTCCCGACGAAATACCGTCGGCCGGGTCAAGTCCGGGAACTTCGCTATGAGTCGATGGTACACCGTGTCACTATTTATTGTTTTTATCGTCGGGGGGCCTTTACTCGCCGCACAACCACTCGCGTACAACTTCGTCGTCGAGTCGACTAAACATTTGTTGCCCGCGTCCACGAGTAGGTTATAATGTGATAGCAGGTCCATCCCGATTATCGGTCCGTCCACGTCGGCCACAATAAAACGCCACACAAAACTGCGTCGCAACGATAAATCTAAGTGCACGGTCGTTGTGCCATACGTGGCGATGCGTGTGCCGTTTGCCGCGAAAAGTTCGGTATCGTCCTTCGGCAACCGGCCGTCGATACGCGATCGCGGGAACACGCACACATCCGCACCCGTGTCCACCAGAAATTTCGTTTTCGATTTATTGTCCGTTACGAAAATGCGGCCAGGATAGGGACCGTCGAGAACTGCCGCGTTTACGATCGACGGTTTGCCTCGTTTCCCGTCTTCCACTTACACTGGCCTTTGCATTTCGTGGCCTTTTCGCCCCACACACGATGGTACCAGCATAAACCATCATCGCTCTCACGGTTTGAGCTGCGGGATGACGCTCGCGAACTAGGCCGTGACTTGCGTCGGTGTCCGCGAGACTCGCGTAAGACTGCGTTTAGCTGCAGCCTTAGTTGTCGGATCTCATCGCGCAGAGAATCGGCCTCCGACGAACCGCTTTCCTGCCCGCGGCCTATTTCAGCAATCCCCGTTCTGTTCCCGGGGATGTCGTGGATCCGATCGGCGATCTCCGCCAGCTTAACCGGAAGACGGTTCCGCCAAATTTCGTTCAGAAATTCTTCATTCACCACAGGTCCGGCGAGCCGTCGCAAGTAACGCAAAAATTGCGTTGGCGTACGGTCGCCAATTTCCTCCGTTTCTAGGAGTTTGCGGATCCGTGTGGTGTCCGAATCCGTGAGACGCCTCACCAATTCCGCCTTTAAGGTCTCGTACCGGTCCACGTGGGGCGGGTTGAGGATAATTTCTTCAACCTCTTCGATGCTGCGGGTGTCGAGTCGAGCGCCAACCAGATCGTATCTCTCCTGGTCATTTATGATCCTACCGACGGCGAATTGGGACTCCACGTGTTTGAACCATAGCGCTGGTTTCTGTGGCCAAAATGGTGGTACCTTCAAGGTGGTCGTGGCGATGTTGGCTCCACCAGCGTCCGTTTTGTTGCTTTTTTCGTCCATTGTCAAAACGTACACGAACACTTATACCCCGTCGCCTACTTTACCAACGATCACGTCGGGGTTACCAGTTTTAGGTGACAGGGGTTTATGAGATGTTTGTAAAGTACGATGATTTAACGGATAACAAAATACAGTTTATTAACAACAACAATCAATAACCAACAATCAATAACAAATCAAAACAAAACGAGAAAACTAAAGTCAACGAAAACGCGAACAAAATACGAGAACTAAACCTCGTGTACAAAACCGTTCGCGGTACTCTGACTACTCTCTGGAGCTATTGTTCTCCGCGAGAGTCCAAAGCTTCCTCTGGTTCTCGTTCCTTAGGCGCGTTAAATAATGTCCCCGAAAACCGTTAAAATAAGGGAAGGTTCTCCACCCCCACAAGGGCATGGAGAAAGTTTCCTCACCCAAAACATTGCATCCGGGGACTTCACTCTTAAAGATACTGTAACGGTCGAGCCGAGGTTCTGGCAATCGTCACTTAAATGACCAGGCCCACAACCCGACCTCCCGGTACGCACTTGAGAAGGATGGAATTTCCGCGTCCGAAAATTCCCACGTTCCCACGCACCATGGTCGCCACACAACTAATGACAAAATTCAATCGTTCTTATTGTGATCCGTAGTAAAAAACAGAAAATTAATTTTTTTACTTATTTAACCGATAATACCACTTCTAATGCTCGACTGCATTGACTGCAATTATTCAAGTAGAGTTAGAAACGAAATAAACGTGTTAAGTAATCAAACTAACTTTCGACAGATCTTATCCATATAATGCTATTTGGTGGCAATATTATTGCTATTTGTACAAACGCACAGATACACAGATTCTTATATCTTGCAATGCACGTTGTTTCTTTCTCCGTCAACCGATTTCGATGAAATTTTCAGTTTGTGTATCACTATCATAGAGGAAAAGACACATATTTTAAATTTTTATTGCGAATTTAAATAAAAAAGTTTTGAAAAGTGTCTGTCATTTTAAGTTTTAATTATAATTGTATTGTTTGCTATTTTTTATACCTTGTAGTATTGTTTCTTTACATTTTATATTTTTTATGTTTTATAAGCAATAAACTTTATGTATAATCAATAATTGTATTGTTAAATTTCATTTTCTGTGAGTAATTGTCAATACATATACATTAGTAACCACATCTAGACTTTTGCCCGAAATTCGGCAATTTGTCCGCACTGTGCAACGCGGCGAAAACCAAGCAGTCGGACTCGAGGCGAGAAGGACTCGTCGCGTCTCTTTCTTTTTATATGCTGTCCTTCTTTGCGTCTGAAATTTCCGTCGTTCATTACACAAGTAATTATCATCGGAATTATATCATATTTGGTATCATTTTCATGAGAAAAATGTCTCAAATTTATTTGTGAAAAAGCCTTAAAAAGATAATGAAAAATAAAGAAGTTTTGTTGTTTGATTGGTAGAGGTGTCACACCGATGTATCCGACCCAACACGTAAATATTATGTTACACTCTTCGGCGACCGCGGCTGTCGAGCTTCGCTGTCCTTCTCTCCATTCGACAGGGAATCACAGAAAGCGTTTCCTGAAAACTGAATGTCTCTGACCGGACCCGAGTTTTGCACATTAATAGCGAGCTTACAATAATCTTATACTTTTTGCCAAAATTTCATTTTCTATTTAAATTAGTTTGTTATTGAAACTCATTAATAGTTTTAAATAGTACTTGAAATATTTTAAATGATATTGAAATATTACAATTTGGAATATTTCGTCGTTAAAGAGCCTAGCCGAACGAGGTAATCAAAAATGCCCTTCAACATATTTGAATGGTCGTTGCGCCATTCGATTTTCGGTCAATTTTTTCCAATTAATTGCATGCAGAAATATTTAAAAATCTGACGAATTACGGTTATTGATATTCATATTTGAGAATTTCTGTCGATTTTTCGGTTGAAAATCATGTTTACAAAAAATGAAAGAGACGTAAAAATTTCGCAAATGCAGGTTTTTTTTTGTAGAAATTGAAAAAGGACATCGATCCTATTTTTACAGTGTTACGTCCCAGATGGGGCTGTTTATAATTTTCCGGGGATAAGGCGCAGTTTCGAACCTACCTGCGTTCACCGGCTTTGGTTCGGGAGATTGAGGGCTGGTTAAATAAATTGTACTTTAGTTTTATATAAAAACGGGAAATAACCGGTTTATTTAGACTCTAGTTCTGAATCAGCTCATACATGGGTGAATCCTTATAGCACATACGCTAGAGCACTTATAACAAATCGCTTAATAAAACGTTTAATTTACCGAGTCGCTGGTAGACGCTCGCAGGTCGTGGTTGTGGGGTTTTTGGGCGCTCGCTGGTTGTGGGCGTTGAAGGGGCGCTCGCTGATTGTGGGCGTTGAAGGGGCGCTCGCTGATTGTGGCCGCTGGACGCTGGGGCACACGCGGACACTTTACGCAAGGGTTTTCGAATTTCGGTGACACTGTTTTACTGCCGGCGCGACGCGTGTATGATATAAGGGCCTGTCGACGGAACTGCACAGTAGCACTGGTTTTGAACAGAGTGAATTCTAATTGAAGAGCTGGTCTCCTTTTTATAATGTGGGCGGTCCTTTGTTTTCTTGAAGTGCTGGTTTAGCGTTTCTGCTTCCCGATCTTCTTGATGTTTCTTGCTTCGTCAGCTGTGTGTTGCCAATATGAAGTCGTCGTCTTTTCTTATGGTTCGGCGTAATTTGATATCTTCCTTTTTTACGTCTAATTTGTAATCTGGTCTTCATCTGCGTGTCTTGCAGGAAGATCAGTCGGCGTATCTCTAACCGCGTCGGGTTGTCACGTATATTTTGATCTTATTAATTTTCCCGTGTGATAGTACTAATGGTCCTTACTTAGGCGTTTATCGGCGAACCGCCGGACGTGACAACAGTAGCAACATATCATTACAACTTTTTTTAATCGAAAAAGTAACTATTATGAAATAAATTTTTACAACAGAACTACGATTCATAAGTGTCTACAGTTTTATTCGATCCCTGCTTTGGTCATTGGGCGATACTACATACATTGTAACGCACGCGCCAGTCTTTGACTGCTCTGTCCTCGTTACCGCATTCGAACACGGCTCCGAAAATTATTCGAAGACGAATAAACCGCCGAATAAAAACAGAGATGAATATGAACACTTTATTCAACGCTAAAGATGAATCACTCAACCCAATGAAAAATTATGTTTATTCGTCGAATAGATTCATTATGTGTGGAATAGAGATAACATAATTATTTTTGTTTGACGCGTAACAAATCATTTTTTCATCTGTTATTCGCTGTGTGAAATGTCTATTTCAATAAAAATTTGCCCATCTTTGCTCCTACAATTATTTTATTTTATATTATATTAATTCATCCACGTGATTCTCTCTCAAACTCTATATTATTCGGAATAACACGTTAAATAAACGTTACTCTGGTTTTCAACATATTTCTGTTCCCACAGATCGATTCTTGGAACAATTATCTATAAAAACAGTGTAAAGAAATAATGCTTGTTAATGAAATTTGAAGTAGAAATTGATTTTCCTAAAATTATGCTTTAATAATTTCTTACGTAAAATATTTTTACGAATTTTTCGTCCTTGATATTAGTTTTTATTGTTATAAAGGTTGGGATACAGACACGTTCGCTTGGTAGTAATTCAGGCTACGCACTGAAAACTCGGCAGTGACGAGGCGATCGCAGAACTACGCGACGTCTCTTGACTCGCGTATTACACATTATAATGTGTTCACGTAGAAAAGGAGCGCGAAATGTGAATTGCTTATCTCAACACTCCCACTCAATGAAAATTTCAGCGCTTCTGCACACAGAAAACATAAGTACATGGTTTATACATCCATACCACACTTGCGCATCAAATATACAAGTTTGTTCTTACATAACGCTTTTGTAAGAGGATCTGCTAATTGTTCGGTCGTGGACACATAGACAACATTCACCTCTTCTAATCTTTGTTTCTCGCACGTATAAAAGTACTGCGTTTCAATATGTTTCGATCGCTTTGATATGACAGGATTGCTCACTAGCCTAATGGCGGCTCGATTATCACAATATATTGTCGTAGATAGTTTCTGAAAAAGTTCTAACTCGTTCAGCAGCCTACGTATCCAAATCACTTCTTTTGTTACTGAACAAAGAGCTACGAATTCAGCCTCAGTGGTAGAAAGTGCAACACTAGACTGTCTTTGCGATGACCATGCCACTGGACCTCCATTCAATAGACACATCCAGCCAGTGGTGCTCCTTCTAGTATTCAAATCGCCAGCCCAGTCAGAATCACTATATGCAGTAACACAATTGTCTTTAGTCCTTCCATAGGTAATCCCACAGTCAATGGTGCCCTCAGATACCGCAAAATTCGTGTAACTCCGCACCAGTGATTCTCGTTAGGCTTCTCCAAAAATTGACTTAACACACCTATGATATAGGCGAAGTCTGGTCTAGTTGATACCATAAGGAACATCAATGAGCCTATCGCTTCTGTATAAGGAAATACATGATTAGCGCTGTAACATTCATCTGTCTTTGAAAATCTTACATTAGGGTCGGCTGGGATAGAGAGAGACGAGCAATTCTCATGATTAAATCTATTCAATACCTTTTGAGCATAGGCAATTTGATATATCTTTAAGGTTCCAAGCTCCCTGTCTCTCTTTATCTGCGTTCCTACAAAGAATTCAGCTTCGAAGCTCTTAACCTTAAACAACGCACTCATTTCATCCAACAGATCATTCATCCTACTCACATTATTACCGCAGATAATTCCGACATCAACATACAATATTGCATACAACTTGCACGCTGCCGTTACAATGTAATATAAACACAAGTCTTCCTTTGATTGTGACAATCCATGATTGATGAAGAATTGATGAATTCTTTTATTCCACTGTGTTCGCACGCGAGCGAGGTAGAAATTTCGCAGCGGAAAAGCTCGGGGAAGAATACGGCTCGCGGAACTCTCGCTCGTGTGCAAGAGAATGCCGTCGCGGGCGCGCACGTTTAGCTCGTAATTGGAGAAGAAATTACAGAGACAAAGAAATCCAGAGGATACGACAGAATGATCGTCGACCTTTAATTAACGGACCAACGTGGTATAGCGGCGGAGAACGCGCACGTGGCAAGACGGTTTGTAGAAGACTGAGCGCCGAACCGCGGAAGCGCTCGCACGCGCCGATACATTTTTGGGGCGCGTAATACAAACTTAAATTATAAAATTGCGATTAACAGAAAACCAAGGCCGCAATCGCGACACACTGTCTTGACGCCTGTTTAAGGCCATATAAACTTTTTCCTAGTAGGCAAACTCGATCATCAATTTTAAAACCCAAGGGTTGCTCCATATAGATCGTCTCCTTCAGATCACCATGCAAAAAGACAGTCTTGATATCAAATTGGACCATGTCCAGGTCCTCCGCAGCAACAATTGACAAGATCATTCTAATTGTACTATATTTCACAACAGGAGAGTAGACTTCAGTATAGTCGACTCCCTCCTTTTGTGACAAACCTCTAACAACGAGACGAGCTTCATGTTTGTCTATCTTGCCATCAGCAGTGTATTTTCGCTTGAACACCCAACGATTAGAAATTACTTTCCTATCTTCAGGTCTCTCTACAAGTGACCATGTTTAATTTTCATCCAGTGAGTCAAGCTCTTCATTAATTGCTCTTATCCATTCAGCCGACTCATCAGCCTCCAGAGCTTCTTGCAAGGTCAATGGTTCACAGGCTGAAAACAGTGCCTCCGCAACTTTTGCCTGAGCTACTCTCCCCATTTCCGGTGCAGAGTGCAGTCTTTGCCTCAGTGGGTAAGGATCTCGTGGAATTGGCAACCTCGGATTCCTCTTGGCGGGTTCCTCTTTCGGCATACCATTGTTGTCCTCAGGTTGACTGTTCTCTTCCTCGGTGACGGGATCTGCACGACGCTCAATCACTATCGTATTATCAGCATCAACATTTTGCTCAAATACAACGTCTCTTCTCACATAACACCTACGAGAAACAGGATCGAAAACTCTATAGGCTTTACTCTCTTCATTATAGCCTATCATCATCATCTTGACAGAATTGGCCTCCCACTTAGTTCTTTGGTCCTTGTTAACGTGAACATAACACGTGCTACCAAAGACCTTGAGGTTCTTTACGCATGGTTTTCGTCCAAACCATTCCTCATAGGGGGTTCTTCCATTCAGTGTGTTCGTTGCAGTCCTATTTTTAACATACACTGCTGTGGCTGTAGCTTCTCCCCATAAATACAAAGGCAGCTTTTTCGCGTGAAGCATACTTTTCGCCGATTCTACAATTGTCCTATTTTGACGCTCGATACATCCATTTTGCTCAGGTGCCCGCGGTGTTGTGTATTCATGTTTGATTCTTTTACTAATCAAGAATTTCTCAACTTCGTCATTACAGAATTCTCTCCCGCAGTCAGTTCTCAGTTTCCTAACATCAATTTGGACATCGGCATAGAATTTTTGCAGTGCCTTTGGAACGTCAGACTTTTCCTTGATGAAATACACAAAGCAATATTTCGAAAAATCATCTTTCAAGAGAAGAAAATAATTTGCACCTCCTATAGAGCACTGACTCATTTTTCCACATAGGTCTGCATGAAATAATTCTCCTGGATACGTTGCCCTAGTGGCTTCATCCTTCGGAAAAGAATTTCTATGCTGTTTGCCCATCACACAACCCTCACAGAATGGATTACCTTTGCTCATATTAGATACAGACAGACTGTCCACGCATGAACTGAAGATCATTTGCCGCAATGTCTGAAAATTAACATGACCTAATCTTTCATGCCACTCCATAAGCGTACCAGTCGTTACAACGTTTGCTTCAACAACATTACTTACAGGCAAAAAATTTAATCTATACAGTCTCATCTTTTCCTTCTCTCTAATACCATCGACAATACGTTTATCGTTTTTATAAAATGAAACTCTCTTACCGCCTTCTTCAAAAACGACTCTCATGCCTCGCTCTGTTGACATACCGATAGATACAAGATTTCGCTCAATTCCAGGTACATACCATACGTCACAGATTGTATGTATACTGTAGGAACCGTCCGCATTCTTAACCTTCACATCAATATCGCCAACACCGAGAGCTGTGAGAAACTCGCCGTTTCCAACTTTGACCTTGTAGTTATTATCATCAAACATACTCAACCTTTTGTACAGTGCGCGATTCAAACATAAATGTTCAGTTGCCGCTGAATCTGCAAACCATGAAATTTTATAACTTCAGGATCATTCAAAACCTCGCATTCTACATTAAACAATTCAGCACTTTTATCATGATCATCTCGCGAAACATTTTCTGTCAGCAAAGAGTGATTTTTATTTTTCGCATGTTGAAACGCTCTTTTCTCGCGACAGTCACGAGCCCAATGACCGGGCCTTTTACAAAAATGACAATTTTCACGTTTCACATAATTATTAGAATGGCCGCCCTGCCATTTCCTATCAGAAACGTTATGTCGTTTCCCACGCGCGAAGAAGGCTTCTTCATTCCTCTCCTTGACGCCATCTTTTCTCAGATTCAGCAGCGCCTCTTCGTTAGCTAAATGATCAGTCAACCTTTCCAATTTTTGACACTCTTTTGGAACTGCGTACCACGCCGTGCGAACGTTATCAAATTTTTCAGGCAAACTTGATACCTGTATCTCTTTTTTTCTTTGCTCTCGTTGTCTTTTCAAATCTGCAGTATTTGCAGTCCACTTTTTAAACGGTAAGTTGTACGATATGTGTAATAAACATTCGAAACATCGAATCCACGCATGCAGGGACGAAATTCCAAACGTGTAATTCATACTATTACAAACATTGGATGTTATTCGTTTCAAATCGTTCATCTCAATTGGTTTCGCTTGACAAATATAACATCTCATCGCGGAGGATGTACTTGTTATAGCATTACAAACTTTATTATCGACCATGGTGACCATCATAATATATTCTATTTTGGCGTTGTTTACATTATATGGTACCTTTTCAATTTCTGCGTTAACACTGTTAATTTCTTCTTTAATAATATCTTTATTTTCTTCAACAAACCGGAATCGAATTGGTCGGCAGAACCATGGTGAAGAAGGTGTTGAATTTTGCCGTATTATTTCGGAGTTCAATTTGTTTTGTATTCTTAATGGGACTAAACTAGAAATAAAAATCGCTTCGTCCTCTATATCGGAACATTCATTTTGAATCTGTTTACATCGTGGTAAACCTGCTGCACCATTTGCATATGAGTGTCAATTCTGTATTATCTATTACTGTGTCTAAACTTTTTATTATTCTTGAGACTGTGTGATCTAGTAAACTTCGTAATTCTACTTCGGCGTGTGTTTCTGATATTTTAATTTCATTTTTTGGTGGATAACAATTATTTTTTTCTTGAAGTAACTTATGATATGATGGCCAGGGGTGAATGTTACATTTTGTACCTTCATTTCGCATAGTTATATACTGAAACTTGGACAAGTCTGCCATTGTGAACATGCTCAACGCTTGTTCTGTTGTAAACTGGTTTCGTTTCGCAGTATATACTTTTCTCTTATTTCCATTATCTTCTAAACGACGAAGAGCCTCTTTTTGATGCATACCATGTTTTCTAAAACTCATTCTTGTAGCATATAACAATTCATTTAACGAAAAATTGTCGACTAGAGTCCTAGCCCTTCTTGCTTTTTCTCTTCTGCAACAGTCAGAGAATGGTCTTCTTCCCTTATAAATAAATATGGTGGATGTTGGTTTAATTGTGGTACTTCCTGAAGGTATTTCTTGTGAGATTGTACCGGAATATATAAAATTGTTTTCCAACCAATTATTATTCCTCTTAAGGAATCTGTTTTCCGTGTAGTTAGCATCAACCCACCTTTCCTTTAATTTGAAAGCAAATTTTTTAAAATTAATTTAATTAAAGAAAGAAATGCTACATATAGAAAGTAATCCACAGAATGAATCTTGAAGCGTTTCCATACTTACCAAATAGAAGTTTAATGAGTGTGTAACGATCCTGTCCTTGACGCGAGCCTTCCCCTGACCGCGCGCCGGCGGAGACCGCCGTGGCCGATCACACCGTAGGCGCGCCGCAGTACGAACCGCGACCGCGAGAGGGCCAACGCCGCGACGGGCCGCTCTCGCAAGTAAAGGTGATCGGCCACGGGGATAAATACCGCCACCGGGAACGGGGAAAGGCAGTCCGGGTGACGAGCTACATGGTAACGTGAGTGGAGTACATGAACGACCAACACGCTCCAACCCCGAGACTGCTCATTCTCCCTCTCTCTCCTCCAACGGGTCCAACGGTGACCGCGGCGAGTGCCGCTCCCGTTGAGCATAGCCCGCTCCCCGCCAACCCTCCGTTTACGGAGTGCGGAACGGCGACCCTCCCACTCTGTCCGGTGCGCGGAGTGATAACAGGAGCACCGGACGCCGAGAGTATCTAGGCACGAACCCTCGCGCAGGCCGTTGAGGCCCCGGGGTGTCGCGACGCCGCCGTCCCCCACTCCCGTCCTCGGGCAAATGCCCTCCTGATGCCCGGCGCTCCCACCGGGCACCCGACCGCTCGGCGCGTCCGCCGAATATCCGTAACCGTAGTTCGTAAGCCGTAGACATAACCGTAGTTCGTAAGCCGTAAACATAACCGTAGCTTATAAGCCGTAAACATAACCGTAGTTCATAACCGTCGTTTATAAGCCGTAAACATAACCGTAGTTTGTAAGCCGTAGTTTGTAAGCCGTGGCCGAACCGTGGTCTTGCGACCGTAGTCCATCGGTCGTAGCCGTAACCGCCGTAAAGATACGAAAATAAAGCAGTTCCCCAGCCAACACACGTCTCGCTTATTCGCGGCTCAGGAACCCGGACAACCGACTGAGCCGGCACGATTCTCCCGCACCGCCGACCGTTACAAAATGGCGCCCGAACAGCGTTGACGGTAACGGGGAGAACCGCGAATGAGCACGCAGACCGGCTGGGTCTACCGCCTGCGCAAGACGGAATTAGTGGAGGAGGCCGATCGCAGAGGCCTGGAGACGACAGGCACAGTTGAGGAATTGCGAGCCCGAATCACGGAACACATCCGGACCATGCCGAAGGAGGACGAAACCCCCGCGGGTCCCTCACGGGAGGCCATAGACACAAGCATAATGAAAAGGATTGCCCAATGGGGGGCACATTACGACGGAGGAAAGGACGCAGAGGAGTTCCTCGACCGCCTGGAGGACCTGCAGGACAGCTACGGAGTCACCCCCGAGCAAACGTTGCGCTGCCTAGCAGAGATTCTCCGAGGCAGGGCACTGCAATGGTACCGCAACGAGCGGGGGCAGTGGGCAAACTGGGGCGACTTCATGCAGGCCTTCCACCGCAGGTTCATGCCACGAGACCGGCTCCTTCAACCTGGAGGAAAGCATCCGCAACCGCCTGCAAAAACCCGGGGAGTCCGCAATAGACTACGTAACGGACATGGAGACGCTGATGCGACGCCACGGGGGAATCTCCAGAGAGAACAGAATAGAGCGCATATACCGAAACCTACGTACCGACTACCGGAAGCACTTTCGACGGGCAGACGTACCCACCGTGGACGACCTCCTGGAGCGAGCGGCGGAATACCAAGAGATCCTGGCGGAGGAACGGCACCGGGCCATCCCCCGCATCACCGAGCCAATCAACATGGACCGGGAAACAGCACCCCAGGGGGTGGCCGAAATCAGCAGCACGTATAACCGGGAAACCTGCTGCTGGAGATGCGGCCAGAGAGGACACCAGCGCATGGAATGCCGCCGGCCACCAAAACTATTCTGCTCATACTGCGGAACCACCGGCAGAACCACGCACCGGTGCCCATGCAACTCCGTGACGGGAAACGGGAGCAGGGTCGGCGGCCGAGGCTCCAGCCGACCGAGCAACACCTCGACGCCTCCCCGGACCTAAACACCGACACCCGGATCTTCATACCGGTGACAGCGTACGGGCGGCAATTCCAGGCGCTGCTCGACACCGGGGCCACGCGGTCCTACCTTCGTCAGGACATCGCGGAATGGTGCCGGCAGCAGGGGGCACGGACCATCCCCGCGGAGATGAGCGTCCGGATCGCAGACGGATCCTTCGTCGCACTAGACGGCGAAGTGGAGACAATCGTCCACCTCTGCGGCAAAACGTTGGCGCTGATATGTCCGGTCTTACCAACCCTCTCACAAGCAATGCTGGTTGGGGTAGACACACTCCGGGCGATGGGGGCAACGGTCACCCTCGGCGCACACACATGGAGATTCCAGGAGGAAGCACACGCCGTCGACGAGACGGACGGGCTCAAGAAGTGCACGCCGGAGCAGGAACAGCAGCTGCAGACACTGCTGACGACCGAGATACCGAAGTTCGCCGCACTCCAGGGGACGACACACCTGGCCACACACCGAATCTGCCTGACCACCACCGAACCAATCAAGCAACGGTACACACCCCGGAACCCGGCGACACAGGCGATCATCGATAAAGAGGTCAACCAAATGCTCCAAGATGGGATAATAGAACCGTCAAACAGCCCATGGAGCTCGCCGGTGGTGATCGTCCGGAAGGCAAATGGCAAGCCACGCTTCTGCATCGACTTCCGACGCGTCAACAGCGTCACCGAGAGGGACGCCTACCCACTCCCCCAGGTGCAGGCCACGTTGGAGAAACTACGGGGAGCCCGCTACATCTCCACGATCGACCTAGCCAACGGATACTGGCAAGTACCACTGGCCCCTGATAGCCGGCCGATCACAGCGTTCACCGTACCAGGGAGGGGGCTATACCAGTTCCGGGTAATGCCGTTTGGACTACACTCCGCGCCGGCCACGTTCCAACGCCTCCTGGACACCATCATCGGCCCCCGGTTGGAACCACGGGCGTTCGCCTACCTGGACGACATCATCGTGCTGGGAAAATCGTTCGAGGAGCACCTGGACAACCTCCGAGAGGTGCTACAGCGACTCCAGCAGGCAAACCTCCGCATTAACCCGGAGAAATGCCACTTCGGACGAACCGAACTGCGGTACCTGGGCCACGTGGTTACCAGCCAGGGAGTACGCACGGACCCGGAGAAGGTGCAAGCGATCCGAAGCATCCCGGCACCAACATGCCTGAAGGAACTACGCCGCTTCCTGGGGATGGTGTCATGGTACCGCAGGTACATCCCTCACTTCGCGGACACCGCCGAACCGCTCCATCGGCTCCTACAAAAGCGCCGGGGCTGGAACTGGGGCGAGGACGAGAACAGAGCGTTCGAGAAACTACGGGCACAACTTACCGCCGCACCCATCCTGGCGTGCCCAGACTTCGACCTCCCGTTCACGCTGCAGACCGACGCAAGCGGCCATGGCCTCGGGGTGGTCCTGACGCAGGAGGCCGACGGAGAGGAGAAGGTCATCGCCTACGCCAGCCGCACCCTGAACGGCGCGGAACGGAACTACTCCGTCACCGAACAGGAGTGCCTGGCAGTAGTCTGGGGGATCCGGAAGATGCGCCCATACCTGGAGGGGTATCACTTCTTCGTCGTCACCGACCACCAGGCCCTGAAATGGCTACGCCAGATCGACAACCCGTCCGGTAGGCTGGCCCGGTGGGGACTGGAACTCCAACAGTACGATTTCACCGTCAAGTACCGTCGGGGGGAACAGAACCTGGTAGCCGACGCTCTCTCACGGCAGCCGGAAGACGCAGGACTACTCGACCAACCACAGGACGCCTGGTACCAGAAGGCGAAAAGCAACGCGGAGGCGAATCCCCAGCAGTACCCCGAGTACCGGATACAACAGGGCCAGCTATACCGGTACATTCCAGACACCGCAGGTTTGCAGCCCGACTGGGAATGGAAGAGATGCGCCCCGGCAGCCGAGAGATCCGCGATCCTGCGCCGAATGCACGACGAACCAACCGCCGGCCACCTGGGCACCGCTAAAACAATCGCCCGGCTCTCGCAGAGGTACTACTGGCCCCGGATGCGGCAAGACGCGGCCAACTACGTCCGCCGCTGCCATAGCTGCCTCCAATACAAGGCAATGCAGCAAGCGCCAGCGGGCGAAATGTTCACCACGCCCGCCGTACGACCCTGGGACGTCGTCACCGCCGACTTGGTAGGCCCACTGCCGAGAACCAGCCGAGGGCACACCACGCTAGCAGTCTTCCAGGACAAGTTCAGCAAATGGGCGGAAGTACGCCCCCTCCGGCAAGCCACGGCCCCAGCGGTTACCCGGGCCCTGGAGGAACTAGTCTTCCTGCGACACGGATGCCCGCGGTTGGTCATCACGGACAATGGGAGGCAGTTCGAGAGCCGTGACTTTCGTAACCTCCTCCAGCAGTACGGGGTACAACAGCGGAAAACACCACCGTACACTCCGCAGTGCAACCCGGTCGAACGGACGAACAGGGTACTGAAGACGATGATCGCACAGTTCACCGGAGAAGACCACCGGACCTGGGACCAAGCGGTAGCAGCGGCCGTGTTCGCCTATAACACCGCCCGGCACGAGGCCACGGGAATGACACCGGCCTACCTGACATACGGCCGAGAACTGGCAACACAGGGGTCGGATCGCCCGCGCACCGACCAACCCCGGGACGAGGCAACCAGGACCGACTACGAACACCGGAAAAACGCGATAGCCCGGCTAACCGAGGCGAACCAACTGGCCCGCTCGACCCAAGCCCGAGCAACCGAGACACAATGCCGTACATATAACCAGCACCGGCGGAAGTGGAGCCCCAGGATAGGAGAGACCGTCATGCGGAGAGAACACCCGCTATCAACCGCCGCCACCGGGTTCTGTGCCAAGCTAGCCCCAAAATTCTCGGGACCCTACCGGATACGCGAGGTACTAGGGCCGACCGTAGTCGTCATACAGGCCAACAGAGGGCCACACCACCGTGCCCACCTCCAGGACCTAAAGCCGTGCGCCGAAGTGGGAGAATTCCCGGAAAACGAACGACAGGGGACTATAAGTAACGGCCGAAACGAGAAGACGGGCATTCGCAAACAAAATGGCAAAGAAGCCAAAAGTATCGGCGACACGAGCCACCGCAATCCCGCTAAGACGGAACCCGGAGAGCCGGCCGATGGAAGCCCGTACCAGGCAACGACTGGCAGACGGGACAATCCCGTGGCCAAACCCCGGCCAGCTGCCACTCGGGGGACCGACACCGGCCAGGGGACCACCGGCCAAGCTCCGGCCGCCACCCCGACCACAGGAGGCCAACACGGTGGGCAGCCCGGCCCCCCACGGACCAACCACGATCCGCCAGCGGGGAAGGCCGACGATCAGGACGGCACGAGTCCTGGCAGCAGCACCACCGGAGGCGACCCCACTCCGAGGGCTACCGCTGCTGGAGAGCATCGTACAGCAGCTGAGCGTCGCCGCCGAGGTCGCCCCCGGAGGCCAACCGCCGTCCAGCCAGCCGCCGTCCAGCCGGCCGCCGACCGCCGCCGCCGAGGTCGCCCCCGGAGGACAACCGCCGTCCAGCCAGCCGCCGTCCAGCCGGCCGCCGACCGCCGCCGCCGAGGTCGCCCCCGCCGGCCAACCGCCGACAAATCGGCCCCCGACCACCCACAGCCGCGCCACCGGACGCAGACAGCGACGAGCAGCACGGCTTCCCCCGGTCGCCAACTCCGAGGTCCCGGTCGCCCGAGAGGACCCGACGCACCCCGGCACCATCGAGGTGTGCCTCCCCCGGTTGCGCCTCGGGCAGCGGTACCGGACCAGGACGTCCCGGGGATGGGTAACCCTCCGGCTAACCGCCGACCAACGCCTGCTGGTCCAGCTGCCGCCAACCCCCACCGGCGACAACCCCACCGCGGAGCGATAGGTTTAAGTTAGGTTAAGATGTACAGGTAGTTGTAAGTTAGGCTAAGTTGTACAGTTAACGATAAGGTAGGTTAAGATAGATTAAGACACAGCAATAAAGAGGGGGGGGACCACCCCACGGGAAGTCTCGCGCCCCGAAGTAAGGGGGGGATGTAACGATCCTGTCCTTGACGCGAGCCTTCCCCTGACCGCGCGCCGGCGGAGACCGCCGTGGCCGATCACACCGTAGGCGCGCCGCAGTACGAACCGCGACCGCGAGAGGGCCAACGCCGCGACGGGCCGCTCTCGCAAGTAAAGGTGATCGGCCACGGGGATAAATACCGCCACCGGGAACGGGGAAAGGCAGTCCGGGTGACGAGCTACATGGTAACGTGAGTGGAGTACATGAACGACCAACACGCTCCAACCCCGAGACTGCTCATTCTCCCTCTCTCTCCTCCAACGGGTCCAACGGTGACCGCGGCGAGTGCCGCTCCCGTTGAGCATAGCCCGCTCCCCGCCAACCCTCCGTTTACGGAGTGCGGAACGGCGACCCTCCCACTCTGTCCGGTGCGCGGAGTGATAACAGGAGCACCGGACGCCGAGAGTATCTAGGCACGAACCCTCGCGCAGGCCGTTGAGGCCCCGGGGTGTCGCGACGCCGCCGTCCCCCACTCCCGTCCTCGGGCAAATGCCCTCCTGATGCCCGGCGCTCCCACCGGGCACCCGACCGCTCGGCGCGTCCGCCGAATATCCGTAACCGTAGTTCGTAAGCCGTAGACATAACCGTAGTTCGTAAGCCGTAAACATAACCGTAGCTTATAAGCCGTAAACATAACCGTAGTTCATAACCGTCGTTTATAAGCCGTAA